>NW_027491228.1:621250-1242500 GCF_021521415.1 Bidens hawaiensis
GGAAAACAAGGCGCTCGTCCATGCAAAGAGGCGCGACCCCTACGAGCGGGCTCAACCCCATAGTACTGCCCCATGCCAGGCACTCGTCCATGCAAAGAGGTGCGACCCCTACGAGTGGGCGGATCAAACCAGCAGTCCCTACCCTTAGAGTTCCAATGGTAAAGTGATCACTTACTCGAGTTCTAGCGCACATACATTGAAAACCTTAGATAACCGTTTGCATTGCTCATCATGAAACATAACTTAAACACATAATCGCTTGCATAGCTTGTAAGTATTCCATGATAAAACATTATTTAAGTACGTGTCCCTCGCCCCGAAAGCAGTTTAAAAACAGTGAAAACAGTGAAAATAGGGGCTGTGAGACTCACCTGAGGTTCTTGTTAAGGGATTAATCGAGATTCGGGTTTTCTTGGTGTTGGCCTCGGAATCGAAGGTCTAGTAACAGGATCGGAGCTGGAAACAACGGATGCTTGGGAAAGGATTAGTGCAAGTTTGTAGTTCTTTGAAGTGTGTTTTGGGTGATAATTTAGGCTACAAATTTATAGGCAAACTCAAGGGAACACAATCCCTTGCTTTAGGGGATTGAAATCTTTTCATATCTAAATGTAATGATGATAAGGTATGGAAGTTATTATTATTTACTTAAGAGTGGAGTGGTGGATAAAAGATTTTGATTTGATTTGGACAGAACATGCAGGTCTGGGGTTGGTGAGAATAGGGTGGCTGACAGTTGACTTTTCATGTTACAGTGTGCTTTTTCAGGTACTTTTGTCAGTGTACAGTAAAAAGTGGAAAATCTCTGAAACACGCTACTGTTTCCTTTCGGGCGGGGGTAATCTCCTTAACTGGAGAATAGACCAAGTGTTCTGCGCGTATAACTTGGTGCGCATAGCTTTCTGCGTATAGGACATGTCTTTGCTGCGGGTAGGTGCGTAACCTTCTCGCAGTTAAGGACATTTGAGTTTCATTTGTAGATTCTCCAGGTGGTCTTGGTATTTCAACATAGTGATCAGTCATGTTGAAGTCAATTCCATCTTGGAGCTTCAGACAAACTAGCTCTCAACGTTCCCGCCATGCGGGTAGGTTAGTTCCCTTCCGCACGCGCATAAACGATGTAGGATGCACCCGCCTTAGCATCATGCGGGATGGTCAACCCATAGACAACATAATGTTTAAGTTACATGAAAACATAAAGCCAAATCATTCACGCATGGCGCATATAACATATGCTCACGCTGGTTCTTAACATGGTGCGCTCGCGCAGGTTGCACATAACAACTGCACGCGCTGACTAACATGGCGCGCTCGCGCAGGGCGCACATAACAAATGCACGCGCTTAATATTTACAATCACCTAATTATTAGGTTGATTACTTAGCTTATGGGTTTGGGAAATTACCGGTTGTCACATATGACAACTTGGGTGCGCACGAGATCGATCCGATTGCGTCGACGGAAGCAAAGGATTCTTTCAACAAATCCCTTCAGGAAATCTATGATCATTGCTTCAAAATTTATGGTCTAAGCTCAAAGTCGACTTTTGTGAGGCAAGCAACATCAAGTAAGCCATGCAAAGACAAGCTTATAAACATGATGAATGCGGTTCATGAGTCGGCGGCTTAGCGGCAAAGGGGTAACACACCAACTAGTGAACTTGGCCGATATAGTGGAGCAAACTATGGAGAAGGTGCAACGGTCCAGGATGTTCGCAACCTTGACATTTTGGCATGGTGGAAAGGAAAGCAAAACGAATTTCCTATTCTTTCCACCATGTCTCGTGACTTGCTAAGCGTCCAAGCTTCAACGGTTGCTTCGGAATCGGTTTTTTCACTTAGTGGAAGGATATTATCGATGCGAAGAACCAAACTCACTCCCAAGTCCTTAGAGATGTGCATTTGCCTAAAAGATCATTTGGACGCGGTGGATCGTATATAAGACAAGGAAAACTTTGAAGACGAAATACCACTTGAACGTCCCATCCAAGAGATAGAAGAAGAATCTTCGGGTGAAGAAGACGAAGTCGTAGAACTCGACTAATTTTAATTTGTATTTTTTGTATTTGTTCTAATCATTTTTGTATTTGTTCTAATCATTTATGTATTATGTAACACGAATCAATTAATTAATGTAACAAGTTTTTAAAGTGTTATTTGTTTGTGTTAAATAAAAAACTTGTCTTAAACACTTAAACTAACTTTTAAACATATATAAATAATTATAGAACATTACACAACGAACATTATTGCAAAACGATTAAGTACAAACATTATTAAACATAAAACTAAAAATAACAAACATTGTTCGTTGTTTTCGTCCCGCCATCTACAACCATCAAGCTTTGTTACCGGCGGTGGGGGCTTGACTTATAGAGCCGGACGACTCCCCGGCTTCTCCTTTTTTGGCATCCAAATGCTTTTTTTCCTTGCAATACTTATTGGTATGCTTTCGAATGGTGGAATTCGATGCCGCCTTCAAAAACTTGCCATAGTATTTGCATTGCGCCATCCCCTGTGTGTCGGTCATGACACACAGGTCATAGTGAACCCAAACCTCGGGACATCTCAGGGTGTCGATAACCATAATAACTTCGTCGTTGGTTGCCATTGGTAATGGTAAGTGGTTTAACAAGTAATTGAAGTGTTTAGCAAGGTAGGGGAGTTGGTTAAGAAGTTCTAAACCTAGGACGTCTATATATATAGTAAGTGGGGGTGGGTATAAACATTCAAAACCGGTTCCGACGGTCTAAAAATGGTAATATAGCCGTTGGAACCAGTTTCCAACGGTCAAAAATGGTTTAAATAAGGAAAACTCGCTGGAACCGGTTTTCGGGTATAAACCGGGCCCGGTTCCTACCCTACCCGGTTCCACTGGTTCCTGATATTTGCCTACCGGGGTCGGGTCCAGTTCTTACCCGGTTCCTGACAAGAACCGGTTCTATTTTGTACCCGGTTCTTAGAAAACCGGTTCCTACCCGATTATAGGTTTTAAAAAAACCCGATTTGTGCACGTCTAATTATGCTATTGCAATAATTGCTTGGATCGTATGTATAGTTGGGCCATTTACAGGCCCAATGCATGTTTGGTAATAGATTGGTGGAGTTTAACATTGTGCCTAACTTATTATTGGTGTTGTGTAGGGGTGTTCAAAAAATTTCAAAGCAAAATTATTAAAAATTTGGATATCCAAAATTTCGTATTCTAATTCATATAGAATATTTTAAAAAAAATTGGATTCCAGAATTATCCAAAATATTATTTTTAGAAATTATTTATAATTATTTATGTTATTTGTTTAACAAGCCATTATTTGAGATTGTTTTATTTATTTTTTCTTTTGGTAAAATGAAGTTGTTTACCCTTTTCGTCATTCTAATTAACAATATTTCAATGTGAATATTTTGCAATATACATATCCGACATCAATTTTCATTTCGTGAGCTTACGTGTATTTTAAATCTTTTGTAATAGTCGTCTTTGATTAATGAAATACACAAATGCGCAGCATCGCTTGGGTATAAATACTGTATACTAGTCAACTATGTCTTTTACAATTGACTAGTATACGGATAAATCAATTTTCCAATTTTATTTTTGTTGATTCGACCAAATAAATCAACTTTTCATAGTAATGCTATGGCCCGACCTTCTATGAATGTTATTTTTAAGTAACTTAGTTTTGCTATCTAAAAAGGCCTAGTGACGTAGCTTGTTGCTTGTTTGCCTTCACTTTTTAATAAAATAATAAAAAAATCCAAAGGAATAAATCAGATGCATAAAAAGGTCACTGATCTAGCTAGTTTTAATTTTACGTGTGTTACGAATGTCTTAATCTAGGGTATATAGGGGCTTGAGGGGGGTGTTGGGGATATCCTTCAACTTTCATGCGAAATACAAAATCAGTACAAAATCCTCTGCACGACCCACTATTTCATGTACTCAGGGAGGTAATATTAGGACACCTCTAGGTCCAAAAACATTTTTTTTGGATACCCTTGAATTTTTGTTGCATGATAAGTTGACGAAAGATTTTATAAAACTATACGATGAGCTTGAAACAATGCCAGGCCCGACTCTAGCCCTAGCCAAATAAATCATTCACTTTGGGCCTCCAGGTTTTTAGGGCCACATTTTTCTATAATCATTCCTTAGATTAGGCCCAAATTTATAGGGCTATTCATATTCCATCAATTATTGTATATTTGCAGTTTCCATAACAGAGTTCTCCATTCCAATGTTATCATTTTTTAGTTGACCATTCAAACTTGATTGTGTTTTGGAGTTAATTCAGTCTTCTGTTTTGCATAATCCAAGTGATTCAATGGTTAATGAGCATGAAGTGCACATAGTTTGAGTGCTTGTTTGCTTGCTTTATTTTTTTTCCTTTTCTTTTTTTGTTTGCTTGTGTGGTATTTGAATTCTTTTATATAAATTAGAAGTTAGAACAATTTGCATTTTCTTAATTGCTTACACCTTAATAGAAGAAGGCCTCGATTTTAAATCTCGCTTAGATCTCCGGAAACATTGAGCCGGCCCTGAACAATGCCTTATATGAATCCTCTTAACCAAGGGAAGTGGCAAAATCAAAACATTGTTAGTCAGTATTAGCATCGAGTTCTCTTCTTTATAAATATAACTAATTAAATTTCCTCGTGTGATGTGGTGGGAATTCCACCGGCTCGCTACAATACTCCCTACAATAGATATAGAAACAAAAAATAAAACAAAATAAAATCAAATGGTGATGTTCCGAAAATAATATAGACACTCGTATAACTTACAATACAATACAGAAAATAAAAAAAAAAACTCTGTTAAGAAAAAAATTATACCAAAATGTTAAGAGATAAAATTAGCTTTAATTATATTAACAAAAAAAATACTTATATAACTTAGTTTTCAACAAAATTTTTATAAACATGTCAAAAGAAAAGGTAAAAATCGTATACAATCGTGTAATCAGTTTTTATAAAGCTAATGAAAATAAGTTATCAAAGAAAAATAAAATTGAATGGGTATTAAATGAGTTAAAAGGGTATATTATTTTAGAGTATAAATAAATGATAAAGTAAAACTAAAAAGAAACATTGGGTCACGAAAATCCATAAACAAATTTTAATACAATACAATATTATATCATACAAGTTTGATGTAATATTAGACAATGTAATATGATATATATGATATAACATGATACAATAAGATACAAATACAATATAATGTAATATATCACCCTTCAAATTTGTAATCAAACTAGTTAAGGGTAAACCAAAATTAAAATTCACAAAGCATACTTGTAACTAATTACAAAACGTGTCCAAACGAAGAATAACTTCTAATATTAGATGAGCATACATCTTACAACATAATATTAATTTAACATATGCAGAAATATTTTTACCCTAAGTGAGCTAGCCCTCATCACTTAGAAATCCAACTGAGACATGACAAAACCTGTCCAAAAGAGTAAAGATTATATTAGATGAGCATAGATGTTACAGTGATTAAACTGAACTAACCTAAACACACATGACAATTAAACGCACGATGTAAGCAGTTTAAATTTATCCAAAGTACTCTACCATAAATAAGAGACTAGTCGGATTCATTGCAACACCGAATGCAACCGAAGCGTACTGTAAAACAAATGGCAACATAGATTATATCAAATGAAAAAACACAAAAAGGAAATGACATAAGGGAAGTAATGAATAAGAAGTAACTAACATAACCCCAAAATAAAAAAATGTACTCTAGTGATGGTTGAATTGGAGGGTGAAACTGATCCCCTTAAGGCAATGATTCTTATCACAGTTTTGACCTTTGTTTGGTCTAAGTATCTTTTCAAATAGTTCCCTTCAACATAATCATAAGTTGTTATCTAGTACAGTTTTCTTTTACATCAGTTCATAGGTGGCCCGAGACCCGAACTGATGATGTAAGGAGAACCCAAACCAGATTGAAACTTTGTGGATCGATTGTTAAGTTCAAATCTCATGAAACTGGACAACCCTTAACATACTGGCTCGGTTTGCCGGTAGAATCCTAACATGCCAGAACCCGCAGTCTGGAACAACCCAAACAACCCGATTGCTGTACGTTCTTAAATAGGCGGGTTAGGTAATGCAGCAAAACTGAGAAATATTAACGCCAACAATTTCACGAACACATTGTATCGGTTATTTGAGTTATATGTATGAGTAAATTCTAATAATGATTACAAAGAAAGAACGCCTCTGCAAACTTTTGCATTGTGATGAAATGTTTGCTAAAGTAGGGGTCCTTCAAAGTGAAGCCTTTTTTCGCTCACAACTAAGTCTAATGCCAAACTTTAGTCTGGTACGATAATAGCTGCTCATAATCATGTTGAAGTAAATTATAAGCGAACACCTTATGAACACTCTCTTAAAATATTATAACTACATGTATTTTTCACAATTTACTTTCAGTTAATTTATCATCAGATTCAATTTATGAAGATACCTTTTGATTAAAACCTCCGCCTTTGAGCTATACGGATGATATATAACTGCTGCTTCATACTATCCGGATGTGTCTACAAACTTTGAATCGCTGTAGAATACGGTGGTCTGCGAAGGGTTGCACGGAACAAAGTGGTGACGATTTTGGGCGGCCGTGTTGAACACGTCGGGAAACAAAGAAATTTTTGGGAGACAGAAATGTGCGAAAGAAATGCGGTTCTAAAACAATTTCAGAGTAACACGTGTAGCAAAACAACACACATGGAGAGAAGGACACATACAAAGCAAAACTTACAACACACACCACATATAACACCCCTTAAGGATGAGTTAAAAGTATACAATGCCAAAATCACCCGTAATTATAAATATACGAGTTCTAAGGAAGCATGACCTATATAGCATGTTTCTCTCTCTCTCTCTCTCTCTCTCTCTCTCCCCCCCCCCCCCTCTCTCTCGTATCCCTTATCTAGTCTCTTGCTCACTTTTCTTTGAAAGTGTTATCAGGCAAGAAATAAACAAATTTCATCTTGCATTAACAAGTTTAAAATTAGAGTCCACTGAAAAAAAATATATTGCCGAGCATACATATATAACAATGCAAATGATGAAAGTAATGTCTATCAAGAAACCTTGCACAATATTAACGAGGATCCTTTAAAAACACATTTTCGATTCCTCACTTTAAAAACACGCCTCTATAATTTAACACCCCGGCTTTAAGCGGAATATGCCCGGGTGCAACTTACATATCACTTATAAGTTCGCAACACTATTAATAGTAACCATATAATTATTTTATTACATAAAATTTGCAAGTACACATATAGTTTTGATAATAAGACAAATACCACTACATGATAATAAAACAAATATTATTCTTTATTTATATATCCTAAAGTCGACTAATGTTCTTCATTCTGAGCACTTCATCAGTAAACCTTAACCTGTAGCACGTTGAAAATAATATATTTTGTCAACATTTAAGTTAGTGAGAATTCATAAGTTTTTAAGATATATTTATAACATGAAATGGCTCGATTCATATGTCAGATGCAATAATGCCAACCACATTTAAACAATAACAAGCATGCAAATAATGCCCCACTCTCCCGACCAAAGTCGCGAAACCGGGGGAATGATAACCACCGTTTAGTCTAACCATGACATCGCATAGGTGACTGTCGGTTTTAAAATGGGGTTATGAAAACTCAGTTGTTGAAATAAGCGAGTAAAAGCGAACTAGTGAATAAATGAGCTGGACCGAGTGAGTTCGGTTCGGCGAGATATCCTAAGAAATAATTTCTATAGTTATAGCAATTCTCATAAAATGAAATGGTAAAGGTGAAGATGAGTTTGTTTTCAAGTTTCGTGGTTTTTAGTGTTTTATGTCAAAAAAATATTTTTACTCTATAATTGGTTAAAATATAGAGTTTTGACGTAAAAGTGATTATTTTTTATTTTAAAATGGAGTTTCGATAGTTGTTAATCAATTTTATATATTTGGCTCTTTCACTAAAATCAAACGGGCCCAAAAAGTAAGAAACTTAATTTACGCGAGTGGTTCAGTTTTAGTCGGACCAAACCCGAGTTTTATGTCGGGTTTGTTTCTGGTTTGGTAAAATGCTATTATTATTTTTTTTAAGTTGTGAATGATGAAATGTTAGTTTATAAGGTTTTTGTATGTAAAAGTTAACAAAACTTGAATATTATGCTTAAGCGAGCTGAGTTCATTTTCGGTTGGAGTAATGCAAGTAAGGATTATTTCTTTATGAAAATTTTATCCCTAAACGAACTCAACTTACAGTAACAGTACTAATACTAACCCAGAAAACAGAAGTAGGAAAGAATCTAAATTTGAACTTGGGACGGGTTTGACTTTTGTTAATCAACTTTAGCAAAATGCAAAATAGCTTAACTTCTTTGAGAGTGTAAGTAAAGGGAGTTTGAGAAAAAGATTATGTAGAAAATAGTGGCCTATTTATAGGTGAACAACACCAAAGAAGTTATGAAAACATTTGAATTGAGTCAAAGAATTAAAGTGGTAATAATGTGTTTGAATGCCATGAATTTGATTAATGGATTTGAGTAGAAACTTAAGGAATAGAGTTGTAACATGATCCAATACAATAATATGGTTTCAAAATTGTTTTAAGTTTGAATGAGTGTTAATGAAGGATTTAAACACAAAAATGATCAAAAACTCGTAACAGGCACCTCCTTATAGTTTGATGTTTTTGCTATTGAGGTTCAAAAGACATATAAATTAACTTTTAAGCGGTTACAAAACGGACCCAAAACATAACATGTATGAACTCAATAAATATTCCACTTTATTGTAACATCCGTATTTTTCAGAATAATAAATAAAAGAAAGTTTTAATATTATCTGTGTGTCGTTATTTAATTTTATTAAGTAATAATGGGTTTGAGTGGTAGGTTTAGGATAAAGATGGACCAAGAGATGGTAACAGGCCTAAGGCCCATGGACTTGGGGTATTTAAACTCCTAAACTTTCCCAAAACCCTAACATTCTTATATTCTCCATCTTCTGCCTTCTCTCACACACCCCAAACACAAACACAAGCTCTATATTGGTTGATGTTTTATGATTCCGTGAAAAATTTTAATTCACTATGATGTTTAGAACTGTGTTTATGAGTAAATCCAACACCCAATGTAGGGCACCGGGATTGAGGCCTTACATTTATTAATGATTAAAGATCCGAAATACAAAACAAATTGGGCAAACGGATTCAAACACAAATACAAAAATGACAAATGTCACAGTAATCCCAACTTTTAGGAAATATCGTCCCGAAATTAGGAGTTAACATCCGTAACAAAAAGATGTGGGTACTTAGATTTCATTTGGTCTTCATGTTTCCAAGTGAATTATGCTCCCCGTGGATACGATACCTTACCTAATCTAGTTGTATAGTTTAATTAGGTTTTCATATGATTAAAACGACGGTCATCAAAATGACGCCGTAACCGGGGAGCTAGTTCACGTGGTATAAATTATACTATTTTTATGTACACTCTATCTCATGCTAATTATTTATAAAATGTTTTGTTAATATATATATATATATATATATATATATATATATATATGCAAAGTATAGAATGAAAACCCACTTGAGTTGTGAAAACCCGTGAAAACCCTATGTAACATCGTTTTTTTTTGTTACATGTAATATATGTTGTAACATTTAATACAAAACATCGAAACATTAAAAAAAATTGTTTTGCTATTTTTTAACATTTTTTTACTAATTCTTTTATATGTTTTTAGGAGAGAGAAAAAGGTATATATATGTTTACATTTTTTATTAACTTTAATTGTGAACCACATGATTCAAACCTTAATTAAAAACATGTGATTGAGAATGAGTTTCTAGAGTTTTCACAACCTAAGTGGGTTTTTATTTTAACCTAACCATATATATATATATATATATATATATATATATATATATATATGATCAGGATCATGTGAGAACTTTTTGGGAATTGAGAACTATGAGAACCATTTTGGACCACAAAAAAACCCAAAAATAAAAAATAATCATAAAACAAAAAAACACAAAATAAAAAAAGTAAAAAAACCAAAGTTCTTATTTATCATCCCGGTTTCTAAAAAAAAAAGTAAAAAGAATTCTCGGTTTAGCTAAATTATACATATACATATATGTACACACATGTTTTTTTTTCCTATACAGATATGTATAATTTAAGGTAAATGATAATATACATATGTGTACATTACATAACTAGAGATTAAATGAAAGTATACATATATGTATAGGCATAATACGAATTAAAAAGGAAAAAAAAATCGGTTTTTTTTATTATACATATATGTATAATATGTACACACATGTTTTTTCTATACACATATGTATAATTTAAGGTAAATGATAATGTACATATGTGTATATTACGTAACTAGAGATTAAATGAAAGTATACATATGTGCATAGGTATAATACAAATTAAAAAGAAAAAAAAATTTTGGTTTTTTTTAATGAAACCGGAATGAAATATAAGAATTTTGGTTTTTTTACTTTTTTAAAATTTTCGGTTTTGTTTGTTTTATAATTTTTTTAATATCTTTTAGAGGGTTTTTTTAGTGGTCTAAAATGGTTCTCAAAGTTCTCAATTTGTCAATGGTTCTCTTAGGATCCTTACCATATATATATATATATATATATATTAGTTTTTGTATTTTCTATACCGAGAAGAAAAAAGTTAAAACAATCGAATTTAAAAATAAAAATATAAATAATTATCTACAGTTAAAAATACTTTGTACAAGTTTAAGAAATACTTATATTTAATTTAATACGTCATGTAGTAAGTTAAACCAAATGGCTGGATCATTGAATGAGTCAATATACGTAAAGATTGAAAATAATACTAATAAAATTGTCTTATTAAAGATAGAAAAAAAAATACTAATATGTGGGCTTGGGACTGGCGTAGGAATATTAGAGGGAAGTGGAGGGGGAACAATTTCATTCATTTTGGAACTTGCTTTAACAACATGATTGGGCTGAAAATTATGATTTGTGAACTTGGTAACCTGAAAATCTAAACTATTTTGTGATAAAAAAATGTAAGAAAATCCAAAGAGAAGAAGATGCTTTCGGAAGGGCCGATACAAACTACTTGGAATAGGAATATTTGTGTGTGGAGTCCATGATTGAATAGATTATTAATGAGGACTAACCTTTTTAACAAAGGGTTTGATTTTCCATTTATAATGTTTCCGTTATATTCTAAACACATGCAGACAGTGGCGGACCCAGGATTTTTTGCCAATGGGGTCCCATATTTTCGGTGTTCAAATTTTTCGGGTCGGTCGTTGTTCAGGTCGGGTCGAGGCGAAGAACATAATAAAAAACAATATCATAATAAAACTTTCTTTTCAATCATCACTACCTGAACGGGTCAAAATGGGTCGGGTTGACACATAAACACTTTGTTTTCCCTTTCTTAAACATTTTTGAGATAGAACCTAGATCCACCCTTTCATAAGCATGTGTTGAAAACCATTAACTTAAACTAGTGAAAAATAAAACTGATATTTTAAAGTGTTTGAATGTTTCTAAAGAAAACCATGCATAAAGTTGAAAACAATGATATGTATTTTAGAGGTGTTTGAATGTTTCCAAAGTTATCATTGCAACATTAGCAATCAAATGATTGATTAACACTAAAAATTAATACAAAAAACCAAAAACTGAGCCTTGTAAGACTTGAACTCATGACCTTTCAAAGATAAAACAAGGGACTTTCCACCAGACCACATCAACATTAATAGTATGGGTTCCAAGTATTAAATCTTATGGGGTCCTCAAAAAATTTAATATACCGCTTCTAATAAATTTTTAAAAAACATTTGTGTCTCGGGACCCCGATCCACACTATGTGGGTCCGCCCCTGCATGCAGATGGCTAAACATCTTTTTATCTCGTGTGCTGTTGCAAAAAGGCTTGGATCTTGTATCGGAAATGGCTTTAACTTTTAGTTACTTCCCTAATGGAAGTGACTATGATTTAAAATTGGCTTGGGCAATGTAATTATTTGAAGAAGAAGAAAAAAAAGTGGTGCAAGGAATTATTTTTATAATATGGTGGGTGATTTGAAAACATAGGAATGAAGCCTTTTACAACGCTAAAGATTTGAAGATGGGGTTAATTTTTGATTCAGTTGTCCATTTTTTGTTTTATGGAATGTTACTAGGAAAAAAAAAACATTAGAATTTCGTGGACTGGGTAGCTTCAAAACCATCTTCTTTTCATGTAATTTTGTTTTTGTAGGTCCCGAAACCGGATCCGACAACGAACGGATTTGTTCTTGATAAACTTTTGAGACGGGTGCGATATAAACAAATGATCAAACAAATATATAAAGATAATATTGAACGACTCCGTAACCTGTAACAAAAGATTCATAGCATTAAAACGAACCGATCCCACCGAGGTGAGCCCCCTTGGATGCTTGTTTACACACTAGAAAACACACACATATATATGACAACTAATGCCCTATATATAGCCAAATAAAAACATAATCTAGAAGCTTTCCCGTTGAAGTTAAACGCGCGTCCCGAAGCTCTCGTTTCGTGTTCGGTTTTCTCGCCCACTTTATTTTCTTAACCATAATATATTTAACTGGTTTCGTACTTTGATATAGTAAGTCACATTTTGCCTTACAGTTTTTATGATGTTTGATTAGCTTTTTCTAACCATCATCTTTTTTTATATAATTAGTTGTTAAAAAAAATAATGATGTTCTATTCATGAGAATTGAAATAATGTGTACATATTTACATAAGCACACTCGGTAACGAAAAGCAAAACAAAAGACTAAAGAGTTTTGGACTACAAATAACAATTATTAGTGGCTACAAAAACTATTATAACTTAGACCATGGAGTTTTGAAATGAGAATCTTAGTTATTTACTTTTGATAAAGAATTTTAATAGTGACAATATTAATTTGTTTGTTATTATTATGGCTAAATCTTTTGTAATCACCTCTGGATGGATGGTTTGTTTATGTTAACCCTGTTTATTTTAGTTCTTTTGATTGGTTTTCTTTATTTGAAAAATACTTATGGTTTGATTCATTTAAATGAATTGGTTATGTTTCATTCGTCCATCTTTTACCATTCGAATCCGGTTTTCCTACATCGTGAGCGGTTTGGTAACTATGAGGGGTAAGTGGCATTTATAATTTGGTAATTAGTTTGCGTGAGTTCGTATTAAAAACTTATGTTTAATTATCACTTGAGTTAACCATTTACATGACCATATCTATATATATATATATGTGTGATCTATCTACTTAAAAAGGTTTTGGTGGATCATTGAACCGGAAATTTGGAGGGGGTTACATTTTCTTTATATAAATTTTAATCATAATCGAGTTCCTTGCTTGATTATAAAAATAGTTTAAAGGTTATACAATTTGCTTTAGTGTTTAGTTAACTTAGTTTATAAACTAATCAATTTTCATCAATTTCATATGAAGACAATCTTAATTACCCGGTACTCGTATAGGTAATTAAAAGATCATAACTAATTTAATTTTTATTCATGACATCAAGATCATTTACAATAAATGAATATACCAACCAACTTGAAAGTTTGTGATGAGAAGTGTACATTTCATTTGCTTCTTCCATAAATTTTTTTACTATTTGTTTTTTTTCTTTTTGTATTTTTTATTTCTACTAGGTTTCACTAGGGATATTATGTACATGGTTTAATGATGGCTTGATATTGAATGAAGGGTTCTATGATAAATATAGGATGTTAGAATTAAAGTCAATAAATTAATATAGGGAGATTTTATGAGGACCATTGCTTATAAAGCTATTCATAACGGTGGTGATATGGTGGAGCTAATAAGGGTCTAGGTGGAAAATCCGAACTTTTCTCTGGTATTGAATACGTGGAAATAAACGTGCCATTGTGAAAAAAAGGTGCAACGTGCCAAGATATGATTGCATGAGTTTGCAATATGTCAAAATTTGATTGGATATGACAAGTCATGACTAAACAGTTCAACGTGCCACTCTATTATTGCATGAGTTGCAACGTGTCATAATATTATTGGCTATGACAAGTCATCAGTAGGTTATAAACAAGTTGATACGCATTGAATCAAAAACACCTCAAATTAGAATATATCAATTGAAGTATTTGGCTTGGATAAAAGTTTATGGTTACTCTTGGTGGCGAAGCATCGTTTGCAATGAACCACCATTGTTAATCGTGAGTTCTTTTTTTCTGTGGTCCTGGATCCATTTTGGAATGCATTTTTCTTTTTAAATTTATGCTTTAACATGAATGCTATTGTTTATAATACAGATTTTTGCATTACCTACAAGATGATAAGAAATCAAAGCTTTGGCCACAATAACATACTTTTGATGATTTGCATTTTGTCGAGAAAGAAGATGGTACGCCTTCTCGAAGATGGTAAGCCTGCTAGTGGTTCAACTCAAGCTCAAATCTTCTAACACCTTGATTTATAAACATTAATTTTTAATAATTGTTATAACCTTTTTTTTACTAGATTCGTAAAAATGCCGAGGAATTTGTCGTTCTATATTATGTGAATTTATGATACGATCACAACGTAACTCGAAATTTGCATCTTTCGGTTCGGTATAAACGGGTTCAGGTCGCTCCCATGAACCCGTTTAGCTAATTGGGTCGTTTTCAAGTCAAAACTGGTGGGTTTGAGGGTCGACCCATTTAACGCATTTCGTTCCTTTAACATATCTTTTATGAAATAATTTAAATTGGTAGGTTATCTTACGGCAAAACTGAAAACAAAAAATGGAATTAACATAAGATTTATAATTTAAAAAATGTCATTGTTTTGTATAAATTTGCTGTTTTTTTTTGTAATTCTGAATTGAAGTATTGATTTGTGAAAAAAAAAATAAAATAAAAAACCTTTTTCAAGTTCATGTCATGTTAGACTCATGAAACTGCAAACACTATTTGATTTGGATTGTAGTCGATTGAGAATTCTGTTTGAATTCTGAAACTTTACTAGTTACAAATATGGCAGTTGCGCAATGGAAGAAGATGATTACCATTTGCCACTATGGAGATTGGTTTGACTCGAATGAAGATGAGTCAATGGTGTGTGGTGGTTGGGAGGCATATGCTGTTGATGTTCATGAGAACATGCAACTCAGTGATTTCAAGAAAGAGGCAGCTGGAACAGCAGATTGCTGTACGGATGGGATGTTCGTCAGTAATAGGTGAACTTCATGATCTTATCCTTTGAAAGTTACATGCTAAAAATATTAATTATTATTAATATTGGATTATTATGGCTGAATACAAATAAACTCTAAGGTATAATAATAATAATAATAATAATAATAATAATCTATATGTTTAACATTTCATATGTATGTTTTTATTCCTATATGATCATGATCATGTCTACATTGTCGACATAGAAACAGCCAATGGAACCACTCCAATTTCTAACCCAACCTGCCACGAGCCACATCTTGCTGCAAAACAATGAAAGAATCTTATAACGGGTGTCGGCCAAAGATTCAATTCGGTAGTTGAACTCCGTGAGACGTTAAAAAGATATCTGATCGCTCACGGGTTTAACTACATGTACAAAAAAGTTGAAGATAAACGGCTCACCGTGAAATGCAAATCCGAAAACTGTGAATGGCGGCTTCACGCATCAACATTAAAACCCACGGAAGTAATGTGCATTAAAACAGTGACAAAAACTCATAGCTGTGAAGTGGTTCAGTTACAACCGCATTACGGGCCCAAGGAAGTTCGATTGGCCAGGGAGATAATAATGGAGAAGGTTCTAAAGATTAAGCCCGATGAGATTGCTGATAAGATTAAAGGCGGGTGGAGGTTAGTTAATCGAAAGAGAGCCGTGCTAGAGAGTATGCACGTGAACAACCTTTTGAGATCCTATAACGACGAGTGTAGTGAGTTAGCATTTAAGTGTGAGAAATTAATGGAAGTAAATTCGGGAAGCGCTGCTAAATTTAGTACGAACGAGGGTTTACATCTTTTTATCACGTTTAACGACTCAATATCTGGTTTTATAAAAGGGTGTAGGCGTTTTCTGTTTCTTTCCAACACGCCTTTTAATTCAAGAATGTTGTTGATGCCATGTCAGCAGGCGGTAATGACGAGGTGTTCCCGATGGTGTTTGTGTTGTTGACGAGGAAAACGATGACAACTGGCGCTGGATCTTAACCGAGCTTAAAAGTTTGGTTTCAGGACACGGGCCGATTAGTTTTGTGATGATAGTTGACATTGTTGTAGCTATTACTATTGCTATTATTGTTGTTCTTATATTGTTTTCAGTATTGTTATTGTTATTGAAAGATGATTTAGATTCTTGGTTAATAAAAATGTGCAAAATTATGGATTTTGTTTCAAACCATTTTGGTTTATTTGGTTGTGGATTTGTGGCATGACTTAGTTGTTTCTAGCATATGTTATGTAAACATTTTCAACATGTAAAATTTTATGATGTTCTCTTAATAATCATTGTAGGTCCTCTAGATGGATCTCACAACTTAACTCGGATCAATCTGTGTTGTTGGTTAGCAGAAATCACCGACAACACTCGGATCTCGGATCTTAGTTTGTTTGGTTTATTTTCTAGAAAGGAAGAAGAAGATGAATAGAGAGAACTTTATTTCCTTGAAGTTGTGAAAGAGTTGTAGTTCTGGAGAAATGGGTAAGTGGTCCTTTTATATGGTCCCCATTTCTCCAAACTTTACATGTTAAACTTACAAAATAAACGTACTGAGTACGTAATACATCGACTAAAAGTAAACTAGAACGACATATACAATCCTAAAAACAATATATATTGGCCCTACAATCTCCCTCTAGGATTGAGTATGTCAAGAAACCTTTGTCAAGTTCTTTGTTTCGTCTTTATTTCTTAAACTTAGTACTTGTCTTGATCCAGTAGCTTGAACTAGATTGGATCTTGAACAATTCTTTATTTTCCAGTCTTGTAGACTTGAATCTTATTTTCTGGGAAGAATCGGCAACAGCAAATTTTAGAAACATCAGATGTGGGAGGCTCGACATATAATTTTCTTTTGTTGACTTTCTTGAGCCGACTGGTTTCATTCCTTGTCTTCGGATGCAATCAGTTCATCTTTAGCTTCAACCACCAACTTTCACATTCTCGTTTTATTTTAAGCGCTTCGGCACCTGAACTCCAAACAGACTTGATCTTGATCTACCTGTCCATGTACACCTGCACAAAACTTAGAATGAAAAAGATTCGTCCACAGACCCTCTCGAGGGTCAAAGAAGAATTCATTCACAGGCCCTTCTAATTTCAGTTCCTCAACTTGTAAATGATTTGTTTAAGTCCCAGATTTCCAACGAACTTTGCATAGACGACCTTGATAATAAAACAAGTGATTTTTGAATAAAACAAGGTTTAATAAATTATGTACGAACACGATAAAAACTTAAAATCTTTTTGGCATTTTCATATATTTTAATATTACGAAAATATATACATAGTATTTGAAGTTGAAACATAAAATAAAACAGAAATAAGATAAGAGTAATGATGAAATTAATATTACATATCAATAATATTTACAAAAGAGTTTACTAAATTATTTTTGTGAGAAATATCACGACATGGAATCACATTATCTGTTAACGTTCTAGATCACACTTCTATTCGGACATTATTATGCCAAGAATCCGGCCAAAGTCGATTGTAGATATAATTTGTCCACTTTAAACTTAACAAGTATTTGGATGCCAATGTGATATGTTAAGGTATATATTAGGCACAATTCTTATGTGGCCCCCATTTAATCCTAAAAATTACAGACTCCTCACATGTCACCTCAACTTGACTTAAACCTTTCTTATTTGATCACAGTACACTTATTAACACACTTGACACTTTATTTTTGTACATATGACTCGATCTAGAAAGATTAAAATAAAGAAGAAGTTCAGGCCCTTAACAATCCGGTCGGATAATACCATATTATCGCGTAGAGAAAGTCCAAGGCTTGAACAAAAGAAAGAAAATAAAAAAAGCAGAAGATTCAAGGACTTAACAATCAGATCTTGTATGACTACAAACGTAGAAAGTCCAAGACTTGAATCAAAATAAATGAAGAAATAAAGCAGAAGTTAAAATTCCTATAGCTTACTCTTTTTCTTGATTTTTTTTCTTTCTTTTCTGACTCTTTTTGTTTTTCTTTTTCTTGACGCTTTTCTTTGACTAAAAAAATAAAAATAAAATTTGACACTTATTTTCATAAGGCCACTGTGATCAGGTAAAGAGAGGCTTGGGTATGACATGTTATTTACGTTTCCGCTTTCATTGATATGACTTTAGTTGGAGTCAACAACTGCTTCATAACATGTAACCACTAGCATAGGCAGATATTTAAGTTTATATCACTATGACGCTTACTCATTTGTCAAGCCTATCTACACATCAAGCAATGATCTTGTTGGCTTTTGATCTACTCTTTTCATGTGCTAGAATCGATAGAGATAATTTCTTATCATTTTCCAAGGGTCGGATCAATTTCTCAAAATTTTAAAAATTTTAATTATCCGACTCCCTCTAAGCAGGAGCTCCCTCTTAACGGGATAATACTTTTAGAAATATTTTTCTAATTTTATTTATTTTTTATTTTTTTAAAGAACATAAAGTATTTTTGGTAAGTCAAATGACTAATTTTAGTTTTTCTTAAACTTACAAGGTGAAAATCTTTTTGGTGGGTTATGGACAACTCATTTTCTCCCTCTAAAATTGTGACATATTTTAAAAAAATTTACAATTTTAAATACAAAAAGATAGATAGGTTGTTTTAATCAAAATTGATCATGCCGAACGATTCGACCATAAATTCAAAATGAGCATGATTGATGGTTTTAGTGAAAAGGTCAGCAATGTTGTTGTCAGATGGACTATCTTAAGCATGCATTATCACATTGTATAACAAAGTTGAAGAGATTCAAACCGAGACCCAACAGCTGATGCTGGATCCATCACTTGAGAGATGCAGTTGAACGAGGTTAGTTTGAGAAATGCTCGAAAAGTTGTTTTTGAACCATTTGAACAAGGCTTCCCTTCCTTGAAGCTTGTCCTCCCATGTTGCTTATGAAAGACTCGAATCCGCCATCGAATGGTTTAGCATCAAATAGCAAGGGTTCGTCTCCCATCATATGCCGGGTGCAATCACTATCTAAATACCTAATACTATTGATAGTCCTCCTTGATTGACCATGCATGCACTAAGCGTTTAAATAGACATGGGTTCCCAGGATACTTTTGTCCCGGGAAGGTTAACCGTAAACTGACCAAACTTGATTTTATTTCCTGAAAACCATTTATTTCTAGTTGGAGCCTCACTTGATGAACATCAGTCCTTAAGAATCCAAGCAAAAACTTGTTCCTTGGTTTTGGTAATTTTGGACTTCTCTTTTCTTGCTTTTGAAACTGTTTTCGGTGAATCCTCAAAGTTTACAGTCTTTGGATCCTTTTTGATTTTATCCTTCTTGGATTTCCAAAAAGGTTTCTTTTTGTGTTTTACTTTATTAATCTTGGATCTCACATCCATTTCACTGGGTTCACTATCAACTTGATCAGTCTTTGAATTAGGGCTACTAAAAGCTCCTTTTGGGGACTGACTAAGCCGTCTTTGAATATCAAGCTATTGCTTGAACCAGTGCTTGCAATGTCTTGCAAGGTGAGAAGAGTGACCACACACAAAAAAGCACTTTCTCCTAGGAGTGCCAAAGAACTCATCTAAACTATAATGTGGTTGGTGTGGTGGGAAAGGTGATCTTTGGAAAGGAACATAATTATAAAACGCATTTATGTAATATGGATCAACAAAATTTTATTGATAATGACCATAGTAGTTGTTATCATAGAAGTTGTATGACTGAGGATCTCTTAATTAATTGGTTGTTTGAGAAAATGATCGTTTATTTGGTGGAATATATTTACACGAAGTACTTGTCTTTTCATTTTCAAAAACTTTGCTTTTACTTGAATTATCCCCAGTCTCACAACTTGATGATGAACAACTTGATATGTTCACCTCAACAGGCCTACTTTTATTGACACATATTTCAACAAAAGTTTCATTACATATGGTTTCATAATCACAACTCGTGTCTGTTTCCACCGACCCACTTTCTTCTACACAATCGACTTCAAAAGATACATTGATGTTAGATTTATCAGATGATGGGACTGGAGCAGCAGTTTGAGAAACTGGAAGGACAAATTTCACAGGTTTTGGTATTCTACCAACCCCATATGACATTTCTTCCTCGGGAGTAGTATTGTAGCTAAAGTGGGGTAAGCTGGTATAATTATCATTTAAAGGTGGAGGTACAACAGTATACTCATACCACAGCCCCGCTTTTAGCTTAGTACTTCTCTGGGCTCCAATTATATCATCCAACTTCTCAGATGATGTTTCAAATCTTTCGACTATCTTTTCGTGTTTCTTTTTCTCATAAGCATCAAGTTTCAATTTTTCAATTTCATTTTTCAATTAATTCACTATGTTTTTATAATATATAACATCATGCTCCTTTTGAAAAATTTTAAGTTTAAGATTTGCCACATCATTACGATGAGTATCAATCTTCTAAACGTAAATCTTGTCAGCCTTTACATATTCAGCATTTAATTGTCGAAGTTTTGCATTTTCTTTCAAAACTTCGTTTTGATGATATCTATAATATGTAACATTATCAATGCAAGCCTGCGTGTATAAGTTGTGGTTTACCTCATCACAAGGTGATGTGTCGGGAATGATAGGACATGCATGACTGCTTTCACCTGCAGCACTTGTCCCAACTTTATTTTCTTTGGACTGATTGTTTATTCGGAGCTTATCTTCCATTATTTCAAAAGACTTGATGGTAGAAGCCAACTCTGAGAGTGTCATGGTATATAGGTTTGTGGTTCTTTTGATGGTAACCACATTGACACACCATGAGCAAGGCAATGAATTCAACAGCTTTATGTTGATCTCATACAAACCATTGATGATACCGACACTTCTCATTTTAGAGACAAGTGACTCAAATCTGTTGATGACAAAGACAACCGATTCTCCTTTAATATGCGTAAACATGTCGAATTCTCCTTTTAATATTTTCTTTCAGCTTTCTCCCATATCCAGATTTGCTTCAAGCTCAGGTTCGTAAGACATTTTTTTTAACTCGATTGGATTTTTTTTTGTGAAAGAGAAAAAAAAATTTTAAGTTTTTTTTTTTATTTTTTTAATTATTGTTTTTGCTACAGTACCGAGTTGCTACAGTGCCGAGTCGCTACAGTGTTTCGCATGAGTCGCTACAGTGTTTCGTATGAGTTGCTACAGTACCCGACGCGAAGCGATTGCTACAGTACCGTGAGAAGTGAAACGATTGCTACAGTACCCCCCCTGTCCGAAGTGAAACGATTTGCTACAGTACCCCCCCCCGGTGCGAAGCGATTGCTACAGTACCCGTGCGAAGCGAAACTCGATTGCTACAGTAACTCCCCGTGTGGAGCGAAAGGATTTGCTATAGTACCCGTGCGAAGCGATTGCTACAGTACCTCGACGATTGCTACAGTACTCGGAAGCGACTGCTACAGTGATCAGGTAAAGAGAGGCTTGGGTATGACATGTTATTTACGTTTCTGCCTTCATTGATATGACTTTAGTTGGAGTCGGCAACCGCTTCATAACGTGTAACCACTAGCATAGGCAGATATTTAAGTTTATATATACTATGACACTTACTCATTTGTCAAGCCTATCTACACATCAAGCAATGATCTTGTTGGCTTTTGATATACTCTTTTCTTGTGCTAGAATCGTTAGAGATAATTTCTAATCATTGGTTGGATCAATTTCTCAAAATTTTGAAACTTTTAATTATCCGACTCCCTCTAAGCAGGAGCCCCCTCTTAACGGGATAGTACTTTGATCCGAGTCAAGTTGTGAGATCCATCTAGAGGACCTACAAGTGGTATTAGAGCAATCCGTGTTGTTGGTTAGCGGAAATCACCGACAACACTCGGATCTCGGATCTTAGTTTGTTTGGTTTATTTGCTAGAAAGAAGAAGAAGATGAATAGAGAGAAAACTTTATTTCCTTGAAGTTGTGGAAGAGTTGTAGTTCTAGAGAAATGGGTAAGTGGTCCTTTTATATGGTCGCAATTTCTCCAAACTTTACATGTTAAACTTACAAAATAAACGTACCGAGTACGTAATACACCGACTACAAGCAAACTAGAACGACATATACAATCCTAAAAACAATATATAATATTGGCCCTACAATCATTTTTAATTTTTGCCATATTATATGAGTTATGAACAGAAATTAGATTTGTTTTTATGGAAGTGATGACATTGAAGATATTAGAGTGAAAAGCTTCTTCTTGCTTGCCCTCATAAGATTTACTCTTATGAGTTACGGCGGTGAGAGGCAGAGCCATCTTGGAAAAGTTTAGAATGAAAAGACGGTAATAACTAGCAAGACCTAGAAAAGATCGAACTTGAGTGGGCAAAGTCGGGGTCTTCCAATTTTTAAGAGCTTTGATTTATAGCGGGGTCGATGTGACCAAGGAATTGTATGTCATTTAACCAAAATTCGTACTTGGGAAACTTGGCAAAGAGCCGTTTTTTCCTCAACAATTCAAGGATAGCATGCAGATGTTTCTCATGCTCAACTTTGGATTTTGAGTAAATGAGGATGTCATCGATAAATACGATCAAGAACTTGTCAAGACAAGGCTTGCACACATGGGTTATGAGGTGCATAAATACTGCATGTGCATTGGTCCAAAGGCATAACCATAAATTGATAATGACCGTAACGAGTTTGAAAAGCGCTTTAAGGTATATCATCCTCATAGGCGCGCAACTGATGATAACCCGCATGACAATTGATTTTTGGAAAAACAAGATGCGCCTTGAAGTTGATCGAAAAGGTCGTCAATTGTAGGCAAGCGGTAATGGTTCTTAATCATGAGTTTTTTGAGTTCACGATAGTTGATGCACATCCTAAAGGAACCATCCTACTTTTTACCGAAAAGAACAAGCGCGCCCCAAAGTGATGAACTTGGGCGAGTGAAACCCTTGCTGGAGATTTCATGGAGTTGACTCGCCAGTTCTTGTATTTCTGAAGGTGCGAGACGGCGAGGAGTTTTGGCGACGAGATTCGCACTAGGCACGAGATCGATACGAAACTACATGTCATGAGTAGGAGGTAAACCGGGAAGCCACATACTTTTTACGTAAGTATATTTGGGCTTGGGTACACGACTTAAGCTTGAGCCCGTAGAAGGCTTTTCTCCGAAATGGAATCCGAATATACTTTTCAAAGCACATGATTTCAGCACGATGTCGAGCTAACCAATCCATGCCTACTATGATATCAAAACTTCAAAGTTTCATAGGAATGAGATTGACAGAAAAATCATATTCATTAAGATTTAGGTACACCCATAAATTACCAAATCAATAGAGATGGTTCTACTATTCGTGACGTCAACCGTAAAAGAATTTTCGAGTTTAGAACGAGATGAAAAAAGCATGGGCTCAAAATCAAAAGACATAAAACTCATATCGGTACCCATATCGAATAAAATGGATGTATAAACTTTATTAACCAGGAACGTACCGTTCACCGCATCGTTGTTATGCTGAGCTTGATTTGCGTTTATCAAAAATGCCCTCCTGTGAGCATTTGGAATGGTTGGTGAAACTTGAGAAGTAGAGGCTTGTCAGCTTGAACCAGTTGAATGACTTGGTTTGCCATAAGTTGCAGAACTGCGGGTTGAAAAGTCAGAACTTGATAAGCTTGAGCATGGTACACAGGCAGAGTGAGTGTTTGAGCTTGATATGCGAGTTGGGGACACGCGTTGCGAAGATGGCTGGGATCTCTATAATTGAAACATGCTCAAGGAGTGCAGTGTGCTTGAGCGATGGGTTAAGCTTGGAGTTTTGGTTGAGAGGTTAAGTAATAGGAATTGGCTTGATTGGGTTTGATTGAGCACACATAAGATCAAAGCATGCATTGAGGAGGTGATCTAGGCGGCCATAATGGGTGCATTCACGACATGGGAGGTAGGTAGGGTGATGCTTTTGGAAAGTTTGGCATTAAGGGTTAGGGCTAGTGTAAGGTTTCCTGAATGGTTGAGCTTGATGGTTTTGTGTTTGGGGTTGGAGGTACTGGGTTGAGGTGGGTTTTGATGTGTTAAGGCATAGTTCTATTTTCGTTTCCTGAAGTTGTTGTTGTGGTTTGGTTAGGGTGTAGCTTCGGCCTTGACCTCCTTGGAGGGTTCGGCCTCGATTTTCTTAATGGTTTTTCTTGCTACCTTTGAGGGTTAAGGTACGTGCCTTTGATATGATTATCAAACAAGGATGCAGCAATGACAATAGCCTCTCAAGGAGTTTTGGGGGCACTGCTATGGACTGACTCTTGAATTTGCCTTGGTAAACCTCGGATATACTTGCTAATCCCACGATTAAGAGGAGTAACAAGATGTGGTACCAATACGCTAAGGTCGTTGAAGCGAGTGGTGTAAGTGATGTTATCACTACCCCTTGCTTGAGATTCCAAAATTCCACCTTAAGATTCATAAGCTCATTTGGTGGACAGAAATCTCTGGTCATGATTTCTTTTAGTTCTTCCCATTGCAAAGCCATGACTACATCAGCACCACGAGTGGATTTTTCTTGCACCCACCAAGTTAAGTCTCTTTTCTCAAAGACACTTGAAGCAAAGCGTTCCTTCTTGTCCTCGGGACATTCGATATGGAGAAATGTACTCTCCATTACAGTAACGCAGTAGCACCTTCAGAGCCATCAAACCTCGAAGATTTCACATTGGTGAAAGTCTTATAACAAGAGTTAGAGCCGCTTGAACCCGAAGAGGAGTTCGAATTGGAAGTAATGGTCTGGTACATTTGAGCCACAATTTCTGGGAGTACAGCCGTCCGTTTCTTAGTGATATGAGCTGTTAGGTTGTGATTTGAGTTTCTTACAGGGCGATGGGGTAAACAAACAAACTGCTGAAAGACATAAGAAAAAGACAAGTGTATGTTATCAAGTGAAGATTTCCACGAGAAAAAAAAATTACTTAACCAATGAATAAAATTTTCCATAATACAAAACCCACATGAAAATTAAATTGAAATTAGAATATTCATGTATCACCATGATTTTTCTAATACAAGTTAATATTCGTAAAGAAATCAAATTGTAAAATCCAAGTGTTCATGCATCACCATGGTTTGTTGAACTTTTTAATTAAAACCATATTATAAACAATTGAAGCTTTGGAATCATACGCTGCATGAACCACCATGACTTGTATGCAATTTTAAGAATAGGAGTGCAACCATTTTCTATTCACAAAGAAAAATGGTCACGTTTGACGACTTAAAGTTGTGGTTAGTATTACGTTTGGTGTGGTATGTTTTGACCTAATAAGTTCCGGCACCATTTTCGAACCCTCCAGGTAAGCAACCAGGTCCCGCGAATGATTGGGATTTATACTCGTTGCTTATCCTTAGGTTTAAGAACCTTGGTGTCAGGGGTTTGAAAAAAAGTTTATCCCTCTTCTGGTTACTACATTCCTGTCACGTGAAACCATCTTTAAAGAGTGAAAAATCAAAATATCGAAACACGAATTATTAATTGAAACATCACAAAATAGTAAAAAAATCCAAAAGATTATAAAATGATTTAGGCATAATCCTTAGAGTTTGTGTGTGAATATATATACAAGAAACATTATAAAATATTATATATAAACTTCGAGTGTATGAATGAAACTTAAATAAAAGTGCGGACACATAGCACATAGGGTATTCTTGCAAGTTGGGGCCCTAAAATAAACTATAACTATACTAGGTATATACGCTTAGCAACCTAACTTATTTTTACGACTTTGATACCAATGTGTAACAAACCGGCATTAAGCGGAATACGCCCGGGTGTAACATACAGATCACTCGTAAGCTAATAACACTATTAATAGTGACAATATAATTATTTTATTTCATAAAATTCGCAAGTACATAGTTTTGATAAAAAGACAATTACCACTACCTCGTAATAAAACAAATAATATTCTTTATTTAAATATAATAAAATTGACTAATGTTCTTCTCCTGAGCAGGTACCCTGTAGCACGTTGAAAATAATATATTTTGTCAACATTTAAGTTGGTGAGAATTTATAAGTTTTTAATACATACATACATACATACATACATAAACACATTGCACATAATTTTCACGTATAATAATCATAAATGAAATGGAAAGATAATATTAATATGTTTCGACACAACCATGAATAGGTTTGAAACTTGATAACATAACAATCGATAAAAAAAAATACTAGTAACGTGCTACACCACAAATATAATTAAAATTTAAAATGGAGTTATGAAAACTTACTTGTTGAAATAAGCGAGTAAAAGCAAACTTAGGTGAATAAGCGAGCTGGACCGAGTGAGTTCAGTTCGGTGAGATACCCTACAAAATAATTTCTATGGTTAAAATAATGTTCATAAAATGAAATAGTAGAGGTGAAGATGAGATTGTTTTCAAGTTTGATGATTTTTAATGTTTTATGCCAAGTAAGATATTTTTTACTTTATAATTGGTTAAAATCTAGAGTTTTGACGTAAACGTGATTAGGTGATTATTTTTATTTTAAAATCGATTTTTAATAGATGTTAATCAATTTTACGTATTTGGTCCATTCACGGAAATCAAACGGGCCTAAAAATAAGGAACTTAGTTTAAGCAAGGGGTTCGGTTTTAGTCGGACCGATCCCGGGTTTCATGTCGAATTTGTTTCCGATTTGGAAAAAATGCTATTATTATTTTTTTTAAGTTGTGAATGATGAAATATTAGTTATAAGGGCTTTATGTCGAGTTTGTTTCCGGTTTTGTATGTAAAAATTAACCAAACTCGAATAATAATGCTTAAGCGAGTTGAGTTCGTTTTCGGTCGGAGTAATGTAAATAATGATTATTTCTTTGTGAAAAGTTTATCCCCAAACGAACTCGGCTTACAGAAATAGTACTAATACTAACTCGAAAACGGAAGTTGTAAAAGTGAAGGGAGTTTGAGCAAAAGTTATGATAGGAACTAGAATTTGAACTTGGGTCGGGTTTGACTTTTTTGAAAGTCAACTTTAACAAAATTCAAAATAGCTTAGCTTCTTTGAGAGTGCAAGTGAAGGGAGTTTGAGCAAAAGTTTATATAGAGAATAGTGGGATATTTATAGGTGAACAACACCAAAAAAGTTATGAAAACATTTGAATTGAGTTAAAGAATTAAATTGGTAATAATGTGCTTGAATGCCATGAATTTGATTAATGGATTTGAGTGGAAACTTAAGGAATGGTGTTGTAACATGATCCAATACAATAATATGGTTTCAAAATTATTTTGAGTTTGAATGGGTGTTAATGGAGGATTTAAACACAAAAATGGTCAAAAACTCGTAACAGGCAGCTCTAATGTTTGTGCTATTGTGGTTCAAAAGATATATAAATTAACTTTTAAGCAATTTCAAAACCGAACCAAAACATAACATGCATGAAATACTCAATAAATATTCCACGTTATTAATGATTAAAGATCCGAAATACAAAATGAATCGGGTAAAGGAATTCAAACACAAATACAAAAATGACGAATGCCATATACAATTAATATGGTCAAAAGAAAAGAAAAGGAGTTGGTTCCGTCACCAAAACTCAAATAGAAATCTTAATATAATATGATATGATATCATGTCATGTCGTATCGTATCGTATCATATCATATATATGTATTATAATAAAGGAAAATGACATATGTTAGTTGGAGATGCATTTCCCCGCTCACACTAACTATTTTTCTATTTTTAATGAAAACATATTTATATCAGTTTAATCAGAATATATCAATCCATCATTTAATTAAATATCAAATTATCAAAATTATAAGGATTAGAAATATGCAGGTATTTATGTGAATATAATCAAAATATTTATATCTTTAATGAAATAATATCTATTGTTTCTTATTAAATTAATTTATATACACTTTTGAGTGCATGAGATGATATGGTAAAATTTAATGAACGATATGCAATGGTCTAAGAAGATAAAAACAAGAAGAAATTATAAATGAATTGCAATTTTATTATCACATATTCGTTTAACCTCTTTAGATCTATGGAGTTTTCATCATTCTCTTTCGAAACTGTAATACAAAAGCGTTTTTATTCATGCTAATTTTATATATGATATTTTTTATGCCATTCATAATTATGAATGAAACATTTATCATCTTTTGTTAGAATTAACTATTCCATTATAACTACAACTTATAAAATCAACTATATGTATCTTTTTCATGATTATGAAGATATTTCATGAGAATACACCATGTATTCATACGAATCTTATTAGAAAATATAACTTAAACTTATAAAACCATTTAATTTGATAAAATATAGATTTTTGTTAAAAAATTTAATCATTTAATTTCTATAGCTTAATTGTACTTCTTTTAAGCATCTCATGCATCACACCAATTTTAAAGCTATATATATAATATAATATTATAATATGACATAACATGACACAATACGGTAAAATATAATTTAATATATCAAATTTCAAATTTTTATCAAATGTATCTTTATTATATTTATACCATTAAACAAATTTTATTTTTTTTAATTTATTACGTAACTGTACTAAAATGGTTTTTCAAATTTTCTTAAACATCGTGTTCCATGACACTAATACTTTTATTGTATACATAATACTTTAAGTCGATGAAATATACATATATGTTATCTTTATCCTTCTTAATTGAATTCATTATTCCTAATTGAGTTAAATGAATGTCATATTAAAGTTATCATGTATTTTGTTCCGGACTAAGCCATACGATTGCTTAGTTTTTGCTTATTAAACACATATGGTTAAAATTATTTAAATAATAACATAAAAAATCTTCAAAAATGATATAGAAAACATTTGCTTAGTTTTTGCTTAAATAAAAACATAAATTATTTTTCATGTGAAGCAGTAAGATGATGACATGTGGACCAACCTTGTTAAAAAACTATTCACCCAACTTAGTAATTTTTAGGGTGGACTGGACGAGGTGCTATCCATCACTACCCACCATATATAAATCCTCTCACAAATCAACAGTTGTACTCTCCGATACCAGTCGAAACAACCTCTAGCGGCGTCCCTTCACACGTGAATCGCCCCCATCTGCAGCTTTCTCTCCCTTACACACACAGGCATCTCTCTCTCTCTCTCTTTCTCTCTCCTTTCTTTGATGGCTACTACGTGCTGCTTCACACTAACCTATTAGGTCCCCTAAATGTCGCGTAACGGTGTACCAGATTATGGCACCTTACCTGAATTGTGGTACTACCCTTATATGATTAATGCTCTAAATCTGTAATGATTTATTTGTAAATTAATTACATAATATACAAAAAGAGAAAATTACTGTTTTAGTCCCTGTGATTTTTAGACGGAGTCACTTTTAGTCCCTGAAAAAACAAATGAACTGCTTGCATCCTCGTGGTTTAAAAACTGAACCGTATGCATCCTTCTGTTAGTTTAACGTTACTTTTTCCATCCAAAAATGTATGCATTTACTCTTTTACCCCTGATAAATTATAACATGTTATAACTGGTGAAAGACACCACATAGTATACGAACCCTAATTCACGTCATCTTGTTCCTCCTTGGTGATATGGAGCCCTAATTGATTGATTCTTCTTCTTCCTCTTCGATTCGATTGGAGCCCTAGGTAACTATCATCTTTGATTGGAGTCAAAATGTCTCAATTCTCCTCCTCTTCTTCCGACGATTCTTGTGTTGTGTAAGCATTTCAAATACTCAAATCTCTTTTACACCTCTTTTCCTTATGAATGGGTCATATTTAATTGAAAAAAAAGGAACAAGTTTTAATTATAAATTGGTAAGAATGTTTGTAAGTCAATTTTTTTCCCATGAATGGTGAACAGACTGCCGGGCTACAAAACAAACTCAATTGGGTCAACGTCGGATATTATTATCAACCATAATGAAACCAACTATATTGGACCAGTCGTCTAATGACTTTGATCTCAACCTGAGCCCAATTTTGAAACAACTAGTTTGAACAATTATAATTGTATTTTGACTTACGGATGGATAATAATGTGTAAGATGAACGATGAAGAAGAACACTGGCGAACGAAGAAGATGAACGACGACGAAGAACGCCGGAATTAATTGGATAATTTGTTGTTGCTGTACAATTGAACGACTGGGTAAAGAATTGGATAATTTGAAGTTAATATATTAGGTTAAATATGTTTTAGATGCAAGATTACATATATACCCTCAATTTGAAATTCATGTTAACGATTGTTAAGACCGAAGGACGCATACGGTTCAGTTTTTTAACCACGAGGATGCAAGCAGTTCATTTATATTTTCAAGGACTAAAAATGACTCAGTCTAAAAACTACGAGGACTAAAACAGTAATTTTCTCTACAAGACCCGCGATAATAAATATAAGGTCTATCAAAAAGAATTATACGATCTACTGTATAGTGTTCATTGTATTAGATACTGTTCCTGTTAACTTGTACTAATTCAGTTATTCATATACGCAATTTTGAACGTTTAATGGATGTTGAATTAGATTTTGTATACACGTTACCGTACACTAAAATGGTGCTATTTTTATCTATACCAAACACATATTAATTAAGGATATGTAAATCTTCCTCTCCCTCTTATATCCCTTATAAAGTCTTATCGAGTAAGAAATAAACAAACTGAATCCCCATTTATAAATTTGAAGTTTGAGTCAACTGGTATCGAGTGTGTATTATAGCGAAAGGGATGAAAAAACAGTTATATGTGAACAAGCGCGCACGCAAATATTACTTCAATGCATTATGTATATAGAAAAGGGTTCAAATAAGAATAAAGAGTTTTCTAGGAATGGTAAGAACCAATAGATTTTTGACATTTGGCATTAAAACCTATGGTAAAAGAATAATTCTAGGAAACTATGTTGGTTATAATGGAGAAAAAATAATTCTAGGAAACTATGTTGGTTTTTGGTAATTTTAAATCTCAACAATTGATTAACATGATCCAATGGTTATGATTTATTCTTAGTCTTCCTAGGAAATTACTTCTTTTTACTATAATCTTCCCCTATGTGTGTGTGTGTGTGTGTGTGTGTGTATAGGGGAGGGCTCTTTTGAGAACCATGTTGAGTTGTAAGAACTTAAGAACTCCATTCTAGGTCACACATTTAATTAGGTGGATTGGAATATGTGGTTGAGATTAAATCTGGCAAAAAAGTCAAAGTAGGAGAGAGAATAAAGATGTAAGTGATTACACAAAATTTTACGTCCATTACACATGTGTAAAATGTCGGCTCGGTGTGTAAAAAATTCTGTAATTTTTTTACGTGTATGTAACTTACATATATTACGCATGTGTAAAAAAAATTCGAAAAAAAAAATCGTTACACTGAGTTCTTTCGAGTTCTTAAAACTCAAAGGGGTTCTCATTTGAAATCTCCCCTATATCTATATATATAGGGAGAGGATCAAGAGAAAACTCACATTTAGAGAGAAAACTTAAAACTCCTAAAGAATTATTTTTAATTAAAAATAAAAAAATATTTTCAAAATTCTGTTTTAGCCATTATTTTTATAGTTACTTATATTTCACTCGAAAAATATAAAAAAAATAAAAAAAACCCGTTGTAATGCACATACGTATTACTATGCGATACCGTTGTATTACACATGTGTATTACTATGTATTTTTAAGTTTAATAATGTTTTATTGCATATATTCAATATTTGTTTATTGTATATGTGTAGTAGTGTTGTATTATATGAAAAAAAAATAATAATAAAATAAAAGTCGATTTGGTGCACATGTGCGTTAATGTTGTATTACACATACGTACTAACGTGTATTCGATGTGTGTTTTAGTCTTATATTGCATATATACAATAGTGCGTATCAAATATGCGCAATAGTGTTGTATTCTATGCAATACAAACGCTTTTGCATATATGCAATACACACTATTACACATGCGCACTATACCGACGAGGTTACCGGCAAGTTTTTTTTTGCACCAAAAACAACATATAAGAATAATAGACAAAAAGAAACTTCAAAATTTTTTTTTAAAAAAAGTTAAAAATAGTTTTTTAGAAGTTTTAGGAGTTTTTAAGTTTTCTTTTTAAGAGGAGTTTTCACTAGAACCCACCCCTATATATATATATACTAGATTTATCCCCCGTAATACGAGGGTTGTTTTACATTATTTGTTTTAATATTTATATATGTATATTTGGATTTTAATTTTATTTATTGTAAGAAAGTTAATAATTAATATATTTGAGGTTTGATGATGAAATGGTTTCACAAATAAATGATATGTTATAATCCGGTTTAAAAGCCATATAAGTTTGGTGATACCCGTTACCCGTTTATTTTTTTTATTATAAATTTGTTTCTTTTCTTAATTATAAACAATATATTTTTTAAATAAAATAAGATATTCTATTTTATAGAATTTTCATATCAAATATTTGATGAGATTAATTTTTAATATAATGAGATGTTATAACCCGTTTAAGAGCTATTTGGGTTTGGTGAGACCTTTACCTGTGAATTCGGGTCAAATGCGTGAGAAACCTTCATATACAAATAAAACAATCTGATGGCCAGAGAGAATGGTTGTTTTACATTTTTCGTTTTTTAATATTTATTTTTTGGATTTTAAATTTCTTTATTGTAAGAAAGTTAATAATATACTTAGGGTTTGATGATGAAAGGGTTTCATAAATAAATGATATGTTATAACCCGTTTAAAAGCTATCTGGATTTGGAGACCCATGACCCGCTTATGTTTTTTATTATAAAATTGTTTATTAATTATAAATAATATCTTTTTCTTTTTATTGTGGATATTAAATTTTAGTATATCCTTATTTTATTTTATAAGATTTTCATATCAAATAATTGGTAAGATTAATTTTTAATTTAATGAGATGTTATAACCCGTTTAAGAGCTATCTGGTTTTGGTAAGACCCATACCTATAAATTTAGGTTAAATCAGTGAGATGACTCAATTTAAAAATCAAGCAATCTGGTGGCTTTCATAAAAGAAGGAAGCGATCACATCGCGACACGTAGGATTTTAGGGTCTTCGTTTATATATATATATATATATATAACATGTTTGTCAATCTCTCTCTCTCTCTTTATCCCTTATCTAGTCTCTCACCCGCTTTTCTTTGTAAGTCTTATCAGGAAAGAAATAAACAAATTTCGTCTTGCATTAACAAGTTTCAAATTAGAGTCCGCTAAAAAATATATTGTCGACCGTGCATAACAATGATAAAGATGGAAGTAATATCTATCAAGAAACCAATAATGAGGATTCATTCCTCACTTTAAAAAAACAGACCTTTACTGTAGGCGGTTGCTTCTCGCGTTGTCACAATTTAGAGAGAAATCTACATATTCTAATAAAGTAAAATAAATGTGGACACCTGTCATGTTTTGGTTAATTCTTAATTTTCCCCCCTCCAAAACCAGTAAAATAAATTCGTCCTCTAAACCTAACTATTACTTAAAGAAATTTGGGTAAAACTTGTGCATCTCGTCTTCAACTTCCCAAGTAGCATCCGATCCTTTACGGTGCTTCCATATCACTTTTACCAAGGGAATAACTTTAAGACGAAGCTGCTTTTCCTTGCAATCGACTATCTCTAATAGCTGTTCAATATAGTTTAACTGTTCATATACCTGAATGTTTATTAATGTCACATGAGACGTGTCATCAGCTAGATATTTTCGCAAGTAAGAAACATGGAAAGTAGAGTTAATTCCTTCCTATACCTCATGTAAATCTAGCTTATAAGCCACTTCACCCACACGAGCTTCGATTCTGAATAATCTGATGTACCTTGGACTCAGATTTCCCTTTTTCTAAATCAAATGATTCCCTTCCGAGGCGAGACCTTGAGCATCACATTGTCACCAACGTTAAACTCAATCGTTCGTCGCCACTTATCAATATATGACTTTTGATGATCTTGTGCAGCTTTCATCCTTGCCTTATTCTGATCAAATCTTGAAAAGGTTTCTTGCATGACTTCTAAGTTTCCCAGCTCTTTCTGACTATTCTCTCCCCAACTTACAGAGCGTCTACCATACAACATCTCAAACGGTGGCATGCCAATATTTGAATGGTATCTATTGTTGTAAGAGAATTCTGCCAAGTGTAGATGATCATCCCAGCTTCCTCCAAAGTCTAACACACAAGCACACAACATATCCTCAAGGGTTTGGATAGTCCTTTCAGACTGCCTATCGGTTAAAGGATGATACGCCGTGCAGATTTTCAGTCTCGTCCCCATAGTAGATTCATGGAACTTCTTCCAGAATCTTGAAGTAAAGCGAGTATCTCTGTCAGATACAATCGATAACGGCACTCCATGCTTTGCCACAAAATCCTTTATGAACATGTTCACTAACGTTTCTGACGAGATAGGCTCTCATATAGGTAGAAAGTGAGCACTTTTCATTAGATGGTCCACAGTCACTTAAATGGTATCATGATTCCGAGTTGTACGTGTGGTAGCTTAGTTATGAATTCCATGGTGATGTGTTCCCATTTTCATTCGGGTATCTCCAATGGCTGCATCTTTCCATACGGTTTCTGGTGCTGTGCTTTGACTTGCAAGCAAGTTAAGCACTTACTGACATAATCTACTACTTCATTCTTCATACCCGGCCACCAGCAACATCTATTCAGGTATTGATACATTTTGGTGGATCCCAGATGAATCGAGTATCTAGACTTATGAGCTGAGCTTAATCTAGGATTCGACCTCTAAGATTCCCATGGCGTGGAATCCCCATACGGTCAAATATGGTCTTTACACCATGAGTATTATCCAGTAGCTCGTTTTGTTGTCCAAAATCCTTTCTTTCTTTATTAACCCTTCACCCATAAGCACCCTCTGACTATACTTTGATGATCTCATCAAAGAAATCTGAGTTAATGATTAGCTTATACGACTTTACTGTCGTAGTGACCTTTTCATTCTTACGGCTTAGCGGATCAGCGATCACATTAGCCTTACCAGGATAGTATTTGATTATCATAATCCTATATCAATTCTAACCATATTCTTTGTCTCATATGCAACTCTTTCTGCTCAAAGAAGTACTTTAAACTCTTATGGTCTGAATAAATAATACATCTAGTGCCATACAGGTAATGTCTCCAGATCTTGAGGGCATGCACTACTACTACTAGCTCCAAGTCGTGCGTCGGGTACATCTTTCATGAACTTTCAACTGTCTGGACGCATACGCTATGACCTACCTCGTTGCATCAACACACAACCAAACCCATGATGTGAAGCATCAGTTGAAACTACTAAATCCTCATCACCATCGGGTAAAACAAGGCTTGGAGCCTTTGTGAGTCTTTACTTCAATTCTTCAAATGCTTCTTCTTGATACTTATCCTAATTGAATACTACAGTCTTTCAGGTCATACCGGCTAATGGTGCGGCTACCTTGGAGAAGCCTTGAATGAATCTCCTATAATAGCCAGTCAACCCTAACAAACTACGTTTCTCACGCAACCAGAATGCGTATTTATAGAACTTAGCATACAGTTTCTCTCCTTACAAAAATTCCTCTGATGCTCAGCATGGTCAGATTCGCTATTCGAATAAATCAATATATCGTCAATGAAAACGATAACTGACTTGCTTAACATCGACTGATGTGTTGTAAAACACACTTATTTTCCGCATCTTTTATCTACGTTATTATATTATATTTTATGTATTTTAACTTGTTTTATATAGGGTTTACATATTAATCTTTATCTTGTAGGTTATGGGTCAATGGAAGAAAAACCGGACTTCTCTAGGAGCTTAAGGGCCTTATACGCATACGATTTCAAGAAACAACTCAAAGCCCGGCCCATATACATGTTGGACAAGCCCATGCCTACCTTTATATTATAACACAAAAAAGAAAAAAACCCCAGCCCCCCTTGGACAACAGCTGCGATCGGCCAACATAAAACAAAAACGAAAAAGTTTTTTCCAAGCTAGGTTTTGGTGTGGTGGTGGCTAAGGAAGGAAGAAGGAGTCAAGAACAAGCCTTGGGATCATTCACCATAAGTTTTTACAGCCAAGAGCAGCCCCGAATCACTCTATATCCTTTCATTTATTTCATTGTTCATCAACTTTAATTCTCTTGTTAAATTGTTAATTTGTTTTGCAATTGCTTGAGAGATTGACTTGTTTATAATTATTGTTGATCATTGAATGATTGTGACAATCGTCAATTTCAGGTTAACTCCGTTAACTCAACTCCGTCAATTCAAACTTAAGATCACTAAATCTATAACGCACACTTCATTACATTTAAACTAGGGTTTAAATGACGCTTAACACTTACTACATGTGTAGTCTTTCGGGATTTGCACCGAAACGCAAACGAGTTGACGCAAACGATTGATGAATAAACGAAAAACGTCAAAACAGTAATTATGTGATAATTATGTGTTAGACTTATGTGTTACGTGATAACATGGTTATGAACATTAACTCAAGATGTAAACTAGTTAGTTAAGTTAGAAAAACATCAATTGATAGTGGAGGGACTTGAGTGTAACTTAGTATTCTATAAATATATCATTAACAACTAAACCCTAACTCTTATTTCTTTCTCCCTACTTCCGATCGGCCTCCTTCCTCTTTGCTCCCTTGGCTGCCGTCCACTATACACACACATAACACCAAGAAATCAAGCCTTTGATTGAAGAACTAGGTGCTAGGAAGGTATAATTGATTATCCTATACATCCTTGTTACTTGATTTTGATGTTTAATGGGTTATTTGAAAACCCTAGCTGCCGATTTTTCATGTATGTATGAAGTTAATATGTTTGTTGTTGATTGATGATGATTTGATAACTAGATTGAATGTTGTTGCATGTTAATTGTTGTGTCTATGGTTTGAGTTCAAATAAAAACCCTAATCATGTATGTAATGGGTAATTGATGTGCATGAATGGTGTTTATGGAGTCTAGAGGGTTATATGAATGCATGATAGTTCATAGGTTGTTAATATATTGAGTTTGGATGCAAACAGTTTCTGGACAGAATGGGTATATGATGTTTAAGTGACTGTAACGAAGTGTAAACATGAAAATTGGTTGAGATTATTGGTACTACAGTAAACTAGGTTGAGTCTAGTTTCTATAAAGTATAAACTTGTAATTTTTGGACAAGTAGAAGTTAACTTTTATGATTTTACAAAAACGTTGTGCAAAGCTGAGCTGTTAGACCTGCTGTTAGGTTGTTTTCTAAATGTTATATCTCATGAACTACGAGACCAATTGGGTTGGTTCCACTTCTGGAAGTTGACTTATTGAGTTAGGAACCTAACCCAAGTGGTTTTGCATTTATTGGATTTTTCGTTTAACGGGAATTGCAAATAACATTCTGTTGCGCATGAATTTGACTGTTATGAGTTTGCTGTAATGATTTGATGATTGTGAGAAAACTATGTGGAATAAAAATATAATTAAATATGTTCTGGAAACCTAAGACATATTTGCTTCTGTGATGATTTTTGGTAAATTAATTGAGATGCTATGATCGGTGAAATAGTACAATCTTTCTAGTAGGATTTCTGTCTCGGTGAAACTAGCTGCTGAGTTGTGTAAAAATGCATGAAACATGATACTTGCTATATAATTGTTATGTTTTGACCAAAATACCCTTGCGGGGAATAATTGCTAATCGATTGCCATGATTTGACCAAATTGCCCTCATGGGGAATAATGGCTAGTTAATTGTTATTGGTTGACCAAAATGCCCTTACGGGGAATAATTGATAGTGATGTACTTTATGAATACATGACACGTATATGATTGCTTACACATGTAATGTGTCACAAAAACACTTGTTAAAGTCACACACGATTCACAAACGAAACACGAAACATGTTATGTGCATAGGTATTATGTGCCGGGTCTAGAGACTCGATAATATTCCGACACTTAGAAAAATCTCTTTGTTGTTTTAGAACGCTAGAGAGAGTTTTTCTGTGACGCGCATCTTGGTGATTTAATTTGGGAAATTCTTCGCAAACAGTGAGTTCCACTTTCCCTTCTTTAAACTGTTTTCAAACGCTTTTCACTTGGGGGAGATAACATACTCCACAACGCATTTAAGATTTTGTTATAAATTATATATCACTTGTAAAGGCTAAGTGGCAAACGAAACATTTGAAGTCCTACACATCGAACCGGTTAATATTTTGAATAGCGAGTCACTGTTGAGTAGTACTACTGGGTTTGACAAACCCCACCCAACGCTAAACTCGACTGGAGGTCGAGCGGGTGTAATTTTGGCTAACACTTACCATGGTCTGGAGGACCTGGTGACAAGGCACTTAATAAACGAGTCAGCTTCGGTGTCGAACACTTAGTAATACTTGTTGTATAGACTAGCTACCTATCGATATATAATTGACATAACACTATCTGGTAACGCAAAACGCTGTAACGCAAAACGCTGTAACGCAAAACGCTATAACGCAAAACGCTGTAACGCAAAACGCTTAACGCAACAAGCTGAACGCAAACGCTAATCGCTTTATTTTTATTTAAACTTGTGAACTCACCAACCTTGTGTTGACACTTTTAGTATGTTATTCTCAGGTAGCCGAGGCGGACGCGCGGTTTAGGAACATGCATAGCTTGAAAAACTTTTAACTATGCAAACTTACTTTTAACTGTTGTCATTGGTTTTAAATCGTCCTGCGTGACGTAACATTGTTTCTATGGTTTTACGCTTCCGCACTTATTTTCATTTAAACGTTTTTATGGTTTGATTATAACTGATGATCCCGATCCTGTTAGTTCACACCCTCTGACGGTAAAACTCCGTTAGTGGATTTTGAGGGTGTGACAATGATTGAATTGATGATTGAAATGGTTTATATAATGTTTTTATTGAGTATTCATGGCTGTCCAAAAATGATGCTAGGCTAATCTTGTCGGTTCTACCTAGTAATGATGATTATTGTTAGTGTTTGATGAGTTTATTGGATTGTTTGATTGATTGACTTGAATTGTTATTGTAAAGTTTGATTTAGAGATGAAATAGGTTATGTTTGATGGCTGGAAATTTTGGTAATTCATTGCTTAAACTCCTTGCGTTGGTTGATTAGTTTTGTATTGATTGATCGGTGCTTGTTTAATTCTAGACTTTGTGTTTAGGGTTTGTTTGCGGTAGGTACAACCGTAGGGTTTTGTTACGTGAATTTGTGGTTAAATTACAGCGGTTAGGCACCTTCTTAGAGACCGAGAGGTGATAAGAAGTAGGGTCATCTCATTGCCTTTGCATGCTAGAATAAGGATTGCGCGAGAGTGAGTTTGTTTCTTGTCTGGTTTAGGTGTTTTGAGCGACTAGTTGATCTATTTTGGTTTAAGTTAAATTGTTCCTCTATCCTTGGTTGTGTAGTATTCATTACCATTAGGGTCGAGTATTGGTGAGACCGAGAGGTGAGTCAACATTAGAACACGTTAACAATTGTTTTTCGATTTGGTCGTTTTAGCCGATTTTGAGTAGTTAAGGTTTGTTGAGTGAGACCGAGAGGTGATCCAGTGAAGCTGAGCAATCCTTAGTCGTGCCATCTTTAGGAACCGGTGTCTTGATATCATCCAATCCATTTACTTGTTAGGCCTATAATTTGATTCAAACCTAGGTAGACGTTTTTCTCCATCCAAAGTCAACGTAGTTAGTTTTCCGTTAAGTTTTCTATTTTTGGTTACTTTTGTAAGTCAGTCCTGTTTGTCTAGTTAAGTTATAAGAAAATCAAAATCAATTAAATATTATTCTTGGGTAGGTCTTGTCTAGGGTTAGTGATCGTTAGCGTTTATATGTGTCTTCGTGTTCGATACTCGGACTTCCTAGGTCTATACTACTTGCGACCGACACACTTGCCATTTGTGTGTGGTTAGGATTTTTCGTTTTAAATTTAAAGCTTAGTTGTGAGAGTTATCCGATGCACATCAAGTTTTTGGCGCCGTTGCCGGGGACACGGTTTTAGGCGTTTTGAGAGCGACTCGAGTTAGGATTTACCTTGTTTGCTATTTGTATTTATTTTTGTTTTTCTTATTTGTTAGAATAGTTGGCTACTTTTATTGATTTTTATAGTTGTATGCGACAAACTCGATCTCGTGGACCACCCGACACTGAAGCATTTTCCGAGCCAGAAAGAGAGTTTCGCGAGAGACGTCACACCGTTTCACCCTCGTCCACTTTTTCATCCGTTGGTAGTCGATCCACTTCTCTTACGTTTTCTGACATCGATGATAGGGATAGGATTATGGCCAACCATCCACCACCGAGGACGACGGTTGCAGACCGGGCCCGTCCGGCCAATGCTGGCGCGAGATCAGCATCGCACCACCCGCCATTGGAGTTAACGCGAACTGGCAAATTCCGTCGAACATTCTGAATACCATTTCTCATTCTGCTCAGTTCCACGGGTTACTTCACGAAAACCCGCATCATCATCTCACTCGCATCGCGCGTATCTGTGACACTTTCCATCTTGCCGGCGTATCTGAAGACGCCGTCAAACTCTGCGTCTTTCCGTTTTCACTCATCGATAAAGCGAGTCTGTGGCTCGAGTTCCTCCCATAGGGATCTATAGCTACTTGGCTGCCAAGCAGGCCCAATTTCTTGAGAAATACGACCCTCCGACTAAGGCCGCTCGCTTGCGTAATCAGATTCATTCTTTTCAGATGGAGGATACCGAGAGTTTCTATGAGGCATGAGAGTGATTCAAAAATATTTTTGAATTGTGCCCGAACCACGGCTTGCAAGATTGGGCGGTTGTCGAGAAGTTTTATAATGGAGTGACATACACGATGTAGAACATGCTTGACACGGTGGTAGGAGGAAATTTGCTGACTACGAAGGACCCGGATGAGTGCATCGCTTTGTTTAACGGGTTAGCTATGAGTGGATACCAGTGACCACCCGCCAAAGGTGGTAAGACCGTCGAGTCCATATCATGCGGCATGCATTCGGTGGACACGACCACCACACTCATGGCGCTGGTAGAGGCGTTAGCGCAGATTGTGAAGGACTTGCAGACGAAAAACAGGTTGTGCGAGATATGCAGAGGAGGGCATGATACCGTTCAGTGCCCAGTCAGTTCGCAGGAGGAGGCTGTCGAGTTCATAGGCAATCCAAACCGGAATCAAAATTCTTTCATTTCTTATAATTCGGGAGGGAGAGGCAATCAGAATTTGAACTGGAGAAGCAAGAATCAGTCGGGCTTTCAGCAGTGTCAGAGCCTATTCCAAGATGCAGGTGAAGGAGTGAGCAGTGGGGAGAAGAAGCCCACTTTAGAGGAGATGATGGTGCAGCAGACGCAGATGTTGTCACAGCTTGTGACACGAGAGGATTCCGGTCATAAAGAGACCCAAGAGAAGTTTCGGGAGCACAAGTCATTCATGTGGAGTCAGGGAGCATCGATTTAGAGTCTTGAGCGGCAGATGGGAGAGATAGCTAGTCGGTTGAACGAGAGGCCATAGGGTACGCTACCGAGTAACACCGAGCAAAACCTGAAGGGATTCGCGAAAGCTGTGACGACGAGGAGCGGTGCAGGTGCACGAGACAAGCCCATAACTCAGGAGAGGTCTAGAGGAGGAGTTGTCGAGGAGCCTGCGGTTGTTGATAGAGAGGAGCAGGTGGATGAGGAGATTGAGATGGAGTCTCCGCTGGCCCAGGTGCATCAGAGGAGCAGCCCAGGGAGTACAACATAGGCCGAGAGACAGTAGTTACCGCGTAAGCCATCGAGAGTCTACAAACCTAGAGTGTCATACCCCGGGAGACTCCGCAGAGATAGAGATGAGGAGCAGAACTCCAAATTCTTGATCTTTTGAAGCAGCTTCACCTTAATATTACATTCCTTTAGGCACTGACTCAGATTCCGAAATATGCGAAGTTCCTTAAGGATATTCTCTCGAATAAGGAGAAGTTAGCTGAGGTTGCTTCCATCCCTTTGAGTGCTAGTTGTTCTGCTGTCTTACAGAGAAAGTTACTAGAGAAGATGTCCGATCCAGGGAGTTTCACAATTCCCTGCATCTTGAGTGATGATATGGTGATTCATGCGCTGACTGATCTTGGTGCTAGTATTAATCTTATGCCATATTCCATGTACATCAAGCTGGGTTTAGGCGAACCGAGGCCTACCAGGATGAGGATCCAGCTTGCTAATCGTTCCGTGAAATACCCTCAAGGGGTGGTCGAGAACATGCTTGTTCGTGTCGAAAGGTTCATCTTCCCGGTGGACTTTGTCATTCTTGACATGAACAATGATGAAAGTGTATCGCTTATTCTTGGCCGACCATTCCTTGCCACTACACAGGCGTTGATCAATGTCTGCGAGGGTAAGTTGTTCTTGAGAGTTGGGGATGAGAACGTCACCTTTGACGTTTGATAGTCACTTAAACACCCCAAGTCTGCTGATGACTCCCTGTACTTTATCGATACTATCATGGAGTATGTTGGGGAGTTTTTCAGTGACATCTGGGGAGAATCTGCCTCCGACACTCAGATTCTCGATAGGGAGATTCCGGAGATTGATATGGTTGCCATGACCGATCAGTCAACGGATGATGACACCGAGTCACATTACCCTGAGTCTGAAGTGTCTGCTGGGATCGTACGAAATGATCCGATGGACCGACCTTCAGTCGAGAGCCCCCCTCCTTCCTTAGAGCTTAAGGATTTGCCCGCCCATTTGGAGTACGCGTTTTTGGATGAAGAGAGGAAGTTTCTGGTTATTATTACATATGCATTGACGGAGGTCGAGAGAGAGAAGTTGTTGAGGGTGCTAAGAGAGCAGAAGGAGGCCATCTCATGGAAGATTATCGACATTAAGGGTATCTGCCCTTTGTTCTTCACTCATAAAATCCTCATGGAGGATAATTTCAGGACTGTCGTTCAACCGCAGCTGCGGCTTAATCTGAAGATGCAGGAGGTCGTGAAGAAGGAGATTATCAAACTCCTTGATGCGGGGATCATTTTCCCCATTTCTGATAGTTCGTGGGTTAGTCCAGTCCAAGTGGTTCCTAAAAAGGGTGGCATGACTGTCATCACCAATGAGAGGAACGAGCTCGTTCCCACTAGGACTGTGACCGGTTGGAGAGTCTGCATTGATTATCGCAGACTGAATGATGCCACAAGGAAAGACCATTTTCCTTACCTTTCATTGATCAGATGTTGGAGCGTCTGGCAGGTCAGCAATATTACTACTTCTTGGATGGTTTCTCCGGGTACTTTCAGATTCCGATTGCTCCCGATGACCAGGAGAAAACCATATTTACCTGCCCATACGGAACGTTTGCCTATAGACATATGTCGTTCGAACTGTGTAACGCTCTAGCCACATTTCAGAGGTGCATGGTGGCTATATTTCATGACATGATCGAGGAATCCATGGAGGTGTTCATGGACGATTTTTCTGTGTTTGGGAGTTCATTTGATCAGTGTCTCTCTAACCTTGAGAGGAAGATGACCCGATGCGTTGACACCAACCTAGTCCTTAACTAAGAGAAGTGTCACTTCATGGTATGCGAGGTCATTGTCTTGGGGCATCATATTTCGAGTGCGAAGATAGAGGTCGACCGAGCAAAGGTCGAGACCATTTCTAATCTTCCCCCACCCACTTCTGTGAGATCCATCCAGAGTTTCTTTGGCCACGCTGGGTTCTACTGTCGGTTCATTAAAGATTTTTCTAAAATCGCGAGACCTATGAACAAACTTCTGGAGAAGGATGCCCCGTTTGTGTTTTCTGAGCAGTGTATCGAGGTGGTTGATCTTTTAAAAGACAAACTCGGTAACGCCCCGATCATGATTGCTCCCTACTGGTCGCTTCCTTTTGAGTTGATGTGTGATGCGAACGACTTCGCAGTCGGAGCGGTTCTTGGACAGCGGAAGGATAAACACTTCCATCCCATTTACTATGCTAGTCGGACCTTGAATGGTGCGCAGGAGAGTTACACCACCACCAAGAAAGAGCTTTTAGCTGTGGTGTTTGCATTCGATAAATTCAGGTCCTGTCTAGTTCTATCCAAGACGATTGTGTACACGGATCATTCTACTATTCGTTATCTCTTCAGCAAACAGGATGCTAAGCCTCGTCTCATCCGATGGATCCTGTTGCTTCAAGAGTTTGATATTGAAATCCGTGATAAAAAGGGGGCTGAGAATGTGGCGGCCGATCATCTTTCGCGTCTTGAGGGAGCTGAGTTAGGAGAGCTGGGGTTCAGGATTAATGACCACTTTCCGATAGAGAGTCTCATGTTTGTTTCAGCTCAGGATGAGGGTTTTCCATGGTTCGCCGACTTCGCGAACTATCTTGCGGAGGGGTACTACCCGAAGATGCCTTACCAGCAAAAGAAGAAATTCTTTGCTGATGTTTTACCTTTGGGACGACCCGTATCTCTTTCGTATAGGTGCTGACCAGTTGATCAGGAGGTGTGTTGACGTTAAGGAGGGATGGCAGATTCTGAACTATTACCATGTTGGACTGACAGGAGGTCACCATGGTGCGAGCTTGACGGAGAAGAAGGTGTTTGATTGTGGTTTTTATTGGCCTTCGATTTTTAAGGATCCGCGCGCGTTTGTTAGGAGTTGTGATCATTGCCAGCGTGTCGGCAACATTTCGTCGCAAAATGAAATGCCCCGGAATGCTATTCAGGTTTGTGAGGTTTTTGATGTGTGGGGCAATGATTTCATGGGACCGTTCCCATGCGAAGATGGGTTGAGGCCAAGGCCTTACCCACGAATGATGCCCGAGTTGTAGTCCGTTTTTTCAAGAGCCTTTTTGCTCGTTTTGGTGTCCCGAAGGCGTTGATAAGTGATAGAGGTACTCACTTCTGCAATGCGCATATGGAGAAGGCGTTGCGACGCTATGAGGTCACCCATCGGCTTGCGATCGCCTACCACCCACAGACTAGTGGGTAGGTGGAAGTGAGTAATCGGGGGATCAAACGTATTCTTGAGAAAACGGTTGGTTCGAATCATCAGGATTGGTCCGATAAGTTGGATGATGCGTTGTGGGGCTTTCGTACAGCCTGCAAAACTCCGACCGGTTCCACACCGTTTCGGATGATCTATGGGAAGGCCTGCCACCTGCTTGTTGAGTTGGAGCACTGTGCTTCATGGGCCCTATAGAGGGTCAATCTTGATATGTCCGCCGCGGAAGGAACTCGTTTCCACCAGTTGCATGAGTTAAATGAGCTGAGAGATCACGCCTACGCGCAGTTGTTTGGGTATAAGGAGCGGACGAAGGAACTGCACGATAGGAAATTGAAGGGCAACAAGCAGTTCAAGTGTGGGGATTTGGTCTTATTGTATAATTCCCGGTTGAGGTTATTCCCGGGAAAGTTGAGATCCCGATGGTCGGGACCGTTCACGGTCACTGAGGTTTTCCCGTATGGCACTATTGAGATAGAGGATAAAGGCGGGAAATTTAAGGTGAACGGTCATAGACTGAAGCACTACATTGGTGAGCCGTTGGCTGATCAGACTGTCGAGGTACTCTTCCTCGACTTGCTCACCGAGACGTAGACGTGTTGGATGCATAACTCGGGAGACTGCCCGAGTTGTAGAGTTTGTATTTCTGTTTTTTGTGTGTGCTATTTGCTTTATATGTTTTTATCTATTTCAGGACATTCCAAAATGAAACCGCTCGTACTCAATCTCCATTCGAGTCGGTCGATTTAAGGGGTGTTCTATTTTTAACAAGAAAAAAAAAATAAAATAAAAAAATAAAATAAAATAAAATAAAATAAGAACAAAAATAAAAAAATAAAAACCAAAAACACAAAAATACGTTTATTTATTTTATGTTTTTCGTTTTGTACGCCACTACATGCGAGCAAGTTTGAGTCTTTTGCAGGTTATGTTATGCGCATGGTAGGTACGATGGCGTTTTGGAACAGGTTCTCCCGAGATTGTGGCCGCGAAGGAAATGCTATACGGTCGCTTGGTCACTACATAGCTGTTGAAGATTCTGCACACAAACCAGGGGAGTAACCCGTTCTCTGTTTTATTCTTGTATATTATATTTTTTTATTTTATTTTATTTTATTTTAATTTTTATTTTATTTTCTTTCTTTTCCTTGTTCTCATCGAGGACGATTTTGTTCTAAGTGTGGGGATGAGATTTATTGTACTTAGTTGTAGAAAATTTTTGAAAAAAAAAGAGAAAAGTTTGAAAAAATTGTCCATTGAAACTTGTTTTCTCTACGTTAAACAGGAAATGATATTATTACCGAGTCGTGTTTGTTTTATAACATCTTGGTGTTTTCAAATATATATATATATAAAATAAGAACAGTGCCCATTAGACCCGCACGTAATGTTTTGTAATCGAACGGTTTAGACTTAGTAATCGATGTGTCGGTAGGCTCAGCCTTTGAGAATGATTTGGTTTTGACCTAATTGAACCTTTTAAATGGGCTGACTTTAGTGGGAAACATCTTAGGGGTTTTGTTTTTTTAATTACTAAACTCGTGACAGGACTGGAATGAAAAGCTGGGTCATACTCAATCCTCGAGTCACATGATCACCTGTATATTATTTGTTTAGTCTTTTGTATATGTATCTATTCATGTAAAGCTCTGTACTATGAGATGAAAAAAAATGCAAAAAGCCAAAAGGCAGAAAAAAAAGAATGTATTTGTAATTGCGTGCGCTTGAAAGAGAGCTAGAGTTTATAGGTTGTATTTGAGTCGAAATGTTTTGATCATCTGGCAATAGGTTCAAGTCAAGTTGGGGTGTCTCGGCCCGGTAAAACCATAATGGAATTGGTGAGGTGGCAGCTGGGCTTTTAGGTGTGGGTCCCACTTAGTTATACAAACTAATAAAATTGTCACGCCTTATTTGTCTCGTTAAGTATTAGGGGCATGGGTTTAAGTGGACAGCAATACCAGCAAACGACCTGATCTATCTTATTAGGTGAAAGTTGGAAGAAAAATTTGGGTAACGGGTCACTTGTTCTAATACTTAAAAAAATAATAATAATAATAAATAAGACCAAGAGTGGTCAGTTAAACTCGGTTATGATCCTCTGTAGAATTCTTTTTCAGAGACAAAAAAATCTTAAGTGTGGGGATATTTGATGTGTTGTAAAACACACTTATTTTCCGCACCTTTTATCTACGTTATTATATTATATTTTATGTATTTTAACTTGTTTGATATAGGTTTTACATATTAATCTTTATCTTGTAGGTTATGGGTCAATGGAAGAAAAACCGGACTTCTTGAGGAGCTTAAGGGCCTTATACGCATACGATTTCAAGAAACAACTCAAAGCCCGGCCCATATAAATGTTGGACAAGCCCATGCCTACCTTTATATTATAACACAAAAAAGAAAAAAAACCCTAGCCCTCCTTGGACAGTAGTTGCGATCGGCCAGCATAAAACAAAGAAGAAAAAGTTTTTTTCAAGCTAGGTTTTGGTGCGGTGGCGGCTAAGGAAGGAAGAAAGAGTCAAGAACAAGCCTCGGGATCATTCACCATCAGTTTTTACAGCCAAGAGCAGTCCTGAATCACTCTATATCCTTTCATTTATTTCATTGTTCATCAACTTTAAATCTCTTGTTACATTGTTAATTTGTTTTGCAATTGCTTGAGAGATTGACTTGTTTATGATTATTGTTGATCATTGAATGATTGAATTGATGATTGAAATGGTTTATATAATGTTTTTTGTAACATTCATTACTTTTCAAACCCGAAAATCCGACCCGTTTTGAAATTTTTGGGTTTTTATTTATAAAGAATATATATAAATATTATTATAGTTTCAAGTTTCGTTCCGATGTACTATCATTTATTATTATTCTCGGCGATTTAAAGTTTATCGTTCGTTAGTTTATACTACTTTTGTTCAATTAATGAAACCCGGAATGTAGGGTTTTAAATGTTTAAACGATTCGGCTATAATCCAAAAAAAAATAATAATATCAAAGATTATAACTTGTTACGTCATTTATATAAATTTCAAAGTTCAAGGTATAAAGTTGTAAATTCATATTAAATCTTGAATTAAAAGAAGATAGAAACTTGAGGGGCCTGTATAGTAAATTTATTTAAATTATATTATTAAATATAACCTAACCCACTAGCCCCATATCCACGTTTTTCCGGCCGTAAATCCGGCGACCGGAAAACGATTCCGGCGAGCATTAAACACCCTTTAAACGTGCATAATTATCCAATTAATTCGTCGTAACGTGTTTAGACCTCGATGCTAAAAGTTAAACAACTCACTAATTTTGCCATAACATCCTTTAATTCTGTCGACAAGCCGGAATCCGACCACGCAATTCCGGCCAAGCATGTTACTTTCCGGCAAAAGTTATATACCTCTAAAACTTGCTCAAAAATTTAATTAATGACTCGTACTACTCGTAACCATAACGGAAAATGTTAATCAACATTAAAAACTCGTTATCATGACCCGTAATTAGCGTGATGACTCCGTAATTGCCGAAATTTTTTTAATATCCAATAACGAACAATTAAAGCTTTTACGCTCCAATTAGCACTATAAAATGGACCCAAACATTCATCTAAACTCGTTCACAGCCTCAAATCATCATAACCTTCACTCTAAAATTAATAATTAATCCGTCCAAGTCGTTTTCCGGCGAGCCGTGGTTAACCATCAAACAACAACGATACCAAGTAAGTTTTATATGATTTTCATTGACAATCAAAACCCCTAAATTAATTTTAACAAACATGGTTAGAATAGATGGTTTTTTTTAACAAACCCCTAATAGTTATAATTTTAGGGTTTTTTTTAAGAAGATGAAGTTTGAGTATTATATATATGTATATAATATATTCTGTTACAAAACATAATAACAAGTTAGAACAGATGCTTGGTCGGTGTTAGTATGGACGTGAGGACCCCGTTCGAACCCGGGTCAGGCCGTTTTCAACCTTCTTTTTTTAAAAAGTCAATTTTCTTTATTAATATTAATCAAAATAAATTATTATAAATTATTTAAAAATCAAATAAAATTGTTTTACTATAAATAAAATTATTTATAAATTAAAGTTTACCAAATTTCATCCAACAACCCAACTCTCTCATATTCGTAATCTTTCGTAAAGAAGAACCCGTTAATATTAGTATTCTTTTCGCTAAACTTTATAAAACCACAAAAACTATAAAATTCATATCGTTAAAAATCATGGCTTCGTAAACACGATAAAATTCTAATATATAATCATAAGCGATTCGATGAAACGACGTGCAAATAATATTATACTAAGATTCTTTTCGTTAAATCTTCAAAATAAATTGTATACTTCCGCTACTTCATTGACTTTATAATTCCTTAAATTGTTAAAATTAGTTTATATTTTATTACGATTTGTTAGCTTTAACTCGTCAACTTTAAATTCGGTAATGTTAAACTATAATTTGTAAAGCTTTAAATCATTAGCTTTAATTCGTTAAAAACCGTTAAAGATAGCTTTATAATTCTTTAACCTTAATTCGTTAACACAAATATTATTCGAGATATGATTTACTACTTAAAATTTGTACCTTGTAATATGGTAACGCTCTATTACTGTTAAAAGTTATAATATTAAAATAATCCGTTAAAACTTGAAAATAATATAATAATGCCATCAAATGCTAATTAAATGCAATAACCCGTTAACCAAATTTATATAACCTTTTCAATCCCGATAGTTAGTTTTTGTTTTAATTATAGTTTTAGAAGTTCAATCGCTTCGGATTCTTTTACGCACTTTTGGTTGCTTCGGTTTTGTTATCATTGATTTCGGCTTTTATTACATGTCTATCTTCGATTTCGAGGTGAGTTTTCACAACCCCTTTTTAAACGCTTTCATATTTTGGGGTGGCATATGTATTTATTATCAAACTTCAAGATTTACAACTTTGCTTACAAACTACAATTCGTATCATGGACTTGTATGCTTACTTGCTTATTTGTTATATACGTGGATTTCAAGTGGGTGCCTTAATAAGTATGATCATACGCCCCCCCCTTTGCACTCAGGTCCATTTGTATCGAGTGGAAAAGGGACCTCATATCCAAGTACGTTGGTAGCTACAACTGGAAAGGACCTTCGTTTGTTCTTTACACTCAGGTCCATTGCATCGAGTGTAAAGAACCCTTACTTGCGCATTTTTACAAGTTTTCATGGAATTATATGGTTTTTATATTATATATATCAAATGGTGGAAGTCTCACCAGCTATATTCATAGCTGACCGTATTTTATACATATGTTACAGGTACCGTGATTAGAGGATGAAGGATGATGGTTGGGTAAAAGTTACTTTATTTTATATATTAATTAGTTAATTTTAGTTTAATAAATGAATGAACATTGGTACTTCAAGCATTGTTTATGTGTTTTCAGGATATTGGAAGCTATGGAGCTTAATGAGGATATTTACGGGTTTGGAACGAAGATCGAGAAGTGAGAGATTGGACGTGCACGCATCACGAGGCATTCAAGAAAAGAAAAATGAAAAATATGAAATTTTACATCTTCGCGATACGCGAAGATGCAAAGAAGGGCAGCTTTGCGATACGCGAAGCTGCAGGATAAATGGCCGCGACTACTTTGTCCTTCGCGATACGCGAAGAAGCATGCCTGGACATCTTCGCGATACACGAAGATGCTTAAGTCGGCCAAAAATTTAGGTTTTCCCTATTTAAACCCCTTAACCTCCCCATTCAGCTATAGATGACTTCCAGAGGCAAAAGAGGCTGCTTAGGGTGATCTTCCACCATTCCAAGGCTTTCGGTTCATCTCGGGTTTGTATGTCTTCAAAGATAAGTTGTTTACTTGATATGTCGATGCTCGGCTAAGTCCTTTGTTCATTCTAGGCTAGGGTTTTGTGTAATTCCTCTTGAGACCAGATTTGCTATGCTTAAAGTTATGAACTTGATTTGATTTATTGCTTTTATATTTTTTAATTGATTGCTTGGTTGTTTAAACAATTTATATTGTGATTATTGATTAGTGCATCACTTGTTTGGTTTTGTTCATCAACACTTAGGGTTTGGCTCTTGTGGCATTGAGCTTATAATCATCGGTTCATGTTACGTAATTAGTTGTCATAAAATATAAATTGGTAATTGTGTAGATCGAGTTCAATTGTGTCAACAATTCGGTTAGGGTATCGTTTTTCATCACAATGAAACTACTAGGTCTAGTAATTACTGCGCAATTAAGACAAGTGAATCTGGAATTAAGTTGAATGTCACATTACCTGAACCTAGAATGAATGTTTTCATTAATATTGTTTACAAATCGTTTTTCAGTAATAATTAGTTTTAATAAATCTTTTTCTAAAAACCGCTTGACATCGTCTGTCCGCATTAGTTTAATAATCAAATTAGTAATAATAAACTTGCACTTTCCTTGAGTCCCTGAGGAGACGACCTTATTTACCCATACTTATTATAGGTATTTATGTCTTAAAATTAATTGTTTGAGTAGACCACAACAGCCTACGTCAAAGGACTAGAAGACACTTAGAATACCTAGGTTATATAATAAACGAGACATTTGTTTTATTATGATTTGATTTCAATTTGTATTCTTATTTGAACTTGTGTTACATGATGCTTTAATGAATTAATGTTGTTATGGTCACAAAATAGTGTCATGTGTGTTTGAACAATCTATACGTCACACTCGGGCGTTTCCGATTAAGCCGGGGTGTTACATTTTTATTGAGTATTCATGGCTGTCCAAAAATGATGCTAGGCTAATCTTGTCGGTTCTGCCTAGGAATGATGATTATTGTTAGTGTTTGATGAGTTTATTGGATTGTTTGATTGATAGACTTGAATTGTTATTGTAAAGTTTGATTTAGACATGAAATAGGTTGTGTTTGATGGCTAGAAATTTTGGTAATTCATTGCTTAAACTCCTTGCGTTGGTTAATTAGTTTTGTATTGATTGATCGGTGCTTGTTTGATTCTAGACTTTCTGTTTATGGTTTGTTTGCGGTAGGTACAACCGTAGGGTTTTGTTGCGTGAATTTGTGGTTAAAGTACAGCGGTTAGGCACCTTCTTAGAGACCGAGAGGTGATAAGAAGTAGGGTCGTCTCATTGCCTTTGCATGCTAGAATAAGGATTGTGCGAGAGCGAGTTTGTTTCTTGTCCGGTTTAGGTGTTTTGAGCGACTAGTTGATCTATTTTGGTTTAAGTTAAATTGTTCCTCTATCCTTGGTTGTGTAGTATTCATTACCATTAGGTTCGAGTGTTGGTGAGACCGAGAGGTGAGTCAACATTATAACACGTTAACAATTGTTTTCCGGTTTGGTCGTTTTAGCCGATTTTGAGTAGTTAAGGTTTGTTGAGTAAGACTGAGAGATGATCCAGTGAGGCTGAGCGATCCTTAGTCGTGCCATCTTTAGGAACCGGTGTCTTGATATCATCCAATCCATTTACTTGTTAGGCCTACAATTTGATTCAAACCTAGGTAGATGTTTTTCTCCATCCAAAGTCAACACAATTAGTTTTCCGTTAAGTTTTCTATTTTTGGTAACTTTTGTTAGTCAGTCTTGTTAGTCCAGTTAAGTTATAAGAAAATCAAAATCAATTAAATATTATTCTTGGGTAGGTCTTGTCTAGGGTTAATGATCGTTAGCGTTTATACGTGTCTTCGTGTTCGATACTCGGACTTCCTAGGTCTATACTACTTGCGACCGGTACACTTGCCGGTTGTGTGTGGTTAGGATTTTCGTTTTAAATTTAAAGCTTAGTTGTGAGGGTTATCTGACGCACATCATCGACCGACAAAACCTATTCATCATATCCATAAATGTTGCTGGAGCATTCGTTAGACCAAACGACATCACGAGGAACTCGTAGTGTCCATACCGCATCTGAAACGCTGTCTTAGGGATATCTGCCTCATTCACCTTCAACTGATGATAGTCTGATCTAAGGTTTATTCGCGAGAACCAACTAGCACCTTGTATCTGATCAAACAAATCATCAATCCATGGCAACGGATATCTATTATTTACCATAAGCTTGTTTAACTCCCGGTAGTCGATGCACATCCTCATACTCTCATCCTTCTTAACGAATAACACTTGGCCTTATGTAACATTTATCGGGGAGTTCTTGTAGTTGTGACATCAATTATTTCATCTTGGATGGCGCCATGTGGTAAGGTGATTTTGTGACGGGCTGTGCCCCTGGTATCAATTCTATTTGGAATTCTACTTCTCGTTTAAGTGGTAACCCCGGAAGGTCCTTAGGGAAAACTTCGGATAGTCACACATGACAGGAACATCTTCTTTCGCCTCTACCATAGCTTTGACAACATACGCCAGGTAGGCATTGCACCCTCGCCTTAGCAAACCTTCGGCTTTGATCATCGAAATGACGTTAAGCCCTGAGCTTTCTTTATCACCATAAACCGTTACTGTATCACCATCCAAAGACTTCAGTCTTTTCAATCTACTCTTACACACTATATGAGCTTCAAACTCAAACAACCAATCCATCCCCAAAACTACATCGAACCCTCCCAAGGTCATTACATAAAGGGTAACAGGGAACTCACATCCTTCAAACTCTATTTCACTAGCGGTTTATACTACAAAAGTTTCAGGCACACGACAACATTTCATTATTGCTAACTTACAGAATGTTGTATCTACAAAAATTCTATTTGCACTGGAATCAAATAACACAAAAGCGGAAACACCGTTTACAAGAAACTTACCGGTCACAACGTGTGGGATCTTCTTTGTTTGTTCCTGCGTCAGCATATAGGCTCTAGTTTTGGCTAGACTGTTCAGCTTCTTTCTTCCCACTTCCTACAGCTTCACCTTCAGTGCACTCCCGTGTCATATGACCCATCTTACCACATTGGTAACATGCGGGCTTAGCATTGCATTCATAACATAATGCCCCACCTTCCTACACTTATAACAGGCATTAGACCCTAGCCTTCATTCTCCTCCATGAGCTTTTCCACACTTGTGTCACACATCACTACTCCTACTCCACTTACACTCCCTACTTTGCACCTTACCACATGTCTTACATAGCTTCTTCTCTCACACTTTATACTTCTTATCCTTAGGGTTCCACATCTGAGTACCAGGTTACTTTGCAGGAGAAGCCCATCTCTTCTCTTTCTCCTCTTCCACCACTACATCGTCCACAGCCAGGTCATCATAAACCATTTCTGCGAGTTCAAAAAGAATCAAAAGTAGAAGGTTTACTAGCCCTGACTAGTGTGCAGACGGTCTGGGAAGTCCCTTTAAGTAGCACTTGATTCGTTTCACCTCATTGTTTACCGTATCGGGCACCAACCTGGACATGCGGTTGAATTCAGTAGTGTACTTGCGGTGTGTCATTTTTCCCACCTTCAAGTTTATAAAATTCATCTCCGCCCGTTCAACCTCAACATCAGCGCAAAATCGCTTCATAACCATCTCCTTTAGGTCTTCCTATCTAATAGCCTTAATCTCCTTAGGGGTATTCCACTGTTCCATAGTTTCCCACAAGAACATTGCCTCATCGCCAAATGACTGGGTAGCGAACCCCACCGCTTGGTTGGGATGACACTCGCTGATTAGGATAATCTACACCTATTAGCTTTGGTTGGTCACATGCCTTAAACGTTCTATAACTACACCTACCACGATCCTTCTCTCTCTTACCCACTCTCATAGACCTTACTTCACTTGAGTCATCTTTCTCAGCTTCCTTCTCAATCTGCTCGGTAGCTTTGGTGTTACCCTCACTTGACTTCCTTGTACTCTTACTTCCCGCAAACCTTTCGACTTGCATGTCTTTCACTGCATTAGCCACAGTTTGAGCAATTGCAACTTGAATAGCAGGATAAAGTTGATACCCCTTGTTGTTACTCTAGTCTCGCTCAGATGTGCTTCCTTCCTCCTTGGTGTTAGTAATCGGTTCTTCAGAAGGTATCGGATCCCATACGACCTCCCTGTTCAGCAACCTTTCTTACGCCAGCCATTCGAATGCTATAAGAAAACATAAATGTTGTCATGCTAAGAACTATTTAGTATAAGGATAGTAAAGAAAACAGTTAATGGCAGTGGCCAGCTGTGATCAACTAATCATGTTATTTTCTGTGTCGTAAAAACTTCCCTTTGTGACTCCATTTGTGCTAGTTTCTACTTTTAAACAATTAGACAATCAATCAACAATTCATCCAATCTCATATCCCTAGCTCTTAGAAATTAAGCTAGCATTTCTTACTCATTCCTACATTATAAATGAAATTAAACATGCACTTTATCTTTACCAAGCTTGCTTGAGAGACACATGGCTTTCTAGAACAGGCATCTCCTTCATTTTCTTTATTAAGTCCCATTCTCTGTTTGAGTCTAAGCATATAGGATGCTAATTTCTCTCGAACTTATGCTCTGATACCAACTTGTAACGCTCCGAGCCCGGGTGCCCTAATTTGGCGTTGGATTTACTCATAAACACAGTTCTAAATATCATAGTTGATCAAAACTTTTTCACGGAATAATAAATAGGTCAACCATTCATACATAACTTAACATTCTTGTTTGAAATATTCAAATGGTCTTAACTAAAAACATAAAATAAAACATCGTGTATTCCTTCTCTAGATGCCAGTCCATACCATGTGCCATCCTCAAGCCAGCTCCTTTAACCTATTTACGTGTGTGCATACTAAAAATCAGCTACGCTGAGTGAGTTCTAGTTAATCAGGAAATATACCTTACATACACATACTTAAATATACGTAACCAAAGATACATATTACAAACTTAACCTGCTTACCTTTCACTCGTACATACTTACATTCATTCTTGCTTTCATACTATCATTCTTTCATAATTTCATGTTTAACTTTCATATTACATATATAACTATCTCTACATTTTTAAGAGCCTTTCGCCCTATTACCTCACAAATATTATAAGGGTCCAGTCCCTAACATCACAGATATTATGAGGGTCTACTCCCTACCATCATAGATGTTATAAGGGTCTGCTCCCTACCATCATAGATATTGTAAGGGTCTGGTCCTAACATCATAGATATTATAAGGATCTGGTCCTTACCATCACAAACATTATAAGGATCTGGTCCTACCATCATAGATATTATAAAGGTCTAGTCTCTACCATCACAAATATTGTAAGGCTCTCGTCCCTAACATAACCAATATTATAAGGGTCTGGTCCCTTCTTTCCATACAACCATTAAACCATACATTCATCCAATACTTTTTGTTATATACTTTCAAAAACATTTTTTTGCATACTCTCAACTCCTTCTATACCATGCAATATCATTTATAACACATACATATGGCATAAATTTATCACTTAAGGTAAGTGTATTAACCAATCACTTAGGAGCATGCACACAACCCCCAAAAACATAACAAGGAAAGGGGCTAGAAACTCACCTGAACCTGGTTTCTTTCTGAGTTAACTTTAATACCCTTCCTTAACTGTGCGCTGCTAACTATGTGAAAATTATAAGTATCAATTAACTAGTTCTAACCATCTCATACTTCTAGGTTAGTGAAACCCTCAACGAATGGGGTGTTTGGGCAGCGCCCTGGCAGCGGGGTCCAGGGGCGGCAACCGCTAGTAGGGTCCAAGTGGCAGAGCCCCTGGTTGGGGTCGAGCCAATCCAATCAATTCGAGTCTGTCTAATCGAGTCGATTCTATCCATTCTACTCGATTTGTTCCAATCGAGACAAGTTATCCCATTCGACTCGATTCGAAACCTGTTTTTTTCGTGCCTTTCCATTCTGGTCACTTCCATACGTTCCGTTATTCCCATTTAACTGATAAAACGAGTTTTGGGCCGTAAGGACTTCATACTCTCTCTTTAAAAAGGTCTGAACACCACTAGTTTGTCCCGACTTAACTCGACAACTTGTTTACCAAAAGTTTATGTTTTCTTTTTTACGTTATGAGGTCAGATTTGCCTTAGTATCATATCTTAAAACAAACCGCCATAGAAAACCTAACCTTTATATTAAGAACGTACCTTACGGGTTCCGATTGGTTCGGTTCTAGACCAACACGTGAATGTAGACGTGTTTTCTTGTTGTTTGAAGATGCTTGAACGCTAAAGCTCCTTGGTTTCTCTTGGATCTCGGATCCGGATGAGAGAAGGGAGTGTTTGTGTGTGTTTTGAGTGTGTATGGAAGTCGATGGAAATGAGGTTTAGGTGTTCATGGGGTTTATATGCAGCCCATGAACCTTATCGCACATAACCATTCTCTAACCTATTTTCAAGTCCATACTCAACTTATTATTACTCAGCATGATAAAACGATAGCACACTATTAAATAAACAAAAATTCTTTTATTTATATATTATCAAAAGTAGGATGTTACCTGAAACTTAAAAATTCTGGTGGCATCGAAAACCAATGAACTAGCTTTGATATGATACATTATAATATGATATAATAAGATATAATTAATAGGATAAGATACGATAATATATTATGATATAATGCGGTACAATATAACACAATATCATATATCATACCTCATATTTTTAATCAAATTTATCTATATTATATTAAAATTTTTGTGAAACAAATTATACCATGAATCAAATTTTATTTTTTTAAACTTATTTTCTAACTATATTTAAAAGATATTTTGAATTTTTATAGTTTTCTAAAGTTTTACCAAATTTTCTTAAACCATGTGTTCCAATTAATTTTAGTATTATTTTTAATACTGACCTATGCTCCTCGTGGATAAGATATCTTAACTATATAGTTTAATTAGGTTTTCACATGATTAAAGTGACGGTCATCAAAATGATACCGTAGTCGGGGAGCTAGTGCACGTGGTATAAATTATACTATTTTTATGTACACTCTATCTCATGATAATTATTTATAAATGTTCTGTTAATATATATATATACATATGTGTGTATATATATTTATATATATTAGGTAGTTTTTGTATTTCTATTTCGAGCAGAAAAAAGTTAAAACAATAAAATTTTAGAATAAAATAAAAATATTAACAATTATCTATAGTTAAAAATACTTTGTACAAGTTTAAGAAATATTTATATTCATGTTATTAGGTCATGTAGTAAGTTAAACCAAATGGTTGGATCATTGGATGAGTCAAGATACGTTGAGCTTGATTTATTGAAGACTATATGCATTAGTATATAATAAAAATTGCCTTATTGAAGATAGAAAAAAGATACTAATATGTGGGCTTGGGATTGGCGTAGGAATATATAGGGGGGTGGGGGGGGGGGGAGGCAAGTTGATTCATTTTGGAAATTGCTTTAACAACATGATTGGGCTGAAAATTATGATTTGTGGGCTTGGTAACATGAAAATCAAAATGAGTTTATGATAAAAAAAAAATGTAAGAATATCCATAGAAAAGAAGATGCTTCCGGAAGGGCCGATACAAACTATTTGGAATAGGAGCATTTCAAATAAAGTCAATATTTTTGTGTGGAGACTACGATAGATTACTAATGAGGAGTAACTTTTTTAACAAAGGGTTGGATATTCCATTTACAATGTTTCCGTTATATTCTGAACACATGCAGATGGCTAAACATCTTTTATCTCATATGCTGTTGCAAAAAGGCTTGGATCTTGTTTCGGAAATGGCTTCAATTTTTAGTTACTTCCCTAATGCAACCGACTACGATACAAAATTTGCTTGAGAAATATAATTATTCGAAGAAGAAGAAGAAAATAGTGCAAGGAATTATTTTTATAATGTAGTGGTTGATTTTGGAACATAGGAATGAAGCCTTCTACAATGCTAAAGATTTGAAGATGGAGTTAATTTTTTATTCAATTGTCCGTTTTTCGTTTTATGTATTGTTGCTAGGAAAAAAAAAACATTAGAATTTCATGGACTGGGTAGCTTCAAAACCATATTCTTTTCATGTAATTTTGTTTTTATGATGTTAGATTAGCCTTTTCTAACCATCATCTTTTTTTATAAAATTGGTTGTTAAAAAAATAATGATGTTTTATTCATGAGAATTGAAATAAAATGTTTTGACATATTTACAGAAGCACACTCGGTTTTGACATATTTACAGAGTTTTGGACCACAAATAACAATTATTAGTGGCTACAAAACTATTATAACTTAGACCATGGAGTTTTGAAATGAGAATCTTAGTTATTTAATTTTAATAAAGAACTAGAATTTTACCCCACGCGTTACAGTGGGAAAAATGTATAAACTAATTCCGTTAAAACAACGGTATATAGACTGATAACCAAGGAAAGTATGCATCACATTTGCCCAACTTCATGACACAAAATTCGAAGGTCCATGAGAAACAGGTGAAAGCCTATAGTGTGACAAATCACTCTAAAAACACAAATCACTAATCAATATAAACTACAATATGCTATCAAGACTATGATGCATTGGGAACAAAGTGTACTATACAGAGATATGTGTATCTAACTTAGAAATCTCATTAACATCTCTACACTTTACCATTCCGTAGTCCATTGAATCTGAATACTTTCGTAATTAACTTTAAATCTTAATTGCTGTTCCAGTTTATCCTTCTTCACTGCAGTACTCTTGCTTTAAAATTTGCACTGCCGACGAAAAGTTGAGGGGTAGCGGATGCTACCCCTACTTGGTGGTGGTGGTGATGGACAATGGTGGTAGATGCTTAAGGACTTCATACTCTCTCTTTAAAAAGGTCCGAACACCACTAGTTCGTCCCGACATAGCCTGACAACTTGTTTACCAAAAGTTTATGTTTTTTTTTACGTTATGAGGCCAGATTTGCCTTAGTATCATATTTAAAACAAACCGACATAAAAAACCTAACCTTTATATTAAGAACATACCTTACGGGTTCCAGCTAGTTCGGATCTGGACCAACACGTGAATCTAGACGTGTTTTCTTGTTGTTTGAAGATGCTTGAACGCTAAAGCTCCTTGGTTTTTCTTGGATCTCGGATCCGGATGAGAGAAGGGAGTGTTTATGTGTGTTTTGAGTGTGTATGGAAGTTGATGGAAATGAGGTTTAGGTGTTCATGGGGTTTATATGCAGCCCATGAACCTTATGACACATAACCATTCCTTATTATTACTCAACTTATTATTACTCAACATGATAAAACGATAGCACACTATTAAATAAACAAAAATTCTTTTATTTATACATTATCAAAAGTATAATGTTACATGAAACTGAAACATTTTTGTGGTATGAAAACCCATGAACTAGCTTTGATATGATACATTATAATATGATATAATAAGATATAATTAATAGGATAAGATACGATAATATATTATGATATAATTCGGTACAATATAACACAATATCATATATCATACCTCATATTTTTAATCAAATTTATCTATATTGTATTAAAATTTTTGTGAAACAAATTATACCATGAATCAAAATTTATTTTTTTAAACTTATTTTGTAACTATATTTAAAAGATATTTTGAATTTTTATAGTTTTCTAAAGTTTTACCAAATTTTTTTAAACCATGTCTTCCAATTAGTTTTAGTATTATTTTTAATACTGACCCATGCTCCTCGTGGATACAATACTTTACCTAATCTAGCTATATGGCTTAATTAGGTTTTCACATGATTAAAGTGACGGTCATCAAAATGATACCGTAGCCGGGGAGCTTGTGCACGTGGTATAAATTATACTATTTTTATGTACACTCTATCTCATGCTAATTATTTATAAAATGTTCTGTTAATATGTGTGTATTAGGTAGTTTTTGTATTTCTATTCAGAGAAGAAAAAAGTTAAAACAATTAAATTTTAAAATAAAATAAAAGTATTAACAATTATCTATAGTTAAAAATACTTTGTACAAGTTTAAGAAATATTTATATTCATGTTATTAGGTCATGTAGTAAGTTAAACCAAATGGTTGGATCATTGGATGAGTAAAGATACGTTGAGCTCGATTTATCAAAGACAATACGAATTAGTAAATAATAAAAATTGCCTTATTGAAGATAGAAAAAAGATACTAATATGTGGGCTTGGTATTGGCATAGGAATATTAGAGGGGGAGTGGAGGGGGAGCAATTTGATTCATTTTGGAACTTGTTTTAACAACATGATTGGGCTGAAAATTATGATTTGTGGGCTTGGTAACATGAAAAGCAAAATGAGTTTGTGATAAAAAAAAATGTAAGAAAATCTATAGAAAAGAAGATGCTTCCGGAAGGGCCGATACAAACTATTTGGAATAGGAGCATTTCAAATAAAGTCAATATTTTTGTGTGGAGACTACAATTGAATAGATTACTAATGAAGACTACCCTTTTTAACAAAGGGTTGGATATTCCATTTATAATGTTTCCGTTATATTCTGAACACATGCAGATGGCTAAACATCTTTTATCTCATCTGCTGTTGCAAAAAGGCTTGGATCTTGTTTCGGAAATGGCTTCAACTTTTAGTTACTTCCCTAATGCAACTGACTACGATACAAAATTTGCTTGAGCAATGTAATTATTCGAAGAAGAAGAAGAAAAAAATAGTGCAAGGAATTATTTTTATAATGTGGTGGTTGATTTGGGAACATAGGAATGAAAGCCTTCAACAATGCTAAAGATTTGAAGATGGAGTTAATTTTTTATTCAATTGTCTATTTTTTGTTTTATGGATTGTTGCTAGAAAAAATAACATTAGAATTTTGTGGACTGGGTAGCTTCAAAACCATCTTCTTTTCATGTAATTTTGTTTTTATGATGTTAGATTAGCTTTTTCTAACCATCATCTTTTTTTATAAAATTGTTTGTTAAAAAAATAATGATGTTTTATTCATGAGAATTGAAATAATATGTTTTGACATATTTACAGAAGCACACTCGGTAATGAAAAGCAAAACAAAAGAATAAAGAGTTTTGGATCACAAATAACAATTATTAGTGGCTACAAAACTATTATAACTTGGACCATGGAGTTTTGAAATGAGAATCTTAGTTATTTAATTTTAATAAAGAACTAAAATTTTACGCCGCGCGCAGCAGCGGGAAAAATGTATAAACTATTTCCATTAAAACAACGGTATATAGACTGATAACCAAGGAAAGTATACATCACATTCCGCCAACTTCATGACACAAAATCTGAAGGTCCATGAGAAACAGGTTAAAGCCTATAGTGTGACAGATCACTCTAAAAAACACAAGTCACTAATCAATATAAACTACAGTATGCTATCAAGACCATGATGCATTGGGAACAAAGTGTACTATGGATTTCAAACTGGTTCAGTTTTCGGGTCAGTTTTGCTAAATGGGTTTTTACCCACATCTAAAACGGATTATTTGATCACCTAATTGATTAGGTGACATTTATATAGATTAGCGAACAACTCAAAACAAATTATATAACTATTACAAATATACTCACTTTTCGAAAGGGAAGTCCAAACAACCCCTAAATGCAAAATTACATCATTGGTTTATTTATTTGTTACAAAAGTCTAAATTTACCTCTTTCAATTGGTCATAAAAATTGAAGCAAAAATAAAGAATTACATGTATATATTGGAACTAAAACTTACCTCTTTCAACCGTCATAATAATTGAAGCAAACATCTTGAATCAGCCCGAAAAGATATATAATTTGATTAAGTGTGGAGCATTAAATAAAGGAAGTCATAGTTGGTGCTTATGCAAAGCTTCAACTTAATATCACATTCTTAGCATCCGCGTTAGACATTATTTAATATTAGACCCCAATACGATAGGTTAATATACCCTTTCACTTATTTTGACATAGAGTCATGATTTCCATCATATGCATTTATGAGAAAATATATAAATTCGACTATTTCTCCTTTTGGGCATTTCATCAAACACTTGAAGTGCTTTTCAAGATCTTCAACATATAGTTCATATCGTTAAATGTGAAATCAAATGCAAATAGCTCTAAAAAAATATATCATCCCTTTTGACGATAGGGTCGTGTTGTTTCATGACCTAGATCGGAACAATTGAAGCGATTCGAGTGAAGAACCGCCGTGCCATGGCTGAACATTGAACAACTATAAGAAGAAGACAAAATAGAATATAGTTAGATGAAAAGGATAAGAAATGGCATAGAATGCAACACGTGTTCATCAACGTGGCACAAACGCGCTTACAACAAAAGTATCAGGAGCAAAAGAAATTTTACATCTCAGCTACAGTAGACAACAGAAACTTGCAAATTAGTAGTTATATAATTTTAATTGTGACTATATTTATTTCTGGTTAAATATTTTGTAATCACCTCCGGATGGATGGCTCGTTTATGTAAACCCTGTTTATTTTAGTTCTTTCGATTGGTTTTCTTTATTTTAAAAATACTTGTGGTTTGATTTAATTAAATGAATTGTTTATGTTTCATTCATCCATCTTTTACCATTCGTATCTGGTTTTCCTGCATTGTGAGCGGTTTGGTAACTATGAGGGGTAAGTGGCATTTTTAATTTGGTAATTAGTTTGTGCGAGTTCGTATTTAAAACTTATGTTTAATTATCACTTGAGTTAACCATTTACAAGACCATATCTACATATATGTGGGATCCATCTACTTAAAAAGGTTTTGGTGGATCATTGAACCGAATTCTGAGGGGGTTACATTTTCTTTATATAAATTTTAATCATAATCAAGTTCCTTGCTTGATTATAAAAATATTTTAAAGGTTATACAATTTGCTTTAGTATTTAGTTAACTTAGTTTATAAACTAATCACTTTTCACCAATTTCATATGAAGAAAACCTTAATTACCCGGTACTCATATAGGTAATTAAAAGATCATAACTACTTTAATTTTTATTGACCATGGCATCTAAATCATTTACAGTAAATGAATATACCAACCAACTTAAAGGTTTGTGATGAGAAGTGTACATTTCATTTGCTTCGCCCATTAATTTATTTACAATTTGTTTTTTATGGTTTTTTTTTCTTCTTGGTCTCACTAGGTATGTTAATACATGGTTTAATGACAGCTTTGAATGGGGGGGGGGGGGTGTTCTATGATAAATATAGGATGTTAAAATCTTACTATACTATTAAAGCAATACAAGGTTTTTATGTGGCATTCAACTAGCATGTCCACATAGGCTTCCAACACATCAAATTTTCATTTATATAATTTTCACATATTGATTTAAACATTAAATCTTAAGTTGATGAAAGTTTCAAAATAAATGGTTATAATCATCATTTATTGAGTAATAAAGACAATTATTTGTTTTCATTGTTATTTTATTATTTTTTTTAGACATGTTGTTTTATTTCTTTTGGATTTCGGGAAATTATTTATGAACGTTTGGACTGGATGCATGGATCTTTGGATTGAAAAGGTGGTTTAAGTCACGAGGTTTGGATTATATTGTCGCTTTATTAAATGCGCGGTTTAATAAAAATTATAATTGCATCTCATTGTTATATTCACATTTTTAGCAGTTTTTTTTATGATGTGTACTTAAATGTTTTATAATTTCAATAAAAATAGTTTTTATAACACACAACTTATGTTACAACATCTACATGTTTACATTTCGTAGTTTACAACATATGACTGCAGCAGATAATGAAGTTTTAATTAATATGTCTTTTTTGATTCATGATATAAGTTAGAATATGTGGCATAACTTAGAATCTTATCTTACTATACTATTAAAGCAATACAAGGTTTCCACATGACATTCAACTAGCATGTTCACATAGGCTTCCAACTCATTAATTTTCCATTTATATAATTTCCACATGTTAATTTGAACATTAATTTCAAAAATTAGCTCCTAAGTTGAAAAAAAGTTTCAAAATAAATAGTTATAACCATCATTTATTGAGTAATAAAGACAAGACAAAACATCAAAACTAGTCCTTTTTGTTTGCATGTTTTTTCAATGGTTGTTCTTTCGCAAACTTAATAGCAAAATACATCCTTTATGTTTTAAAACTCTATCACGTTATGTCCTTTGGTCCTAACCCAGTTAACTTTTCTCGTTAAATTCGGTCAAGTGCCAGGCACATGAGGGTAATTTAGTCTTTTTACTTAAAATAAAAAATTAAATGATATTAAAAAATAAATCAGTCTCTCTCTCTCTTTCTCTAGAATACATACAGAATTACAGACCCCCCCCCTCTCTCTCTCTTTCTCTCACAAACATCATCCACCGTCCCCTCCATATCATCACCGCCGGCGTCTCCACCCATAACCACCATTCACCGTCGTTTACATGTTTCTCCAAAAATCATCACCCACCATCTGCCGCCGTCTCCATCCATGACCACCACTCACCGTCGGCGGCCTTCATCTTAATCAGAATGTAATTAAGGTTTTTATTGATGGAAGATTTTGGGTATTTTTGGTCAAATCTAGGTTTGAAACCGAATAAAAAACGGTGGTAATGATTGACGGAGAAGTTCGCTCACGGAAAGGTGTGAGCGTCGGAGCCGGTGGTGACGAGAACGGCAGGAGTGGTTGAGTTAGGGGTGGATCTTCATAATGTGGTGTCTGTGAATCTGAATCTGATTTGGGGGAAAGTTTGAGTGTCAGAGTCGTCACCGTCGCTACATCCTATCTTCAAGCTCAAGGATGTCTATTGAGGATTTAGGGTTTTTAATTTGTGGGAGCTGCAGATGGAGGTGGCCGGCGGTGAGTGATGGTTATGGGTGGAGACGCCAACGGTGAGTGGTGGTTGTTGGTGGAGACGCCGGCGGTGAGTGGTGGTTGTGAGAAACAATCAGTTCAAGAAGAAGAGAAAGGGGGGGGGGGGGTGGGGTTTGGAGAAAGAGGATATTTATCTTAATTAAAATTAAATGTTCTTTTTGTTTTAATTATTAAATAATGCGTAAAGTTACCAAATTACCCTCATGTACATTGCACATGGTCAGATTTAACGAAAAAATTTAACCGGGTTAGGGCCAAAGGACCTGACGTGATAAGGTTTTTAAACAGTTTATGGCATTTATCTTTGGAACGGACATCCACTGGAAAATCATGTAAACGTAAAGGATGAGTTTTGATGTTTTGTCTAAAGACAATTAATTGTTTTCATTGTTGTTTTTTTAAATTTTGAGACTTTGTTATTTTATTTTTTTTGGATTTTGAGTAAATATTTATGAACGTTTGGACTAGTTGTATGGATGTTTGGATTGAAATGGTGGTTTAAGTCACGAGGTTTGGATTATGTTGTTGCTTTATAAAACGTGCGGTTTAATAAAAATTATAATTTTATCTCATTGTTCTATTCACATTTTTAGCATCTTTTATGTTGTGTACTTGAATTTTTTATAACTTCAATAAAAATGGTTTTTATAACACACAACTTATGTTACAACATCTACATGTTTACGCTTCGTAGTTACAACATATGACATAGATAATGAAGTTTTAATTAATATATCTTTTTTGTTTCATGGTATAAGTTAGAAATATGTGGCATAACTTAGAATCTTGCTATACTATTAAATCAATACAAGGTTTCCATATGGCATTCAACTAGCATGTCCACATAGGCTTCCAACTCATAAATTTTCTATTTATATAATTTCCACATGTTAATTAAACATTAATTTTAAACATTAACTCTTAAGTTGAAGAAAGATTCAAAATAAATGATTATAATCATCAGACAATTAATTATTGTTTTCATTGTTATTTTTTTTTTCAATTTTGAGACTATGTTATTTTATTTTTTTTTGGATTTTGTGAAATTATTTATGAACGTTTGGACTGAATGTATGAATATTTGGATTTAAATGGTGGTTTAAGTCACGAGGTTTGGATTATATTGCTGCTTTATTAAATGTGCGGTTTAAGAAAAATTATAATTGTATCTCATTGTGATATTCACATTTTTAGCATTTTTATGTTGTGTACTTAAATGTTTTATAATTTCAATAAAAATACTTTTTATAACACACAACTTATGTTACAACATCTGCATGTTTACGCTCCGTAGTTACAACATATGACTTCGGCAGATAATGAAATTTTAATTAATATGTCTTTTTTGTTACATGGTATAAGTTAGAAATATGTGGCATAACTTAGAATCTTGCTATACTATTAAATCAATACAAGGTTTCCATTTGACATTCAACTAGCATGTCCACATAAACTTCCAACTCATTAATTTTCCATTTTTATAATTTACACATGTTAATTTAAACCTTTATTTTAAAAATTAACTCTTAAGTTGAAGAAAGTTTCAAAATAAATGATTATAATCATCATTTATTGAGTAATAAAGACAATTAATTGTTTTCAATGTTATTTTTTTTATTTTGAGATTATGTTATTTTATTTTTTGTGGATTTTGGGAAATTATTTATGAATGTTTGGATTGGATGTATGGATGTTTGGATTGAAATGGTGGTTTAAGTCACGAGATTTGGATTATATTGTTGCTTTATTAAATGCACGGTTTAACAAAAATTATAATTGTATCTCATTGTTATATTCACATTTTTAGCATTTTTTATGTTGTGTACTTAAATGTTTTATAATTTTAATAAAAATAGTTTTTATAACACACAACTTATGTCACAACATCTACATGTTTACACTTTGTAGTTTACAACATATGATTTCGACAGATAATGAAGTTTTAATTAATATGTTTTTTTGTTTCATGGTATAAGTTAGAAAATATGTGGCATAACTTAGAATCTTAATCTTAATCTTACTATACTATTAAAGCAATACAAGGTTTCCACATAACATTTAACTAGCATGTCCACATAAGCTTCCAACTCATCGATTTTTCATTTATATAATTTCCACATGTTAATTTGAACATTAATTTTAAACAGCAACTCTTAAGTTGAAAAAGTTTCAAAATAAATTATTATAATCATCATTTTTTGAGTAATAAAGACAATTAATTGTTTTCATTGTTATTTTATTTTATTTTATTTTTTGGATTTTGGAAAATTATTTATGAACGTTTGGACTGGATGTATGGATATTTAGATTGAAAAGGTGGTTTAAGTCACGAGGTTTGGATTATACTTTTGCTTTATTAAACGTGCGGTTTAATAAAAATTATAACTGTATCTCATTGTTATATTCACATTTTTAGCATTTTTTATATTGTGTACTTAAATGTTTTATAATTTCAATAAAAATAGATTTATAACACACAACTTATGTTACAACATCTACATGTTTACACTTCGTAGTTTACAGCATATTTTTTTTTAATTTCATGTTATAAGTTTTAATTAACATGTCTTTTTTGTTTCATGTTATAAGTTAGAAATATGTGGTATAACTTAGAATTTTACTATACTATTAAAGCAATACAAGGTTTCCACATATCATTCAATTAGCATGTCCACATAGGCTTCCAACTCATTAAATTTTCATTTATATAATTTCCACATGTTAATTTGAACATTAATTTTAAATATTAATTCATAAGTTGAAGAAAGTTTCAAAATAAATTGTTATAATCATCATTTATTGAGCAATAAAGAAAATTAATTGTTTTCATTGTTGTTTTTTTTTAATTTTGAGATTTTGTTATTTTATTTTTTTTGGATTTTGGGTCATTATTATTTATGAATGTGATGATGGTTTAAGTTACAATGTTTGTATTAGTTTGTTGCTTTGTTAAACGCGCGGTCTAATAAAAATTATAATTGTATCTCATTGTTATATTCACATTTTTATCATTTTTTATTTTTGTTGGGTCGGATTTTTGATAAGGAAAATTGGAATCTTCTCAACCTCCTCAGAAAATGGCTAAGTATGCACTTCGAGCAAGCTTAGGCGATCGAGCATGGTTTTACTACTTCGAGCAAGGTCTTCAGAACCTTAAATGGTTAATTCTTCTAAGTGTTAAGGCTTCGAGCAAGCTACACTTCAACGAGCAAGAGTATTCTTCTATCGAGCATGGATTGCCAATCGAGCAAACTGCTTGATCATACAAGTTTTAACCAAGTGTTACGAGCATAGGATGATCGAGCACATGGGGACAAGCATGGATGCAATAAGAAGATCTCACGTGATCAAAGCAAGGACTTCGAGCACAATTCAGTTCCCGAGCAAGATTTACATCCACGCATGCTAAAGATTGCTGAACAAGTATAACTAAAGACCTCAAGAAGAATGAGCTTGCTCGATGGACTAGTTCGAGCAAAGCATGGACAAGTCCAGAAGAACGAAGCTTACTGGAGGAGAATATATTCTTCGAAAGAGAATTATTCTAAGTAAAATATGCTCGAAGACACTCATCGAGCATACCTAGCATAGTGAGTATGCTCGAGCAAGATAGTTACCTTGCTCGAGGACTCAACACTTGTATTATTTTGAGTTTCATTATGTAATGATTAGGAACTTCTAGAAGGAATGTCAGGGTCTATAAATAGGGGTCCTAAGATACCTTTTAGGACACAGATTTCCAGACGGAATACAGGCTGGCACACACTGAATACGAAAAACATTCCAAAGAATATTCTTTTTGTTTTCTCGTACAATCGCCACCGCCGTCACACAAAACCCTAGACATTCCTTTCACTGTTCCATTAATGATGTATTTATTACAGTGAATCTTTGTCTATTGAATGAGCTTTTATTGACCATTTATTACTGTTTTGTGTTTGTTGTTCACACCCCTTTGTTCCCACTCGTTGGATATCCTGATTCCGTCGGGATATTCAACAGGCCTTTTGGGTAATCGAGTCGGTGTGTTCTTGTCAACCTCTAGAAGGTTTCGCCCGACTCACGGTCCTGACAAGTGGTATCAGAGCTTGAGTAAGCTCGCTGAAGGCCACGGGACAGAAGGTTGTGAAGAAGCTTGAAGCTTTACTCCGTCCTCACTACTGCAAACTCCAGATCTACTGACATGGAAGACCAAGAAGTTTCAACAAACAAGATTCCAAGGCTACTCGGACAAGAAAACTTCATAAAATGGAAAGTGCTGTTTGAAGCGGCTGTGAACTACAATGACCCAGAGCTGTGGATGTATATCATTGAAGGAAACTACGTTCCTTCAACAGCTCCAAACAACAACGCAACTGTTGAACTGAAGATGAAGAAGAGGGATGATAAAGCTCTGTCTATGCTGAAATTAGGGCTTTCTTGAATTCTGACAACCGTAAATCATCACAAGACTGCAAAGGGAATGTATGATGCAGTTATTGAAATGTTTGAGGGGAATACAGAATTGAGAGACATCAAGAAAGACAGATTGAAACAGCAGCTTGACAGATTCAAGTTCAAAGAAGGAGAAAGACTAAAGTCAGTTCTGCAAAGGTTCATGATGATTGTGAATGAAATTAGAACCACAGACCTTCAGATATCTGATTTTGACCCGAACAAGAAACTTCTATCATCTTTGTCTAGTGAGTGGTACACTACCAGCAAGTTCATCAAAGAGAAGACCAGCTTTCCTAATTTCAAGTTAGATGATGTGATAGCCTTCCTCAAGGCTGCAGAACATGAAATGATTGAAAACCATATGATTCGAGAGGATAAGCCAAGCTTTCAAATGAACAATGCTCTTGTGGCACCCATGGGCAACCTCTCAATCAAGAATCAACAGCCTATTGTTGAGGAACCATTAGAAACCAACTCATCTTGCAGTAGTCTATCAAGATTTGATATTCAGCTGATTGATGATGACACACCATTTCCAGCAAATGGGCAAACTACTTTCATGCATCACAACCCAACCCAAGGAACAGACTACCAGGCCTTGTTCTCCATGTTCACTGAGTCATACCATGCCTTTGTGGCCAAGAATCTGATAAATACAAGCATTGTGCAAGAAGACCTAGAACAAATAGATGCTGATGATTTAGAAGATATGGACATTAAATGGCAAGCAGCTATGCTAGCAGTGAGAAGCAAGAGATTGTACAACAAGACAGGTAGAACAAGCTTCAATGGTCCAACTGAAAGAATTGGATTTGACAAATCAAAGGCCATCTGTTATAATTGTCAACAACCTCGACACTTTGCAAGAGAATGTAACATGCCAAGGCAAGCTGGAAATCAATTGAATCAAAATGAATTCTACCAGAACCAGAATCAAAATTTTCAGCAGCAAAGAAATCAGATTACCAACCAGAACCTCTACCAAAATCCGAACAGACCCCAACAGCAAACATTTCAACCTCAAAGAAACAACCAATTGCAGGCTCACATAAACCAGAACAGATCAAATCAGAACAACGTGAACCAGCAGAGAGACCAAGGAAATGTAGCTGTTACCAGGGTGTCACATGATGGGGAATATGATTGGAGCAATCATGCTGCTGAAATTGAGAGGGCAAATGTTGCATTTATGGCAAAGGTGCATGACCAGGATGAATCTTTAAATACTCAGGTACAATCTGATATCTCAATTTCTGATCTTCTTATTACTATTGATCAACTTAATCAGGAGATTGGAAAATGGAAAACTGAGTGTGGGAGGAAGGAAGCCTTTTTGAATGTATATGAAACAAGTGAGGCAACATGTGAAAGTCAAATCAAAGGACTTGAGGATGACTGTATGATGGCATACCAGACCCAATCTAGAATGACCATTGAAATTGAAGGGTTGAAAAAGATGTATGCAGAAGAAAAGTTAAAGAATGCTGAATTGCTAATTCAAATGGATTTCTTGAAGAACCTTGTTTCTACTGGCAATATTGTGGGATATGTTAATAAAATGACTGAAGAAGAGAAGTACAAAAAGGTACCACCGCCTTTTTGTGATAGCTACCCACTGAAAGTAGACAAGGAGAGTAGAAGTGAATACCTTAAACAGTTCAAGAATGTTTTTGATGACAAAGAAGAATTTGAAAAGCAATATGCTGATGTGTATGTAGATCAGAATGGAGAATTTGCAGTGAAGAAGGGTGGGGAGCCAGAATTGAGAAGAATGACAAATTGGTGGGAGAAAACAAGAAATGGAGTGAATACTCCAGTGAAGATAGCAATTCAGTTGTGGAAGCTCTAAGTCATCTAAGGGCAAGAAGAAAAGAGGATCAAGCAAAAAGAAAAGTGAAAAGATTCCTCTTCTGCCAAAAATGACTCCAAAGATGAAAAAGCACTATGAGAAGATTAGAAGAGAACATGCAGTGTTTGACATCTGTGCTAGACCACAGACTGAAATCAAGAAAAGAACAGAAGAAAATGTAAAATCTTCCTATGATGAGTTACATCCTCCAATCTATCCAGTCTTCTCAAACCATGAACTTTTTGACATTGGAGATGTGGAATATGTTCAAATGAGAAGATATGTTAGAAATGAAAAAGGAAGCAGTTTGAGAACCCATTCCAAGTTCAAGCCTGTTGTATTTGTCAAAGAAAAATATCATCTGGAGCTTGATCTGAACAAACCAATCAAGATGGACTTCAGCAATTCACTATGTCCTAAAACCTCCCTAGGCTTTGATTTTCCCAAACCCAGTGACAAAATTAAAGACAAGCAATTGCTTGAAGATATGGGGAGCTATGCAAAGATCTGGTGCAAGAAGTGTGATACATATGGTCATCACACTGACTCTTGTTGGTTTGAAGTGGAAGAATTTTAAGTTCTTGATGTTGTTTGTGGGTTTGACATGAAAGGATACAAGAAAATGTATCAAAGATATATAAATGAAGAAAAAGGCAGTTCAGATGATGAAAAGAAAAGGTTAGTGCTTGAAAAGAGACTGAAACAAGTCTTAAAGATCAAAGATGAACCAAGTGTGTCTAGCAAACCTGCAAAGAACAAAAGGTCGAGTAACAGAGGAAAGGAGAAGATTAGAACTGGTGTTCTTAATGGAGATGAGAAATTTCTGATGAAGCAGGGCTTTGAACCAAGAGGGTTCCAATGGAAGACTAAGAAGGAGGTGACTGAAAAGAAGAACTATGTGATTGACAAACTGAAAAACTGTTCAAAACACAAGTTGTGAAGAATGGATCAGATTCAGACACAGAAGAAGAATGTGAATTTGTGTATAAAGACCCACTTCCAGTTCCAACTCCAACTCCTGATGAATCTTCCACTGACACTGAATTACAAACTGATGCAGTTTGTAAATCAGATTCAAACTAATTCTGTTTTATGTGTATGTGAAGGAACAGTCCTTGAACAAAAATGACTCATGGTATATGGACAGTGGATGTTCCAGGCACATGACTTATGATAAGGGTGTGTTTATAAACTATGAAAAGAAATATGAAAGGCCAGTTGCCTTTGGGAGTGATGAATATGGAGGAAAGATTGTTGGAAGAGGAACACTCACAAATGGCAAAGTATCCTTTGAGAATGTGCTGCATGTTGAAGGACTACAATACAACTTGCTTAGCATTTCTCAAGTCTGTGATAAATGATACAAAGTGGCTTTCAATGATGAACACTGCCTGATCTTGAAGCCTGAATTTGTTATTCCAACTGACATGATTATGATGATGGCTCCAAGAAATGGCAACCTCTATGAACTGAGAATGAATATTGCAACTTCAAGAGGTGGTTCATGCTTTGTGTCAAAAGCAACTGAAAATGAAACTAAGCTATGGCATAGGAAGATGTGCCATGTGAATTTAAAGAACATGAACAAACTTGTAAAAGGTGAACATGTTGTTGGCCTTCCCACAAGAGAGTTCGAATTGAAAGAAAAATGCACATCTTGCCCGAAAGGTAAACAGCACAAATCCTCACATAAAAGCAAAATGATAAATACTATTGATGAGGTCTTGGAGCTGCTACACATGGATCTTTTTGGTCTTGTAAGTGTTCCAAGTATTGGGAAGAAAAGATACTGCTTAGTAATTACTGATGACTATTCAAGGTTTACTTGGGTATACTTTATGGGCAGCAAAGATGAAACTGCAGAGTTAATCAAAATGTATGTGCTAAAATTGGAAAATCAACTTGAAAGGAAGGTGAAGGTCATTAGAAGTGACAATGGCGCAGAGTTCAGATTTGGAATTATGGATGAATTCTGCACTTCTAAGGGTATATTTCAACAATACAGTGCTCCCAGAACTCCTGAACAAAATAGTGTTGCAGAAAGAAGAAACAGAAATTTAATTGAAGCTGCAAGGACCATGATTGCTGATGCAAATTTACCAGTCACCTTCTGGGTAGAAGCAATCAACACTGCATGTTATGTGCAGAACAGGGTTCTTTTGAACAAGGCTCAAAATAAGACTCCATATGAGGTTATATTTAAGAGAAAGCCTTATGTAAAGTTCTTAAAGCCTTTTGGATGCAGATGCTCACTCCTGAATACAAAGGACTATTTGAACAAATTCCAGTCCAAATCTCTGGAATGCTTCTTTGTAGGTTATTCATCTCATTCAAAGGCTTACAGAGTCTATGTGAAGGAGCACATGGTGGTGATTGAATCTTCTGATATAATTTTCAATGAAAACCATTTCAATAATGTTGAAGGACCCAAGTGGCTATTTGACTTAGAAAAGATGATCAAATCATTCAAAATCTACAGTGAAGATATGGATGACAGCATGTACAGAACCAGCTTTGAAGAAAAAGAAAAGCAAAAACAAGTTGATCTGGACAAGCTATGGTCATCTGTTGCTCCTGAGTCTAATGGCTTTAACTTTGAAAGAAACAACCTTCAAGCTGCTGAAGTTGATACAAATGGACAAGATGATGCTGTGGAAGTTTCCAATGAAGGGCTAAGTGAAGTTGAGAGTGATCCAATTCAAAGTCAGCAACCTGTTCAGACTGAAAGGATAAACCAGTTTGAAGAAAGGTTATAGTCTTTGTTTGACTCTCTGCAATTTGGGTCAAATGAAGCATCTTCATCAGAGATAAATCAAGTTCAAGCAAATGAAGAATCCCAAATGAGAATTGAAGATGATTCTGCTGTGTTAAACATGACGAATCTTGAAACAAAAGTATCTGCACAACAAGTTGTGCAAACCACTTCTGTTGAAAGAAATCACCCAGCAGAGAACATAATAGGAGACTTGCATGAAAGAGTGACAAGAAGTTCTTCTGAAAAGGCAAACATCTGCCAGTATGCCTGCTTCTTATCCCAAGTTGAACCCAAGAACATTAATCAAGCCTTAAAAGACAACAACTGGGTAGAAGTTATGCAGGAAGAATTGGTCCAATTCAGAGACTTACATGTATGGGATTTGGTTGACAAGCCAAGAGGCAAGTATGCTATTGGCACAAAGTGGGTTTTTAGAAACAAGAAGGACAAAAGAGGAATTGTTATTAAGAACAAAGCAAGACTGGTAGCTCTAGGATGCTTACAAGAGGAAAGAATGGACTTTGAAGAAGTTTTTGCTCCAGTTGCAAGACTAGAAGCAATCAGAATCTTTCTGGCATATGCAGCATCCATGAATATAAAGGTCTATCAATTGGATGTAAAGTCTGCATTTTTAAATGGGAAAATTGATGAAGAAGTCTATGTCACTCAACCTCCTGGATTTGAAGATCCAATGCACCCCAACAAAGTTTACAAACTCAGCAAGGCACTGTATGGATTACATCAAGCACCAAGAGCTTGGTATGATGAGTTGTCCAATCATTTGTTGGAAAATGGTTTCTGCAGAGGGGTAATTGACAAAGACTCTTTTCTACAAAAGAAGGAACAAACACCTGTTGCTGCTGCAGGTGTATGTGGATGAAATTATCTTTGGCTCTACAAACAAACAAATGTGCAAAGAGTTTGAACAAGTAATGAAATCCAAGTACAAAATGAGCTCAATGGGAGAAATGAATTTCTTCCTTGGACTTCAAGTGCAACAAAAGGCTGATGGCATCTTCATAAATCAATCCAAATATGTACAAGAGATTCTTAACAAATTCAAGTGACAAGACTTCAAGGCAGTGTCCACACCAATGGATACACATGAGAAAATGGTACCTGATGAAAAGGGGGAGCCAGTGGACCAGCATGAGTATAGGGCCAAGATAGGATCACTGATGTACCTTACAGCATCTAGGCCAGATATTATGTTTGTTGTGTGTGTCTGTGCAAGATTTCAAGCTAACCCCAAGGTTTCACACATGCTAGCAGTCAAGAGGATATTCAGATACCTAAAGGGAAAACCACATTTGGGGATTTGGTATCCAAAGAACCTCTCTTTTGATTTGATAGCCTACACAGACAGTGACTATGATGCTTGCAACATGAGTAGGAAATCAACCTCAGGAGGCTGCCAGTTTTTAGGGAACAGGTTGGTGTCATGGCAATGCAAGAAACAGATTACAGTGTCTATCTCAACTGCTGAAGCTGAATACATTGCTGCATCCGCTTGCTGTGCACAGGTTTTGTGGATTCAAAATCAACTACTGGACTATGGTCTGAATTTCTTACTTACTCCTATCTTAATTGATAATACTGCTGCTATGTTTATTGTTAAGAATCTAGTCCAACATTCTAAGACTAAGCACATTGAAATTAGACATCATTTCATTAGGGATTGTCAGGAAAAAGGGCTAATAGAAATGAAAAGGGTAGACACATCTGATAATTTGGCTGATTTGTTCACCAAACCTTTAGATAAGACCAGATTTCACTTTCTGTTAAAATGCCTAGGAATGATAAATGCCGATGAGGTTTAATTTAGGATGTGCGCTTAAGTGAGGTGCTTACTGATGATCTAGGATTACTCACTTTGAATGTTTGCATGATCAAATTTCTATGCTTGAATGATTACTCAAAATTGCATGAATCATGTTTGTGACTGTTCTTGTGTGGAATGTTCTGTTAACCTTGATAATTACAGCTGTTAGTACTTTGATCTGTGCTTGGATGATGAATTTTTATGATTCTAAGTACTTCGAGCATGAATCTGTGCTTGATGATGTGCTTATTGCTCTTCAAGCACAAGCATAGGCTTCTGAAAGACTATTCTAAGTCATTCCCGCACAGATGTCATTGCTCAACTGCTCGAACATAGAATGCAGTCTTGAAAACTCAAAGTGTTTCGAGCATGCTTCTGTGGAAGATGGTTGTTTAATGCTCTTCGAGCACAAACAATCCATAGTTGGAAGTTTTTCTCAAAGTAACTCGATCATGAATGTTGTTACCAGTGGTCGAGCATGTACATATGTTCAGGATAACTTGCTTATTCCTTGCAAATTACTGCTCGAGCACAAAGTTAAGTCTCTCGAGCACAATCATTGAATTGGTTCACTTCTAAGGTTTCTCGATAGATTTTCGAGCATGCTCGATGAAATTCTGAGCATGCTCGACAGACTTAAGTGATACTTTGTTGTTTCTATGCTATCTGAAAGTTTGTGTTTTGATTCTATGAAAGTGTGTGCTTAATTACAAATGCTTAAATGACAACACCATCTTTAAAATCACTAGTCTTCAATTGAATTTTCAAAAGGAAAATGGTTTTTAAATGGTAAAAGTTTTTGATTAAGCAACACTGTTTTTGGTGACAATAAATAAGAGAAATAATAATATTATCCAAGTTCCCAGCTTCAAAGAAGCAAGAAACTGATTTCTGGGAAATTGAATCCAATCTAAATTGGGAAATAACAGAAAACTGTTTAAGATAACTAACTCATGGATTGTAAGTTCAAAAAGGCTTTGAGTACAGTCATTGGCAAAGTATGGTAGCTTTCCATAGTCTGTAGTTGCAATATGTGATATACACATAAACTGGCTGAAGTATGATGTGGTGAAACATTGGAAAATAAGGTATGTTCTCTAGCACATCTATCCGAATGATAGGCAGAAAGGTCATTATCCAATCATACACGAGCCCGTTGGTGTTTTTGGTCTACAAAAATCTATTAAGTATTTGAGCAGATATAAATAATTGATATATGGAAAACCTCTTAAAAGAAAAGAGAGAGAAAAAGAATGAAAAAGTATCAAAAGATCAAAAGTATAATATATATATATATATATATATATATATATATATATATATAAGTTAGCTGATTTCATGACTTAAGGGGCACTAAGGGAACTACAAGGGTGGGGCATACAAGTAAGTCCTAAACACCATGAATGTAAGGCATGTAAGTCCAACGTTCAACCTTACAGTCTGTTTCAAAGACAAAATATAAATAAATAACTGCTCTAGTATACAAAAAAAAATCAATTTTGACCAGGGCATCAAGGGGTCGGAGTCAATTTGGGGTGATTTGGAGAAAGATAAATACGCTTTGAGAAGATATTAGAGGCAACCTGAAGCTAGAGTGATAACCATTCCTATTCTATGCACTAATTGAATCCTAAATGTATCACAGAAAGCAATGACCGTTATGCTAAGTATACCTGCTGTCAACCTGACTTGAGGCATAATAACACTGACCATGAAGTGGTGTGATCGTTGTCTTAAATAGTCTGATTCCATGTTGAGATCTTTCCAATTGACTTAAAATGAATTTTATTTTTCAACTGGATTCTGATCTCTTATGTCACCTTAAACTAATTGCTCATTTGATGTACTGTTATGAAATGATTATTCTTTGGTAAAAGTTAAAATTTTGAGCACAAGACATGATTACTCATGTCTTGAATCAGTGGCATAAAAGTAGTGGTTCTCAAACTGAATTGAAATTTAAGTTAAGTGTTTCGAGCAAGGACACTATACTTGCTTATGCATTGCTGCTTCGAGTATACTATGTGGTGTAAAATTAATTATCTGTTTCGAGTATGACATGAGAAGTTTTGCTAAGTGTTTTGAGCATGGATCTTATCTTCAAGCACCTGCTATGTTATGAAAATTGATGTTCTGTGTTTCGAGCATGATTGCATGGTAACAGGGTATCTAAGTTTTCGCGTACTAAGAACTGAATGATATGAGACATTTATGTGTTTCGCGCATAATTGTGTGCTAGATACTTAGGTATAAGCATTCGGGCTAAGGAACTTGATGAAGATCTTTATGTTAAGTAGTTCGAGCAAGCTCATGAACTGGACACTTAGGCTGTAAGTTCGAGTACAGGAGTAGGACAGATTTAGTCTGCTAAGGCTTTCGAGCACAGTGTACTTCGAGCATACTGTGCTATAGATGTCTAGAGCTAAGTACAACACTGGAATGCATCTCGAGCATAGGGCATTGACATGATATACTTCTAAGTATCTCGAGCATGATGCATAGTCGAGTAAGGTAAGGTTACTAGTATGGCTCAGGATTGAATTGAATAAATTTTAACAAGTACATTCGAGCACACTACACCTTGAGTATGACGATACTCTAGTAATTTTGATAAAGGCATTCGAGCATAAGTCTAGTGGAATATTGCTTTGTCTCATACTGATCGTACCATGTACTCGAGCAAGGACAGAGAATATTCCAAGTACATCGAGCAAGAGTTGTACCATGTACTCGTGTACAGGGGGAGCCAGCTATTAATTTGGCTGTATGCTCGAGCAAGGGAGGTACAATTAAATTTGAAATTAAATGACAACTGTCGTGTGCTAGACGACAAACCAAGGTACTGTACCACCCAAACGGTAGGTATAAAAGGGGGACTTAGAAAGTTTTTCACACATTTCTCTCTGTTAAACCTAACGAAAGCCTTTTTGCTCGTGCTATCTCCCCCTTGCTCGCTATTCTATTACTTGCTTAATTTCACTTCGATTATAGCCATTAGCTCTGTTTCGACTTCGGTAAGACATTGTTATTCGATAATCGTCACACCGATTTCGAAATTAGGGTTTCTAACTGAACTAATTGACTAACTGTTTACTTGTTCTGAAAGGTACGCATATTACTACGGAACAGGTTAATCGAAGACGCCATTACTCATCTATCCTTCCTCATATACCAGTTTTGCAACTTTGTATACTGACATTCTCTTATTTTTGCAGAACTGATGGCGCTTAAGTTCGAAAAATGGCACAATATGTGTGCGCAACTGGAGATAGATGATGAAAATCACGAGTTGGAGACAATGATAAATTTCCTAACCAACTCTAATCTGCGAGTGGCATTGAAAGAAAACCCCACGATATACAGAAATCATATTTCAGATTTTTGGGGTTCCGCGACATATGTCAAAGACGTCAATGGAGAAAGAATTGAAGCGTCGGTTATAAACCACGACATTGAGATAACTGAAGCTTCAATCCGGGCTGCTCTAGACTTAAATGACAATTTTGGGGCTCAGCCGTTTTACTCGGTCCCAAGGCTACTGAGAGTCTTTCAGTAGACTATGGGGTATCAGGGCGGAGTAAAAGAAGGGCAGTTTCAAAAAGGAAGCTTTCCATTGATATACAGATTTTTGATTCACCATGTGATACAGTCCTTATCTCCTTGGAGAGGGAAATGGACTTTATTAAGCAGAGAGCTTGGTACACTCACTGTAGCAACACTCTACAGGAAACCCTTTAATGTCTCTTTTCTTTCAAGGGTTAGTTACGAACGCGGAGAAGGCTGAAGGACAAAGATTTCTCATGTATCCGCGGTTTCTGCAGATTTTAATCAACAGGTTTTTTCCTAATCTTCAACGAACTGGTGAGGTGTTGAGGCTTTAGGATCCGAACATTTGCAAACGAATGAAGGATGCTTAGAACAAGTTTGTTAAAAATGATGACTGGGATGTCCTCCCATGGTTGCTCGTGCCAGCACTAGATGCCATTGATGTGCCGAGCACCCCTGGAAACAGTGATTAAGAAGATAGTGATGGAACGGATTATGATGGTAATGATAATAATAATGATGATGGTGATGAGGGAGGAAATGACATGATGATAGGTAATGATGATGCGGCACAAGAGGCAATTGAAGTAGAAGTGCCTTTAATTGAACAGGCTGCACATGAGGAAGTCATTGCAGAGGTTGATGTACAGGAGGAGACAAATGAGCCGATGGATGAGGATGTTTTTGTCGCTCAAGTTGTATTAGATGTTGCAGACACAGTGCACAAGATAACTCCACCAGACTCACCTCCACCTGTAGTTCAAAATGATGACACAGAGTCTGTTGCGACAGAGGCTGATGATGACAATGTTACCTCTTCACCATCCCCTACTGAACCTATTATGTACGATGCCGAACAAACTGATGATATTCCTGTTACTACACCACCTACATCTCCACTACAAGTTCCATTATAATCAACCCAACCCATTCAAGACCAACCTGCCACTGAAACCTCCCCACCACCAAATCAAACCCCATCCACTGAACCATATACAATTCCATCACCAGAAACCGAAGAATCTGAACCTTTTTCTAAACCCGCTCCAAAGCCTACTCTTGAAACCCCACCATCAAGTCCTAACCTTTATGATGTTGTTTGTGAACATTATGTTGAGAGAAAAGAATGCCATTTTGGCTAAACGAAACTCGGCTTTGGAGGCTGCTCTGAATGAAACGTTATTGAAAATTCAAACCCTTGAGGGGTAGTCTGAGGTTGAGAAGACCTCAGATGCACCAAAACAGGGGGAGAAACCTGAAGGAATAGAGAGCTTAAAGGTGATTGGGGAAATGTATGAGAGTTCAGAGGAAGAGAAAGTGGAAGTTGGTCCATCAAATGCTTTACACATGTTAAATCAAGCATATGATGAGGAAGATTCTGATGATGAGGGGGAGAATAAAGTAGAAGAATAAACTGAAGAAGAAAAGTTAAAAAGAAAAAAAAAGGGAAAGGGGATTGCAGTTACTGAGGATGATTTACACCCCCTGCCCCAGCATCCAGCTCAATCTAAAGATATACTGTTCAAAGAAAATTTAGTTGATCCAGATGTAGCAGAAGCTGAATTAGTAAAAACTGTAATCAAGTTAATGATTGAAGAGTTGGAAGCCCTAAAAAGAGAAGAGATGAATGAAGAGGAGGAGGAAATTCCTCAAGAAGTCATAGAAGCTTTGATAAACATGAAAGAAAAGGAAGAGGCAGATGAAAGGAGATTAAAAGAAGCAGATGATGCTATAAAAGCTACAATGGAGGCTCTGAATGCTAGACAAGATGATGATACACAAGAGCCTTAACAAACTAAGCCTATGCATTCTGAACAAGAGCCCACACCATCTGAGCCAGAGAATGAGGAACCTGAACCACAAACAAACAAAGAAGATGAACCTGGTTTGGGTCCTATCATCCATGAAGAGGATGAAACTATTGAAGTCTCAGCAAGTACTATGGTTAAATTGATCATTATGAAGGATCTTACACTGATTCTGAATAATCCAGAGAGACATCACCTAGATATTGTAATAGCAGCAAGAAAGGCTCAACGAGACCTTATTAACTTGAGTAAAGAAGAACCAAGATTTGAAGAACATGTTGAACCAAATGAGCCCATTATTCAAGAAGTTACTGAAGAGACTCATATAGATGAAGCTGTTATTGAAGAATCTGAGTCAGTGGATGAGGAAATAATCATTGAAGAACCAGAAACATAAGTAGAGCAACCTGATACATCCACTTCAACTCAATCAAGTTTGAAAAGGAAGGACACAACTGAAATTGAGAATCCAAAGCCCAAAAGACAAAAATCTGATAAGAAAATGGTGTATAAGATGAAGAGAGACAAGCTTGAAAAAATAAGAAGAGCTCAATCTACACGAAATGATGAACCAATGATTGATGCTCTTCAATAACCTTGAAGAAGTGGTTTACTTAGATGTTGAGAATGAAGATGAGGAAGGAGTGATGGAAACTGAGAAAGTGAATGAAGATAATGAGTATCTGATCAGCTTGGGATATGATCCACTATATCTCCAAAGACTATCAAAAGAAGATATAGCAAAAGAAGCTGAGGGGTGGAGAACAAGGAAAGCAAAAAAGAGAACTATTAATGAAGGCTGGTTACAAAAGTGCATTCCTTAACCTTCAACCATTTGATAAAATTGACCGAATGTACAAGAGAGCTCTTTTAGATGATGTATCTGATTATGTGAAGAAAGTATCAAAGAAGAAAGAAGAAACTGAAAAGGTTTTGAAAGAATCTAACAGTAGTAAAAAGAGGGCTGAGAAGAAAGCAAGGGATAAAGAAGAATATGAATCATTGAAGTCTAAACACAAAGATATCAAATTTATCCAACTGTATGGCTACAAGTATAATCATTTGATAAATCTTTCTCCTGAAGAATTGAAAAGAAAAATACAACATGTAAAGCACTCTCACAAAGATCAAACAAGTGGAGAAAGATATGAGAGAGAACAGGAGCTAAAGATAAGGTTACAAAGGGAAAAAGAGGAAGCAGAAAAGAAAAATCAAGAATTGAAGAAGTGGTTTAAGGACCCTCAGAGGGTAGAAATGTTAAAAATAATTGTGATGGAGAAAGAATTGACAGATGTTGGTGCATGATGTCAGTAGTTCAGTGTCTAGTGTCTGTAATCGTGTTAGTTAGATTTGAGTTTTGTATGTAAGCGAAGTTACTAACAAGTTCGCTTATATGGGCGAACTTGTTAGACAAGCGAAGTTAGGGACAACTTCGCCTGAACATGCCAGGCGAAGTTGTCGTGTCTATATAAGCTATCTTGTATACGGCTTATTGAAAAAATCAGAGTTTATTCGTGTATTCGAGTCAGAGAGTTTTGTATTCAGTGATCATAGTATCACATGTTTACGGTTGGAATACAAGGTGTGTTTGGTTATCGTATCGTGTGTTAGCTCGTATTGTTTTCTATACTCGTAACGTCTTACGTAGGGATTCCGCACCTACGTAGAACGCGATATCTTGTGTAGATCCGGCTGGGAACCTACAATTGGTATCAAAGCTTTTGCTCGATTTTGTGGTTCGGGATTATCACGCGGGTATAGAAATCGTTCCGTTCGACTATTCGCGGGACGTGTTTTCTGAGCTTTTGTGCTATACTCTCCTCCTACAATCATAAACAACCCATAACACCTTCACAAACCTCGAAAAACCCAGAAATCTAATCTGCAGAAAGTTCGTGTTCATCAGGCGAAGTTGCCGTCACTGTTTGTAGGGTTTCGGCGAAGATATAAGGTTAAGCGAAGTTATCCACAACTTCGCCTACCTCTTCAAGTTCGCTTACCTCAAGCGAAGTTACCCACAACTTCGCCTACCTCCCAAGTTCGCTCAACTTAAGCGAAGTTATTCTCAAGTTCGCCAATCCTGCGAATTTAAGAAAGTGAGCGAAGTTACAAATTCACGCGAAGTTAAGCTTTAAGCGAAGTTATCCACAACTTCGCCTACAGTGCTGTTAGAGAATAAAATTTTTTATTTTCGGATTTCTTTGAGTTTAGAAAAAGATGTCTTTGATAAACATTACCGAACTGGTAAAGATGGAAGTAGAAGCGGGTTCGGCTACAAAGGCACCTAAGATGCTTAAGAAAACTGATTATGTAACGTGGAAAGATCGTTTTGAACAATATGTCAAGTATCAAGATGCCAAGATGTGGGTGTGCATACAAGATGGTTACATTCCACCTACTGCTGAGTATGAGGGTCGTGATCAAATCAAGAAATACAAAGAGATGGAAGAAGAGGAGAAGAAAATGTATGAGGCCGAAAGCAAAGCTCATGCAGCAATTACAATGGCTCTTCCACAAGAGATACTTCACACCTTCCGAAAGTATAAAACTGCTAGAGAGCTTTGGGAAGCACTTGAGAACCGGTTTGAGGGCAATGTGGGAATTCGTGCATCGAAAATTAAACTTCTAAAAACCCAATTCTCGGTCTTCAAGTATCTGAAGAATGAATCACTTGATGATATCATCACTAGATATTATCATCTGATGACTGAACTCAGCAACTATTCAATTGCTTACAAAGAAGATGAGATTGTTGAAAAGCTTCTTGATGCTCTCCCACCAAAATGGGAGATGTATACTGTGTTGATGAGAGAAGATAAAGACTTTGCTGACTATGACCTGGAGACAGCAGTTAACAAGCTAAGAACGTTTGAACTGAACATGGCACGAAAGGAGACACCTACCGATCAGGTTCAAGATCCGGGTATGTATGGTGCAAAGGTTAACTCTGGATCAAGTTCGAAAACTGAATCATCTGCTTATTACTCTAAGGGAGAGTCAGGCGCTAGCTCAACACATGAAGGACATGTATCTCTCAACATGAACGGTGATGTGTGCTTTGAAGCTGGAGGATCAAATGCTTCTCAACCTCAAGCGACCAAGAGTAGTTTTTCCCCAAGTGTGTCAAACAACAACTACTCGAAGATGCCCATGAGTGTTAAATCTGCTGAACAGCAGTTTGCTCTCTATGCATCTTTTATTGCTTCGTATGAGAACTACATTCAGGGTAAGATTCTTGATCCTGCAATTTTGGATGAAGACTATGATCAGATCGATGCTGATGATCTGGAGGAGATGGATCTGCAGTGGCAGATGGCTATGATTGTCAGAAGGGTGAAGAGGTTCATGAAGAAGACTGGCAGGAAGTTTGTCGGAGAGAGGCCAGGGTTTGATAAGTCGAAGGTACGCTGTTACAACTGTCAGCAGAATGGCCACTTTGCAAAAGAGTGCAAAAATGAACGTGTAGAACGCAGTCAAAACAGATCTACACAGCAGAGTGGTAGTGGTAATGACTATAGAGCCATGATTTCCAGACAGAACGAGGAGTACAACTGGAATCTGCATGTTGAAGAAGTATTTGAACAGGCCAATTTGGCAAAAATCGAAACTGCAGATAGTGAGAAGGGAACTGGCGAAAATGAAGCGTACATGGCAGATGTAGCAGACCAGCTCTCCGAGGTAAGTACCGAACTCCCTTGTACTAAGTGTGAACATCTGTCTGAACAACTGACAACTATAACTGATCAGTTTGTTAGTTTGGACGACCAATTTAAAACTTTAAAAGAAGATCATCATTTCACTAAAGCTAGAGAAAATAGTTACAAAGTAAAAATTAATGCTAGTGAGAAAGATATTAATAGTCTTAAAGCAAAGCTTGCTGAAAAAATTCAAGTGATTGATCTTAGCTATGAGGTTCTAGAAGAGAAAACCAAACTAATAGCTGAAAGGGAAAAACAGATAGCTGATCACCAGGTAAAAGTGGTGGAACTTAACAGGAAACTGGAGCAATTCAGAAATTCCTCTGCTATACTTGATCACCTCGTTAGTGATCAAGGTTCCCCAAAAAGGGGAGGAATTGGTTATCATGAAGTTCCACCACCTTTCAATCATAATTACACTTATGACCCTAGTAATCAGAAATCTGTTGATGTTGACTATGGTCAGACAGTTCCAGTTCAAGTTACTACTAAAGAACCAGAAGTTAGTAAGCCTGTTGCAAGTGTTAAGATTTCTGCTCCGAGTCCTGTCTCATCTAACTCAGACAAGTCCTCTGAGTCGTGTGAGACAAAACAAGAGGGAGTGTTACCGAAAAGTGGAGAGAAAAATAAAACACCTGAAAAGAAGTCTCCACTAAACCCGTATGTCCCACCATATGTGAGACAAACGGGCAGTAATACAGCCTCAACATTTAAGACAACTATTGATAAGAAAGTTGAACATAGGAGTTGTTTCAGATGTAATCAAATAGGACACCTTGTTGCTGATTGCCCTCTGAAGCATAAATTCAGAGGTGTAAGGACTTCAAAATCTGAGAAAAGAACTAACGGTAATCAATATAATGGTAAAAATGAAAACCCATCAAATTTCAGAAAATGGACTAATTCAGGTTTTCAAAAAAATAGATCTCAGTTTTACACTGCTAACAACCAAACCTTAAGTAATAATTCTTTTAATTCACGAAGGTTTGGATGGCCTCATAGTCAATCCACAAGAAGGTATCCTGTTAGGACTCACAGAAATTATTATGATACTAACTTTGGACAGCCAAGTTACGGAATGTATCGACCCAAGACCAATCGGTCTTGGGTCCCCAGATTTTAATCATCTGCTTTAATCGTGCAGGAATAGTTGAACAGGGCTGCCAACAATCAATGGGTTGTGGATAGCGGCTGTTCCCGGCACATGACGGGTAACAAGAAATTGTTACACGACTTGAAACCTGTTCAAGGAGGAAGAGTGAGTTTCGCAGGAGAGAGCGGTGGAAGGATTTCAGGAATAGGGACGGTGTCGAATGGAAAGATGACTTTGGAGAAAGTAAACTTTGTTGAAGAACTGAAGCAAAATCTGCTGAGTGTTTCGCAGATTTGTGACAAAGACTACACCGTACATTTTACAAAGAATGAAGCGATTGTGTTGTATCCTGGTTTTAAGATACCAGAGGATTGGATTGTTATAAAGGCTCCAAGAGTGAAGAATACGTATATCATGGATATGAGATCAACTGAGATGGCCACAGAAGAATCGTGTCTTCTGTCAAAAGCAACTGAATCGGAGTCCGAATTGTGGCATAGGAGAATGGGGCACATTCATCTTCGGAAAATGAACTACCTTGTCAAAAATGGGCTTGTGCTGGGTGTTCCCTTGAAGAATTTCAACTTTGAAGACAAATGTTTATCATGCAAAAAGGGAAAGCAACACAAGAAATCCCATCACACCAAGAAGGTCAATTCAATTGTCAGTACCCTAGAATTACTTCATATGGATCTCTTCGGTCCCGTGAATGTAAGAAGTCTAGGAGGAACATCGTATTGCTTGGTGATCACTGATGATTTCTCTCGATATTCCTGGGTATATTTCCTGAAGTCAAAGGATGAAACAGTGCAGATGGTAAAGAATTTGATTACCAAGGTTGAGAATATCATGGGGAAACGGGTTAAATTCATCAGGAGTGACAATGGAACTGAGTTCAAGAACTATGAGATGGAGATCTTCTGCTTACAGAAGGGGATAAAACACCAATACAGCGCACCGTATACACCTCAACAAAATGGAGTGGCTGAGAGGAAGAACAGAACTTTAATTGAAGGAGCCAGAACCATGCTGGCTGATTCGAAACTTCCCGTGGTGTTCTGGGATGAAGCTGTTGCAACAGCCTGTTATATCCTTAATATAGTGTTAACTATTAAAAGATTAAATAAAACCTGTTATGAACTTATGCATGGGAGAAAGCCAAACTTGAGTGGTCTTGAACCATTCGGACCCCCATGTTCGATATTAAAGACCAATTCTAAATTTGGTGAAGTAGCCGACGAAGGAATCTTAGTCGGATACGTTGTTGGGACTCCCAACAGACGGGTCTTTAATACATCGAACAGCAAGGTTGAGGTGGTGTGTAACACTGATATCACAAGTTACAAATCACCAAAACCAAGCTCGGGACCCGCTGGGGTTTTCGACTATGATAGACTTTTTAAATCTTTTAACATACCTTATCTGGATTTTGCAGAAGTTGAGGAAAGAATTGCTACGAAGATGATATGCGATGAGGAAGACACTTTGGTGCAACGACCACAGTATGATGAATGTCAGCCTTCCTCGTCAAATGCTGTCAATACCCCTGCTGTCTCTACTGAAGAGGATTTCATCAATCCGTTTCACTCTCAACATCAATCACCCATTGATGAGCTATCTTCGAACTTGAAAGATAATTTGAATGTCAGTTCGATTCCGACTACGAGAATTCACAAAGATCATCCTTTGGAGAATGTGATAGGTGATCTGTCCGCTGGTGTACAAACAAGACAAAGCTTGAATGAGCACACCTGTGTTTACACAAGCATTAAAGAATCAGGCATAATCAACGAGTGCTTGTACACCTGCTTTATCAGCCAGATTGAACCAAAGAACTATCAAATGGCTCTTAAGGACAGCTCGTGGGTCGAAGCCATGCAAGAAGAGTTAGCTCAGTTTAAGAAAATGGAAGTATGGAACTTGGTTGCAAAACCAAGGAATGTGCATGCGATAGGCACGAAATGGGTCTTCAAATGTAAGAGAGATGAGAAAGGGATTGTTATCAGGAACAAGGCGAGGCTGGTTGTTAAAGGCTTTAATCAACAAGAGGGGATTGATTACAATAAGGTGTTTGCTCCTGTAGCAAGATTGGAAGCCATTCGTTTGTTTTTGGCATTTGCTGCTCATAAGGAGATGAAGGTCTTTCAGTTGGATGTGAAGAGTGCTTTCCTAAACGGTAAAGTCGATGAGGTTGTGTATGTTGAGCAACCTCCGGGTTTTCCTGACCCTGACTTTCCCGATCACGTGTACAAGCTAAGTAAAGCGCTGTATGGACTACATCAGGCACCTCGTGCCTGGTATTCAAACTTATCAGATTACTTGCTTGAGAATGAGTTTGAAAGAGGTAAAATTGATAGCACATTGTTCTTCAAGAGAAAGGGTAGCGACTTTCTGCTGGTGCAAGTCTACGTGGACGACATTATCTTTGCTGCATCAAAGGTCGCCATGTGTCAGGAGTTTGAGGCCGTCATGAAGAGGAGATTTGAAATGAGTGCAATGGGTGAACTAACTTTCTTTTTAGGATTGCAGGTTGATCAGAAGAAAGACGGGATGTTCATTCATCAGACGAAGTATGTCCATGATGTTCTCAAACGCTTCAAGATGGAGGACAGCACTCCATATGATACTTCAGTCTGCGTCAATCACAAATTGGGTGCTGATTCAGACAACGATGCAGACGTGGACCCAACCCAATATCGGGCAATTATAGGTTCATTAATGTACTTAACTGCTTCTAGGCCTGATATAATGTTTGCTGTTTGTCTTTGTGCACGCTTTCAGGCAAACCCAAAAGAATCTCATTTGAAGGGTGCTAAGAGGATACTGTGGTATCTCAAAGGCAAGCCGAAGCTGGGGTTGTGGTACTCGAGAGGAGGAGATTTAGAGCTAGTCGCTTACACAGATTCTGATTATGGAGGGTGCAATCAGAGTCGGAAGTCTACAACTGGTGAATGTCAGTTTCTTGGTGGCAGACTAGTGTCGTGGCAATGCAAGAAGCAGACCTCAGTCGCAATTTCAACCTGTGAAGCAGAATACATGGCAGCATCCAACTGCTGCTCCCAGGTTCTTTGGATTCAACAACAGTTGCGCGATTATGGTCTGAATTTCTCACTTACTCCTATTTGCATTGATAACACTGCTGCTATCTCAGTAACTAACAATCCCGTGAAGCACAGTAAAACTAAACATATTGACATACGTCATCATTTTATAAGGGATTGTGCTGAGAAGAAACTGATTGAGCTCGAAAAGGTTGACACGTTAGATAATTTCGCTGACTTGTTCACGAAAGCGTTTGATAAAACTAGATTTCAAAACCTTGTTGAGCTGAATGGGATGATCAATCCCGAGTAACCATGTCATATGTTTGTGTTTAAAAAAAAAAAAAAAAACGCCACTATCGCTTAGAATTATGTCGGTTGCCTCAGTTTGAAGGACATGTCTTCGGATATGTTTGGTCCTCATTTCTACTTGTAGAATATGAGGATAGCCATTAACCAGATGACTGAAAGTGACCGGGGCGGTTTATGATGTGTTTTTATTCTTTCGCTGAAAATTAGTCGATCATACTTAGTTAGAAGGACACATACCAGTATGTGGTCGGTCCAGCTGATCCATTGGATCTTCGGGATAGCCGTTTACCTGAAGACTTTGATTTGGTCGGGGCGATAGAAGTTAAATTTTTTCTTTTCGGGAAATGAAATTATTTTTCAAGTCTACTACTTCGTAAGAAGTTACTTTACAATGATTAACAGAAAATTGATCCAACCTTGGAAAATGATAGATATACTGATTCTGTGTGCTTAACTAGTGAAGTTATTAGGCCAAAAAGACTTTAGAACAGTCATTGTATGTCATGGTAGCTTTTTATGGTGCGTAAAAGTAGAAGTGATACTAACTAAATCTACTCGATTTTATGTGGAAACTCCTTAAGAGTTGTGCATGTCTTCATACATATCTTTCCGAATGATAGGCAGAAAAGCGATTACCCAGTCTACACGAGCCCGTGAGTGTTCTGATTCCCGTGAAGATAGCGTGTCAAGACGCTGCAGTGATCCAGATTCGGGACTTGCAGTTATTTTCTACTTGAAGTTGTGTATATACATGTTAGATTAAAAAAAATAATAAAAAAATAATAATTCTAGAGTTCATAATGATAATGATTATCAATCAAGACACAATAAGGTGAACGGGAAACAGAGTCTAAGATCGAAGAGTAATTACTACTTAATCAGACACTACGGGTTGAGGTCAATTCGGGGTGACTTGGGGAAAGCCAAATACGCCTTGAGAATAGATAGGAGGCATCATAATCTCTGAGTTGTTGCCCACTTAAGTTTTGAGCTTAATTGAACCTAACTCGTATCACAGAAACGATGAAAACCATTTTAAGTAGATTACCTGCTTACAACCTGTTTCTTTATGTCATAATACAGCTGAACACGGATCTGTGTGACAGTCACGTAATTAGTATGATTCATGTTCGGATCTTCTCTAAAACATGGTAGTCCCTGTCGAGACTGAAATTTGATCCCGTGTACTTTAATTTTTCAAATTTTCGTTACTTATGTAGTGGTATGATTTTATACGTGGTTACTTGGTCTTGATCGTATCATTTAACGCTTTAAAGGATGTTTTTAAAACTTTATTGAAAATTGTTAAAAGTATAGGGGTTTGTTTTGTAAATACAGGAGAACTTGTTTATAACTTCGCCTGGAATAGGCGAAGTTATCGATAACTTCGCCTGTACTAACTTTGACCCTATATAAAGAAGTTTATAGGTCAAACAGTTCCATTATTTCAAACTTCAGCGAACTTATCCTCTCTGTAAACCTTAGTGAACTTATCGATCAATATCATCTGTGTTCTTTTTTCGATTCCCTTCCGTGATTAAAGGTGTGTAGGGTTCGATTACCATATTATCATTGTCTATTGAGGTTAATCATCGGTCGTTTCGACTCGATTCTCGACCTCGTCTTTCGAAACCTTAAACACCCGATTTCAAACTTGTTTTTACGTGATAGTAAACTACTTGAACGTCTAAAACTTCATAAAATCATGTATTTCGGAGTCCTCGATCTCCGAAATCATCCTCTACACGTCGTTCGTAAATCCTAACTGTTGCCGATTCGAATTCGGCGAAGTTACAGTTTAGGCGAAGTTATCCGTAACTTCGCCTGAGGTTTAACTTCGCCTGATTATTGATTTTGAAACAGTTTATGAGGCGATGTTGTGATTAGGCGAAGTTATCCGTAACCTCGCCTGGACCATTTTACTTAACTATTATCACACGAAGTTCAAGTTGAAGCGAAGTTGTTTCCCAACTTCGCCCCACCTTTAACTTCGCCTATGCAGAATTGATCACAACTTCGCTCATGGTAACAGGCGAACTTGTGATTCGCTTTGACGTTTATCTAACTTAACCTGTTTGTTGCAGATATGGCTGCTGTTGCTGGAGCAGGTGGTGCAGGCGGTGATGACGGAGGTGATCACCAGAGACAGTTCTTCCCGGGTCACAACATGTACATAACATTAGACCCGGAGGCGAGCGGAGTTGATGATTTCCGCGAAATCATCACATTTCTTTTACGCTCGAGGATATTTCACGCGATTACAACGACTCTGCCAATATCCTTGCCAAATATTGAGGATTTTTGGCAGACAGTGGAATACGACTGTAGAGTCGAGCCCCTGGTGATGCGTGCAACAGTCAACAGACAGATTGTTCAGTTCTCTTCTGAACAAATCCGGGCGGCTTTACGATTTGGGAATGAGACAAGGGATGACCCAACAGAGTTTGTAGCTCCTTTCCGTGATGGAGCGTTTTTGAGAATGGGATACTCTGGTCCCTCGGGGGATACGCAGAGGAGGAAAGGCTTTTTACTTGACCAGTGGCGCTTTCTCATGCATGTTATGATCGTTTGCATGTCAGGGAGAAAGGCGGGCACTGATGGCATGGGCGCGACCATGCAGTCAGCGATGACTGCTCTGACTTACAACAAGCGATTCAGCTTTAGTCAGATGGTCTTTTATGAGATTGATCGTCAAAGAAGAGCGATGGCGCGTGAGCGATTCATCATGTATCCAAGATTCCTACAAATGATCTTGAATCATGTTGCTCCAAAGCTTCCTCAGCGCCGTCCGATCCGATATGTAGAGAGTGTGAACAAACGGATCTTCGCCCAATGTAGATCCTCCAGTGCGAGGAGCAAACCTGAGCTCCGTCCTCGACATACTCCACTCTTTGGGTACTTGATCAACCCAGGGTATGTGCCTGCTCAAGGGGACGAGTTTAGGGACCCGGCACCACAACAAGCAGGAGCACCTCAAGTTATACCTGCTGCACCTGTTGTGTCACCGGAGGAGAACGTGGACCTTGATGCAGAATTTGGTGGTCAAGGCTTCTTTGATATGGATCGGGTGGATCCAGAGGAGAACGTACAGGTTCCGGTTGAACGTGCTTCGACTGTGAATGTTACTAGGACAGCTGCTACAGTGGTTGGTTCTGATTCTGATGATGAAGTGGCAGAGGCAAGAAAGATTATGGTAACTCGAGAAAGACTACATGGGAAGAGAAAGAGAACTGTTGATGACAGTGAGTCAGATTATGAGGAAGAGGTACAACAGTTGATCCGGAGGTCAAGAAGGGAACGGATAGGTGCAGGATCAGGAGCCGGTGAGAGCTCTAGGGTGGTACGTTTCACTCTACCAGCACTATCCGGTATGATAATGGTTCCCTCATCACTACAGGTTACAAGGCCAAGCGCTACGGGTGTTCCCGTGGTGGCTACATCGTCTACTTTTGGCCTCCCACCCACTACCTTCCAACTTTCGACGCCTGAGATCGTTTCATTGCCGCCTCCGACCGTTACTCCATCGGAGGTCGTGGCACAATTTATAGAGTCGACTGTTGTGGCCACTGCAGGGCTATCGGTGACGATACCACCTGTGGTTACGTCTATCTCTACTTCTGAGGTCCCGGTGACATCGAAAATCCCTCCTCAGTACACTCAAGATATATCACATATGAGGTTCGATTTCGATGCAACCCTATCAGACTCTGAACGAATAGCAGCACTGGAACGGGTCGTGGCAGAGCAGTCAAGGATTAATCTTATCCAGACCCAGGCTATTCAGCGCCTAGTTACAGAGAATCAGATGCAGTCGTCCCTGCTGGTACAACATGGAAAAATCATAGATGCTTTCAAGGAGTTCTTGGCATCTCAGGGGGAGACGAGCTGTAAAGGCGATGAGTTGAGGACAAAGAGACGAAACGATAGAGACGATGATCCCAATGCATCGAAAGATGCAGGTGGTGAGTTGCCAAGAACTGATCAAGCTCTTGGAACTTCCACAACTCAGGGGGAGTCGACAACTGCAGCTGGTGGTGATGATGTGGTGGTGGTGGATGTAGAAGAGATGGATGATGTTTTGCTTGGTGATGATGATGTACTACCGAGTGATGTGATAGAGAAGATTGGTGAAGAGATTGTGATTGATACAGAGATAGAAGGGGGAGAGATAGTTGAGGAAAATATTGAGCATGACATTCCAGATGTTGAGAAAGCAGATATGAGTAAAGAGATGGCAAGTGATGAGTCTGAATGGGAAGAGCAGCCTAGATGGAAAGAGGGCTATGCTCAGTGGTTCGTCAAAACGAAGAAACCGGCGGTCCCTACAATGTTTAAGAAGAGTTACAACATTAAAGGCTATGCTGAAGCGAAGAAAGGGATTATATGCTGGATATATGATGAGCAGTTGAGGCTCTTCGTGATTAAAAGGTATGACGGTGTTCAGTACTTTAGAAGGATGTTAAGATCGTTGAATACACTGCCAGAATGTGAAGTGAAAGAGTTAGCCAGATTGGGATTGATAAACAGAAGTGACGATAATATGGCTAGAGTCATTGGGAAAATTGTGTGGAAAGAGAGTATAAAAGAGAAGAAATTTGAGCTGTTGAAGCCACAAAAGGGAAAACTTGTTGAAGAAAAGGATAGAGGTTTGAGAGCAGACGGAAAGCCTTGGATGATTATGAAGTATAAACCGATCCGGTGTTTGAAAGAAGTACCGATGAAGCTAATGCCCAAGGATGTGCTTAAAGACCTGAAGTGGTGGTTTGTAGATTGTGAGACAGCTGAGGCAATGATGGAAGACGAAGATGAACAAGAGCTGCTTAGAGTGTACGATCCGATGCACTTGGTAAACTTGTCGCAAGCTGATTTGCAGGTGTTGAATGATAAGAAGATATTTTATATTCCTGCTTGGAAAGACGAAGCGAGGAAATATCAAAGAGTTGTCTCGGTTTGTGTTCGAGAAGGAGTGCATGCTTGAGGATAGAAGATTGAAGATTACAAGACACGTGTTTGAAGCTACTGCCAAGGGGGAGTCTGTTGGTGCATGATGTCAGTAGTTCAGTGTCGAGTGTCTGTAATCGTGTTATTTAGATTTGAGTTTTGTATGTAAGCGAAGTTACTAACAAGTTCGCTTATATGGGCGAACTTGTTATACAAGCGAAGTTAGGGACAACTTCGCCTGAACATGCCAGGCGAAGTTGTCGTGTCTATATAAGCTATCTTGTATACGGCTTATTAAAAAAATCAGAGTTTATTCGTGTATTCGAGTCAGAGAGTTTTGTATTCAGTGATCATAGTATCACGTGTTTAAGGTTGGAATACAACGTGTGTTTGGTTATCGTATCGTGTGTTAGCTCGTATTGTTTTCTTACTCGTAACGTCTTACGTAGGGATTCCGCACCTACGTTGAACGCGATATCTCGTGTAGATCCGGCTGGGAACCTACAATAGAAGAACAGTTTCAGAATATGCCTCTTGAACAATTAATGGAAATATATAACAGAGAGCAGAAACTGTACATTGAAACACAAAGAAAACTGCAGGAGGACGGGATGAGAGCCGAACAAAAAGTGAGAGCTGAAATGATGAGTGCTCTGCACAAGAAGGGAGTGAGAATGTCAAAACTACAGGTGCAAACTGACGAAACAATAAGAAAATGGTATGTTGAAGAGGGGCTCGAAAAGACAAAGACTACTCAGTCAGGGAGCATGAGCAAAACTTAAAAGGTCTGAAAGTGTGAGGCCTGTGCCACTAAGGAACTTAAACCTGCCCACCCATCTCTATTTCGACAAAAGATCAAAGACCTTAAGGGCTGTGACTGAAGATCAGAAAGAACATCTCATCATCTTTAGGGATGATTTGAGAAATTTTACAAAGGAACAATTAACTAGGATGGCTGAACTGACCTTGTATGACAATCAAATCAAAAGTCAGTCATCTGGTCAACAAAGGAATGATTTATCTAAATTCTTAAAAGAACAAGCTGAAAGAGGATTCCCATTCCTGATGCAAAAGAAATGAGAAATTAAGAGTCAAAATGAGAGAGAAAAGAGGAATAAGAGGATAAATGAAGTGCACACATCTGAGCTTTCCCTCTTTGAATTATAGAAACAAAGAACTCAAGCGAGCAGCTCTCACCACAAAAGGAAGACTTTGAAAGAGTGCTTGGCTATGAGAGAAGTCATGCAGGAACCAAACTCAGAGGTGCAACAACTTGGAAGAATCACATACATAATGTACAATCAGCATGATGATTCCACTACTCTGAGAAATATGTCTGGAGTTCCCATTGCCGTAATACGACATGATGAAGACCTCAAGTTCATGCATGCACAAGACTTACAAGATCTAATTGATGCAAGATTTCCAAGTGATGCATCCGATTCCTCTGAGCTTGATATGCTAAAACAAAGGGCTGCCTATGTCAAGAAACTGAAAGAAAGATCTGATGCAAGGAGCAGAGGAAGAAGATAACAGAAAGGAGCTAATGGATGATAGATTTTATTTCTGTTTATCTTTGTATTTTTGTTTAAATTTGTAAAAACTTTAATTTGTAATGCCCAAGTGGCAGAATTCCTAATTATGTAATGAAAAGACGTGCTCTTGAATGATATATATTATATGTCTGATACATGTGTAACTCTATGTAGGTTTGTTTTGGTGCAACTTGTTCCAATCTAGGGGGAGATTGTTGGATCGGATTTTTGATAAGGAAGATTGGAATCTTCTCAACCTCCTTAGAAAATGGCTAAGTATGGACTTCGAGCAAACTTAGGCGATCGAGCATGGTTTTACTACTTCGAGCAAGGTCTTCAGAACCTTAAATGGTTAATTCTTCTAAGTGTTAAGGCTTCGAGCAAGCTACACTTCAACGAGCAAGAGTATTCTTCTATCGAGCATGGATTGCCAATCCAACAAACAGCTTGATCATACAAGTTTTAACCAAGTGTTACGAGCACAGGATGATCGAGCACATGGGGACAAGCATGGATGCAATAAGAAGATGTCACGTGATCAAAGCAAGGACTTCGAGCACAGTTCAGTTCCCGAGCAAGATTTACATCCGAGCATGCTAAAGATTGCTGAATAAGTATAACTGAAGACATCAAGAAGAATGAGCTTGCTCGATGGACTAGTTCGAGCAAAGCATGGACAAGTCAAGAAGAACGAAGCTTACTGGAAGAGAATATATTCTCCGAAAGAGAATAGATTCTAAGTAAAATATGCTCAAAGACACTCATCGAGCATACCTAGCATAGTGAGTATGCTCGAGCAAGATAGTTACCTTGCTCGAGGACTCAACACTTGTATTATTTTGAGTTTCATTATGTAATGATTAGGAACTTCTAGAATGAATGTCAGGGTCTATAAATAGGGGTCCTAGGATACCTTTTAGGACACGGATTTCCAGACGGAATACAGGCTGGCACGCACTGAATACGAAAAACACTCCAAAGAATATTCTCTTTGTTTTCTCGTACAATCGCCGCCGCCGTCACACAAAACCCTAGACATTCCTTTCACTGTTCCATTAATGATGTATTTATTACAGTAAATCTTTGTCTATTGAATGAGCTTTTATTGACCATTTATTACTGTTTTATGTTTGTTGTTCACACCCCTTTGTTCCCACTCGTTGGATATCCTGATTCCGCCTGGATATTCAACAGGCCTTTTGGGTAATCGAGTCGGTGTGTTCTTGTCAACCTCTAGAAGGTTTCTCTAGACTCATAGTCCTGACAATTTTGTGTACTTAAATGTTTTATAATACAATAAAAATAGTTTTTATAACACCCAACTTATGTTACAACATCTACATGTTTATGCTTCGTAGTTTAAAACATATGACTTTGACAGATAATGAAGTTTTAATTAATATGTCTTTTGTTGTTTCATGAGATAAGTTAGAGATATGTGGCAAAACTTAGAATCCTACTATACTATTAAAGCAATCCAAGGTTTCCACATGACATTCAATTAGCATGTCCGCATAGGCTTCCAATTCATTAAATTTCCATTTATATAACTTCCACATGTTAATTTGAACATTAATTTAACTCCTAAGTCAAAAAAAGTTTCAAAATAAATGGTTATAATAATCATTTATTGAGTAATAAAGACAATTAGTTGTTTTCATTGTTATTATTATTTTTTTATTTTGAGACTTTGTTATTTTTTTGTTTTTTTTTTTGGATTTCGGGAAATTCTTTATGAATGTTTGGACTAGGTGTATGGATGTTTGGATTGAAATGGTGGTTTAAGCCAGGAGGTTTGGATTGTATTGTTGCTTTATTAAACGCGCGGTTTAATAAAAATTAAAATTTTATCTCATTGTTATATTTATATTTTCCGTCCGTGTGTAACACGGGATATAACCTAGTTCAAGTTAATAAATTAATCAATATATGGAGATTTTTTGAGGACCATTGTTTATAAAGCTAATCATAACGGTGGTGATATGGTGAAGCTAATATAGGTCTAGGTGGAAAATCCAAACTTTTCTCTGGTATTGAATACGTTGAAATAAATGCGTCATTGTGACAAAAAGGTGCAACATGCAATTATATGATTGCACGAGCTGAAATTTGTCAAAATTTGATTCGCTATGACAAGTCATGAGTAAACGGTGCAACGTGCCACTCTATTATTGCATGAGTTGCAATGTGTCACAATATTATTGGCTGTGACAAGTCATCAGCTGGTTGTAAACAAGTTGCTATCGGTATAAAGCATGAAGCAAATTGAGTGTATAGCTACGCATTGAATCAAAAGCACCTCAAATTAGAATATTTCAATTTAAGTACTTGGCTTGGGTAAAAGTTCATGGCTACTCTTGGTGGCAAAGCATCGTTTGCAATGAACCACAGCTGTTAATCGTGAGTTCTTTTTCAACAATGGTCCTAGATCCTTTTTGGAATGCATTTTTCTTTTTAAATCTATGTTTTAAACATGATTGCTATTGTTTATAATACAGATTGTTGCATTACCTACATGATGATAAGAAATCAAATCTTTGGTCACAATCACACATCGTTTGATGATTTGCATTTTGTCGAGAAAGAAGATGGTAAGCCTTCTCGAAGATGGTAAGCCTGCTAGTGATTCAAACCAAGATCAAATCTTCTAAAACCTTGGTTTGTAATCATTGATTTTCAATAATTGTTAACTTTTTTTTACTAGATCTGTACAAATGCCGAGGAATTCGTTGTTCTATATTATGCAAATTTATGATATGACTAGAACGTAACACGAAATTTGCAACTTTTGATTTGGTTTAAACGGGTTCAGGTCGCTCCCGTGAACCCGTTTAGCTAATTGGTTCGTGTTCAAGTCAAAACTGGTGGGTTCGTGGGTCGACCCCTTTAACACATTTCTTTCCTTTAACATATATTTTATGTAATAAATTAAATTTGTAGGGTATCTTAAGGCAAAATTGAAAAAAAAAGGAATTAACACAAGATTTTATAATTTAAAAATGTCGTTGTTTTGTATAAACTTGAATTTTTTGTCTAACAATCCATAAATCGGCCTAGATCTGAGTTTTTAAGTCGAATCTGAACTCAGACACAAAAACTTAAAACACTAAAAACTTAAATTTAGTGATTCTCGTGTATTTCTAAAGTGTAAGGGACTCCAAAATAGGTGAGTAACACGAAATCAACCTCAAATCCAACAAAACTAAGATCCAAATCAGAAAAGTTTGACCCGAAAACCACAAAACGTCAAGCTGAAAGCTCAGATACCACTTGTAGGTCCGCTAGATAGATCTCACAATTTTACTCGGATTAATTTGTGTTGTTGGTTAGCGGAAATCACCGACAACACTCGGATCTCAGATTTTAGTTTTGTTATTCTAAAAGAGAGGGAATAGAGAGGATGGAGAGAGAAACTTTTATTTCAAAAGGTGTTGTGTATTAGAGTTATTTGGAGAAATGTGATTTTTGTTCCTTAAAAATGTAAATAAAGAACTTTAGGCCACACATGTTATGTTTGGGTCAACCCGTGAATATGTGTGTCATGTTCAGGGCCACGCGTTTGACACGATTTTTGGGTGAGGTTTACGTCCGTGTTAAATTTTCAGGTTTGACTCGTGAACACACGACCACGACTTGTAACACTCCTATTTAACTAGTTTTGTTTATGTGATATTTATTGTAACCAATCGAGTATTTTGTTCAAACTCTGAGACTTTAGTGGTCACAGATATGGCAATTGTGGCCCCAAAGAAGATGATCGCCATTTGCAACAGTGGAGGGTGGTTTAACTTGAACGAAGATGGCTCAGTGGCTTGTTGTGGGTGGGAGGCACATGCTGTTGGTGTTCATGAGAACATGCAGCTTATTGATTTTAAGAAAGAGGTAGCACAAACCATTGATTCAAGTGTTGATGGATGGGTGGTTAAGTACTTTCTACCTGGAAGTAATAAGAAGTACTTAATTTCTGTGTTAAATAATGATGGTTTTAATAAAATGAAGACTGACTACAAAGATTCTGAGCGGTTAGAGGTCTTTATTATACAAGAACCCTCGCCAGTTGACACTGATAGGTAAACTTTCTGATCTACCTTTTTTAAAGTGTGATGTTAAATATAGATTTTATATTATTATTGTTTCATAATAAGAGCTAATTAATTTGAATAATTCCTAATTATGGAATATTAATTAATTATATGTATAATTAACATCTCATATGTATGCTGTTATTAGTATATGATCATGTTTACATTGTGATGATTATTGATCACTACATATTATGGTCTTTTGGGGGTTGTTTGGATATGTGCTTAATACGATTTTTGCAACTTGAAATCAGGATTTTCATTTTTCAATATTCAAGGTCACAAAAATCACTTTAAAAATGTGTGCATAAAAGTTCCATTTATGACTTTATGTGATACATTTTAATGATCACCAAATATTAATTATTGAATGTCTATTTAATGATCATTACTGGTATTTAATGATCACCAAATATTAATGATTATGATTATTTCAAGTTAAAATTCTTGATCTGATGCTTTTTTTTTTTTTGTAAGCATAGACCGCTGTCGAGACCAGCAGAAACACAAGCGGTAGTTAATTTATCAGTAGCTAAACGGGCCCCACAAAATCTAACCCCTCTTAACGAAGTGGTCGACATAGAAGTAGACAATGGAACCACTCCAATTCCTGACTCAACCCGTCATGAGCCACCCCTATCTGCAAAACAATGGCAGAATCTTATAATGGATGTCGGCCAGAGATTCAACTCGGTAGCTGAACTCCGCGAGACGCTAAAAAAAAATATGCGATCGCTCACGGGTTTAACTACAAGTACAAAAAAATGAAGATAAACGGCTCACCGTGAAATGCAAATCCGAAAACTGTGAATGGCGGCTTCACGCATCAAGAATATCAAAAACCACATATGTAATGTGCATTAAAACAATGATCGCAACTCATAGCTGCCAAGCGGATTCAGTAGCAACCGCATTACGGGCTCAAGGAAGTTTGTTCGGGGAAATGTTAATGGAAAAGGTTAATGATAATCCCAAGATTTAGCCCAAAGAATTTGCGGAGAAGCTTAAAAGCGAGTATGGGATCGAGGCTAATTATTCAAAAGCGAGGCATGCTAGGGAGTACGCACACGAACAGCTTTTGGGATCCTATAACGAAGAGTGTGGTGAAATAGCATATAAGTGTGAGAAATTAATGGAAGTAAATCCCAGAAGCATTGCTAAATTTAGTACGCACAACGGTTTACGTCTTTTTGTAGCGTTTAATGCCTCGGTATCCGGTTTTATAAAAGGCTACAGACCTTTTCTGTTTCTTGAAAGCACGCCTTTTAATTCAAGAATATTGTTGGCTGCCACGTCAGCAGAAGGTAATGACGACGTGTTTCCGGCGGTGTTTGCGGTTGTTGACGAGAAAAGCGACGATAACTGGCGATGGTTTTTAACCGAGCTTAAAAGTTTGGTTTCAGGACATGGGCCGATTAATTTTGTGACAAAGGGTTTACACAAACATTTGGGTGAAAAATTTGGCGGGGAGTGTTTTGTTGGGTCATGGCACTATCATTTGACTTGTGATTTCGCTCAAACGTTTTACTCGTTCGTGTCAAAAGCTAACAAGATGTCTATTACTCAACTGATTAATAAGCTAAGGGATGAAATGATATACATTCGTGCAGCTGAATTGACTCAATGTGTGACTCCATTAACAGCGTCGATGGAGGAAGAGTTAAAAGAGGAGATTTTACAAGCACGATCGGTTCAGGCTTTTGCGGCCTATGAGGGCAAACATGAGTTTTGGGCTGGTGAAAGGGTTGAGATTGTTGATCATACGTTCTTTGATTGTACTTGTAAACCATGGTTTGTGACTGGAGTGCCTTGTTATCATGCTCTTGCCGTTATGGAATTCTATTGCAAGAACCCGTATGACTTTTGTAGTAGTTATTTTAGCATTGAGATGTACGACTCGGCGTATGAGGGTTCTATTAATCCAATATCTGATTTGGAAAGAATATCGGACGCTGAGTTACCTGCCAGGGTGAAAAAGAGGAAGGTTGAACCAAGTCGGGTCGTGCCCGCGGACTTTCTTAAACGCCCACTGCAATGTGGAAGGTGTAAAGGTCTCGGACAAAACAAGAGATCATGCAAGTATGTCTTTTATTTTTGGAAAATTATATTCTTCTACATCTTAATAAATTAGGTTCTATATTTAAATTGAATACTTATTTTTGTTTTTAGCTAGAGAGGTAGAAGAAGTTCGTGACCAGTTCGCAACAGCTTTTGGAAGGGGATAATGATGACGATTATATATCTTTTAGACTTTTTAGAATTTTGCTGGTAGTTATTAAAAACGATGATAGTGAGGCGAAATAATACAAAAACAAAAGTTTTTTTTTATTCTTTCCAAATAATACAAAAATTATAAAGCTTCTTTTTGAATTGTCATGGCTGCTTCAAGCTTTCTTTTCTTTTTCTTGTATTTTTAACATCATTTCTGTGCAACTATCTTTTTTTATGTAAATATTGATTATCCACGTACGGGTTATCTAATGAAACCTTACAGATTATAATACTCTTCCAAAAATACTATATTTTGAATATAACTTCGTTTATAACAAAATTTACACAAAAATGTCTAGAAAAAAAAATATAAACACAACTGTGTATTCAAACTTTTTTTTTTCGTTTTATAAACGTAAAGATGCGTTAAGGTATACTATTTTCGAGTCTAAAGTATTAAACTGAAACTAAACAAATTGTGACATGAAAACCCATAAACCAACTTTAATACAATATAATACTAAACCATTTGATATTATATAATATAATATCCTACAAAATGTTTAATCAAAATTTGTCTCTATTATAATTAATTTTTATGAAATAAATTATACCGGTAATTAAGATTTATTCTTCTTAATTGGTTATCAAACTATTTTTAAAGGGTATTTCTAATTTTATAGTTTTCTAAAAGTTTTACCTTCAAGTTTTAAACCTTGTGTTTCGTGACACTGAAGGGCCAATATTCTATATTGTTTTTAGGATTGTGTATGTTGTTTTAGTTTGATTTTAGTCAGTGTAGTACGTACTTGATACGTTTAGTTTGTACGTTTATTTTGTATGTATTAGAGAAATAGGGACCCTATATAAGGGTCACTTACCCATTTCTCCAAAAAACTAAAATCTTTCACAACTCAAGGAAATAAAGTTTCTTTCTCTCACCCACTTCTCTCTTTTCCTCTCTTTTACATAAACAAAACTAAGATCCGAGTGTCGTTGGTGATTTCTGTTAACCAACAACACGGATTGATCCGAGTCAAGTTGTGAGATCTATCTAGAGGACCTACAGGTGGTATCAGAGCTTTCGGCTCAACTTTTTGTGGTTTTCAAGTCAAACTTTTCGGGTTTTGATCTTAGTTTTTTGTTGGATTTGAGATTGATTTCGTGTTACTCACCACTTTTGGAGTCCCTTACACCTTAGAAATACACGAGAATCACCAAATCTAAGTTTTTAGTGTTTTAATTTTTTATGTCTGAGCTCAGATTCGGCTTAAAACTTAGATCTAGGGCGATTTAGTGATTTTTAGACTAAAGTCTTTTTGACTCTTTTGAAGTTTAGGTGCTATATTCTAAAAAAAAATAAAAAAAAACCGCATCGGGTACTGTAGCAGTCGCATCGCCGAGGTACTGTAGCAATTCGCATCAGGAGGGTACTGTAGCAACTCGGCACTGTAGCGACTCGGCATTGTAGCAACTCATGCGAAAAAAGGAATTCACAGGCACTATAGCGACTCGGCACTGTAGCAACTCGGTATTGTAGCAAAAAAAAACCTTAATTTTATTTTCTCTTTCTCTACAAAAAAAAATGTCTTACGATCCTAAGCTTGGAGGAAATCTGGATATGGGAGAAAGTCGAAAGATAATGTTAAAAAGAGAATTCGATATGTTTACACATATTAAAGGAAAATCGGTTGCCTCTCTCATCAACAGATTTGAGTCACTCGTCGCTAAAATGAAAAGTGTCGGTATCATCAATGGTTTGTCTGAGATCAACATGAAATTGTTGAATTCATTACCTTACACATGGAACATCAATGTGGTTACCATCAAGAGAACCACAAATCTGAATACCATAACACTCTTAGAGTTGACTTCTACAATCAAGTCTTTTGAAATAATGGAAGATAAGCTCCAAATGAATAATCAGTCCAAAGAAAATAAAGTTGGGTCAAGTAATAAAGTTGGGACAAGTGCTATAGGTGAAGCAGCCATGCATGTCCTATCATTCCTGAGGTACACACAAATCTATGCACACAAGCCTGCATTCACAAGGTTGCATTTTATAGACACAATCATGGTGGGGTTTTTAAAGAAATTTCAAAACTTAAGGAATTGAATGCTGAGTATGTAAAAGCCGATAAGATTTACGTTGAAAAGATTGAAACTCATCGTGATGATGTAGCAAATCTCCGACTTAAAATTTTTCAAACTGAACAAGAAGTTGTATACTACAAATACATAGTTTCAAAATTAAAAGATGAAAATGAAAACTTGAAAAATGAGCTTTCAGTTAACAAAGCAACTTCTAAGAAACATGAAAAAGCAGTTGAAAGATTTGAAATAGCATCTAGTAAGTTAAATGAGATTCTTGGAGCACAGAGGAGTGCTAAACAAAAGTCAGGTCTAGGCTATGATTATTCAGCTATGCCTCCACCGTTGAATGATAACTACACTAGCCTACCTCACTTTAGTTATAACACCCCTCCAGAGGAAGAGATGGTAAATGGAATTGGTCATGGACCAAAACCAGTAACATTTGTTCCTCCAGCTTCTAAAGCAATCGCTCCAATAAATGTAACTGTTGATTCTAGTGGTGATTCATCATGTTCAGCAGGTTGTGTTGAAGAAAGTGGGTCGTTGGAAACGGACACAAGTTGTGATTATGAAACCGTTTGTGATGAAACTTTTGTTGAAAAATGTGTCAATGAAAGTAGGCCTGTTGATGTGAACATATCAAGTTGTTTATCATCAAGTTGTGAGACTGGGGATAATTCAAGTAAAAACAAAGTTTTTGAAAATGAAAAGGCAAGTACTTCATGTAAATATGTTCCACCAAATAAACGATCATTTTCTCACACAACCAATCAATTAAGAAATCCTCAGTCATACAACTTCTGTGATAACAACTACTATGGTCATTATCAACAAAATTTTGTTGATCCATATTACACAAATGTGTTTTATAATCATGTTCCTTTCCAAGGATCACCTTTCCCACCACACCAACCATATTATAGTTTAAATGAGTTCTATGACACTCCTAGGAGAAAGTGTTGTTTTGTTTTTGGTAACTCTTCTCACCTTGCAAGCATTGCAAGCACTGGTTCAAGCAACAAATTGATATTCAAAGGCGGCTTAGTCAGTCTCCAAAAGGAGCTTTTAGTAGCCCTGATTCAAGGACTGATCAAGTTGATAGTGAACCCAGTGAAATGGATGTGAAATCCAAAGTTAATAAAGTAAAACACAAAAAAGAAACCTTTTTGGAAAACCAAGAAGGATAAAATCAAAAATGATCCAAAAACTGTAAAGTCTGAGGATTCACCAAAAACAGTTTCAAAAGCAAGAAAAGAGAAGTCTAAAATTGCCAAAACCAAGGAACAAGTTTTTGCTTGGATTCCTAAGGACTACTCTTCATCAAGTGAGGCTCCAACAAGAAATAAATTGTTTTTAGGAAATAAAATCAAGTTTGGTTGGTTTACGGTTGACCTTACCGGGACAAAAGTATCCCGGAAACCCATGTTTATTTGAACGCTTAGTGCATGCAGGGTCAATCAAGGAGGACTCTCAATAGTATTAGGTACTTAGATAGTGATTGCACCCGACATATGATGGGAGACGAACCCTTGCTATTTAATGCTAAACCATTCGATGGCGGATTCGAGTCTTTCATAAGCGACATGGGAGGACAAGTTTCAAGGAAGGGAAGGGTTTCATGTGGTATTTTGTGCTTCAACGAAGCCAACCTTTTTCAAATGGCTCAACCATAACTAATCGAGCGTTTCTCAAACTAACCTCGTCCAACTACTTCTCTCAAGTGATGGATCCAGCATCAGCTGTTGGATCTCGGTTTGAATCTCCTCAATTTTGTTATACAATGTGATAATGCATGTTTAAGATAGTCCATCTGACAACAACTTTGTTGACCTTTTCATTAAAGCCATCGATCACGCCCGATTTGAATTTCTGGTTGAATCGCTCGGCATGATCAATTTTGATTAAAACAACCTATCTATCTTTCTGTTTTAAAATTTTAAATATTTTTAAAATATGTCACAATTTTAGAGGGAGAAAATTGAGTTAAGTTTAACTCACCAAAAAGATTTTTACTTTGTAAGTTTAAGAAAAACTAAAATGAGTCATTTGACTTACCAAAAATATTTTACATTCTTTTAAGAAAATCAGAAAAACGTTTCAAAAAGTACTAACCCGTTAAGAGGGAGCTCCTGCTTAGAGGGAGTCGGATATTTTAAACTTATAAAATTTTGAGAAATTGATCCGACCCTTGGAAAATGATAAGAAATTATCTCTAACGATTCTAGCACATGAAAAGAGTAGATCAAAAGCCAACAAGATCATTGCTTGATGTGTAGATAGACTTGACAAATGAGTAAGTGTCATAGTGATATAAACTTAAATATCTGCCTATGCTAGTGGTTACACGTTATGAAGCGGTTGCCGACTCCAACTAAAGTCATATGAATGAAGGCAGAAACGTAAATAACATGTCATACCCAAGCCTCTCTTTACCTGATCACAGTTGTCTTATACTGTCGTGTGTTAATTTTACTTTATTGTGTCAAGAAAAGAGTCAGAAAAGAAAAGTAAAGAAAATTGTCAGAAAAGATAAGAAAAAAAAAGAAAAATAAAAAGATGTCTGTCTTAGGATTTTTAACTTCTGCTTTATTTATTCATTTATTTTGATTCAAGCCTTGGACTTTCTACGTTTGTAGTCATACAAGATCTGATTGTTAAGGCCCTTAATCTTCTGCTTTGTTTTGCTTTCTTTCTTTTTGTTCAAGCCTTGGACTTTCTCTGCGCGATAATATGGTATTATCCGACCTGATTGTTAAGACCTTGAACTTCTTCTTTATTTTAATATTTCTAGATAGAGTCATATGCACAAAAATAAAGTTTCCAAAGTGTCAATAAGCGTACTGTGATAAGATAAGAAAGGTTTAAGTCAAGTTGAGGTGACATGTGAAAGCAAATCAAGCCCGAGGTATGATGGAGTCTGTAACATGTCAAATTAAATGGGGACCACACAAGCATTGTGCCTAATCTATACCTTAACATATCACCTTGACATCCAAATACTTATTAAGTTAATGTGGACAAATTATATCTACAATTGACTTTGGATTCTTGGCATAATAATATCCAAATAGAAGTGTGATCTAGAACGTTAACAGATAATGTGATTCCATGTTGTGATCTTTCTCAGAAAATTAATTTAGTAAACTTTTAAGTAAATATTTTTTATATATAATATTAATTTCATCTTTACTCCTATCTTATTTTTGTTTTATATTTGTTTAACTTCAAATATTATGTATATATTTTTGTAATTCTAAAATATATAAAAAATGCCAAAAAGATTTTAAGTTTTTATTGTGTTCGTACATATTCTATTAAACCTTGTTTTATTCAAAATCATGTGTTTTATTGTCAAGGTCGTCCACACAAAAGTTCGTTGGAAATCTGGGACTTAAACAAATCATTTACAAGTTGAGGGACTGAAATTGGGAGGGCCTGTGAACGAATTCTTCTTTGACCCTCGAGAGGGTCTGTGAACGAATCTTATCATTCTAAGTTTTGTGCAATTCTACATGGACAGGTAGATCAAAATCACGTTTGCTTGGAGTTGCAGATGCTGAAGCGTTTAAAAGAAAACGAGAACGTGAAAGTTGGTGGTTGAACCTAAAGATGAACTGATTGTATCCGAAGACAAGGAAAGAAATCAGTCGGCTCAAGAAAGTCAACAAAAGAAAATTAGATGTAAGGCCCCGAACCCGGTAGCCCTACTTTAGCGTCGGATTTACTCATAAACACAGTTCTTACAAATCAGAGTTCATTAAAACTTTCGCGGAATATAAAAACTTTCATGAAACGTTACAGCAATCCAAAACTTGCCTTAATTAAACATTCTTGTCTTTCAAAATAAACGTCAATTACATTAAAACACCTTGAGTCTTCAGATGCCAGTCTCCTATTCGCCCACCATGTGCCCGCTCAAGCTAGTTGTCTCATTCTACTCACCTGCGTGCATACTAAAAGTCAGCTACGCTGAGTGAGTTCTAGTTAATCGGACGCCATACAATACATACACATACATACATATCCGAAGATACATATCCATACCTAACTAGTTACCCTTCTGTTCTACTTACATACTTACTACCATACATATATACATATCTACAATCACTAACCTCAGTCTACCGAGAGTACGTTCATAGTCCGCCGTCTATACCTGTACTCAAGGTCGTGAACACGTAAAAGGTCCGCAGTCCTTACCTATGTTCACCATTTATGGTACGTGCAAGGTCCGCAGTCCTTCCCTATACCATCCTACATCCACAACACGTACAAGGTCCACAGTCCTTCCCTATGTTGCAACCTAAACCATAGCACGTACGAGGTCCGCAGTCCTCCCCTATACTACCACAATACAAATACAGCACGTATAAGGTCCACAGTCCTTTCCTATGCCATCCTACATCCACAACACGTACAAGGTCCACAGTCCTTCCCTATGTTGCAACCTAAACCATAGCACGTACGAGGTCCGCAGTCCTCCCCTATGCTACCACAATACAAATACAGCACGTATAAGGTCCACAGTCCTTTCCTATGCTGAAGCCTATCTATAATACGTATAAGGTCCGCAGCCCTTAACTACGTTGTCGTCTATTATCTGTAACACGTATAAGGCCCACCGTCCCTATCTACGTTTACATCTATCATCTACTTTACGTATAAGGCCCGCAGTCCTTAACTACGTTGTCGTCTATTATCTGTAACACGTATAAGGCCCACCGTCCCTATCTACGTTTACATCTATCATCTACATTACGTATAAGGCCCGCAGTCCTTAACTACGCCCTCACCAGCCGAGTCTATGTCCGACAAAAGCTAGAGGGATTTGCCATCCTAACTTACTATGTCGAACGTAGAACTCACATACCATTCGTGTACCTGTATACACATACTTCACATATACAATAATTACATTATAACATAAGAACACTCTAGGCGTTCTTTACATCATTCATTTAACAACCATACCCCTTGTCGATACGTGCAATATCCGAAGATTGTTCACGCCCCGACAAGTATTCATTTGTAATGTTCATACATCTTCGATATATAATATTCGTACCTTTATTTTTAACCTGACAGTACGCGCAATATCCGAAGATCGTTCGCGTACCAACAAGCAATCATTCATATCCATCACATATATCACATATGACATACACTTATCACTTAGGATAAATGTATTAACAACACATCGAGTATGCACACAGCCCCGAAAACATAACAAGGAATGGGGCTAGAAACTCACCTGAACTCTGCTTCTTCCTCCGATAGTTGTAAATCCCTTCTTTAACTGAGCTCGGCTGACTGTATAAGTTACACGTATCAATACTCGCCTGATTTAATCTGGTGGCCTAGTATTAGATTACTTTTACTTATCGTTTTAATTTATTTTCTAATCGAACTTGACTCTAGGCGAAGTTAAACCTTAGGCGAACTTAGCTTTAGGCGAAGTTGTCATCAGGCGAACTTAGCTTTTAGGCGAAGTTGTCATCAGGCGAACTTAGCTTTTAGGCGAAGTTATCATCAGGCGAACTTAGCTTGCAGGCGAAGTTCATCAGGCGAACTTAGCTTGCAGGCGAAGTTGTCGGCTGCAGCTACTGTTCGTCCTTAATCATCTTCGTTTCTTAACCAAATAACTCGATTTAGGTATCCACGGAATCGTCTGACCAGCGCCTACAAACCCCAACCATCAGATCGGCCTAACATCGATGTTTAAGGGTGCGATTTAGGCATATAGGTTACGGGTTCTTTTATCAATCGATTAACTCATCAAATCTTAACCATTTTCAGTAAGTTTAGCTTTGTAGGATTCGTTTTTACCATACAAACACCGATCTATCATTTCTATACTAATCCAAACCTAAACGAACATGTTCTCGATATAAACGTACCGTAAATGAGTCGAACTACGAACACGAGTTGGTCTTGTTGCTTTGGTTCGTCACGACGATCTAGCACCAACGAGCTCGGGTCCTCGCCTTTGGATCTTGGTTCGGGTTGTGTGTGTTTTGGAGTGTGTAGAGATTAGGATGGATAAATGGATGGAATGGAAATGATTGGGGTTTAAGGGGGTATTTATACTCCCTTAAGCCCATGGACCGAAGGCCCATATTTCCTTTTGGTCCATATCTAATCCCATCTAATTATCCTACTAAGTCTTCATATTTTGCTATTATTATTATCGTTCCACTAACTCGTTTATTTCACCCGACAAAATAATATAATAAATATTACTTTAGAAATTTCGGGATGTTACATTAGATGTCGAGCCTCCCGCATCTGATGTTTCTAAAATTTGCTGTTGCCGATACTTCCCAGAAAATAAGATTCAAATCTACAAAACCGGAAAATAAAGATTTTTCCAAGATCCAATCTCATTCAAGCTACTGGATCAAGATAAGTACTAGTTTCAAGAAATAAAGACGAAGCAAAGAACTTGACGAAGGTTCCTTGACATACTCAATCCTAGAGGGAGATTGTAGGGCCAATATTCTATATTGTTTTTAGGATTGTGTATGTCGTTTTAGTTTTCTTTTAGTCGATGTAGTACGTACTTGGTACGTTTAGTTTGTACGTTTATTTTGTATGTATTTTTGGAGAAATGGGGATCCTATAAAAGGGTCACTTACCCATTTCTCCAAAAAACTAAAACCTTTCACAACTCAAGGAAATAAAGTTTCTTTCTCTCACCCACTTCTCTCTTTTCCTCTCTTTTACATAAACAAAGCTAAGATCCGAGATTCGTCATTGGTGATTTCTGCTAACCAACAATACAGATTGATTCGAGTCAAGTTGTGAGATGCATCTAGAGGACCTACAGACGCTAATACTTGAATTTTGAATACATAAACTTTTAAGTTGATGAAATATATATCTTTCATCTTCATACTTTTTAATTTAAATAAATGAATGTTATATTTGAGTTATCGTGTATTTGGTTCGAATCAAGACATAAAAAAAAGATGGTTCATACGATTGTGTTGTCCACCGAGTGGTCTTTGTGTTTTAAGATTTTAATGATTGGTATATCTGTAGAACAAGTTTTTAGTTATGTTGATGTACAATTTTTATAAGGCTTCTTTTTAGTTTATAAATTAAATCTTTTAGTCGTTAATAAATAAATAAATGTTATATCAATTGGATATCTATTTGTTTCTTTAGCGCTTGCCTATTTATTATTATTATTATTATTATTATTATTATTATTATTATTATTTTTGACATATTGTTAGATGCATTGTTTTCAAATTATTTAATTACTAGGAAAATTGGTCCGTGCTTCGTGGCGGATTTACGCTACTCGAGCATGTATTAAACCTAAAGGTAGCATGGATTCGGTTCATTATCGTGTGTAAAAACATGAAAAGGGGAAAAGATCAAAATTTATGAAGTATAGAGGCGGCTGCTTAAATTTTAGTTAAATAATAAAACGATAAAATCTCCAAAATGATTTTGAAAAGATTTGGCCAAATTTACTTAAATATTAACACACAAATATTTTCAAAATAATTTACAAAAATAGATATAAAGGCGAAACAAAAAAAAGTTCGCCCTTCAACCAAACCAATAAGATGGTGGCATGCGGACCAATGTTGAAGAACTATTCATCCAACCAGTAAGATAATGACATGTGGACCAATCATCCGAATTAATCATCGTTTGTTAGCCGGTGTCTCACCGACTAATCACCCATTAATTGCTATTTGGTTAAAATCGCACAAAATTGAAAAATTTATATATAAAATTTGGTAGACATGTATATTTTTGAAAAACTACATATAAGTTCAAATACGATTTATCCCGCTTAGTCCTTATTAGTTCAAATACGATTTATCCCTCTCTCTCTTTCTCTCATTTCTTCGATAATTACTACGCACTTAACACTACCCGATTAAGTCCCCTAAATGGCTCTTAACGATGTACCTGAGTGGCACTATACCTGAAATGCGGTACCCATAGGCGCACCTGTTGGGTTCGTAGGCCTTGTTGGCCCGGTTTATTATATGAAGTCAAAAGAGGAGACGGGTGTGGGCGGTCGGGCCCAAGCCTGGCCCGGTTTAGATTTCTTGCATAATAATTTACTAACCCTAGTTCAGTCTCTATATAAACAACATTATGTACTTGTAATATTTGTCACTCAATAAAGATATACCTAGTTGCCACCCGTGGACGTAGGTCAGTTTAGACCGAACCACGTTAAATCCTCGTGTTCGTTTATTGCTTTCGTGTGTGTGTTCGGTTTCGTGTGTGAGTTTAATCCTAACAAGTGGTATCCAGAGCTTAGGTTCGGATCACACGAAGAACACGGTGAACCAGTTCCGCGTGTCGCCGCCGCACCAGTGATCGGGGCTAGGGTTCCGCCGCGTTACCGCTAACTGCTTCTAGGGTTTCGCTGCCACCAGTTGCCACAGGTCAGATTCAGGTTGTCGATCTAGGTTTTCGGTGTTGGCAGCTAGCCGACGTATCCAGCGATCGACCGGAAGGTTGAAAAGGTCAGCGCTAGTTTTTTTTTGGGGTTTCGTAAAAATAAGGAGTTTGGGAATTTGGTGCTACGTGAGATTATACATAGGCAGATAACATAGCCGCCACCCACGTTTGCAATTGGCTTCATATATTGGTTTTCACAACAGAAAAAGACAAAAGGAAACAGTAGGTATTTTTTTTTTGGTTGCTGTGTTTCATTGTCAAGGCAGAAAGTAATATATTTGATTACTTTGCTTGTGTTCACACCAATAAAAGAAGGCAGAAGTTTTGCGAGTCGAGATCCTACTTTGCAAAGTACGAGCAAAGAACCAGCGAATCAAGATCCTATTTTCGTTGAATAACAGTTTCAAGTCAGAAGAAATTTAAAGAAACTTAGAACCAGTGCCAACCGCGTTTGTCAGGTTTATCGTTTCAGTTTAAAGTTTCGGTTTCTGATTTACAGTTCGTTATTCCGCTGCACGTTAAATAGGTTGATTGTTTAACAGAGTTCAGTTGAACAGTCGTTAAGTTCAGGCTCGTGTTGCTGTGTCTGTCTCTGTTTTTTATCCAGTTTTTCGTTTTAGTCATTGTTATGGCAGAAGACGGAAAGTTTTCAATACAGAAGTTTGACGGACAGAAGTTCGGTTGGTGGAAGATGCAGATTGAGGCACTACTTTGTCAGAAAGACTTGGATGTAGTGCTTGAGGATGAAAAACCAGAAAAGCTGTCAGAAGCAGATTAGAAGAAGTTAGACAAGAAAGCTAGGGCTTGTATTACATTGTCGTTGTCGGAAGATGTGGCGTTTAACGTCATGAAAGAAACCACAGCCCGTGGTATGATGGACGCACTATCCAACATGTATGAGAAGCCTTCGGCAGGGAATAAAGTCTATCTTATCCGAGAGCTAGTGACAACAAGAATGAAAGAGGGTGGGTCAGTTACAACTCATATCAATAATCTTAATTCGATCTTGTCCCGCTTAGTGTCAGTTGACATTAAGTTTGATGATGAAGTTCAAGGTCTCTTGTTATTATCCTCTTTGCCCGACAGTTGGTCGCAAACAGTGACTGCAGTTTGTAGTTCGTCTACAAATATTACTTTCGATGGGATTCGAAATCTGATTCTGGGAGAAGATTCAAGACGCAGAAGTTCAGGTGAATCATCAGGCAATATGCTAGTCACAGAAGGTAGAGGCAGGAGAAAACAGCGAGACAGTGGGAGCAGGAAGAGGAGTCAGTCTAAGACTCGTAAGGATATTGAATGTTAGGGTTGTAAAGAGAAAGGACACTTCAGGAATCAGTGTCCGAATGGTAAGAAAGAGGTGAACGTTACAGAAGACGACACAGATGACGGGGTCAGTAGTGATGAGGCTTTGGTTTGTAGTGTTGAGAGTAGTGTTGATGCTTGGGTGATGGATTCTGGTGCATCGTTTCATGCCACTCACTGTAGTGAAACGATGAAGAATCTTAAATTTGGGGATTTTGGAAAGGTTCGACTAGCGAATGATGATATTTTAGAGGTTACGGGTATGGGAGACGTTGATTTGATAACTTCAGCCGGTACTTCTTGGACTTTGAAAGACGTGAGGGTTATTCCAAGTTTGAAGAAACGTTTGATTTCAGTTGGGCAGTTGGATGACCAAGGGCACGATGTTAAGTTCGGGAATGGGCAGTGGAAAGTAGTCAAAGGGAATCTTGTGGTTGCTCGTGGCAAGAAAATGGGTTCGTTGTATATGGTCGATATGTCACCGAAAGGAGTGGATCCAGTTTTGGTGAAAGACAAAATCCGGTTCACAGAATCTCGTGGGCAGAAGAAGGTTCGTTTTGTAAGTAACAAACCCAGAGCCAAAGTGAAGATTCAGGTTGAACGAGCTAGGAAGGTTAAATCAGTTGGGGGACATCGTGACAGTGGGAGCACAGGTCGTGTTTCAGTTACAGTTCCAGGCCGACAGTGGATTAAGAAAACCAGTATTCCAGCTGTTAAAGTCTCTCCAATGAATTATTTGCTGAATATGGAGAGTGTTTGTTCTCAGGTTATCTCAGGATCCGGTAGTTCGTTACAGTGGGAGCCGGTAGGGACAGAGAACGGGTCAGGGGCAGTTTCAGCCATGACTGACGTGTTGGAGCTCCGGGGAGCTTCAACGGGCCTTCAGGTTAATTAATGAGAAGGCGGTGGCAACTAGAAGAAGTTTAATGTTCAGATTACAGAAGTACAATCAGGAGTGCAGACGAGAGTACTCAAGGCCTCCGAGTGGGAGATTGTTGGGTTCGTAGGCCTTGTTGGCCCGGTTTATTATATGAAGTCAAAAGAGGAGACGGGTGTGGGCGGTCGGGCCCAAGCCCGGCCCGGTTTAGATTTCTTGCATAATAATTTACTAACCTTAGTTCAGTCTCTATATAAACAACATTATGTACTTGTAATATTTGTCACTCAATAAAGATATACCTAGTTGCCACCCGTGGACGTATGTCAGTTTAGACCGAACCACGTTAAATCCTCGTGTTCGTTTATTGCTTTCGTGTGTGTGTTCGGTTTCGTGTGTGAGTTTAATCCTAACAGCACCCCCTTCCCTTATAGTATTAATGTGTTAAATAGCTATGAAGTGTAATGATTTATTTGTAAAATAATTACATAATATACAGAAAATACAAGGCACGGGATAATAAATATAAGATCCATCAAAAAGAATTATACGATCTAATGCTTAGTTTTTATTGTATTAGACATCGTTCATGCAAAGTTAATCATACACGCAATTTCGAACGTTTAATGGATGTTGAATTAGACTTCGTATATACGCTGCCGTACACTAAAATGTTGCTATATCTATACCAAACACATAATCTTCCTCTCTCTCTCTCTCTCTCTCTCTCTCTCTCTTATATCCCTTAGTAAAAAATAACCAAATCAAATCTCCATTTACAAATTTGAAGTTTGAGTCAACTGTTATCGAGCATGTATTATAGTGAAAGGGATGAAAAAAACAGTTATATGTGAACATGCGCACGCACAAATTTCTTCAATGTATTACGTATACATGATATATGTAGCATGTTTGTTAATCTCTATCTCTCTCTGTCTCCTATATCCCTTATCTAGTCACTTGCTTGCATTTCTTTATAAGCCTTATCAGGCAAGAAATAAAGAAATTTCATCTTGCATTAATGAGTTTCAAATTAGAGTCCACTGAAAATATATTTTCGAACATGCACAACAATGCAAAAGATGAAAGCAATATCTATCAAGAAACCTTGCACCATATTAATGAGGATATTTAAAAACGCATTTTCATTCTTCACTTTTTAAAAACAGGCCATTACCGTATGGCTAGAAGCAAAAGAGCTGGTTCTGTCACCAAAAGCTGTCGCATTTTCACGTTGCCACCTCTGCTACCGACGACAAATGCGCTATGTTAGACGGATTTAGAGAGAAAATAATAATAAAAATAAACCAATAGGAAATATGTAAAATATTTGGAAAAATGAGAGTTAGAAAAAGATATTTTTTTTATTATTTTAGATACATAGGAAAATTAGGGTTGACTGGATCCCTATGTTTATGTTTGATTAGATTCATGTACCACCCTCCCTATATATACAAGCCTTCATCTAGCCTCCTACCCCACCAGTAAATCTCCAAGGACACATTAGGCTGAGGGGTGTGGGGCTTCAACGGGGGCGCTAGAGCCCCTCCGCTCGCGCCCCCAGGCGCTAACACCACACCACCGAGGCGCTAGCACGAAAAATGAGGCAGGCGTGATGGGGTTAGCGGCAGAAGAGAGAGGCTGAGGGCATAGGGGAGTGTGCAAAGAGACGTTGGATGATATAAAGAGCCGTTGGGCTCTTATTTAATTAAAAAAAAACGTTTTTTTTCCTATATAAAACCCCATTTCACCCATATCAATCACCACAACTTCAAACATTAACCCAAAATAAACTCATCTTCCCAACATTTTTTTAAAAAAATGGCTGGAAATTGGTACCCCAACCTTGATTCAGATTATATTGACGACGATTTATGGTCGTCACCGCACCAACCGATGTTTTATTCGGAGCCGCAAGAATCATCCGGCTTTCAACCATCCAACACACAACCGTCTCCTAACTTTGTTGTTCCGGAGACACAAGAATCACACGGTGAAGCTACGGGACCAAGAAGACGCGTCCACCGGAAAAAACAAGTTGCAACGGACGGGTCGGGGCCGGCTTCGACTCCGAGGACGAAACGGAAAACCACTCCGTGGTCATCGGATGAGAAGGAAGCCTTGTGTCGGGCTTGGATAGTCATTTCTGAGGATCGGCGTTGCGGTAATTGTTTTAACGTTTTTAAAAATGATTTTTAATAAAAAAGTTAAATGGAAATCTAATTTATTTATTCATTTTGCAGCCGACTACCAAAAGAGCAAGTTTTTTTGGACAAAGGTTAGGGAGACGTTCTATACGCTCGTTGGGAGTACAGAGCGGAACGCCGATATGATTTCGGGTCGGTGGTCCGAAATTAGAAAATTTGTCGGCTTGTTTACTAATCTTTTCAACAGGAACATCGATCGTATGAGACCAAGTGGCAGTGATGATTTGGCGGTTTATAATTTCACGGTCGAAGAGTGGAAGCAGGAGTGTTTGCGGAGGTATGGGACGGTGAAGACGTGGGACGATTTAAAGTTGTGGGAGAGGTTGAAAAGGTGTTCCAAGTGGGTTGAGCTGGTGGCGCCGGACGTTGATTCGGAGGTGGTCTCTAATGACAATCTTGTTGAATCCCTCAATAAATTCAACAAAACCATGGAGGTGGTCTCTAATGACAAAAAGGAAAAAAGTCGAATGAGAGATTTGGACTTCCTTACTAGAGACTTCAGTAACCTAAATCCGGTCGATCAAATGCTAATGGAAAAGCAAAAGGAACGTATCCGAAAGAGGTTGATCGAAGAAGACCAAGCCGAAGAATAAGAATAATGTTTTTTTTAGTACTTTAATTTTTATTTTATTTTTAGATATTAATGTGTTTTTTTTATTAATGTGTGTTTTTTTTAATAATTTATGAGTTTTTTTAATAATACGTTGTTTGAATATATTTATAAAAAAATAAAAAAAAAATTCGCTGGAGCCCTGGAGCCCCTCCACACCAGGGCCAAGGGCTCCAACGGGGGCTCCAACACCCCCCTTATCCAGTTTCTCTCTCTGCCACACGTCATAATATTATTGGCTGGAGCCCCCACTAAAGACCCACTAGAGCCCCCCACACCCCCCAGCCTTAGAAAAAAGAAGAAAAAAAAAAACACATTCTGTTCTACTTTCACCAACGTGACACAGACAGGTAGTTCAATCTCTCTCCTCCTTTCTTTTCGATTATTTTATTTTACACTCACCACCAACTTATTTTTCTGCTTAAGATTAAACTCAAAATTATACCGAAAACATTTCATTTCGATCAATCAATGGCGCCTTTCATCTGGATTTTTTTTCTGCATCACAGATTTATAGGGTTTGATATATATATTTTTGACTTCATTCATTAATCAGTGGGTGTGGTTGGGAGTGAATTTCTAACACGATCCAAAACACCACACGATTCAAACTAGAAATACACAAGTTTGGCCGGTTTGGTATAGACGGGTTCAGGTCCATTTCAGGTCGACCCGTGAATAAATGGTTCGTTTTCAGGTTGAATCTGGTGGGTTTAAGGGTTGACCTGTTTAACCCATTTATTTTTGAACATTTATTTTATGAAATAAATAAAATTTGTTGTGTATCTTGAGCTAAAATTAAAAAGTAAACTAGAAATTAAGATAGGATTTTATAATTTGGAATATCTTGCTTTAAAAAATGTGATTTTTGTTCTTTAAAAATGTAAATAAAGAACTTTAGGCCACACACGTTCTGTTCGGGTCAACCCGTGAATATGTGTGTCATGTTCAGGGCCACGCGTTTGACACGATTTTTGGGTCAGGTTTACATCCGTGTTAAATTTTCTGGTTTGACTCACGAACACACGACCACGACTTGTAACACTCCTATTTAACTATTTATATTTATGTGATATTTATTGTAACCAATCGAGTATTTTGTTCAAACTCTGAGACTTTAGTGGTCACAGATATGGCAATTGTGGCCCCAAAGAAGATGATCGCCATTTGCAACAGTGGAGGGTGGTTTAACTTGAACGAAGATGGCTCAGTGGCTTGTTGTGGGTGGGAGGCACATGCTGTTGGTGTTCATGAGAACATTCAGCTTATTGATTTTAAGAAGAGGTAGCACAAACCATTGATTCAAGTGTTGATGGATGGGTGGTTAAGTACTTTCTACCTGGAAGTAATAAGAAGTACTTAATTTTTGTGTTAAATGATGATGGTTTTAATAAAATGAAGACTGACTACAAAGATTCTGAGCGATTAGAGGTCTTTATTATACAAGAACCCTTGCCAGTTGACACTAATAGGTAAACTTTCTGATCTACCTTGTTAAAGTGTAATATTAAATATTGATTTTATATTATTATTATTTCATAATTAGAGCTAATTAATATGAATAATCCCTAATTACGGAATATTAATTATATGTATATTTAACATCTCATATCTATGCTGTTATTTGTTTACATTGTGATGATTATTGATCACTATATATTATGGTCTTTTGGGTTGTTTGGATACGTGCTTAATATGATTTTTGCAACTCTGAAATCACGATTTTCATTATTCAAGGTCACAAAAATCACTTTGAAAACGCCTGCATAAAACTTCCATTTATGACTTTATGTGGTACATTTTAATGATCACCAAATATTAAATATTGGATGTCTATTTAGTATTTAATGATCATTATTGGTATTTAATGATCACCAAATATTAATTATTGGATGTCTATTTAATGAACATTATGATTCTGATTATTTCAAGTTAAAATTCTTGATCTGATGCTTGTTTTTGTTTTTTTTTTTTGGTTATTTTGTAAAGCATAGACCGCAGCCGAGACTAGCAGACACACAAGCGGTAGTGAATTTATCACCTGCTGAACGGGCCCCACAAAATCTAACCCCTCCTAACGAAGTGGTCGACATAGTAGCAGACAATGGAATCACTCCAATTCCCCACTCAACTCGTCACGAGCCACATGTTACTGCAAAACAATGGAAGAATATTATAACGGGTGTTTGCCAACGATTCAATTCGGTAGCTGAACTCGGTGAGAAGTTACCAAAATACGCAATCGCTCACGGGTTTAACTATGTGTACAAAAAAAATGAAGAAGAACGGTTCACCGTGAAATGCAAATCCAAAAACTGTGAATGGCGGCTTCACGCATCAAAATTAAAAAGCACAGACATAATGTGCATTAAAACAATGACCGCAACTCATAGTTGTCAAGCGGATTCAGTAACAACCGCATTACGGGCTCAAGGAAGTTTGTTCGAGGAAATGTTAATGGAAAAGGTTAAAGATAATCCCAAGATTAAGCCCAAAGAGTTTGCGGAGATGCTTAAAAGCGAGTTTGGGATCGAGGCTAATTATTCAAAAGCGAGACGTGCTAGGGAGTACGCACGCGAACAACTTTTGAGATCCTATAACGACGAGTGTGGTGAAATAGCATATAAGTGTGAGAAATTAATGGAAGTAAATCCCGGAAGTGTTGCTAAATTTAGTACGCACAAGGGTTTACGTCTTTTTGTTGCGTTTAATGCCTCGGTATCCGGTTTTATAAAAGGCTATAGACCCCTTCTGTTTCTTGACAGCACGCCTATTAATTCAAGAATGTTGTTGACTGCCACGTCAGCAGACGGTAATGACGACTTGTTCCCGGTGGTGTTTGCAGTTGTTGACGATGAAAACGATGATAACTGGCGGTGGTATTTAACCGAGCTTAAAAGCTTGGTTTCAGCACGCGGGCCGATTAATTTTGTGGCGAAGGGTTTACACGAACCTTTGGGTGAAGCATTTGGCGGGGAGTGTTTTGTTGGGTCACAGTACTATCACTTGACTTGTGATTTCACTCAAACGTTTTACTCGTTCGTGTCAAAAGCTAACAAGTTGTCAATTACTCAACTGGTTGATAAGCTAAGGGATGAAATGATGCGCTTGATATACACACGTGCAGCTGAATTGACTCAATGGGTGACTCCATTGACACCGTCGATGGAGGAAAAGTTGAAAGAGGAGATTTTACAAGCACGATCGGTTCAAGCTTTTGCAGCCTATGAGGGCAAACATAAGGTTTGGGTTGGTGAAAGGTTGAGATTGTTGATCCTGCGTTCTTTGATTGTACTTGTAAACCATGGTTTGTGACTGGAGTGCCTTGTTGTTATGCTCTTGCCGTTATGGAATTCTATTGCAAGAACCCGTATGACTTTTGTAGTAGTTATTTTAGCATTGAGATGTACGACTCGGCGTATGAGGGTTCTATTAATCCAATACCTGATTTGGAAAGAATATCGGACGCTGAGTTACCTGCCAGGGTGAAAAAGAGGAAGGTTGAACCAGGTCGGGTCGTGCCCGCGGACTTTCTTAAACGCCCACTGCAATGTGGAAGGTGTAAAGGTCTCGGACACAACAAGAGATTATGCAAGTACGTCTTTTATTTTTGGAAAATTATATTCTTCTGCATTATACAAAATTCGGTTCTATATTTAAAATGAATACTTATTTTTGTTTTCAGAGAGTTAGAAGAAGTTCGTGACCAGTCCGCAACAGCTTCTGGAAGGGGATAATGATGACGATGTTATATTTTTCAGACTTTTTAGAATTTTGCTTTTTTTTTATTCTTTACAAATAGTACAAAAAATTATAAAGCTTCTTTTTGAATTGTCGTGCCCTGCTTCAAGCTTTCTTTTTTTTTTTTCTTGTATTTTTAACATCATTTCAGTGCAATTATCTTTTTTTTTTATTTAAATATTGATTATCCGCATACGAGTTATCTAATGAAACCTTACATATTATAATACTTTTCTAAAAATACTATATTTTCAATATAACTTTGTTTTCAACAAAATTTATACAAAAATGTACAGAAAATATAATATAAACCCAACTGTGTTTTCAGGTTTTTTTTTCTTTTCTATACATGTAAAGAATGCGTTAAGGTCTACTATTTTAGAGTCTAAATTATTAAACTGAAACTAAATAAAATGTGACATGAAAACCCACAAAACCAACTTTAATACAATACAATACAAAACCATGTGATATTATACGATATAATATCATACAAATTTTTAATCAAAATTTGTCTAATTATATTTAATTTTTTATGAAACAAATTATACCGTTAATTAAAATAAATTCTTCTAATGTGTTATCCAACTATATTTAAAAGGTATTTCTAATTTTATAGTTTTTCTCAAAGTTTTACCTTCAATTTTTAAACCTTGTGTTTCATGACACTAATACTTGATTATTGAATAAATTAACTTATAAGTTGATGAAATATATATCTTTCATCTTCATACTTTTTTAATTTAAATAAATAAATGTTATATTCGAGTTATCGTGTACTCTGGTTCAAATCAAGACATAAAAAGAAGATGGTTCATACGATTGTGATGTCCACCGAGTGGTTTTTCTGTTTTAAGATTTTAATGATTGGTATATCTTTAGAACAAGTTTTTAGTTATGTTGATGTACCATTTTCAGAAGGCTTCTTGTTAGTTTATAAATTAAATCTTCTAGTTGTTAATACATAAATAAATGTTATATCAGTTAGAATCTGTTTGTTTCTTTAGCGCTTGCCCATTCATTATTTTTCTTTCTATCATATTGTTAGATGTATTGTTTTCAAATTATTTAACTACTAGGAAAATTAGTTTGTGCTTTGTGGCGGATTTACGCTACTCGAGCATGTGTTAAACCTAAAGGTAGCATGGATTCGATTCTTTATCGTGTGTCAAAATTTGAAAAGGGGAAAAAATTAAAATTTATAAAGTATAAAGGCGGCTGCTTAAATTTTAGTTAAATAATAAAACGATAAAATTTCTAAAATGATTTTGAAAATATTTAGCCAAATTTACTAAATAGTAACACAAAAATATTTTCAAAATAATTTAGAAAAGAGTTAATGGCCATTTTCGTCCCTGTGGTTTGCTACTTTCGCCACTTCAGTCCAAAATTTTTAATTTTGTCAATTTAGTCCTCATAGTTTTAAATTTTAGCCAATTACGTCCCATCCGTCTAACGGCATCCAGCTATGCCGTTAGTTTAAGGGTATTTTTGTCTTTCTCCTTTTAATTTTGAGTTAATGGTCATTTTAGTCCCTGTGGTTTGATATCTTTGCCAATTCAGTCCAAAGTTTGAAAATTTGTCAATTTAATGTTCAGTTTAATTCAGTTTTTTTTATTTTTTATGTTTTTTGTTTATAACCCTAAAGAGCATAAGTCAAGCCCAAAACCATCGAGCAACCTCAAATACTGGTATGCATTTACTCTGTTGACAACAGTAATCATACCCCCCCCCCCCTTATATTTAGTTTCTAGACATTTCCTAAAATCTTCTCCATGGTGGAATTCAATGGTAAAGTGGTCAAGGTAATTCCCTGAAATCGAATTATACATAAAAAACTAAAAATTGTTTTGTTGATTAATGTATAATAGTTGATTACGACCCAGATTTTCGTTATGATATGTTAATCTCTAAACCCTAAATATTATGCATTCATCAAAGAAACGATTTTTAGTTTTTTCCGTACAATTCGGTTTCACGGAATTGCTTTGACCACTTTACCATTGAATTCCACCACGGGGGAGAGTTTAGGAACCGTCTAGAAACTAAATACGAGAGGAGGGGGTATGATTACTGCTGTCGACAGAGTAAATGCAGACTTGTTTTGGGCTTGGATAATGCTCTCTAGGGTTATAGAAAAAAACTGACTTAAATTGACAAAATTTCAAACTTTGGACTGAATTGGCAAAAGTATCAAACCACAGGGACGAAAATGACTAATAACTCAAAATAAAAGGGAGAAAGACAAAAATACCCTTAAACTAACGGCATAGCTGGATGCCGTTAGACGGATAGGATGTAATTGGCTAATATTTAAAACTATGAGGACTAAATTGACAAAAATACAAATTTTGGACTGAAGTGGCGAAAGTAGCAAACCACAGGGACGAAAATGGCCATTAACTCTTTAGAAAAATAGATATTAAGGCAAAAAAAAAAAATTGTCCCTTCAACCAAACCAATAAGATAATGGCATGTGGACCAATGTTGAAGAACTATTCATCCAACCAGTAAGATAATGAAATATGGACCAATCATCCTAATTAATCATCGTTTGTTAGTCGGTGTCTCACCGACTAATCACCCATTAATTGTTATTTGGTTAAAATCACACAAAATTGAAAAAATTATATATAAAATTTTGTATACATGTATATTTTTTGAAAACTACATATAAGTTCAAATACAATTTATCCCGCTTAGTCCTTATTAATTCTGATTTGTCGTTTATCCTTACCTTAATTAGCGCCTAGCTATATGGCCGACCATAAGGTGTGGCGGGGTGGTCGACGGCCACAGGCCCGACACCCTGTTAGGCTCATTTTTTTTTAATTACATGTATTTTATTAAAACAATATTTATATTTAGTGTTTAAACTCAATTACATACTCAGTAGCTTGGTCTAGTTGCAAAAGGGTATTACTTACAACCAAAAGGTTACAGTCTCATGTAAGATATGTTTAATCCTATTTTTAAACAAAAGTTTTTACACAAACTAAATTATAACTAAGTAAGTCCATATCAAAATTAAATTGTATAAACCATACAAAATACGTCTTTTACTTAAGGCCCAAAAATATTTTCATCGTCGGCCCTAAAATGTTTTTGCTTTCTCAGAGCCGGCCCTGCCTAGCTAGTTCTACAATACTGATTATTGAGTGTAAAGATTTACGTATAAAATAATAAATAATATATAAAATATGCAAGAAAAATATACGAGACATGTAAGAATAAATATAAGATTCATCAATAAACTATACAATCCACTAAAAGATAACGTTTCTCCTATTGTAGGTCCCAACGTGGGTGGATCTAACAACGTTCTTGGATCAACCTAACTTAGTGCTAGCGAAAATCACACTAATCAACCTAAGAGGTCTCAGATCTTAAGTTTTATGTTCGGGTTTAAAGAGAGATAAGAGAGAGAGAGAGAAAGATAATATGTATGTGTTAGGGAATTTTGGCAAAAGGTTGTTCTTTCTCATGCAATGCTCCCTATTTATAAAGGAGCATGCAAGAGAAACATGTCATTGTCAATGCCCAATGGGCTTATTTACAAGTTTTTCCTTTGGGCCTATACATACAAAACAAACAACTAAAGCCCAAGAGATACAAAATCAATACAAAATACTTAACACAAAAAAGGGACCTAACAATCTCTCTCTAGTCTTTAGTATTGAAAACCGTCGGTGTCGTATTCTAGCCAGCCGTCCTCGGGTAGTGGAAGTTCAACAAGTCGTTAGACGAACTTGTTGAAGGCTTCCACTATCCAGTCTGTGTTCTGACGACCGATGTCCTCGACGGTTCCCAAGGGTGAGTTGTAGAGCTTCTTGACATCTTCTATATGCAACCCCATTAGCTCGTGCTCGTCAAATATGCGAATTTCTGGCAGGTCTTTGCAGCGTATGACGGCCTTTCTTGTGGTGTTATCAAACTCCCAGCCAATGAAGTCTCGGAGGATGTTAGGAACATAGGGCTCACCATGGTAGATGATATGACAATCCTTTGGTGCCTTGTATCTCCACATTGTTCGTGGCTCTCCGGTGGCTGGGTCGATTTCTTTCGGGTTCTTGTACTTTCGACCCTTATTGAACTTGAAGTCTTTGTAATCCAACTTCGATTAACGATACAGGTGAGTGGTGACCCATCCTTCGAGTGTATCGTCATACTCACCACGTCCCAGAGCTTTTGATAGATAGTGGAGGTCTAGCACAGGCAATGACTTTAGCTCGTGGTGGTTGAGATAAACGAGATCGCCATTGTATATTCGAATGGCCCAACAACTATTCCCCTTATTGTATTTTGCATATACAATCAAAGAATCGTCATGATAGGGATAGTTGAGGGAACGGATGCTCACGCTGCTTGTCACGATATGTGTCTTTCTTTTCTTCTTTAGAGGTTCGTGTGTCAAGTCGGTAGCTGGATCGGAGACGGGATCAATGGCAGGAACTTCTGAAGCTTGAGCCGGTGGAGTATCTGGATTTGGCTAGTAGTTGATGTAGTCGTCTTCTATTGCCTCCTCCGTGTTAGTTGAAATGAAGTGCTCCAAGCTCTGTCCTGCTTCAATGAATGCATCTATTATATGACGTAGGTTGTCGTGGTCTACTAAAAAACAATTAATTAAAGACTTAAATACCTATAACTAGTACGGGTAAGTAAGGTCGTCTCCATAGGAACTCAAGGAAAGTGCTAATTCAATATTACTAAATTAATTATTAACTAAGGCGGACAGACGATGTCAAGCGGTTTTAGAAAAAGATTAAAAATAACAATTACTTAAAAACGATTTGTAAATAATATTAATAAAAAGCATTCATTCTAGGTTCGGTTAATGTGACATTCAACTTAATCCCAGATTCGATTATATTGATTACGCAGTAATTACTTAAACCTAGTAGTTGGATTGTGATGTCAAACGATACCCTAACCGAATTGATGACACAATGAAACTCGGTTTACCTAATCACCAACTTATGTTTGTTAAAACAAATTAAAAGACAATATTTGATGATAACTAATCAATGACACAAGAGCTTAAACCCTAAATGTTGATGAACACAACCAAATAAATAATGCATTAATTAATAATCCCAAACACAAATTGTTTAAATAATCAATCACAATTTAAGCAAGACTAAAGCAATAACTCAATCAAGCTCATAAACATTAAGCATACGAATCTGGTCAGAAGTTAAAATAAACAAAAACCTACCCTAGAATGAACAAGAAACTTAGCCAAGCATCGACATATCGATTATATCACTTTTCTTGATGAACATGCAAACCCGAGATGAACCGGAAGCCTTGGAATGGTGGAAGATTGTCCTAAACAGCCTCTTTTGCCTCTGAAAGTCGTTATTAGACGAATGGGGAGGTTAAGGGGTTTAAATAGGGAAAGCCTAAATTTTTGGCCGACTTAAGCATTTTCATGTATCGCGAAGATGTCCCAGCATGCTTCTTCGCGTATCGCAAAGGACAAAATAGTCGCGGCCGACATCCTGCGCGAAATTGCCCTTCGTTGCATCTTTGCGTATCACGAAGATGTAAAACTTTAGATTTTCATTTTTTCTTTTCTTGAATGCCTCGTGATGCGTGTACGTCCAATCTCTCACTTCTCGATCTTCGTTCCAAGCCCGTAAATATCCTCGTTAAGCTCCATAGCTTCCAATATCCTGAAAACACGTAAACAATGCTTGAAGTACCAATGTTCATTCGATTATTTAACTAAACATAACCAATTAATATATAAAACTAGCTAACTTTTACCCAACCATCACATCCCCACACTTATCCTTTTTCGTCCCGAAAAAGATTTTGCAATGGAATCAGAATCAGAGATTATTCTCAAAATACTTCATAGATTATCTTAATTAAGCACAAGAACACAAAAAACCACGATTGCAACCCACGCCTTAATACTTATCGGGAAAAATAAGGTGCGACATTTTTATTAATTCATATGATTAAAATGGAACCCACACCTCAAAGCCCTGAAGCCGCCTTACCATGCTTCGTTATAGTTTTACCGAACCAGACCACCCCAATTTGACTTAAACCTTAAGATTAGACGATCAAAATTTTGCACATTTGTACAATTTTTCAAGCCCATATGTAATAGCTAAGACAATCTTGGATATTTTTATCGAACCAAAACCCAAACTTAAGTATTAAAGTCTACCAAAATGGCCATTAGATACGATTAAGGTGCAATTAGGTAACCAACTAGGAATAGCCCCCACTACATGACATACCCCCGTTATCAAGCAATACCCCAAAGCCATCACCATACGTGAGTAGGCACGAATTCATCTGTAGGGCTTACATATGACGTGTCCCGTGTGGTCTGTTTCTTAATGGTAATGAGGCACAAGCACGGGGACCCCATATGACTAACAGCGTGGATGATCAAGTCAGTAGTGAATTTGTACTTTTAATGCACTTTTTGTGATCATGTTTATTGACTTATGAATTGGCAGATAAATTGCGGGTTTGCTCTTCTAAGCTTTTTTAATATGAATAAATCCACTTAGGATTTACGCATACCAGATGATAAACCGCATACCGACCCATGGTCTCCATTCCCCGAGGCATCCCATCAATACAGGATTTAAGGCCATAAAACCATACTCCTATGAAGTGTTAGCCACTTAACTAGCAGTTTTTTTCATTTATGTTTATATCACAAGCCATTTAGCATACTCTAATGTTAAGCCTATCCAACCATTGTACTATAGACTATTCATATTAAAATATATTTTTGATGATCAAATCTAATAGTAAGGCTTGAGTATGGCCTAATCTTTCATTCCAGTCCTTACACAGGCTTAGCTAAACAAACAAAACCCTAAAGGCGTTTCCCACTAAAAATCAAGCATTTAAAGTTCAATTAAGTCTACAACCAAATTATCCTTTCATTCTCATGGCTGAGCCTACCAATACATCTCAAATTACGTGTGTTCCCGTATTATTTATCTCTTATTATATAATAATTTTGAAAAATAACCCCCGATTTTTCTATCATTTTCCATTATTTTGCAAAAAATCTTAATTCAAGAGACATAAAAACTTTTAAATTTTCAATTTCTCCCCCATCCCCACACTTGAGGCAAACATTGTCCTCAATGTTTAAAATTTAAGACATAAAATAAGGACGGGGTTAAAATTCACTTCGACAATTTTTAAAACCGAGCCTAATGTGATGGTGGTTATTAAATATACACAAATACAATTACACTTTTAGCACAAAAACTAATAAAACAAATAAGGTTATGAAAACGAAATCACCTGATAGAAAATAAAACTCTCATGTGCAACTCTCGTGCCCTCGATGATCTCTCGGTGAACCTACCTCTTCAATTCTCAAAACAAAATCTGCAAACTCTCAAACATGTAGAAGCACGCTTCTCACAAGTGTTAAAATATAGGTCTTTTAAACCGTTTGCAAAACCATTAATTTTAAATTACCAACCAATATTAATTAATTTCATAACCAAATTTGTTAAACAAGTAAAAATGTTAAAAGACCTAACTCACTTCCGTAGGAATCACGGTTGCATCTAGTATATGCAACAAGCCCTTTAAACCCCCCGGTAGCCCGAGTGGACGAGTATGGTCTCGTGAGGGTTTATAGTGAACTACACCCACAAAGTTCAACTACAAAATATACAAAAGCAACCACCCACATGAATAAATCCCATCAAGTGTCCAACCAAACCACCCATATGCAATATAATAATAATATCAGTACAACCCATAAGATAATGAAAACATAATTAAATAAAATAAAACCCAAAACATTGATCGGGACAGCTGCTTCCATCAACTCCTACTCCTCCTCTGAATCCTCCTGGTCATTATCATCACCATCTCCACCAGCTCCTGATCCTCCAGCACCTGATCCTCCAGTACCTGCATAATAAAAATCACTCGACCCATACTGTCCATAATTGCCATACCCAAATCCTCCAACACCAGCTCCATACCCACCAGATCCACCATATCCTCCTCCATACACATGTCCAGCACCAAACCCAGAACCACCCATGTCAAAGCCACCAGTAGTAGGCGCGGCGGCTGCAAAGTACCTGGCAGTGGAATATGCCAGTGATCAAACATGGTTCTAAAATAACCCCGCGACTCATCCCTGTACTCTTTGAACTCGTCCCGATACCCATGCAATTCGTCTCGCATCTGTAATTGTTGCTCAAACATATAGTCTAAAGTCATGGGCTGCGGGTGCCGTGTCGGTGGTGGACTCGGCTGTCGTCTCCGACGTGGTTGGGCAGGTGGCCTCTCCACACGATGGCCCCGCGAACTTCCCTCTGCTCTCGCATCCGCCATCCGCGGTGGATCACCATAAGTCATTATGCCCGCTTTTTGGGCATCGTCAAGCGTCACAACCTCAGTATCCGGTCCCTCCGTAAAATACGCCTCCGGATAACGTCCAAATACACCCAAAGACTGAGCAATCCTCGTGATCATGGCCCCAAAGCCAACTGAGTCGTGGCCGCACTCGCTCTCCGGCCACCCCTATTAAATGAACTTAACAACAATGTAGCCAGATTCACATTCATACCTCCAATCATAGACGTCAAATACATCAGATCAAGATTATTACATTTATCTTTCCCTGAATGCCGTCCCGTGAACGTAGATGCAACCACCCTGTATAAATACCGGTGCAGTGGGCCCCAAATCTGTGAAGCAACAACATTATTCGAATGAGCACCATCACCAATCGTTCTCCAAAACGTAGCCAAATCATTCGTCGAAATCCAATGAGGCCGAGAAGCAATTGACCCCGTGGTAAACCCCCTAATACTCTCCCGAAACTCGGGAACCTCAACCTCAAGTGGCGCATACAAACCCGCAATTACCATAAACCGGGGTACTGAGAACTGAAATAACTCTCTTCCTAACGCAAAACTAACCGCGTAGGGCTCATCAAAATCTTTCGAATTATACCTAAAAGTGGTGTAAAATTCGTAAACCAACTCCTCGCACTGTATCTGCTCAAACCTCAAAATATCTCTCCAACGTCCCGGTAACAACGTATTAAGTCCCGGAACCTGATCAATAGTTTCCAACACCTCCCAATCAAACGTCCGGTGTCGGAATATCTCCAAATCGCGAATCTGTCTAAACAACTCATACTCGGGAGTACCAGTTAGAAACCATAGAATGATGTGGTCCTCATCTTCTCCCCCAGTAATATCCTCGACCGCGGCCCCAAAAACCTCGATCTCGGGAACAGCATATCTGATTGGTGCGCGCGTGTACTGCTGAGAAGTATTGTCAAACACCTGCTGTTGTTTCGACCATTTCCTCGACATCTGTAATTAAATATATCAAGTAAGTTCATGTCAATATCATAACGGGCGACAACCGTATAGCATTTCGGTCGCGGTTGCCCCCAAAAAATTGTTTTTTTTCAACTCACAAATAAAAAAAAACAATGACTCAAACTAATTTCCTCAAAATCGCATGTGTAGTTCGTGACATAATCATACCCGACAAGATAATCAACAAACCGATAAATACTTGTCATTTCCAAAAACTTTTTACAACCTCCCTTTGCCGGAAAAATTCTTATTATTCAAAAACACACAACCTCATCGACACCTCGTAAAATACCATCCCAAACTCACAAACTTTTGATAAACTTTTCAAACCTAGACTCGAAAATTCGCCGGAAAATAAATCCGGTGACCCATTTTCAAAAACACATCTCCAACAATCCCAAAAATATGAACAAGCTTATAAAATTCCGACCAAACTTCATACAATCCGGTAAACCCAACCGGATAAACGTCATCAATGACCCGTAATTTTCAACAAGACCCGCAAGACAAAACATCAACCCACTAACATGCATTCCATACACATAAACAATCTCTGTAATGCCCGACTCAAGCCCGAAATAAACCAATTGCAAACAAATTTAAACACATACCTTTCAATCGGGCTACGTATACACGATGAAAATACACAGCAATAGTGACGGTGGTGATGGTGGCGGCCAGCAACTGTGGTGACACGGGTGGTGGTGGCCGGATTTTAAATATGTGGATGGGGTTGGGATAAAAAATATATGGTGAAAGTGATGGAAGAATCGGATTATTATAAAAAGTTTTCGTCAGATATGTGCATCTTTGCGATACTTTGACCGTTGACTTTTTGACTTTGACTTTGACTGGGTGTTTAACTTTTTAGCATCTTCGCGATACGTGAAGATACAAAGCATAGCATCTTCGCGATACGCAAAGATGCATTTTCATAGAAACAATATTTAATTATTTTCAGCTTGAAAAATGAATCTTTAACGTGTTATTTGAGCTGATTTCCTCCGACACCCGCGTCGGTCGCCACATACCAATCACGTACGTACCTGGGGCTCCCTCTAGCGATGTATGTGCTCGCTTCCCCACACTCGATCCTTACTCTACACTGCACGATATGAGGAAAACTATTAGCTAACTAGACTCAATATACAAAAATTAAACTTACAAATGCCGGGTTGCCTCCCGGTAAGCGCTGAATTGAATGTCTACAGCTCGACATTCCTTGGTTCCTTAATCAACCGAGTATGTCGGCTCGTCTGCCAAAAAGCAAACTTCTAACTCGTGTATCTCTTTGTTTAAATCCGCATCCTCCAAGTAAGGCTTCAATCGATGACCATTCACCACTTGCCTCAGATGATAATCGAAATCTTCAATCTCAACCTCTCCAAACTTTCCAACTCTCTTTACTTGATAGGGTCCCGTCCACTTGCTCTTCAATTTGCCAGGGAAAAGCTTCAATCTCGAGTTATACAACCAAACTCGTTGCCTTTCCTCAAACGTCCTTCTTATAAGCATAGCGTCGTGAACCTTCTTCATCTTGTCTTTATATGCGGATGCACACTCATAAGCCTCATCTCTCAATTCTTCCAACTCGCATATGTTCAATTTTCTTTGTTTACCTGCACACTCATAGTCTAGGTTAACATTCTTAACCACCCATAGCGCACGATGGGCTAGCTCAGCAGGTAAATGACACCCCTTCCCGTAAACCAACCGATATGGAGTGGTTCTAATAGGCATTTTATAAGCGGTACGGTAAGCCCATAAATCATCGTTTAGTTTATTTGACCAATCCTTCCGGTCGAGCCTTACCGTCTTTTGTAAAATCTCTTTGATTTGCCTATTAGAAACCTCCACTTTCCCACTCGTTTGAGGGTGATATGGAGTGGCAACGCGGTGGTTTACGCCATACCATTTAAGTAATTTGCCAAAATTAAAGTTTTTGAAATGTGAACCCCCATCGCTAATGATAACGCGGGGGACACCAAAACGTGAAAAAAATATTAGATTGGGCAAACTTACAAACAACGTATAGTCATTTGTCTTGGTGGCGATTGCTTCTACCCATTTAGACACATAATCGACCGCCATCAAGATATATAGATTACCAAATGAATTAAGAAACGGGCCCATGAAACTAATCCCCCAAACATCAAAGATGTCGACAACGAGGATTGGCTGCATGGGCATCTCGTCCCTCTTTGAAATACCACCCATCTGTTGGCATCTAACACAATTTTTCACGAACGCAGCGGCATCCTTAAATATGGTAGGCCAATAGAATCTGCATGCAAGCACTCGATGTCCCGTCTTCTGGCTGCTAAAATGGCCTCCACAAGGTGAAAAATGGGCATGATACAAAACACTCCGCATCTCCTCCTCCGGTATGCACCGCCTCATTACTTGATCCGCTCCAACTTTGAACAAATCCGGATCTTCCCATGCATAGTGCTTTGCCTGCAAGAGAAAATGTTGCTTCTTCTTCTTCGGCCAAAACTCCGGAATTGTATCTGCAAAAAGAAAATTAATAATGTCAGCATACCATGGCAACGTTGAAACAGAAAACAATTGTTCATCTGGGAAAGACTCATTGATAGCCCTCTCGTCTTTCTCCTCTTCTTCTTGTCCCACAAGTCTCGACAAATGATCCGCTACCACATTTTCGCTTCCTTTCTTGTCGTGAATCTCCACATCAAACTCTTGGAGCAATAAAATCCATCTGATCAAGCGCGGCTTCGCATCTTTGTTCTCCATCAAATATTTGACTGCGCTGTGATCTGAAAAAACAATTACCTTGCTCCCCCAAATGTAAGATTGAAACTTATCAAGTTCATATACTACCGCGAGCAACTCCCTTTCGGTAGTGGTATAATTAATTTGAGTATAGGAAAGGATTTTTCTTGCGCAGTATATGGCAACGGGCTTCTTATCCACCCGTTGATCCAACACGGCACCGACCGCGTAGTCACTTGCGTCACACATGATTTCAAATGGAAGTGACCAATCAGGTTACAACAAGACCGGGGCTTCAACCAATTTGTTTTTAAGTACATTAAATGCATTAAGACACTCCTCGTTAAAAACAAATGGCCCATCTTTTAATAACAAATTACCCAACGGTTTAGAGATGATACTAAAATTCTTAATGAACCTTCGGTAAAAACCGACATGACCCAAAAATGCCCTTATCCCTTTGATATTAGTAGGCGGTGGAAAATTAGATATAACTTGGATTTTCGCCCGGTCAACCTCAATCCCCCTACTTAAGATGACATGTCCCAAAACCGTCCCCTCTTGAACCATAAAGTGGCTCTTTTCCCAACTTAAGACCAAATTCGTTTCCACACATCTTTTTAAAACTTTAGTTAATTCATTTAAGCATTTTTCAAAAGATGAACTGAAAATCGAAAAATCGTCCATAAAAATTTCAAGTGAATCCCTGACCATATCTGAAAAGATACTCATCACCTTTGAAAGGTGACCGGGGCATTACACAAACCAAAAGGCATTCGCCTAAATGCGAAAGTACCGAATGGACACGTGAAAGTGGTCTTATGTTGGTCATCGGGGTGAATAGAAATCTGATTGTACCCCGAATAGCCATCTAGGAAACAATAAAACTTCTGAACTGCAAATTTCTCGATGATCTGATCAATGAACGGCAAGGGAAAATGGTCCTTAGATGTTGCCACATTCAACTTTCTGTAGTCAACACAAATCCGCCACCAGGTTAGCGGTCAGGTGGCGATTTCCTCACCTCTCTCATTACGGGTTATCTGAATACCCGCCTTCTTTGGAACTGTTTGTGTCGGACTTACCCACGTGCTATCTGAGATCGGGAAAATGATACCTGCATCCAGCCACTTTAAGACCTCTTTCTTCACTACCTCCCGCATATTTGGATTCAACTTTCTTTGTGCATCATGAGCGGTTTTGCCTCGGGATCGGTGATGATTTTATGCATGACAATGGATGGGCTGATCCCTATCAAATCTGCAATCGTCCAACCAATTGCCGCCTTATGTTCTTTCAGGACTTCCACCAACGCCTTCTCTTACTCGTCTTCCAAATTTGCAGCGATATAGCCGGTAAAGTCTCTCCTTCCCCCAGAAACACATATTTCAGGTGTTTTGGGAGCTCCTTCAATTCAACAGCCAGCGAACTCTCCAATTATGGTCTCAAATGTGAATCAATGGTATCGGGTAACCGCTCCACTTGCTGAGACCATGGTGGTTTCCCAATACTCGCAGCATACAATTCCACTGCTTTCTCTTCTTCTTGCAACTGTAAGACATGCTCAACGGTTTTCCTGCAACAAATAGCACACTCCTCTGTGGCATCATCCTCACTTTCGTGAGGGTTCAACTCATGAATGACTTCAACCGCGAAGTATTCGTCACTCACCAAAGGCTTAGACACGTCTGAAAACACTTTAAGCCTAAGATTTTTATTACCAAAAGCCATGTCCACTTCCCCGGTTCTACAGTTTATAAAAGCATTTGCGGTGGCCAAAAAGGGCCAACTGAGAATCACGTTCGGTTGCCATTTTGGGTCAACCGTCACGTAGTCTAGAACCAGGAAGTCAACCGGGTAATAAAAATCTTCTATCATCACAATCACATCGGTCACGATTCTCCTAGGAAGCTTGAGTGTCAAGTCGGCCAACACCATGGTGGTGTCGGCTTTTCTAAGTGGACCAAAATCGTACTGGTCATACAAGCTTCCCAAAAGAATACTCACCCCAGCCCCAAGATCTAACAACGCTCTAGTCATTTTAAAATCGCCCACTTGAATGGGTATAATTGGCGTTCCCGGATCTTGTAGCTTGGGTGGGAGGATACCCGTCAAAACCGAACTCACATTTGCAGTTAAGTCAACTTGTTTGGGCAACTTGTGAGTTCGTTTTTGAGTACACAAATCTTTTAAATATTTAGCATATGCGGGGACTTCTTTAATTGCATCTATGAGGGGTAAATTAATTTTTACTTGTTTATATATTTCCCACATTTCCTCCTGTTGTGGACCCCTCTTTCTAAGTGTCGATGAGGTCTAGGGCTTCACCAATGCCCGAGGGAACGGAACGGTTTTACTCGTTGAGCCCGTCTCCATGGCGGTTGGTGTTCCTGTCTTGGTTTTAGTTTCAATTTTATATTTATTTATTTGATTGGATTTAGTTTTCGGTTCAATTTCACCCTCATCGTCACTTTTCCCATCTTCCCCCAAGTCCTCCACCACACCTTTAACAAAGGGTGGTGGAGTCACCCCATTATTATATATCTTACCGCTTCTAAGGGCACTTACCTGGCTAACATGGGCATTCTTACCACTTGAAGAGCTGCTACTTTGATGGCTCGGGTTCTTCAAAGTATCACTCGGCAACTTGGATGGATTTCTTTTCAAACTCGCCACTTCCTCAGCTAGCTGGCTCACCTGTTTATCCTCGAAGCATTGGCTTTCTCTTGGAGCTCTAACCTTTAGTTTACACTTTTATTCTGAGCTTCCTGATCTGTCTTCATCTGCTTCAGAAACTCCATCACGTCCTAAATTGACTCCTCCTTGTTACCAGAAGAACTTCCTTGACCTTGTGTTGCCCCTTGACTTTGCTGACCCTGCTGATAATTCTTCTGATAAACCTTATTATAACCACCCGACTCTCTTTGATTATACCCGTTTGACCGCTACCCTTTTCGTTCCCATATTGACGCTGTTTCGACTGATAACCTGCTTTTTGGGAATTTTTTGTTGCGTGTTCGGGTTTTCGTAGCTAAAGTTGGGATGGTTTTGGAGGTCCGGGTGATAGGTGTTTGAATTCATATTATTATTGTACCTCTTCTCACCCTGAACAAAGTTCACCTCCTCTTCTTCCTCTTCTTCTTCGTCTTCCAACACGACCCCACAAGTAGCCACTACATGGCCTATTCCACCACAACCTTCACAAACTGGATATGCTTTTCCTGATTTGCCTTTTTCTTTCACTCCCACACCCATTAACTGATCCAACTTTCTCTCCAATCTGGCCATACGATCATCCAACTCACCACTATCCACGGCTTTCACAACCGCCCTTTTTACCATTCGATTCAATTGCGCTTGCCTTTTCGAGTTCATTGCATGTCTTTCCAGATGTTGCCAATCTTCATTCTCATCATTAGTAAAAAATGACCCGTTTGTGGTTGACTGAAGATCACGCACATCGTCACTCGACAACCCATCATGAAACGCCTTAATCAACTCCCACAACGCAATCTTGTGATGCGGACAAGTTCTTAACAACCTCTTGAACCTCGTAAATGCTTCATGAAAAGTCTCACCCGAACTTTGCTGAAAATTTCTGATGGAGGTTCGGGCCTCGGAAGTTCTCTGCGGTGTGTAATAGTCGTTTAAGAATTGCTGAGCCAGGTCTTGCCACATATAGATACTTGCTGATGGTTAGGATAAGAACCACTGCTTTGCTAGATCTTTAAGACTGAACTGAAAAACCACTAGCTTGACCTCATCAGCAGTGAACCCTTGACTCGAGATAGTGGCACAAATTGCATTGAACTCGCTTAAGTGTATGTATGGCTCTTCAGATGCTTTCCCGTGAAAAGTAGGCATCCTGGTCAGGTTACTTTGCCTTACTGAAAACGTTCTTTCTTCTCTAACCAGGATCACAATGGGAAGCGGGTTTGTGGCCACTTGTGGAATGAAGTGGCTTTGAACCCCCAGAATGGACGGTGGAACAAATGCCCTCGGAACCCCATCATAGAACTCATATTCGGGAAACTGCGGCTCGGGAAGCTCTTGTTGTCTTTGGGCTTGGCGGTTTCTTGGTTGTTGAACGGGAGGGGGTTGTTGTTGTGGTCTTCTATAATACTGACCCCCCCCGATCATCCTCCATCTCTTCTTTATCCTCAAACTCATCAAAATCGTCAAATCCCCTCCGCCGATCATACTCGAACTCGACTCTATTGTGCGGTGGTTCAGACCTGATTGAACGATCATCTCTCATTTGATATCTTCTTTGAGCTCTCGGGTTTTGGTTTTGGTGAATGGGTGGGTTGAATGGTGGTAGGTCATGGATTGGTGGGTTTTGTGGAATGTTTTGTGGGATATTTGGTGGAATGGGTTGTTCTCTATTGTGCGGCGGGTTAAGGTTATCCGGTTGAAACGCCGGTGGAACCGGGTATGGGTTATCTTCTTGATGATTCATGTCTTCTTCTTTCGGTTTTGAAGTTTCACCCCCTTCTTTGTTTTGATCGGTTTCTTCTCGTGGCTTTCTCAATCTCGGGATCAAACTGCAACACTTCCTTATCTCGGGCAAACCTCGTATGCGTCAACCTAAGAGATTAACTACACACCACAACCAAGCACACCCCGTGTAAAATCAACTAAGGGGGTACCTGTTGTTCAAGACCCAAGCTAGTACTCACTCCACTTACGGATTGGCCAACCTGTTGTACAATACGACCAACAGTTGCTTCGCCCTCCAATTCCACACCCTGAACACCTTGCAGGGCCAAACTTGGTCCCGCAATAGGTTGAGATCCACCAACCTGAGAAGTTTCACTAGACCTTCTCCAACCCCTAAAAACCGCATCAAGTCGATCCTCCAGACCAAGAAAGTCACCTTTGAATATACTCATAAGGTCTGAGGTGGCTTGATGCTTGCTCACAAAATCTTCATTTGTCTTCAGTTGAAGCTCATTGAGGCGATCTTGCTCCTTGATATTGGCTTGAACGGCCTCCATCTCGGTTCGGAGCGTTGAATTTTCAGCAACTAGTGTATCAAGAGAGGTAGAAGATGTAAGCTGATTTTTAATCGAGGAGACCCTGGAATTTGTAGCCTCTTTCTCAACATCCCATCTTCTGGTAGCGTCCTCGATCTTCTTTTTGTGACTTGCTTGAAGAGCATTTGCAGCTGGTAGGTTCATCTCAAGTGTAGCCACTCTATCAATGAGCCTGAAGTGGTCTGCCCTCAGGTTAGCGTTTTTGGTAGGTTCCTGGTCCAGCAGAAGATGTTGATTCTATACTCGGGTGTGGAGTGTGTTGTCAGGAGGCGTTGACTTTCAAATTTGGCCTCGTTTAATTCTTTCTGCTCTTCCAACTCCTGAACCCTGGCCCTCAACCGCTTTTTCTCCTTCTCATCCTCGATCTCCTTCTTCTTCATATCCTTGATGAATGTGAGAAGTACAATCTCACGCTCAGGCCTTTTGGCATTAGATTCCTCCAGTGCGACGATCCTATCAAGAATAGGTTCGGCATATACTGGAGATGTCAGAGACTTCCCTTTGGTAATGGGTTTTGGTGAGAATATAGTGGTTGGTGGAATGATGGACATGATGGGTGGTGTGGTTGTCTGGGTAGTAGTGTAATGGATTGGATGGGTGGTGATAGGGTGTGCAAGTGGGTGGTTTTGTTGGTGGAGAGGTGAGAACGGTTTGGCTCCATAGGCTAGTTGATTGGATGGGTGAGCTGAAGATGGATGATATGAATATGGAAGTGAATGTGGTTTAGAGGTGGATTTAGTGGGTGGTGTTATGGTTTGGGATGGCTCGGGCTCGGTTTGGGTTGTTTGTTGTTGTGGAGGTGGTGTGGATGCTAAGGGTGTGGTTTAGGCTGGTTTTTCTGGTGGAGTTGTGGGCTGTGGTTGTGGTGGTGAGGTTTGAGGTTGGTCTTGAGGTAGTGAGGGTGGTATTTGAGGTAGGAAGGTTGAGATAGGTTGGTCTGTTGGTGAAGGTTCAGGTGAGGAATCGGTTAGTCATGGAGCATGGTTTTGGCTTTCTTGGCCTTGGCTTTCTTTCTGGTTTTGGGCTTCCTACGAGCTTGGGAGGCTTCTTGGAGTCCCCAAGTCTCTTCAGACGCTTCAAGGGCTGAACGTCTTCCTCCTCTTCTTCTTCAGCTCTAACCGTTGCTTTACCCTTTCCAGAAGAACCACCAACGAAGGCTTATCAGTGGCCTTCCTCTTCAAATCATGCTTTGCTTTTGTCCTTTCTTCAGCTGGATCATCAGACGAATCAGCTTGCTCAGCTTTAACCTCAGCTCAGGAATCTCTCCCCTTTCAACAAATGCCTCATCCCCAGCAGGCTCTATTTCTTCAAACAACCCGAATTTAGTACCCGGCCTTGGTCCAACATACTGGTGTCCCTTCCCTTTGGTACTCAACAAGACACCAAAGATGGACAGCTTGATCTCGTTGACATGATATGGCTCGGGAAGCAACTTCTTGTCCTTAGCTTTCTTTGACCCTGGCCTTGGAACATCTGGAATCAAATCATCTATAAGCATCTATACAAATCTCGGGTACATGAGCCAGGTGCAGTCGTTCTTTGCATTGGCAAACATGCACAGAAATATCCTTCTTGAATAGTTGAATTCCTCCCGTCTAGTCAATGCAAACATTATACGAACCCAATCCACTCTCATACTGTCAAAACCTCCACGTATGTCAGCAAAGCAATGAGTCACAATGTGGAAGAGAAATCTCTAATAGGGTGGTAGGTGTTTCTTCTCCAGACTATTCCATTCCGCGTCATAACCCATACTTGTCACAAAATCTTCCAACTTAGCTTTGTCACCTTTCTCATAAGTATAGGTCGATTCGTCTTTGATCTTTAGGGCTCGTCTGATATCCCCCTCAGTTATTCTCAATTCTTTCCCAGCAACCTTGGTGGTGAATGAGAGAGCATCATCAGCAACCTTGGCAAAGGCCCAGAAGTCCAACACCCATTTGGAATATATGGCCGGATTGGCAGTGATGGCATGTGCAAGAGGTGACTGCTTTAGCCCCTTAACCATGGACGTGAATACTTTGTCTGCTTTGGCCTTTGGCATCTCAAGAGCACAAAACAAGTTGTGACCCTGAAATGAGATCATAAGATCATGATAATCATCATTAAAATAATAGCAAAATAAATAAGTTATATACATATGCCATAACTATTTACTTATTACATAATTTAATTAATCACTTGTAGTTGATTAATTATGTACATTTTAGTTTTAATAAGTTAAAAGGGTTAATAAGTTTCAAAGTCCAATATATACAAAGGTTGTATGTCCATTATAGTCCAAAATCCAAACAGTCCAATAGTCCATAAACAGTCCAGTAGCATCAGTCACTAACTTCTGAAAAATTTGCTAAGTACACGTTTTTCGCATGAGACCCAGTTCGTTTCGCATGGGACGCGAAGCGAAACAAAGATTCATTTCGCTTCGCCTGGTCATGCGAAGCGAAACAAATATGCATTTCGCTTCGCATGACCAGGCGAAACGAAACAAATATGCATTTCGTTTCACATGACCAGGCGAAGCGAAACAAATATGCATTTCGCTTCGCATGACCAGGTGAAACGAAACAAATATGCATTTCACTTCGCATGGCCAGGCGAAACGAAAAAAATATGCATTTCGCTTCGCATGGCCAAGCGAAGCGAAACCCCCTTTCAAGCGAAAAAGTTCTTTAGCCCCAATTTTAAATCCATTTCCTTTCCACATGGTCGTCAAGACCCGAATTTGGTTTCTAGAGAGTTTGGGTCAAGACCCCTTTAGTTTACTTGGTCAATTGTACCCCAGAACATATGAACAAACCTAGGTCTACAAACTTTTCAACAAACAAACCTAAAACTAACAAATGATGATGATAAACAAGATCTTAAAGTAATAAAAATAGATTCTAAGCATGATAGCAACATAAATCATGAAGATCTATCTTAGATCTAGCTGATGGTTCATAAGAACTGCCGTCTCGATCCACAAGAATCCAGAAACAAAAAAGAAGGGACTATCCATGGTGTTTTGATGATATACCGAGGGTGTAGGATCTGAATTCATCATCAAATTGTTATAATATAGGCCAGATCTTTGAAGATTTGAAGAAGAGATTAAGGTTTGAGAGAATAAAGCAAGAGAGAGAAAGTGAGAGAGTAAGTGGATAAGTTTTGGTGAATAGTAAAAGATATTTTTTGTGACCTATATATATAAGGTCAGCCTATCTCACGATAAGGTCAAAACATCACGAGTATTCACCTAAAATACGCTCTCAATCCTCGGTTTTTAAAAATATTTGCACATTCAAACCAATAAAAACATTTCCCCACCGAATCCAAGCACTTGTTTATTTTTCTTGATTTTCATTTGTCGGTTCGTAACAAAATTTAACATTTTGCAAAAGTGATCTCTTTTAAGAAAACAAAATGAAATAAAGTAAAATTTGATTTAAATAAAATAAAATAAAATAAAAAAATTAAAATTAAAATGAAATACAATTAAAATAAAACTTAAAATATTGAACTATACAAGTAATTAATATTGAATTAATTTACATAAGTTCTTTTCTTTGATATATTTATAAAGAACGATCTCGACATAGAATCATATTCGTCTGCAAAGCCCTAGATCGCGTTTCCATTTTGATATTATTGTGACACAAATGCATCATTGACTGCAGATATTGTCCACCTGTTAAACTTGACAAGTGTTTTGATGTTAACGTGATACATTTAAGATTCAATTAGGCACGATACTTATGTTGTCCCCACTTAATCAGACATGTTACTGATTCCATCATACCTCGGGCCTAGTTTATGTTGATATATCACCTCAACTTGACTTAAACCTTTCTTAGTTGATCACAGTACTCTTATTAACATACTTGACACTTTGTACTTTGTACACTCGACATTTTGTGCTTTGCACACTTGACTTGATCTAGAAAAGTTAAAATAAAGCAGAAGATTCAGGGCCTTAACAATCAGATCTTGTATGACTACAAACAGAGAAAGTCCAATGCTTGAATCAAAATAAATGAAGAAATAAAGCAGAATTTAAAATCTTAAATGACTCTTTTTCTTGATTTTTCATTTTGTTTTTATGTTTTTCTTTTTCTTTTCTTGACTCTTTTGTTTTTCTTTTTCTTGCCTTTCTATGAGGCTTTACTTGACTCTTTTCTTGACTCAATAAAAATTAAAATTGACACATTTTTCATAAGACGACTGTGATCAGGTAAAGAGAGGCTTTGGAATGATATGTGTATTTACATTTCATCCTATATTGATATGACTTTAACGGAATCATGCAACCGCTTCTTAAATGTATAGCCACTGGCAACGGCAGGAGTTTAAGTTTATATCACCCAACACTTACTTGTTTGTCAAGCCTATCTACACATCGATGAATGATTTTGTAGTCTTTTGATCTACTCTTTTCACACGCTAGGATCATTACATGCCAATGTACTATCACTTTCCACATGGTCGGATCAAATTCTTAATTGAAAATTTTTAACTATCCGACTCCCTCTAAGCATGAGCTCCCTCTAAACAGGATTAAAGTTTTTGAATTTTCTTAAGTTTTTCTTAAATAGGAGTAAAGATGAAATTAATATTATATATAAAAGTAAAATCTTTTTGTTAAGTCAAGCGACTCGTTTTTGTTTTTCTTAAAGTAAATTGAAAATCTTTTTGATGAGTTAAGCTTAACTCAATTTTCTCCCTCTAAAATTGTGACAAATTTTAAAAATATTTACAATTTTAAAATAAAAGATAAAATTTACTGAAAAGAAATCATGCCTAAAAATTCAACGAGAAATAAAAATCGGGCACGACTGAAAGCTTTTGTAAAGAGATCTTCAAAGTTAAAATCAGAATTGACCCTTTTTATGTTCACAAGCTTACGATCAAAACAATCACGAATAAAGTGTATTCAGATGTCGATGTGCTTAGTTTTTGAGTGCTGAACAGGGTTTTTAACTAAAGCAACGGCTGCCTCATTATCACATTTGATCGTTGTATCATAGAAATTCAAACCGTAATCCAGCAGCTGATGCTGGATCCATATCACTTGAGAGTAGCAGCTGGATGCGGCAATGTACTCGGCTTCTGCTATGGAGGTGGATACAGTAACTTGCTTCTTGCACTGCCATGAGATCAACCGATCTCCGAGGAATTGACATCCGCCGTATGTTGATTTTATGTCCAAATTGCAACCCTCATAATCACTGTCGGTGTAAGCATGAAGTTCCAAGGGAGACTCCTTTGGTTACCAAAGACCCAAACATGGTTTACCCTTCAAGTATTTGAAAATACGCTTGACAGCCGTCATGTAGGATTCTCTCGGATCTGACTGATATCTGGCACACTGACAAACAGGGAACATGATGTCCGTTCTGCTTGTAGTGAGATACATCAGCGAATCAATCATGAACCTATATAGGTGTTGATCGACTGGTTTTCCTGATGGATCAAGAGCGAGAATAGGTCGTGTAGCGATTGGTGTCATGAAAGCTATTGAGTCCTTGAATCAAAATTTCTGAACAATGTCATGAACGTACTTTTCTTGGTGAATTAAAGTCCCGTCCTTCTTTTTTTCAACTTGTAAGCCCAGGAAGAAAGTCATCTCCCCTAAGGAACTCACTTCAAATCGTTGTTGCATAAACTCTCAAAACTCCTTGCACAGATTCTCATTCGTGGACCCGAAGATAATGTCATCAACATAAACTTGTACCAGAATCAGATCACCCTAAACCTTCTTGACAAAGAGAGTTTGATCGACGATTCCTCTCTTGTATCTGTTCTTCACTAAATGATCGGCCAATGTGGCATACCATACACGAGGTGCTTGGTGAAGACCATAAAGTGCTTTGTCAAGTCGGTAAACGTAATTAGGATGACTTGGATCTTCAAAACCTGGAGGTTGACTGACGTAGATTTCTTTTTTTACTTTCCCATACAAGAAAGCAGTCTTGACATCCATTTGATACACTTTGAAGTTCATGTACGAGGCGTATGCCAGAAAGATGCGAATTGCTTCTAATCTGGCTACCGGTGCATAGACTTCATCGTAATCAAGACCTTCACGTTGCCAAAAGCCTTCCACAACAAGCCGGGCTTTATTTCTAATGATCACCCCCTTGTCATCTTTCTTATTTCGGAACACCCATTTTGTTCCAATCGGCTTCTTATGTTCTGGCTTCTTCACTAGCCTCCAAACATTCAACTTCTTGAACTGTAACAGCTCTTCTTGCATGGCCTCGACCCAGGAGTTCTCTTTCAATGCAACTTGGGTTCAACCTATGAAATAAAACAAGCAAAAAGACATCTGTTAATAGTACCAGAGGTGTTGCGTGTTTGAATGCCAGCGGACGGATCTCCAATTATGTTCTCAGTCGAATGTCGACGATGGATCGGTAACTATGGAATTTGTTCGACATGCTCGACTGGTGTTGCCTCTAGCTGAATGGTCAAGCTCTGTATGGGATGGAAAACGGTGGACACGTTGACAGAAGCATGTGGTTGATGATCAGTGGGGCCTTCTTGTTGATCAACCATATGTTCTTGTGCAATGGGAACCTCCCATAGGTTGTCATAGAAAGGCACAACAATGGCTGGAACAGATGTTGAGTCGGTGCTGCCAGAAGCTCCAATCTGATTTGGTTCATTTTGCACATTTGCTTGAACAGTTTCCTCAGCAGATCCATGATTATCTTCGTCAGAGGGAGGTGTAGGAACCGATTCAACTACACTTGGATATGCAGGTAGATTTACCACTTGATTAGTCTGAACATTCTCTATATGCTCTTCCACATTGTCGGCAGACACATATGAGTCGGTATCTGAATCAGAAGCATCTTCGACAGTCGGCATCTCAGTAGAAACTGCGGAAGGTTGCACAAAAATTAACCTCCGTTGATTTACTGCGGCAGGTGCATTAAGAACTTGTGCGGGTTCAGCAATATGAACATCTTTCAGACCTCTCACTATGGCATGCATCAAAATAGACTGCTCAGCAGCAGGTTGAACTGATGCAGAAACAACAGGGGAAACTGTTGGTATAACTGGTGTCACATACATCCCACGAAACTTCTTGAACAAACTGTCATAATCAAACATCCAGTCAGGACCGTTGTGTGCATCAGTAGGGTTCAATTCTTGCCAATCGATGTTGAAAGACTCCAAGATCACTCTAGTTTTCTTGTTGTACACCCGATAAGCACTTTTGTCAGCAGAATAACCAACAAAATAGCACTCATCCGCCTTTTCAGCAAACTTGGAGGTTGTAGCAACATTTGTTTAGAGCATAGTGCAGGGACATCCAAACGTTCTGAAGAAGTTAACCCTTGGCTTCGTTCCATAGAAGACTTCATATGGATTTTTGTTTAGTCTTTTGTTTAGAAGCACACGATTCTGGGTAAAGCAAGCTGCGTTTGGAATATGACAACATTGTTCGAGCGGCTTCAACCAACGTACGGTTTCATCGTTCAGCCACCCCATTTTGTTCGGGAGTGTAAGGTGAGTTGAATTGACGAAGGATTCCCTTGTTGTGGCAGAATTCATTCACGAATTTGTTGCAGAATTCTGTTCCGTTGTTACTTCTGATGCACTTCACTCTTTTGTCTGTTTGATTTTCAACCAACACGATAAACCTGAGCAGAAATTGTGATGTCTCATCCTTGTGCCCTAACAGAAATGTCCAACTGAAACGCGAAAAATCGTCAATAATAACCAAACAATAGGCTTTTCGACCTATTGCCAATGGTTGAATTGGGCCAAAGAGGTCCATGTGTAACAGTTGAAGAGTGGAGCTTATGGAATTTACAGTTTTGGGTCTGTGAGGGAGTTTGTGCTGTTTGCATTTAGAACAAGATAAAAAATTTTCAGCACAATGAAAAGATTTTACATGTAAACCCCTCACATGGTCACCTTTAACCAACTTGTTCAAGTTCATAGAGTTGACGTGACCTAAACGTCGATGCCATAAGAATGAATCATTCTCCGAGGCCTTTGACATCAAACAAGAAGCATAACGCATGGAATAATTGCTTCTCATGTCCAGAATCTAGGCATCGTTATGCCTCGGAGTACGCAACATGATCTACTCTTCATGGACTTTAAAACCTGGTTTCAATATAAGACATTCATTTTCTGTGAACAGGGTTGAGAATTTCTTATCAAAAATTTGAGATACGATGAGCAGGTTGTGATTGAGCTGTTCCACCAGATTGGCATCATCAAAGGTCAAAGTACCATTGGAGACCTTTACTTGTTTCGTTATCTCTCCTCCAATGTCACCAACAAAGGAAACATGCCCGCCGTCTAACGGTTTAACGTCAAACAGCAGCGACTCGTCTCCTGTCATGTGTCGGGTGCAGCCACTGTCTAAGTACCAAATACTATTGACAGGCCTTCCAGGCTGACCCTACAGACATGAACAACCAGTTAGTGGAGGGTTTCCCGATACGCACTTGTCTCGGGAAAATTAAACACAAAATCACCAAGTTTAATTTTATGACTTCTGAAAATATAGTCCTTTGGTGAGTCAGAATCTGAAAAGCAATCCCTCGAGGAATTTGAATTATGATTTCCTAGGTTTTGAAACGGTTTTCTAGATTGCCTTCATTTTGGTTTAGGCTTAACCACAAAATCTTCTTGATTAGCCTTAGTGAAAACCTTTGAAGGGTTCTTGGGCTTTCCAACTTCAGACCCCTTCGCTAACCTCTTCCTTTCCCGTTGGGTTAGCCAGAAAGGTTTCTTGGGTTTCTCAGTTCTTTTGGGTCTGAAATCCGTCTCACTGGCTGAGGTGTGAGTTTGGTTAGGCCTTTTCTTAGTTTGAGTTGGAAACTTAGGATATGTTTGACCAAACTTACTATTGAAGTCCCTTCTTTGCTTATGGCAGTTCTTGCAATGTCTAGCAAGGTGAGATGGATTTCCACAAACAAAGCAACATTTTCTCTTGTTAAACTTATAGATATCAAAGTCACTGAAATATATATGATGTTGCATGTGAGCAGATGTGGGTGGGTCAACATGTCTATAATCTCTGTTTGTTTGAAAATTATAAGCATTTGAATGTTGAGCAACAAAGTGATTAGAGCGCCTAGGTCTTTGTTCAGTATAGTAATAGGCACTATCAAATTGATCATTATGTTGAGAACTATTGTTGTAGTAAGTATTTTGAGAAAATGAAGTTTTCTTTGGTGGCACATATTTACAGGAAGTGCTTGGTTTTTTATTTTCAAAACTAGATTTCTCTATTGTTAAGTTCTCAACATGATGATCAGTTGATGAGCAGCTAGGACTGTTCTGGCCATTAACATGGTTTTTGACTATTTCATCATAAATTGTTTCACAATCAGAATTAGAAGAAGAGCATTCATTTTCATTACAAACATTTGTACAACTTTTATCACTAGAAGTTTCACAAAATATAGCTTTTGGTCCTAACATCAAACTTCCTAACATTGATTCACACACTTTATTTCAAACAGGATTGTTAATTGATTTTGTTAGACCCCCACAAGACTCAAAACGGGGTTCTAACTCTCCATTTGGCTTACAACCCTAGTTAACCTTCCCACAATCACCATTGATTACATCACTCGCTACACAAGACACGTTGACGTTAGACTTATTAGATGATTGAATTGTAGCAGCAGTATTTGATGCTCCATGAACAAATTTCACTGGTTTTGGTACTTTACCAATCCCATATGCGATTTCTTTATCAAGAGAAGTATTATAGCTAAATTGGGGCAAACTAGTATAATTATCATTCATTAGTGGAGGCACCGCTGAATAATCATATCCTAGCCCCGTTTTAACTTTAGTACTTCTTTGTGCTCCGATAATGTCATCCAATTGCTCAGATGACGCTTCAAATCTTTTAACTTGTTTTTCTTTTTCTCTTTTATCAGAAGCATCAAGTTTTAATTTCTCAATTTCATCTTTTAACTCATTAATTATATTTTTATAATAGATGACATCTTGCTCCTTTACAAAATTCTTAAGCTTAAGATTTGCCACATCATCATGGTGAGTTTTAATCTTTTCAACATAGATCTTGTCAGCTTTTACATATTCAACATTTAATTTACGAAGTTTTGCATTTTCTTTCAAAACTTCGTCTTGCAGATATCTATAATACGTAACCTTATTTATGCAAGCTTGAGTGCAAAGATTGTGATTTACCTCATCGATGGGTGATGCATCCGAACTTGCAGCTGTGGATGTGGACGCTTCATTGTTTGTTGCGAAAGCCATGCCTGCCATGTTGAGAGGATTCTACAGCTCTTGAAATTGATCATCCTAATCCATACCAGTTTGGACCTCCGTTTGGGAGATAAGGGCCCTTGTGTTTGAGCTTGAATTGCCCTTGTGTAGATGATTACCAATTCTTGGAGCTGAGCTGCTTGGCTTATGCCCTCATGCTTCTTTCCAGCGGCTTTACTGTTTTCTTCCTCAGTCACCTTAGTCACACGAATATCATTTGCTGGCTTTGATGGATTCGTGCATTCTCGCGAAAAGTGACCCATCTCACCGTAGTTGTAACATCGCAGCTTTGACTTGTCGAAACCGTTCCTCTTCCTGTCTGAATCCTTGAAGCTGTCTTTCCCATACATTTTCATGAAGTTTGTAGCTCTTTGCACGACCATTGCCATTTGGTACTTGATATCCATCTTGTCGAGATCCTTTTGATTGATATCTCTCATATCCCCAATCTCAAATTGTGGTGGCAATAGATTTCCTTACATCAACTCTTCATGGCTTGACAGAAAAGCCTGAACTATTGAGACATTGAAATCATTCAGCAACAGGAGAGCTTCACAGTAGCTTGAAGGTTTGCTTGGTTGGGGTTTTGAGGATGAGGAAATCCCATGAGCTTTTAAGGCTTGTTCAACCGCACTGTTAACTGCCTTTTGAAACGAGCTAGAACCAGTAGAAGCAGATTGGTTGCCGGTTGAGATGAATGCAGTTGTCTGTTGTGGCACACTTGAGGAGTACTTTGGAGTAGTCATTGGGTACACATTCTGCTGAGTTTTGCTAATGAAAGCAGTTGGCATTGAAGATGCAGTACTCACCCCTACTTGATTCAGAGAACTCAAATGACTGTTTATTCTCATTTTTTCGTCCATTTCAAATGATTTGATAGTGGATATCAAATCTCTGTTTGTCATAGCATTCAGATTGGTGGTTCTCTTGATTGTGATTGTGATTGTGTTTGTGTTTGTACTCCAACTATAAGGAAACGAATTCATCAACTTGTGATTGACCTCAGAGTTGGTGATGTTAACACCTGCAGCTCTGACTCTAACCATTAGCTTCTCAAATCTCTTCACCAAGTCCAACACAGCTTCACCTTGACGATGGTTGAACATATTGAATTCTTCCTTCAATAGGGCTTTCTTGTTTTCCCTAATTTCAGCATTGCCCTTAACCTTCTCAACAAGTGTATCCCACAAACCTTTTGAACTTCTGTGTTCACGCAGAGTTTCAGTGATCTCATTTGAAAGACAAACTGTCAAAGTAAGATATGCTTTCTTGTCTTGTGCTAACAGGTCCCTATCATTTTGATCATAATTTTCAGGAGTCTTTAGTTGTTCCCCAGCTTGTGTAACAGTCATGGGAACATGAGGACCTTGTTCAAAACTTCTTATTAAGTCAGACTCAGTCAACGAGATATAGTTCATGAACCTCCATTTAAAATCGGCAAAGTTATCATCTAAAGTCATGTACTTTGGTGGCTTTGTAGGTATTCCCACTTGGTTTTCTAACAACAAATACCCCTTCAATAGCTCAGAATCAGTGCTCTTCATGGTTATCACACTTTCAAACATAAACAGTTCAAAAAAAAACTCAAGATTCCAACACAGACAGGTATTTCGCGCGAAACAGACTTATGCGAAGCGAAAAAGTAGTTCCAAGCGAAGCGAAAAACTTAGATGAACAGTGATGCGAAGCGAAAAACTTATATGCGAAGCGAAACTATGAACAGTAATGCAATGCGAAAAAGTTTCCACGCGAAGCGAAACGTGAACAGTGAAGCGAAGCGAAAAACTTTTCAAGCGAAGCAAAAAGGTTTCAGGCGAAGCAAAAAACCTTTATGCGAAGCGAAAAAGTTTAAGCTTCCAGAAACAATCTTTCTAGGAATCTGTCCACCTAACCTTGTCAGTTCTGGTCAAAGGTTGTTGCACTGATTTTTATGCCATGAGAAGAGAAATTTTAACTTATCATTTTTATCAATTTTACAAATCCGAAACACCAATTTTAACACTTTTAACCCCAAAACTTTTAGATCTAGAACAAGTACACTTGCTGTTTTCACCAAGAACACACTCTAAGACATAATTATCAACTTAATACCAATTCTTTTTGTATTTTTGTTGTTTTTCTTGTTTTTGTGGTTTTCTTTGCAAGAAGCTTTCTTATCTTCTTCTCAAGATCACAACCCAAGATTGTGATCCAAAAACCCTCAACTAGTGAGCCGAAGCTCTGATACCAATTGTAGGTCCCAATGTGGGTGGATCTAACAACGTTCTTGGATCAACCTAACTTAGTGCTAGCGGAAATCACACTCAGGAACCTACGAGGTCTTAGATCTTGATTTTTATGTTCGGGTTTAAAGAGAGATAAGAGAGAGAGAGTGTGAGAAAAAGATAATATGTGTGTGTTAGGGAATTTTGGCAAAATGTTGTTCTTTCTCATGCCATGCTCCCTATTTATAAAGAAGCATGAGAAACATGTCATTGTCAATGCCCAATGGGCTTATTTATAAATTTTTCTCTTGGGCCTATACATACAAAGCAAACACTAAAGCCCAAGAAATACAAAATCAATACAAATGACTTAACACAAAAAAGAAACCTAACACCTATCCCTTATCCAGTAGTCTCATTGAGTAAGAAATAAGCAAATGAAATCTCCATTTAGAAAACGTTAAAGTTAGAGACTACAACCCCATGTGAACAATCATGCATACAAATATTTCTACAATGTATTATGTATACATGATTTACGAATAAATTGGCCACTCTCCTTCTCTATTTCATTGGCCTCCTCTCTCTTCTCTCTACTCTCTCCCTCTTTTTTCTCCCTTATCCATTCTCTCTCTTTCTCTCTCTCTTTCTCTCTCTCTTCTTGTAAGTCGTATAGGCAATAAATAAAAAAAATCACATCTCGCATTAGCGACTCTTAAACTAGAGTCTACTAGAAAATACATTGTCGCACGTTTTCGAACATCATTTTCTTATTCAAATTCTTTGAAATAAGATGATAGTAGACCGTGTTCTGCCGGACTATACTGAACTAAGAGCTCTCTCTTATCATAGAAGTGAATACTGTAAAGGAAAAAGAAAAGAATTGGCCCAATAAATCTCATTTTCTTGGTGCTGCATATCTCGTTAGTACACCTCTTCTCTATGTTTTCGGGATCCACGTATGATGTGTTAACAACGTCTATTGTGTACCAAAGTTAGTAGCTAGATATGGAAAAAGAGGTATGACATACATATGTTGGTTTAGATTTAGGATACATGTCCAAAAGTTATTGCAACTCAATTAGCATGTATGAGAGGATATATTAATGTCGGATCCTTGTGAATAGCTCATAATGCTTCTTCTCATCTGAATAACACTAGGCTGTAAAAAATAACAAAAATAACACTAGGCTGTAAAAAATCAAAGAGAAAATCAAAATAAATTAATTTAAAACAAAATAAATTCGTGGTAAGCTGAAAATGATATTGGCACTCGTATAGTTTACGATACGAAAAAAATACTCTATTTTGAATAAAACTCCGTTTTCAAAAAATATTATATCAAAATATCAAGAAAAAGAATAGCTGATGATTAAAAAAACACTCTGTTTTGAATACAATTCCATTTTTACCAAAATGCACGCCTAGAAAAAAAATAAACACAACTACGTATTGAGCTTTGTTTATAAAGTTAACGAAAGTAACGTATCAAAGAAAATTCAAATAGAATAAAATTTTAATCTATTAAAAAATATATTATTTTTTAGCAGAAATGATGAAACTGAAACTAAACCAATTTTGATGACAAGAAATCCCATGAACCTAACTTTTATATAATATATTATAATATAATATAAGATACGATATAAGATAATAAAGCATGGTGCAATACGTTACAATATAATATAATACCATATAACACAATATAATATATCACCCTTCTCATTTTTAATCAAATTTATCTTTAAAATAATTAATTTATATGAAACAAATTATACCATTTATCAAATTTTATTCTTAATAATTTATTACTTAACTATATTTAAAAGGTATTACGAATTTTTTTAGTGTTTCAAAGTTATACCAAATTTCCTTAAAGCTTGTGTTCCAATTAATTGGTTTAAGTTTTAATAATCAAACAAGTTGTATAATACTGATCACGTGCTTCTTGTGTATACGATACCTTACTTATTCTAGCTATCTAGTTTAATTAGGTTTTTGCATAACTAAAACGACGGTAATCAAAAGGGCGCCTTCGCCGGGAGGCTAGTGCACTCAGTATTATACTATTTTTATATACATTCTATCTCATTTTAATTATTTATAAAGTGCACTGTATTATTAATAAATATGATACCTTAGTTTGTTTTTTTGTATTTGCTAGATTGAGAAAAAAAACAAGTTTTAAGCAATCTAATTTTAGAGTAAAATAAAACTGTTTATGGCTAAAGATACCTCGTACAAGTTTAAGAAATATTTGCATTCATGCTATTACGTCATGCAGTAAGTTAAAACAAATGGTTAGATCGTTGGATGGATTAAGATACGTTGAGATTGATTTATCCAATATTATATGCATTATAAAATTATCTTATTAAAGATAGAAAAAATAATAATTTGTGGGGATTGGTGCATGAATATTAGAGGGGGAATGGAAGAGAACTAATTTAATTAACTTTGAAAGTTACTTGAGTGGGCAAAAAATAATGATTTGTGGGCTTAGTAACATGAAAACAAAAACGAGTTTGTGTTATATATATATATAAATATATATATATATATAAGAAAATCCATAGAAAAGAAAATGCTTTGATATATGGGTGAAAGAGCATGCTTTAAGTGTTTGATTTTGTGTGTTTTAATTGTTTATATGCATTGATGATGTAGTCTAAAATATACAAATATTATATAAATATTCCGTATAGTTTTGAGTTGTTATAAATTAGTTTTGGTTTAAATTAAACACAATTTTATTTATATTTAAAGTTTAAAGGTTTCAAAAAATAACGAGTTAAAACATTTAGCATGTGATCAAGTCTCTTGTTACTTATATATGCAATTGACTTAAATATAATAACTAGAGGATAAATAATAAAAAAAAACAGAACGTAAATATAAAAAGAAAACAACGTTGAGCTCTCGTACAATTTGATTATCATAAGTTTTGGTCTATTTTAAATAACACAATTTACGTGTTCTTTGAAGGTTACATTCAATTCTTACATTCTGAGTAAGTGGGCTAAAGTTGAAAAACAAGATGTGTCGGATGTCGACAATGGGATAAGGAGGTTGTCATAACAATAATAAAGTAGGTGTCAGCTTATTTTGAAAAAAAAAAAAGAACTCTAGGTACGAAAAAGAATAGATAAACATAGTGTTTCAACAAAGCATCTTGAGAAGAGACCAGGCAGCCGTCGCAAGGAGAGAAAGAGGAGTGAAGCAAGCCATTGGTTCGAGCAGAAAGAGTTTGGGTTCAACACCTACTCATCCAAATATCATTATTATTTAGTTAGAATTTATTGTTTTCGTCCTAAACCGCTAAACCACCTAGGTTTATGATGAACTTTTTTTGACATTGGATTTTAGTTTGGATTATGCGTTTGTTTATGGCTTTATGATTAAGTAAGAACATTATTGTTATCCATTCGATGCATATGTGTGCTTAGGATTGTTTGATGAGTTTCATTGTTTCATAGTTTCATTGGTGATTGTTTCATACGATAGGATTCTGTTAGGTCATCTGCTGTGTGTTTTTAACTAGTTTGTGATCGATTTGCAATTAAACCATAGGAACAAGATTACTAAATCAAGTAGACATAAGTGTGCTGCTAATCTAATAGTTGGAAACTGATAGATTATGTGATAAGTCTTGGTTGTTTAAATTGCTAGATTTAGTTCTTCGTAAATTGCTAGATTTATCAGCTTTGTTTATCTAGTCGAGTGTATTCTTTAAACTACTGTTCATTTCTACGATGTAAGGTAGGATTTCTTATAGAGTCACTTATCATAAAATAAATTAGAGGCCATAAGCGAGTCTAATTAAACCGATAATTTTAATAGCTTATTAGGATTCCATCAGTGTCTCCTTGAGAAGGGTCAAGGGTCCTGTTCGGTTTCCTTTTAAGTGAATAATTTAAGATCCCGGTTCAATAACTTAATTTTCCTATCATTTGATAATTGATGCATTAGGGATTCTATCCTAGGTGGTTGTTTGTCATAATCTGAACCAAGTTAAGGTTCTAAGTAGAGTCGTCTTTAGTTATATTAATTAGTTTTAATTTTCTTTTAATCCTAGTTTTTTAGTAACACCCCTAATAATAATAAGTAAATAGTCGTGTATGTAGTTGAGTCTAATTTGGTTAATTTATGTAATTTAAAGAGTAGTGGGTTCGATATCCAGACTTACTAAACCGTACTAAAGTCGACTGCTACATTTGTCTGTTAGTAGTTTTAGTTAAGTTTAAGAGTCTAGAATTTATTACCTAATGTTTAGATTAGCGTATTTTTATATAACTACTTTTAGCACATCAAGTTTTTTGCGCCGTTGCAGGGGACTCTTGGCGCTAGCATTCATAGCTTTGATTAGATTTGCTTGATATGTACCTGCTATTTGTTTTGTTTTTGTTTTTGAGTCGTATGAGTCTAAGTAGTTTTTATTTTATTTTATTTATTATTTATTTTTTTTTTTTTGTCTGTTTTGAGTCATAGGAATTAGGTTAATATAGTTTAGTTTAATTACTTTAAATTAGTTTAGTTTTCTTTAATATATTGTATTGTTTATTTTACTGCTATTTAGTGCATGTGATCCTTTTTCTGTTTAAGTTTATCTTTATAGTGATCTTCATTAATTGTTACTACGGGGACTAGATTTGAGGAAGGCTCCTATAAAGATCAAAGAGATTACACAGTGCAAGAGTTGGAAATGCAAGGACTTATTGCCCACAAAGAGAAAAACAGTGTGAAACCTTATGGTGCAAATTGAAGAAGACCCCTATAAAGATCAAAAATGCTTAACAGTGTGAGAGTTAGAAATACAGGCAATTATCCACATAGAGAAAAATAGCATGAAACATAAATTCTTCCTTGCTTTTGATAAGACGGGGAATGTTCTCGGTTGTAAAACTCATCTGACCCAATGATGGATCACATACGACATCCAGATAAGATATTAATTGATTTCTTACGTGCCATCCATAGCTCTAATACAGATGCACAACTTTCAAATGTTATTGAGGATTTTCGGCTAGGCTTAATGAGTCGAATACAATTTAGTGAGCCAGTGATCGAGTTTGAATATGTTGGGTTGCATAATTAGTTAGAGGAGTGTATTCCCTCTTGGGAGGACAAGTTTAGAGATGAATTTGATAAAGATTAAGTGGGTTTAGCCGATATGGATGAGAGAGATTTTAACCCTAAAAGAGATCTTCAGTAGCTTGAGTTGCTGTTATTCAGCGAGCCGATTAACAAACTAAATGTCAACGATGAATCATAAGGGATATACGAATAATTGAAAAATAAAGAACTGCGTCTATGATATAACGCTTAATATACATTAATCCCGTGTACATTTTATTTATTATTTTATTGATTTTTGTTGGTTTCTTGTAAGATTTGTATACTACTAACTTAGTTGATTAAATGTAGGTCTCGGGTTTCAATTGTGGTTAAAGAGGGCCAAAAACGATCAAAAAACAAGCCGAACCGGAGAACCGAAGGATCAGGAAATGAACCGAACTGAACCAGAAACGAACCAGACCAGACTAGGCCCCCCTAAGCCGGAGCGCCGCGCGACGGGGGAGGGAGTGCCCACCGCGTGGCGTGGCGGTGTGATTTTCTAGAATCTTCGTTCGTTAACCGCCTTATTTAATTTTGGACACCTGTTGCCTATATAAAGAGCCTTAAACTCACCCTTAAGCATACCCTGAAGTTCCAGACGAATTTGGTGAGTTCCTCGGCAGCTTTGGAGTCGAGGAATCAGCCGACGAAGTGCTTAAATATTCAAGGACGAAGACTCCGGGTTTTATCGCCTTTATTTTTTCGTTCTTATTTATTGTCGCCATGATTTCGTCTATTATTGTTTTGTTTGATTTTAATATGCTAGGCTAAATATTATAGACTGCCTAGGCTTATGATGAACTTATTTTGATGTTTGATTTTGACTTTGGATTTATTTATCGCTATGGTTTTATGAACTAGTAAAAGGTTTACTTATATTAAATTGATGCATAATGGATATTTAGGATTGTTTGATTAATCATTATTATGCCATAGTTGCCTTGATTATTGTTTGTCAGTATGATAGGTTGCTATTAGGTCAATTACTTTGTGTTCTTGATTATAGGAATAATATTAGTTAATGAAATAAACCTAAATGTGCTGCTAACCTAAATAGCTGTAAGATGCTAGGTTATTGGTAGGTCTTTGTTGATCAGGATTACTAGATTTAGTTCTTCGTAAGGAGTCCGTCTAGGTTTGATTGGTTAACTTTGTCTATCGAGTCAATTGAATATATTAGATTGCTTTTGATTTCCACGCTGTGGTAGGATTTCGTATAAAGGAACTAGTTTGTAATTAATTAAGTGACCGTAAGCGAACTTGATTTTAAATACTGGTGTGCGTTAAAACTTGTTAGAAATCCATAGGTTTCTCTTGAGAATGGTCAGGGATCCTGTTCGGGTTTTCTTATAAGTGTCTATTTTACGACCCCAGTTCCATAACTAAGTATTATTCCGGGTTAATTGATAAATGAAATTTAGGGGATTCTAGCCTAGGTAGTTATCTTGTCATCATTTGAATTAAGTCCAGGGTTAAGTCGTTTTTAAGTCTTAGTGATTAAGTTAATATTAGTTTTAAGTAAAACCCCCCATAATAAATAGTCGTGTCTGTAGTTAACTCTATATTTAGTTAGTTAACGTAATTTAAAGAGTCATGTGGGTTCGATATCCGGACTTACTTAGCTGTACTACTGTCGACCGGCTCACTTGCCGGTTAGTAGTTTAGTTAAGTTTAAGAGTCTAGAATTTATTACTTAGTGTCTAGATTAGCGTGTTTTTATATAACTACTTTTAGCACATCAGTCTAATTATGAAACATCATCCGCATCTGCGTAGTGAAGCTGATCGATTTTTAAAAATTACTCGTTCATGGGTCACCACGTATATCAAACGCCCCGAAAAGGAGGATATCAGGACTCAGGAATCAAAGTGTGTCGAATTTGTCAAATCCTCATAATTTCAAGAATTGATGGATCGAGCTGAATGCTAATTATTTATAAAATGTTTTGTTAATATATATATATGTATATATATATTAATTAGGTAGTTTTTGTATTTTCTATTCGGAGAAGAAAACGTTAAAACAATCAAATTTTAAAGTAAAATAAAAATATTAACAATCATCTATAGTTAAAAATACTTTGTACAAGTTTAAGAAATATTTATATTCATGTTATCGTCATGTAGTAAGTTAAACCAAATGGTTGGATCATTGGATGAGTCAAGATACGTTGAGCTCGATTTATCAAAGATATACAGATTAGTAAATAATAAAAATTGCCTTATTGAAGATAGAAAAAAGATACTAATATGTGGGCTTGGGATTTGCGTAGGAATATTAGAGGGGGAGTGGAGATGGAGCAATTTGATTCATTTTGGAACTTGCTTTAACAACATGATTGGGCGGCAAATTATGATTTGTGGGCTTGGTAACATGAAAATCAAAACGAGTTTGTGATAAAAAAAAATGTAAGAAAATCCATAGAAAAGAAGATGCTTCCGGAAGGGCCAATACAAACTATTTGGAATATGAGCATTTCAAAGAAAGTCAATATTTTTGTGTGGAGACTACGATTGAATAGATTACTAATGAGGATTAACCTTTATAACAAAGGTTGGATATTCCATTTATAATGTTTCCATTATATTCTAAACACATGCAGATGGCTAAACATCTTTTATCTCATCTGCTGTTGCAAAAAGGCTTGGATCTTGTTTCGGAAATCGCTTCAACTTTTAGTCACTTACCTAATGCAACTGACAACGATAAAAAATTGGCTTGAGCAATGTAATTATTCGAAGAAGAAGAAGAAGAAGAAGAAGAAGAAGAAGAAGAAGAAGAAAGTAGTGCAAGGAATTATTTTTATAATGTGGTGGTTGATTTGGAAACATAGGAATGAAGCCTTCTACAACGCTAAAGATCTAAAGAAAGAGTTAATTTTTTATTCAATTGTCCATTTTTCGTTTTATGGAATGTTGCTAAAAAATATTAGAATTTCGTGGACCGGATAGCTTCAAAATCATCTTCTTTTCAATTAATTTTGTTTTTATGATGTTAGATCAGCTTTTTCTAACCATCAATCTTCTTTTATAAAATTGGTTGTTAAAAAAATAATGATGTTTTATCCATGCGAATTGAAATAATATGTTTTGACATATTTACAGAAGCACACTCGGTAATGAAAAGCAAAACAAATGACTAAAGAGTTTTGGATCACAAATAACAATTATTAGCGGCTACAAAACTATTATAACTTAGACCATGGAGTTTTGAAATGAGAATCTTAGTTATTTAATTTTAATAAAGGATTTTAATAGTGACAATATTAATTTCATTATTATTATTGTGGCTAAATCTTTTGTAATCATCTCCGGATGGATGGTTCGTTTATGTGAACCTTGTTTATTTAGTTATTTCGATTGGTTTTCTTTATTTTAAAAATACTTTTGATTTGATTTAATTAAATGAATTGTTTATGTTTCATTCATCCATCTTTTACCATTCGTATCCGGTTTTCCGGCATCATGAGCGGTTTGGTAACTATGAGGGGTAAGTGGCATTTTTAATTTGGTAATTAGTTTGCGCGAGCTCGTATTTAAAACTTATGTTTAATTGTCACTTGAGTTAGCCATTTACAAGACCATGTATATATATATAGGCTAAGTATAAAATGAAAACCCACTTGAGTTGTGAAAACTCTAGAAACTCGTTCTCAACCACATGCTTTTAATTAATATTTAAATCTTGTGGTCCACAATTAAAGTGAATAAAAAATGTAAATATAAATATAACTTTTTCTCTCTCCTGAAAACATATATAAAAATTAGTAAAAAAATGTTAAAAAATAGCAAAACATTTTTTTTATGATTCGATGTTTTGTATTAAATGTTACAACATATACTACATGTAACAAAAAAAATGATGTTACATAGAGTTTTCGCGGGTTTTCACAACTCAAGTGGGTTTTTATTTTAACCTTATATATATATATATATATATACACACACATGTGTGGGGGGGATCTATCTTAAAAGGTTTTGTGGATCCATGAACCGGAATCCGGAGGGGGTTACATTTTTTTATATAAATTTTAACTATAATCAAGTTCCTTGCTTCATTATAAAAATAATTTAAAGGTTATACAATTTGCTTTATTATTTAATTAACTTAGTTTATAAACTAATCACTTTTTGTGACACCCGGTAAATTCCCAATCCCTTAAACCAAGTAATCAACCTAAATATTAGGTAATTATGTTATGTGCGCCCTGCGCGAGCGCGCCATGTTAGTCAGCGCGTGCATTTGTTATGTGCGCCCTGCGCGAGCGCGCCATGTTAGTCAGCGCGTGCATTTGTTATGTGCGCCCTGCGCGAGCGCGCCATGTTAAGAACCAGCGTGAGCATATGTTATATGCGCCATGCGCGAATGTTTTGGCTTTATGTTTTCATGTACCTTAACGTTATGTTGTCTAATGGGTTGACCGTCACGCATGATGCTAAGGCGGGTGCACCCTAAATCGTTGATGCGCGTGCGGAAGGGAACTAACCTCCCCGCATGGCGGGAACATTGAGAGCTAGTTTGTCTGAAGCTCCAAGATGGAATTGACTTCAACATAACTGATCACTATGTTGAAATACCAAGACCACCTGGAGAATCTACAAATGAAACTCAATGTCCCTGACTGCGAGAAGGTCACGCACCTACCCGCAGCAAAGAAATGTCCTTCACGCAGAAAGCTATGCGCACAAAGTAATACGCGCAGAACACTTAGTCTATTCTCCAGTTGTAAGGAGATTACTCCCGCCCAAAAAGAAACGGTAGCGTGTTTCAAAGATTTTCCACTTTTTACTGTACACTGACAAAGTACCTGAAAAAGCACACTGTAACATGAAAAGTCAACTGTCAGCCACCCTACTCCCACCAACCACAGACCTGCATGTCCTGACCAAATCAAAATCAAAATCTTTTATCCACTACTCCACTTTTAAATAAATAATAATAATTTCCATACTTTATCATCATTACCCCTAGATATGAAAAGATTACAATCCCCTAAAGCAAGGGATTGTGTTCCCTTGAGTTTGCCTATAAATATGTAACCTAAATTATCACCCAAAACACACTTCAAAGAACTGCAAACTTGCACTAATCCTCTCCCAAGCATCCGTTGTTTTCATTTCCGATCCTGTTACTAGGTAAGCCGAGAATATAACCTTGAGATCTACTTTCCAACCCTTATATTCTCCCATTTCTTGATCTTAATATATATACTTCTTGTTATTCAATCGTATTCTAGACCTTCGATTCCGAGGCCAACACCAAGAAAACCCGAATCTCGATTAATCCCTTAACAAGAACCACAGGTGAGTCTCACAGCCCCTATTCTCGCTGTTTTCACTGTTTTTAAACTGTTTTCGGGGCGAGGGACACGTACTTAAATAATGTTTTATCATGGTATACTTACAAGCTATGCAAGCGATTATGTGTTTAAATTATATTTCATGATGAGCAATGCGAACGGTTATCTAAGGTTTTCGATGTATGTGCGCTAGAACTCGAGTAAGTGATCACTTTACCATTGGAACTCTAAGGGTAGGGACTGCTGGTTTGATCCACCCACTCGTAGGGGTCGCACCTCTTTGCATGGACGAGTGCCTAGTATGGTCATGGGGCAGTACTATGGGTTTGAGCCCGCTCGTAGGGGTCGCGCCTCTTTGCATGGACGAGCGCCTAGTTTTCCGGCACAACGTCCGCGCGTAACCCGCGGGACGGAATTTTTGATTAGCTCGTAGTGGCAGCGCCACTTTGCATGGACGAGCACATTTTCCTGAAACGTTCGCGCGTAACCCGCGGGACGGTATTACTTATTTTAGCTCGTAGTGGCAGCGCCACTTTGCATAGACGAGCACAGTTCCCAGAAATGTTCGCGCGTAACCCGCGGAACGATTCTATCAGAATATGTTGATAGAACTATGTTTTACCAAGCATGTGTTTTAATGATGCTATCAGAATTATGTTTCAGAATGATTTGTATCAAGATTATGATGCAATACGATTTATCAAGTTACTAAAACTTGTGAACTCACTCAGTTTATACTGATTCAAATGTTTTTACGTGTCTTTCAGGAGATAACTAGGTAGCGCATGGAGTCACACTTAGAGCACCTCACGCTGAACATCTAAAACTAGCTTATTGGAAGATTTTAGTTCTATCCCTTCGATGCGCGTGGTTGTTCCCGCCGCGCAAGGGGATAGGGCGTGGAAATCTTCAACAGTTTTATACTTTGATGTTTTTATGTAATTTTTAAACAATGTAATGTATTGGTATTAAACATTTCATGCGCAATGAAAATCTTACTATAAATGTTTGCAATGGCCCGTGCTTAATTATCAATCCCCACTCGCGCGCGCCCGGCTGTTTCCGCCACTCAGGGCCGGGTGTGACAGATTGGTATCAGAGCACTGGTTATAGCGAACTAGGAAGAGAAGTTATAACCTAGACTATAACCGTTGGGGGAAATCGCATGAAATATTTTCAAAAGAAACTATACACACACTTAGGAACACGGGTCACACAGTGTCTAGTAAATAATGATAATATTATGTGCTCGGAATACATGCGCTAAGTTTGATATATTTTCACTCTTTTAAAGCGAGAATGCCTCCAACTAAAGCCAAAGGAATTACCATGACACCCGAGGAACTCGCGGAAATAATCGCGCAAGCAATCGCAACACATGAGGCCAGCAAGGCCGAATCAAGTCAGGGTCGTCAGAATGAGACCCCAGAACCCGAATCAGGAGCCTTGGACAAAGGATGCTCCTACAAGACATTCATGGCCTGTAAGCCTTGGCCATTCAAGGGTATCGAAGGGGCCATTGGGCTCTACAACTGGATTGACAAGATGGAGACAGTTCTCTCCATTAGCGGATGTAGTGAGAACCAGAAGGTCCTTTACGCGACCTGCATGTTCCAAGAAGCAGCTTCGTCTTGGTGGAAGCTTCAAGTGAAAACCTTGGGGCGAGAAGTTGCTCTTCACAAGACCTGGGAGGAACTGAAGGAAATGTTGATGAGAAAGTTCTGCTCTCGCGCAGAAATTCAGAACCTACAACAGGAATTCTGGAACCACACAATGGTAGGAACGGATATCGACGCCTACAACAACCGGTTCAACGAGCTTTGCCAGTTGGTGCCAGACATGGCAAACACGGAGGAAAAGAAGATCGAGAGGTATATCTTTGGGTTACCTCCTGTTGTTAGGGTTCCGCTCAACGCCGCAGCGCCTCCAACCTTTGATGAGGCGGTAGCGCGGGCCATCACCCTTACAAGGGATACGGTCCGTGCGGGTATGTTAACTACGCGCGGAATCGAGCAGCGAACCTCTGATCCCAAGAGGAAGTGGAACTCTCACCACCGAGGGTCCGACTCCAAGCAACCACCGTTCAAGAAGTAGGAGAGCGTAAGGGCTTACGCGATCCAAGCCGCGGAGCCATCAAGGAAAGGATACAGCGGGCCTCGCCCATGGTGCAACAAATGCAAGTATCACCACGAGGGTGAATGCGCAAGAATCGAATGTGCCAAATGTGGCAGACCAGGGCACAAGACGATGAATTGCCGTGTCAGAGAAGCTGGAGCGAGCGACAACTGCTACGCATGCGGGAAGCCAGGGCATTTTAGTCGGGATTGCCCGCAAAAGGGAAACCAAGCTCGCGGGAGAGCTTTTGTGATCGGCGCAGGCGAAGCTAAAGAAGAGCCGAATGTGGTAACCGGTACGTTTTTGCTTAACGGACATTTTGCATCTGTCTTATTTGATACTGGCGCTGACCTAAGTTTTATATCCGCTGAGTTTAAAGACTCCCTAGGCCTAGCAACCAGTAGGCTAGACACACCTTATACTATAGAACTAGCCAATGGTAGGCAGTTATGCGCAAACGAAAGAACTGAACAATGTGTAATAGTCATGGGAGGTCACGGGTTCAATATTAACTTGTTGCCAATAGACTTGGGAAGTTTTGACATTGTGATAGGTATGGATTGGTTAGTCGAGAACCACGCGGAAGTTATTTGCCATGAGAAGCAGGTTCGGGTCCCACTGTTGAACGGAGAAACCTTGGTGATTCAAGGGGAAAGAAGGGGAGTTGCGACGAAACTAATTTCGTGCCTAAAGGCGCGTAAGTGCCTAAGGAAAGGGTGCTACGCCTTCCTGGCGCATGTCGTAGAGAAGAAAGGAGATGAGCGAAGAATTGAAGACTTACCAGTAGTGCGCGAATTTCCAGAAGTTTTTCCTGAAGATTTGCCCGGATTACCGCCGCCGCGACAAGTCGAGTTTCGTATTGATTTGGTCCCAGGAGCTGCGCCAGTAGCTCGAGCGCCTTATCGACTAGCTCCATCTGAGATGCAAGAGCTATCCAATCAGTTACAGGAACTATTGGATAAGGGTTTCATACGCCCAAGCTTTTCACCTTGGGGAGCTCCAGTACTGTTTGTTAAGAAGAAGGATGGTTCGTTCCGGATGTGTATTGACTATAGGGAGCTGAACAAGCTGACAGTCAAGAATCGGTACCCCTTACCGAGGATTGACGACTTATTTGACCAGTTGCAAGGATCCAGTTATTATTCGAAGATAGATCTACGGTCCGGATACCACCAACTTAGGGTCCATGAGGAAGATGTGCCGAAAACAGCCTTCCGAACTAGATACGGCCATTATGAGTTCTTAGTGATGCCTTTCGGGCTAACTAATGCGCCGGCTGTATTCATGGATCTGATGAACCGCGTGTGCAAACCATACTTGGACAAGTTTGTGATTGTATTTATAGATGATATTCTGATTTATTCTCGGACCAAGGCCGAGCATCAGCAACACCTGAGATTGATTTTGGAATTGTTGAGGAAAGAAAAGTTGTATGCGAAGTTTTCCAAGTGCGAGTTTTGGCTTAGAGAAGTTCACTTTCTCGGTCACGTTGTAAACGAGAAAGGAATACACGTTGATCCTTCCAAAGTCAAGGCCATCGAAAACTGGGAAGCGCCAAAAACCCCAACTGAGGTGAGGCAATTCCTAGGACTAGCTGGCTACTATCGACGCTTCATTGAGAACTTCTCCAAGATAGCTCTACCTCTGACCGCGCTAACTCAGAAAGACAAGAAGTTTGTTTGGGGCGAAAATCAGGAAGCAGCGTTTCAAATGTTGAAACAGAAGTTATGTAGTGCGCCAATTTTGTCTTTGCCCGAGGGGACGGACGACACCGTCGTTTACTGCGACGCTTCACATCAGGGACTCGGATGTGTCCTTATGCAGCGAGACAAAGTCATAGCGTATGCCTCGCGCCAACTCAAGACCAATGAAAAGAACTACACAACGCATGATCTGGAACTTGGAGCGGTTGTCTTCGCGCTAAAGATTTGGAGCCATTACCTCTATGGTACAAAGTGTGTAATCTTTACGGATCACAAGAGCCTTCAACATATATTTGATCAAAAGGATTTAAACATGAGGCAACGAAAATGGGTGGAGTTGTTGAATGATTATGATTGTGAAATTAAGTACCACCCTGGAAAGGCGAATGTGGTAGCAGACGCGCTAAGTAGGAAGGAGCGAATAAAAACACTACGAGTCAAGGCTCTAAGGCTGACCATTCGCGCAGATCTCTTTACCAGCATCCGAGACGCTCAGCAAGAAGCTTTGAAACCAGAGTTTGCTAAAAACGAATCCCTTGGGGGTATGATTAAGAATTTGGAACTTAAGAACGGCAATCTATATTTCGCTAACCGCATATGGGTCCCTCTCAAGGGAGGATTGCGCGAGCGAGTATTAAACGAGGCTCACAAGACGCGGTATTCCGTACATCCTGGCGCAGACAAGATGTACCAAGATGTTAAAGCGCTGTATTGGTGGCCCAATCTTAAAGGCGCCATCGCGACGTATGTCAGTAAGTGCCTGACGTGTTCAAAAGTAAAGGCTGAATATCAGAAGCCGTCGGGGTTACTTCAGCAGCCAGAAATTCCCATGTGGAAGTGGGAACAAATCTCTATGGACTTCATCACCAAACTGCCAAGGACACCTGGGGGTTATGACACGATATGGGTTATTGTAGATCGGCTAACTAAGTCAGCGCACTTCCTGCCGATCAAGGAAACCGATAAGATGGAAAAGTTAGCCCGATTGTATATTCGAGAAGTAGTTTCAAAACATGGAGTCCCAGTGTCCATCATTTCTGATAGAGATAGTCGGTTCACATCAAGGTTTTGGAGATCGTTACAAGGAGCTCTAGGTACTCGCCTTGATATGAGTACAGCTTATCATCCTCAAACGGATGGGCAAAGCGAGCGAACAATCCAGACATTGGAAGATATGCTGCGCGCGTGCGCAATCGATTTCGGTGGTAGCTGGGATACTCATCTCCCATTGGTTGAATTTTCTTACAACAACAGTTATCACACAAGCATCAAGGCTGCGCCGTTCGAAGCTTTGTATGGGCGCAAGTGTAGATCCCCACTGTGCTGGGCTGAAGTGGGTGACAAGCAAATGACTGGTCCAGAATTGATCCAAGAAACAACAGACAAGATTTTTCAGATAAGGGATCGCCTTAAGACAGCGCGCGATAGACAGAAGAGCTACGCAGACGTGAGAAGGAAACCATTGGAATTTCAAGTAGGGGATAAAGTACTTTTGAAAGTCTCTCCATGGAAAGGAGTCCCCCGTTTCGGCAAGCGAGGAAAGTTGAATCCGCGCTTCATCGGACCATTTGAGATCCAGGAAAGGATCGGTCCGGTTGCTTATAAACTCCGTTTACCCGCCGAACTCAGTGGAGTTCATGATACGTTTCATGTGTCCAACCTCAAAAAGTGTTTATCTGATGAAACGTTGATTTTACCGTTGGAAGAGGTTCACATCGACAAACAACTGCACTTCGTAGAAGAGCCTATAGCCGTAACCGATTGGAAAGAACAAAAGTTACGCAGAAGCAGAATCAAGTTAGTAAAGGTTCAATGGAACTCGAGGCGTGGGCCTGAATTCACTTGGGAAAGAGAAGACCAGATGCGCATGAAATACCCACACCTCTTTCAGAGCATGGCTTCTGCCAGCAACGTCTCCTAAATTTCGGGACGAAATTCGCTTAACAGGGGGAGAATGTGACACCCGGTAAATTCCCAATCCCTTAAACCAAGTAATCAACCTAAATATTAGGTAATTATGTTATGTGCGCCCAGCGCGAGCGCGCCATGTTAGTCAGCGCGTGCATTTGTTATGTGCGCCTTGCGCGAGCGCGCCATGTTAGTCAGCGCGTGCATTTGTTATGTGCGCCCTGCGCGAGCGCGCCATGTTAAGAACCAGCGTGAGCATATGTTATATGCGCCATGCGCGAATGTTTTGGCTTTATGTTTTCATGTACCTTAACGTTATGTTGTCTAATGGGTTGACCGTCACGCATGATGCTAAGGCGGGTGCACCCTAAATCGTTGATGCGCGTGCGGAAGGGAACTAACCTCCCCGCATGGCGGGAACATTGAGAGCTAGTTTGTCTGAAGCTCCAAGATGGAATTGACTTCAACATAACTGATCACTATGTTGAAATACCAAGACCACCTGGAGAATCTACAAATGAAACTCAATGTCCCTGACTGCGAGAAGGTCACGCACCTACCCGCAGCAAAGAAATGTCCTTCACGCAGAAAGCTATGCGCACAAAGTAATACGCGCAGAACACTTAGTCTATTCTCCAGTTGTAAGGAGATTACTCCCGCCCAAAAAGAAACGGTAGCGTGTTTCAAAGATTTTCCACTTTTTACTGTACACTGACAAAGTACCTGAAAAAGCACACTGTAACATGAAAAGTCAACTGTCAGCCACCCTACTCCCACCAACCACAGACCTGCATGTCCTGACCAAATCAAAATCAAAATCTTTTATCCACTACTCCACTTTTAAATAAATAATAATAATTTCCATACTTTATCATCATTACCCCTAGATATGAAAAGATTACAATCCCCTAAAGCAAGGGATTGTGTTCCCTTGAGTTTGCCTATAAATATGTAACCTAAATTATCACCCAAAACACACTTCAAAGAACTGCAAACTTGCACTAATCCTCTCCCAAGCATCCGTTGTTTTCATTTCCGATCCTGTTACTAGGTAAGCCGAGAATATAACCTTGAGATCTACTTTCCAACCCTTATATTCTCCCATTTCTTGATCTTAATATATATACTTCTTGTTATTCAATCGTATTCTAGACCTTCGATTCCGAGGCCAACACCAAGAAAACCCGAATCTCGATTAGTCCCTTAACAAGAACCACATGTGAGTCTCACAGCCCCTATTCTCGCTGTTTTCACTGTTTTTAAACTGTTTTCGGGGCGAGGGACACGTACTTAAATAATGTTTTATCATGGTATACTTACAAGCTATGCAAGCGATTATGTGTTTAAATTATATTTCATGATGAGCAATGCGAACGGTTATCTAAGGTTTTCGATGTATGTGCGCTAGAACTCGAGTAAGTGATCACTTTACCATTGGAACTCTAAGGGTAGGGACTGCTGGTTTGATCCACCCACTCGTAGGGGTCGCACCTCTTTGCATGGACGAGTGCCTAGTATGGTCATGGGGCAGTACTATGGGTTTGAGCCCGCTCGTAGGGGTCGCGCCTCTTTGCATGGACGAGCGCCTTGTTTTCCGGCACAACGTCCGCGCGTAACCCGCGGGACGGAATTTTTGATTAGCTCGTAGTGGCAGCGCCACTTTGCATGGACGAGCACATTTTCCTGAAACGTTCGCGCGTAACCCGCGGGACGGTATTACTTATTTTAGCTCGTAGTGGCAGCGCCACTTTGCATAGACGAGCACAGTTCCCAGAAATGTTCGCGCGTAACCCGCGGAACGATTCTATCAGAATATGTTGATAGAACTATGTTTTACCAAGCATGTGTTTTAATGATGCTATCAGAATTATGTTTCAGAATGATTTGTATCAAGATTATGATGCAATACGATTTATCAAGTTACTAAAACTTGTGAACTCACTCAGTTTATACTGATTCAAATGTTTTTACGTGTCTTTCAGGAGATAACTAGGTAGCGCATGGAGTCACACTTAGAGCACCTCACGCTGAACATCTAAAACTAGCTTATTGGAAGATTTTAGTTCTATCCCTTCGATGCGCGTGGTTGTTCCCGCCGCGCAAGGGGATAGGGCGTGGAAATCTTCAACAGTTTTATACTTTGATGTTTTTATGTAATTTTTAAACAATGTAATGTATTGGTATTAAACATTTCATGCGCAATGAAAATCTTACTATAAATGTTTGCAATGGCCCGTGCTTAATTATCAATCCCCACTCGCGCGCGCCCGGCTGTTTCCGCCACTCAGGGCCGGGTGTGACACTTTTCACCAATTCCATATGAAGACAACCTTAATTACCCGGTACTCGTATAGGTAATTAAAAGATCATAACTACTTTAATTTTTATTGACCACGACATCTAAATCATTTACAGTAAATGAATATACCAACCAACTTGAAGGTTTGTGATGAGAACTGTACATTTCATTTGCTTCTTCCATTAATTTATTAACAACTTGTTTTTTTATTGTTTTTTTTTATTTCTACTCGGTTTCACTAGGTATGTTATATACATGGTTTAATGACGGCTTTGAATGGAGGGTTCTATGATAAATATAGGATGTTAAAATTCAATTCAATAAATTAATTAATATAAGGAGATTTTTTTAGGACCATTGTTTATAAAGCTAATCATAACGGTGGTGATATGGTGAAGCTAATAAAGGTCTAGGTGGAAAATCCAAAATTTTTTCTGGTATTGAATACGTGAAAATAAATGCGTTATTGTGACAAAGAGGTGCAACGTGCCATGATATGATTGCATGAGTTGATAATTGTCAAAATTTGATTGGCTATGGCAAGTCATGAATAAACGGTGCAACGTGCCACTCTATTATTGCACGAGTTGCAATGTATCACAATATTATTGGCTGTAACAAGTCATCAGCTAGTTGTAAACAAGTTGCTACGGGTATAAAGCATGAAGCAAATTGAGTGTATAGCTACGTATTGAATCAAAAGCTCCTCAAATTAGAATATTTCAATTTAAGTACTTGGCTTGGGTAAATGTTCATGGCTACTCTTGGTGGCGAAGCATCGTTTACAATGAACCACCACTGTTAATCGTGAGTTCTTTTTGTCCATGGTCCAAGATCCATTTTGAAACGCATTTTTCTTTTTAAATCTATGTTTTAAACATGATTGCTATTGTTTATAATACATATTGTTGCATTACCTATATAATGATAAGAAATCAAATCTTTGGTCACAATCACACACCGTTTGATGATTTGCATTTTGTCGAGAAAGAAGATGGTAAGCCTGCTGGTGGTTCAAACCAAGCTCAAATCTTCTAAAACCTTGGTTTATAATCATTGATTTTTATAATAGCTAACTTTTTTTTACTAGATCTGTACAAATGCCGAGTAATTCGTCGTTCTATATTATGTGAATTTATGATACGACTAGAACGTAACACGAAATTTGCGACTTTTGATTTGGTATAAACGGGCTCAGGTCGCTCCCGTGAACCCGTTTAGCTAATTGGGTCGTATTCAAGTCAAAATTGGTGGGCTTGTGGGTTGACCCGTTTAACACATTTCTTTCCTTTAACATATATTTTATCTAATAAGTTAAATTTGTAGGGTATCTTAATGCAAAATTGAAAAAAAAAAGGAATTAACATGAGATTTTATAATTTAAAAATGTCAAACTAGGCTTTTTTGTAATTCTGAATTAAAGTATTGATTTGTGAAAAAAAAAGGATAATAAAATAAAAAACAATTGCGTCAAACGGGTTTTGTTCATGTCAAATGCAAATATGCTTGTCGTTTTCGGGGTCACGTGTTTCACACGATTTTCAGGTTCATGTCATGTAGACTTACAAAACTACAAATACTATGTGATTTGGATTGTAGTCGATTGAGTATTCTGTTTGAATTCCGAAACTTTACTAATTACAGATAAGGCAGTTGTGCAATGGAAGTAGTAAATCCGGGAAGCACTGCTAAATTTAGTACGAACGAGGGTTTACGCCTTTTTGTCGCGTTTAATGCCTCAATATCTAGTTTTATAAAACGTTGTAGGCCTTTTCTATTTCTTTATAGCATGCCTTTTAATTCAAGAATGTTGTTGACCGTGTCGTCAGAGGACAGTAATGACGAGGTATTCCAGTGGTGTTTGCGGTTGTTGACGAGGAAAACGACGATAACGGGCAGTGGTTCTTAACCAAGCTTAAAAGTTTTGTTTCAAGACGTGGCCCGATTACTTTTGTGACGATAACTGACATTGTTTTAGTTACTACTATTGCTATTTTGTTGTTCTTATATCATTTTCAGTATTATTATTGTTATTGAAAGATGATTTAGATTCTTGGTTAATAAAAATGTGCAAAATTATGGATTAGGTTTCAAACCATTTTGGTCTATTTAGTTATGGATTTTTGGCATGACTTAGTTGCTAGCATCGATTATTTGAACATTTTCAACATGTAAAATTTTTATGTTGTTCTCTTAATAATCACTTTTAATCTTTACCATATTATATGAATTATGAACAGAAATTCGATTTGTTTTTACCGAAGTGTTGACATGAAGATAGTAAAATGTAGAGTCACTATATCACCCGTTAGTCTGAGTTTGACAAGGATATACTAAGTGATGACCAAGGCATATATGATTATTACCTTCTAAAGAAAAAGAAGATGAAAAAGAATATGTTTTTATACTGATCTCACTCTTTATAGGAAATGGTACACACATGCCCCCTCACTAGTAAAGGCAGTGATCTTTTTTAAAACTTCTCTCTTTAAATAGTAGAGGTCGTTACATACACACAAGTTTTGAAAGTAAGTGTTGCGATTTATATCACTAGATGGCTTGAACCTCTTTAGGCCATATTTTGTAGTTAGATCTCTCATATTGATGGAATACGAGGGTATTGGATCCCCTAAGTGAGTTCTAGTATAAAGCCTCAAACCCGGCAGCCTTACTTTGACATTGGATTTACTCATTTATTTTATTAGAGTTATTTAAAACTTTCGCGGAATTATAAATGCATCAACCATTCATTACATAAGCATTCAAATATTGTCTTAACCAACATTCAACTTGTCCTTAATAATTAAAGTGGAACAATACAAAACATCATAACATTTCTTCTCTAGATTCCAGCCTCCTCAATTCATGCCATGTGTCTCCCTCAAGCCAGCTGCTTCATCATATTTTTCAATGTGCGTACTAAAAGTCAACTACGCTGAGTGAGTTCTAGTTTTAACAGGCAACATGTCATACTGTAGGGCCAATATTCTATATTGTTTTTAAGACTGTATATGTCGTTCTAGTTTGCTTTTAGTCGGTGTAGTACATACTCGGTACGTTTATTTTGTATGGTTAAAATGTAAACTTTGGATAAATGGGGACCCTATAAAAGGGCCATTTAACCCATTTATCCAAACAACCCTTTCTAACTCTTTCACAACTCTTGAAAATAAAAAGAAGTTCTCTCTCCACTTCTCATTTTTCTCTCTTTTACTTAAACAAACTAAGATTCGAGATCCGAGTGTCGTTGGTGATTTCCGCTAACCAACAACACGAATTGATCCGAGTTAAGTCTTGAGATCCATTTTGAGGACCTACAAGTGGTATCAGAGCTTTCGGCCCGACTTTTGTGGTTTTCGGGTCAAACTTTTCGGATTTTAATCTTAGTTTTTGTTGGATTTGAGGTTGATTTCGTGTTATTTATCTCTTTTGGAGTCCCTTTCACCTTAGAAATACACGAGAATCACTAAATCTAAGTTTTTAGTATTTTAAATTTTTGTGTCTGAGCTCAGATTCGGCTTAAAAACTCAGATCTAGGCCGATTTATTGATTTTTAGACTAAAGTGTTTTTGAATTTTTGGAAGTTTGGGTGTTATATTAAAAAAAAAATCGCATCAGGTACTGTAGCAGTCGCTTCTGAGGTATTGTAGCAATCGCGTCGCCGAGGTACTGTAACAATCGCTTCGCACGGGACTGTAGCAAATCGTTTCGCTTCGCACGGTACTGTAGCAAATCGTTTCGCTTCGCACGGGTACTGTAGCAATCGCTTCGCACGGGGGGGGGGGGGGGGGGGGGGTACTGTAGCAATCACTTCGCACGGGTATTGTAGCAAATCGTTTCGCTTCGCACCGGGGTACTGTAGCTATCGTTTCGCTTCGCACGGGTACTGTAGCAATCGCTTCGCATCGGATACTGTAGCAACTCATGCGAAACGCTGTAGCGACTCGGCACTGTAGCAACTCGGTACTGTAGCAAAAAAAAAAAAAAAAAAAACTTAAATTTTTTTCTCTTTCAAAAAAAAATAAATAAAAAAAATAAAAATCTAACCGAGTTAAAAAAAATTGTCTTACGAACCTGAGCTTGAAGGAAATCTGGATATGGGAGAAAGCCGAAAGAAAATATTAAAAGGAGAATTCGACATGTTTACACATATTAAAGGAGAATCGGTTGTCTCTCTCATCAACAGATTTGAGTCACTCGTCTCCAAAATGAGTAGTGTCGGTATCATCAATGGTTTGTTTGAGATAAAAGAACCACAAACCTGTATACCATGACACTCTCAGAGTTGGCTTCTACCATCAAGTCTTTGAAATAATGGAAGATAAGCTCCAAATGAACAATCAGTCCAAAGAAAATAAAGTTGGGTCAAGTAATAAAGTTTGGACAAGTGCTGCCGGTAAAAGCAGTCATGCATGTCCTATCATTCCCGACACATCACCAGTCGATGAGGTAAATCACAATCTATGCACTCAAGCTTGCGTAAATAAGGTTACATATTATAGATATCTTCAGGACGAAGTTTTAAAAGAAAATGCAAAACTTCGTCAATTAAATGCTGAATATGTAAAGGCTGACAAGATCTATGTTAAAAAGATTAAAACTTATCAAAATGAAGTTGCAAATCTTAAACTTAAAATCTTTCAACAAGAGCATAATGTTATTTATTATAAAAACATAATTAATGATTTAAAAGATGAAATTGAAAAGTTAAAACTTGATGCTTCTGATAAAAAGGAAAAAGAAAAACAAGTTGAAAGATTTGAAGCATCATCTGAAAAATTGGATGATCTTATTGGAGCCCAGAGAAGTACTAAAGTTAAAGCGGGGCTAGGATATGATTATTCAGCGGTACCTCCACAGATGAATGATAATTACACTAGCTTGTCCCACTTTAGCTATAATACTTTTCCAGACGAGGAAATGGAATACAGGGTTGGTAGAATACCAAAGCCTGTGAAATTTGTTCCTGCTGCCTCTCAAACTACTACTCCAGTCCCATCATCTGATAAATCTGACATCAATGTGTCTTGTGTAGCAGGTGATGTAAATGGTGGTGAATGTGGGACGGTTAACCTGGGTTGTAAGCTAAAAAGAAAGTTAGAATCACGTTTTGAATCATGTGTGGATCTAACCAAAACAATTAACAATCCAGTTTGTAATAAAGTTTGTGAGTCCATGTTGGGAAGTTTAAAGTCAGGGTCAAATTATGTAGTTTGTGAAAATTCAAGTGATGATAGTTGTACAAACGTTTGCAATGAAAATGAATGTTCTTCTTCTGACTCAGATTATGAAACCGTTTGTGATGAAACTTTTGTTGAAAAATGTGTCAACGAAAGTAGGCCTGTTGAGGTGAACATATCAAGTTGTTCATCATCAAGTTGTGAGACTGAGGATAATTCAAGTAAAAGCAAAGTTTTTGAAAATGAAAAGGCAAGTACTTCTTGTAAATATGTTCCACCAAATAAACGATCATTTTCTCAAACAACCAATCAATCAAGAAATCCTCAGTCATACAACTTCTATGATAACAACTACTATGGTCATTATCAACAAAATTTTGTTGATCCATATTATACAAATGTGTTTTATAATCATGTTCCTTTCCATGGATCACCTTTCCCACCACACCAACCACATTATAATTCAGATGAGTTCTATAACACTCCTAGGAGAAAGTGCTGTTTTTTGTGTGGTCACTCTTCTCACCTTGCAAGACATTGCAAGCACGGGTTCAAGCAACTGCTTGATATTCAAAGGCGGCTTAGTCAGTCCCCAAAAGGAGCTTTTAGTAGCCCTGATTCAAGGACTGATCAAGATGATAGTGGACAAGTAAATAAATTAAAACACAAAAAGAAACCTTTTTGGAAAACCAAGAAGGATAAAATCAAAAAGGATCCAAAGACTGTAAAGTCTGAGGATTTACTAAAAACAGTTTCAAAAGCAAGAAAAGAGAAGTCCAAAATTGCCAAAACCAAGGAAAAAGTTTTTGCTTGGATTCCTAAGGACTGCTCTTCATCAAGTGAGGCCCCAACAAGAAATAAATGGTTTTCAGGAAATAAAATCAAGTTTGGTCGATTTACGGTTGACCTTCCCGGGACAAAAGTATCCCGGGAACCCATGTCTATTTAAACGCTTAGTGCATGCAGGGTCAATCAAGGAGGACTATCAATAGTATTAGGTACTTAGATAGTGATTGCACCCGACATATGATGGGAGACGAAACCTTGCTATTTGATGATAAACCATTCGATGGCGGATTCGAGTCTTTCATAAGCGACATGGGAGGAAAAACTTCAAGGAAGGGAAGCATTATTCAAATGGTTCAACAACAACTTTTCGAGCGTTTCTCAAACTAACCTCGTCCAACTACTTCTCTCAAGTGATGGATCCTGCATCAGCTGTTGGGTCTCGGTTTGAATCACTTCAACTTTGTCATACAATGTGATAATGCTTGCTTAAGATAGTCCATCTGATAACAACTTTGCTGACCTTTTCACTAAAGCCGTCGATCATGCCCGGTTTGAATTTCGGGTCGAATCACTTGGCATGATCAATTTTGATTAAAACAACCTATCTATCCTTTTGTTTTAAAATTGTAAATATTTTTCAAATATGCCACAATTTTAGAGGGAGAAAATGCGTTAAGTTTAATTCACCGAAAAGATTTTCAATTCATCTTAAGAAAAGCTAAAACAAATCATTTGATTTACCAAAAAGATTTTATATTACTTTTAAGAAAATCTTAAAGAAATTGTCCCGTTTAAAGGGAGCTCCTGCTTAGAGGGAGTCGGATAATTAAAATTTTCAAATTTTGAGAAATTCATCCGACCATTGGAAAATGATAGTACATTGATATGCAATGATCCTAGCGCATGAAAAGAGTAGATCAAAATGCTACAAGGTCATTCATCAATGTGTAGATAGGCTTGACAAACTAGTAAGTGTTGGGTGATATAGACTTAAACTCTTGTTGTTGCTAGTGGCTATACGTTTAAGAAGCGGTTGCATGATTCCGTTAAAGTCATATCAATGAAGGATGAAATGTAATTACACATGTCATGCCCAAGCCTCTCTTTACCTGATCACAGTTGTCTTATGAAATAAGTGTCAATTTTTAATTTTTATTTGAGTCAAGTAAAGCCTCATAGAAAGGCAAGAAAAAGAAAGCCAAAAGAGTCAAGAAAAGAAAAGAAAAACAGAAAAACAAAATGAAAAATCAAGAAAATGAGTTATTTAGGATTTTAACTTCTGCGTTATTTCTTCATTTATTTTGATTCAAGCCTTGGACTTTCTCTTTTTGTAGTCATACAAGACCTGATTGTTAAGGCCCTGAATCTTCTGTTTTCTTTTAATCTTTCTAGATTGAGTCAAGTGTGCCAAAAAAAAGCACAAAGTGTCAAGTATGTTAATAAGAGTACTGTGATTAAATAAGAAAGGTTTAAGTCAAGTTGAGGTGATATGTCACCACAAAGAAAGCCCGAGATATGATGGAATCAGTAACATGTCTGATTAAGTAGGGAACACATAAGCACCGTGCCTAATTGTACTTTAAACGTATCACTTTGGCATCAAAACACTTGTCAGGTTAAACAAATGGACGATATCTACAGTCGGTGATGAAATTGTGACATAATAATATCAAAATGAAAACGCGATCTAGGGCTTTGCAAATCAATATGATTCCATGTTGTGATCTTTCTCATAAAAATATTAAAATCGATAGAAAATTCTGTAAATATTATTGTTATATAATATTAATTTCATCTTTACTCCTATCTTTTATTGTTTATTTTGATTTTGTTTTATTTTAGTTTCAACTTCAAAATGTTATGTATATATTTTTCGTTATATTTAAAATATATGAAAATGCCAAAAAGATTTTAAATTTTTATATATTCGTACATATTTTGTTAAACTTTGTTTCATTCAAAATCATGTGTTTTGTTGTCAAGGTCGTTCATGCAAAGTTCGTTGGAAATCTGGGACTTAAACAAATCATTTACAAGTTGAGGGACTGAAATTCGGAGGGCCTATGAACGATTTCTTCTTGACCCTCGAGAGGGTCTGTGAGCGAATCTTATCGTTCTAAGTTTTGTGCAGCTATACATGGACAGGTAGATCAAGATCAAGTCTGCTTGGAGTTGCAGATATTGAAGCGCTTAAAAGAAAACGAGAACGTGAAAGTTGGTGGTTGAACTTAAAAAGGAACTGATTGTATCTGAAGACAAGGAAAGAAACCCTTCGGCTCAAGAAAGTCAACAAAAGGAAAATTAGATGTCGAGCCTCCCGCATCTGATGTTTCTAAAATTTGCTGTTGTTGATCATTCCCAGAAAATAAGATTGAAGTTCAAGTCTACAAGACCGGAAAATAAAGAACTGTTTAAGATCCAATCTGGTTCAAGATCCTGCATCAAGACAAGTACTAAGTTTCAAGAAATAAAGACGAAGCAAAGAACTTGACGAAGGTTCCTCGACATACTCAATCCTAGAGGGAGATTGTAGGGCCAATATTCTAAATTGTTTTTAGGATTGTATATGTCGTTCTAGTTTGCTTTTAGTCGGTGTAGTACGTACTCGGTACGTTTATTTTGTACGGTTAAAATGTAAACTTTGGATTATTAGGGACCCTATAAAAGGGCCACTTAACCCATTTATCCAAACAACCCTTTCTAACTCTTTCACAACTCTTGGAAATAAAAAAGAAGTTCTCTCTCCAATTCTAATTTTTCTCTCTTTTACATAAACAAACTAAGATCCGAGATCCGAGTGTCGTTGGTGATTTCCGCTAACCAACAACACGGATTGATCCGAGTCAAGTCTTGAGATCCATCTTGAGGATCTACACATACATTCACATACTTACACATATGTATATAGAGATACACATTACATACTTAACCTGCTAATCTTTCTTTCATGCATACATACATATTTTCTTTCATACTTTCTTATCATTACTTGCCTTGTTTATGCATACATAATCATTCATACCAACTTTTAAGGGTCTTTCGCCCCATAACCTTCGTAGATATTATAAGGGTCTGCAACCCTTTAACCTTCATAGATATTATTAGGGTTTTCAACCCTTTAACCTTTGAAGATATTATTAGGTCTGCAACTCTTTAACCTTTGCAGATATTAGAAGGTCTTCAACCCTTTAACCTTTGCATTTGTTAGAAGGGTCTGCAACCCTTTATAACCATACATGCATTCAATATAAATATATTATATATCCATATGTTTATAACCTTTCTATGTACATGCCACACATACCATATATTTACCAATTGAAGTAAGTATATTAACTTATCACTTACGATTATACACATAGTCCCAAAACATTTAGAAAGGAAAGAGGGGGGTAGAAACTCATCTGGATCCTGTTATGTTCCGAGTTAATGGTAACTCCCTTTTTCAACAGCGCACGGCTAACTGTCGAAACTCATAAGAATTAATTAACTATTTAACTACAATCTTAGCTAATCAAGTTAGTAAATTGAGTTAACTAAGTTAACGAGGTTAACTGAGCGTACTTGATAAACCAGACTTGATAGTTAAGCTTATTTGGTCTAACGGGGCTACATTGATTAACGAACGTGGTTATTAAATTTATTCTTTATCTTACATTCATTATATAAGTATTTCTTCCATTTATTATATATATTTCTTTCATTTTTATATTCATATTCTACGTCTTTTAAAAATCTAACGGAACTTAACGTAACTGACGAGGTTGATTAGTTTAGTTTATTTGTTTGGATCAGTTTTGGTTTATCAAAGACTAGGCTCAACAGCTCATAGGCTTGGCCAGGTCATGCCTAAATAGTCTATAAAGGCAACTGACCTTGACTCAATCCAAGCCCAATTCACTTCTCTGATTCGCATGGCCTAGTTCTCAGATTCGCAAGACCCAACTCTTATCGCATTAGCATGGCGGCAACTGACCTTGACTCAATCCAAGCCCAGTTCATTTCTCAGATTCGCAAGGCCCAACTCTTATCGCATTAGCATGGCGACAACTGACCTTGACTCTTATCACATTAGCGTGGCCCAATCCTCGGATATGAATTCTCTTCTCGCAGCCCCGCTCATATTTCGTTCTCCCAGGCTGTTCTCGCTGCTCGCATATGGGCTTTCTCGTATACCCGGCCCAAACTCGATCTCGCAATCCATGATCAAATCTGGCCCAAACCAGCCCAAACTCGATCTCGCAATCCATGATCAAATCTCGCATACGGCATGCCCAATTCGCATTTGTTTCAACTAGCAAAAGGGTCTTCGCATTTGTTTCAACTAGCAAAAGGGTCTGCGAGAACCGGGATCCGAACCTGGGTGTCCTCATTCCCATCTCAACAAATTAGCCATTCCACAACTATGCCCATATGTTAATGCTCCATTTAACTTAATTATATACCAAGGTTGCTGCTGCTTCTCATTTCCCTTTCCTACTTGAACCCGATTGCAATCATAATTATTATTATTATTAATTTTATTCTTTTTTATCAATACGCCGTTACTATTTTCATCATTATTATTATTCTTGCTATTATTAAGATCATTATTATAAACCAAAATCGAAACTTGGTTAGATTAAAGTCCGGTTCTTTTATCTTGGTTTGTTAAACCCCGATTTCGCTAGATTTAGGAAACCCTAAACAAGCCGAACTTAAATGAACCAGCTTATATATTAAAACATACCTTGAATCCATTTAGATCTTGAACGTTTTTCTCGTTTCTTGAAACGTGTAGGACTCGTTCATGCAAATTCTTGGATTCAAGGAGTGTGTTTTCAAATATGGAAAGTGGCTAGGGTTTAAGATGCATTTATACCTTAAGCTCATGGACCTTAGGCCTATTTGCACATTAAGTCCATAATTAACTCTAGAGCCATTTTTCATTTAAGCCTACCACTCTATTATATTATTTTATTAGTCGCCAACAAATAATAACACATAATTAAATAATAAAAATTCCTTTATTTATTATTTAAAAAAGCCGGATTGTTATAGTTTGTAAAAATGTTAGAAGTCAAAGAGTCGTTTTAAACATATGTGAGAGAAGGAAGCACAAAAAATAATTCAGAAGAAAAATTCGTATTTAAGTAGGTAGCAATTTTCTGTCACAATTTTTTTTATATTCGTTTGATAAGTTAAATTATGTTTTAAATCTTGTCAAAATATGAGATATCATATAAAATACCTATAAGACTCTTGATTAGAACTCATGGGCTCCGTTAAAATTGAATGTCATGTGGTGGAGAGCTAGTTTATTATACCAGTTCCAACATCGGATGAGCTAATTAAAAGGAGGATTTTAATTGGCCCAAATGTGCGTTGTTTATGTACCTCAGCGGAAGAGTCGGTGGACCATCTGTTAACCGGCTGCTTTGTTTCTTCTATAGTGTGGCAACACATTAGTGATTGGTGTAAGCTAGGTCCGATTTTTGCGTTCTCGTTGGGACACTTGTTGTGCATCCATAAGGGTATTTCAGGAAGTGAGGCGAACAAGGAGGTGAATCAGCTAATCATTCTGGTAGCCTGCTGGACTATTTGGCGTGATAGGAACAACTTAATCTTTTCAAACACTCCTATTAAGATGGATAGCAAGCCGGGCAAATTCAAAGCTTTAAGCTACTGTTGGAATAGGAATAGAGCTAAAAACTAGTATATAGATTGGCAAAAGTCGAGGACCTTCTGTGTGTAATTGTATTGTTTGGTCTGTTGTATTGTGTGCATCAGCTTATGCTAGCTCCTTGCTGGTATAAGGTTTTTGGTTTTTTTATGAAAGTTTGCGGTTCTAGAAAAAAACACCAATAAAGCTTAGTTAAAAAGGAATATTAGAGTGGAGTCTTCTAGGTGTGTTTAATGCAGCTCCAGAGAAGACTCAATCGATCACATTAATACTTATCATATCATAAGATAGTTTGTCTAGCATCTACCAAGCATTGTGCCAAAATTGTTGGGAGCTTGCTGGCCCAAATGAATTATGAGATTGTGGCCAAGGAGGAGGATTCTGCCAGTTTGCATATTGCCCAGAATTACGACCACGGCCCCAACCCATGCGTCCATGACAGCAACCCTGTGATCTACTGTGACCGCAACCCTGTGATCATAAACTAGGAACGCCTTGCAATGAATCTTAAATAACTCGGACCACATGAAAAACTGGGCTGATTCCATCTCGAGGGTAACTTGAATGAAATTCTTAATATGGATACTGTAACGGCTGGATGTATTTTGTTTTCCATCATTGAGGATGTCAAGGAGACGGAGAAGAAGGTTTATGTGATATTGAGACAGGACATCGGCCAAAGGAAGAGATGACCTATTCCTGGAAGGGTGGAGGGCGGCTTGGTCAAAACGATGATATCATGTAATTTTGGTTCATCGCCTTACAATTGATAATTAGATTGATATCCATTGAATTTGATCCTGTTGGTTTTCTTTTGAATGATTACAAGACCCATCCCCATCTTTCAATGCAACAGTAGCGGTGATCTTTACCATCTCCTTCCGTCGATACTCCACCATCAACAACCATTCCATCTTCGCCGGTATCTTTGAAGACCTCTTTGGCATCATCGTCTCAGCCACCCGGGACATGATTTATTAAATAAATTGAAAACTCATCTTCTATTTTGTACATTAAAAAAATAAAAAGCTTTGTCAATCATGTGTTTTTGGCAAAAGCATTAGACTACCGTTTTATGATTCAAGTAGTTGTGTTTTTTTTCCAGCTTGGCATTATCCATAGTGATCTGTGGGTATCTCCTATTATTAGTACGACCGGGCATCATTATTATGTTTTTTTGGATGATTATTTCTAATTTCTTATGGACTTTTCCCTTAGCACACAAATCACAAGTATTTATACCAATTGAAACACAAAATTAAACATTTTCAATGCAATAACGGTACTAAATACATCAACAATACCTTTAAACAATTTTGTAGCCAAAATGACTTGTTGTTCTGCCTTTCGTGTCCACACACGCCATCCCAGAATGGCAATGGCAAGACAGAATGTACAATTCGAGCTATAAATAACATCATTCACACAATCCTTGCTCACGCTTCCCTCCCACCTAACCTACGGCATCATGCACTCGAAATGGCCACTTACATCTTAAACATCCTTCTTAGCAAAATCCTTAAATTCCAAACCCCGACACGCCTTCTTTACAATCGTTCACCCGTATACAACCATTTACGCTCGTTCAGTTGTCTTTGCTATCCTTTATACCCTCCATCACAATTCACAAGCTCACCAATCGTTTCGCACCATGTGTCTTCCTCGGTTTCCCAAACAATCATCGAGGCTACAAATGCCTTAATCTCCAAAATAACCAAATAATTATTTCTCGTCACGTCGTCTTTGATGAAACAATTTCCCTTTTGCAAAATCTATCTCACCTAAACCCACATATGCGTTCCTTGATTCATCCATCAAGCCCTTATACCGGTCTCATCTCCAACAGTCACCCTCGCCCTAAGCAACCACCTTAAACCCATTCTCACCCTCGCCCTAAGTAATATGTGAGACTAAAGTGTTACTCAAATATATATATATATATATATATATAGGGGAGAGATATTTTGAGAACCATGTTGAGTTTTAAGAACTTAAGAACTCAATTCTAGATCACACATTTAATTAAATGGATTGAAATATGTGGTTGAGATTAAATCTGGCAAAAAAGTCAAAGTAGAAGAGAGAATAAATATGTAAGTGGTTACACTAACTTTTACGTCCGTTACACATGTGTAAAAATTCGACTTGGTGCGTAAAAAATTCTGTAATTTTTTTACGTGTATGTAACTTACATATATTACGCATGTGTAAAAAAAATTCGAAAAAAAAAATCGTTACACTGAGTTCTTTCGAGTTCTTAAAACTCAAAGGGGTTATTAATTGAAATCTTCCTATATATATATAATGGATAGAAACAAAACATGAATGGGAGATAAGCAATAAAAGGTTTGATTTATCGAAAGTTGCGAGTATGAGTAAAACTAAAATACAAAGCTTCACAGAAACATTGTTATGATATTCTAGTGTATTGCATATAAACGATACTTTTCTAATTTCTACTGATCACATTTAAAAAAAACATAATTATGAATAAATAACAGTAAATGCATTGCTTTTCTAAAAATAAATATACCAAAGTAACGTAGTATAGTTACTTTTTTCCCAAATTGATTTAGGGTATGTTTGGTATGGGACAATGGAATGAATAAAGGAATGGACAAAGGAATGAAATGGATCATTACATTTCATTGTCATGTTTGGTTATCATTTAGGAATAAAATGATTTTTCACTTTATTATTATTATTAGTAAATATTATTATTTACTAACAATAATAAACTGATAATATTTATCATTATTATTTACTAATTATTATTAGTAGTAGAAAATAATAATATGTAAGGTCCCCGACCCGAGTGCCCTACTTTCATGCTGGTTGGATTTACTCATTCACATAATTCGTAAAATCAAAGTTAATTGAAACATTTCGTGGAAATAAAAGTCAATCGTTCATACATAACATAAACATCTTGTCTTAAAATAACATAACATAAGTCTTAAACATAAAACATAAATGACACGGGTGTCTTCTTCATAGCGATGCCAGTCTTCCTCTTATTACCACGTGTCCTCATCAAGCAACTTGTTTCATTATACTTGTCTGCGTGCATACTAAAAGTCAGCTACGCTGAGTGAGTTCTAGTTAATTAACGCACATTGCATTCACTTACTTACTAATACACGTCCGAAGATACGTATTAATACTTACCAGTGCCTCTATTAATCAAACATACCTTCATACGTTTATACTTCTTGTTAACTACATACCTCAGATACTATAAAGATCCGGTCCTCACATACCTTGGATATTATAAGGGTCCAGACCCTACATATCTCGGAATTAATAAGGATCCGGGGTCCTACATACCTTGGATATCCTCAGAGTCCAGTCCCTACTTACCTTGGATATTATAAGGGTCTAGTACCCTACATACCTCGTTTATTATTAAGGCCCGGTGCCCTCTAACATACCATACCATTCTACCTTCATTACATTTTTTTTCTTTCTACTTCTTTCAATCATAACTAATATAACAACCACGTGCATACTATTTAAACAATCCATGACATTCACATTCATACGCAAACATAAATCTAATATACACTTACCATTTAAGTTAAGTGTATAAATCTAAACATATCGTAGTATGCACACAGCCCCGAAAACATAATACATAAAGGGGGCTAGAACTCATATGGATTCTGTTACGTTCACCGTTGATAGTAATTCCCTTTTTGAGCTGTGCGCGGCTAATTGTTTAATAATGTACACGTATTAATACTCTATAATCTCTTGTCATTTATTTCTTAAGTTAACGGGGTTAACTTTCAAGTTAACCGAACCGACGGGTATTCTTCTTTACCCTTTCGGGTTAACTTAACATACTTAATCTTATTTATTGTTATTATATAATTGTATTACTTTCGCCTCATTATTATTAACTCACGTTCTTAACGCATTTAGGTTTCCTTAAGCGAGTTCGGGTTACGGGTGCTAGACGAGTCAGGTCTCGGTTTCGGGTTCGTTCAAGTCTTGCATCCGTATTACTCTTTTTACTTTTATTAGGTATTATACATTATTATTTATTATTAATAATTTACTAGTATTATTATTATTATTATTATTATTATTATTATTATAAAACCCAACCAACAACCCCACCCCACCCCCACCCCACCCCACCCTACCCTACAACCCTTTTCTTTTTCTCACTTTCTTCTTATTCTTCCTTGTTCACTGCCGCCGCCACAAGCAGTCCGGCCATCGGCGCCGACCACTCACCCCACCCCACCCCACCATCGCCGCCACTTCTTTCATTCCGACGACCCAAGGACGGTTATCGGGGTTTCGCACGAATTTTCGCATCGCACGGGGTTTGCTTCGCACGAGATGCGGTTGGTCTTCATCGCACGGGATTCGCTTCGCACGGGGTTCGCTTCGCACGAAATGGGTTGCTCAACTCGCATTGGGGTTCGTGCGAACCCAGCTGTTTGTTTCCAAATCTGGTTTGCGTAGGAGTTTTCAGACCAAGTTGTTGACGGCTGGTTCGGGTCTTGCGGGGGATAAGGGACCGATTGACGGAGATTGGGTTCATTACGGGTCTGGTGGTTCGAGTCGGGACACTACAAATCTGGTTCGATTTCTAGTTCTGGTCGACTGCGGAAATCCGGGTCTCGTTGAAGACTCGTTTGCATCGGTTTATTAGTTGTATTATTTATTTCCTTAAACACCTTCTTGTTGTTATTGTTATTTGATTGAACTCGTTTAACTAGGTTCGTTTATGTCGACTCATTTGTGTCGGTTTGACTCGGTTCATCTTTAAGCTCGATTGTTCATTTATTGTTTATCTTAACGAGACGAGAATGAAATGAAATGAAGATAATGTCTTACCTTTTGATGGGATTAAACTAAATTTTGAATGGAAATGGAAGGATGGAATGTGTGTAGAGGGTTTGTTTGTGTGTATGGGAGTGTGTGAAACAATGATTGAAAAATGATGGTGATGGAATGATAAGGATGGAATTCTAGGGTATATGGGTTTAAATAGGCAAAGCTTAAACATTTTTGGCCCATAATCTCACCCAACTCCATTAACCCCTCTTAATCTTATCCATATTCTACATAATATTTAATTAATTTAATTAACGTTTCTCGACACGATAATTAGAATAAACTCGAGACATTTGATTTATTTATTTAATGAAACGAGGACGTTACATAATAATAATAATAGTAATAATAGTAATTAATCATATGGATATTCATAATAACTAGTTTTTAAACCTCGTGCGTTACAACGATATATTTAATCAAATAAAAATAATCGTAAAAACGTTGAATCACGCATATGCGTTGTGAAATGTTAACTCACCAAATTTAAATTTAATAATAATTCTAATATAATAATAGTTATATTATAATATACAAATCAATAATAATAATATACTATAATAATATTTACAATATAACAATAATTATAATAATAATTTTTATTATTATTATTGGGTCATTTCCATTCCTTGAAGGAATGAAAAAAATACCCCTTCCTAAAGGAATGAAAATCCTATAATTGGATCATTCCTTAAGGAATAACCTATTCTATCACTACATGACAACCAAACATGTTTTAATTTATTCCATTGGAATAAGTCATTCCATTCCACCCTTCATTATCTCATACCAAAAACTACCTTAGTTGACTAAATACTTTTTAATAATAATATATCAAATTGATGTTTAATAGATATTTGTTTTCCAAATTGATATAGTGGAGAAAATTGTACACCAAATTGGTGTATTATAAAAACTATTTACCAAAATAAGTACTTTTTTAAAAACTTTGTTTCTCTTTCATTATTTAAATGATTATAAATGTGACTTACTAATATACCTAAACTATTATAAGAAGCAATAATTTTCACATGGCATCATTATGTGTCCTACACATAGAATGACTAGTAGATGCTATGTCACCAATTTTCAACTATACTTAATTCAAAATTCAGAACTCTTTTATATGTAATTTATGTTTTAATTAGTGTTACTAATTTTGAATCACTATCATAGTCAGCTGTCAATTAAAAAATATATAACCTATATTATTAAATACTTAGTATTTACTAAAATAACTACATTAATTTTGTGAATAATAAATAGCCACACCCTGGCCAGGAGGTGGGATGTATATGTGACACCCCCCATTTTTTAAGAACTCCGTTAACCCAACTGCATTATCTTACATTTAATGCATAATAATTACACGAATCAATAACAAGTCACACATGCGAGTCTGTCAGTACCTGATGCTGATTAATTTTGAATCAGATACGCTTAAATAAGTTATATGTGCCATATGATTTTAAGTGTTACATGATTAAGTACATTATTCTTGCTTGGCATGTTATTAGTTATTATAATACATACACACACACATCGCGTTACGCGACCGACGTGCAGTTCGGTAAATTGTTTAAAGAAGTTTTAAAACCCTAATCACCCCATACCTTAGCCTAGCCGCTTCCAGACGAAAAAACTCTTAGTTTATAGGGTGATTTTGGTGTTCTTGGAGGGATTAGGAAGTCTTTTGATCATAACTTGCTTTTTGGAATCACGATACGTAAGTGTTAACGCTAAACTCTAGTTTCTTGTTTGTTTCTTTATGAATCTAGATGAAAAATCTTAGGATATGAAGAGTTCTTTGATATATGTGTTGTATGATGATTGTGATGTTGTGTAATCTTTTGGATGATGTGCTAGAATGTTAGGGTTGTGTTATGCATGATTACTATCAGGTTATGTTGAATTCAGAATTTTAACAGATTCATATATGCTTAATGTTTCGGCTGTTACTCTATGACAAATGATGAGTTTTGATTGATTATGGATTCTAGGTTACAGTTCATTGAGTCTACTTTCCAGATAGTTACAAGAAAGATAGTTTTTATGAATTTAAAAAATTGTGTGTCAACGCTGTTACATGAAATTTTCCGGCCTTCAATTATGATATGATAACTTGAGATTGTCAAAGCCAAATGGGTTAGTTCTACTTCTGGAACTTCGTATTTTAATTTTGGATTCTAACAGAATTGGCCTTGCTTGATTTGTATTAGTTTTTTGGCATAACCAATATCAAATTTAGTGGATATTTAAATAAGTAAAGTGGTGCCGAAAAGGTTACCGTAAAGAAAGTATATGGTACCATAAAATTTGGTACGGTACTATACACCCAGTTATACTGTCTTTTGGTACGGATACTTTCGAGTACGTTAACGGGTACGATATCGGTCTCATGCTTAAATTGAAGTATTTTCTATGGCGGTTTTCTCATATTTATGTTATGTTTATGCCTCAGCACGTCAGTTGTTATTTTATATATATATATATATATATATATATATATATATATATATATATATATAGGGGTGGGATCCAGTGAAAACTTTTCTTAAAGAGAAAACTTAAAAACTCCTAAAAACAATTTTTAACTTTTTTTTAAAGTTTCTGTTTTTTCTATTATTCTTATATTTTGTTATTGGTTCCAAAAAAAAAAAACCTGTTCGGTAACCTCGTTGGTGTAGTGCACATGTGTAATGGTGTGCGTTGCATGTATACAAAAGTATTTGTATTGCATAGTATACAACATTATTGCACATATTTGATACACACTATTGTATATATGCAATATAAGACTAATACGCACATCGATTACACATTAGTACAGTGTAATACAACATTAACGAACATGTGCACTACATTGACTTTTATTTTATTATTATTTTTTTTCCATATAATACAACACTACTACACATATACAATACAGAAATATTGAATATATACAACTAAACACTATTGAACTTAAAAATACATAGTAATACACATGTGTAATATAACGGTTTCGCACAATAATACGTATATGCATTACAACGGTTTTTTTTTGTTTTTTTTTTATTTTTTTCGACTGAAGGGGACCAAAATATAAGAATAATAGCAAAAACGGAAATTTGAAAATATTTTTTTATATTTAATTAAAAATATTTCTTTAAGAGTTTTTAAGTTTTCTCCCTAAAAATGATTTTTCTCTTGATCCTCTCCCTATATATATATATATAGGGGTGAGTTCTAGTGAAAACACCTCTTAAAGAGAAAACTTAAAAACTCCTAAAAACTTCTAAAAAACTAATTTTAACTGTTTTTTAAAATTTTTTTGTAGTTTCTTTTTTTTACATTATTCTTATATGTTGTTATTGGTTAAAAAACAAAAAACCTTATCGGTAACCTCATTGGTATAGTGCGTATGTGTAATGGTGTGCATTGCATATATGCAAAAGTATTTGTATTGCATAGAATACAACACTATTGCACATATTTGATACACACTATTGTATATATGCAATATAAGACTAATACACACATTGAATAAACATTAGTATGTATGTGTAATACAACATTAACGAACATGTGCACACATCGACTTTTATTTTATTATTTTTTTTTCATATAATACAACACTACTACACATATACAATACACAAATATTGAATATATGCAATAAAACACCATTAAACTCAAAAATACATAGTAATACACATGTGTAATACAACGGTATCGTACAGTAATACGTATGTGTATTACAGCAGTTTTTTTTAATTTTAATTTTATTTTTTTTATATTTTCGAGTGAAATATAAGAAAATATAAGAATAATGGCTAAAACAGAATTTTGAAATTTTTTTTATTTTTAATTAAAAATAATTCTTTAGGAGTTTTTAGGAGTTTTTAGTTTTCTCTCTAAAGGTGAGTTTTCTCTTAATCCTCTCCCTATATATATATATACATATATATATATATATCATAAGTGTCAGGTAGTGTAAATCTAGAACTTTCTTGACTCGTTGAGGCACGGAGGGTTATCCAAGCTTGAAAACTTGCATCCATTGCTTAGTAATTTTGTAACATCTGTCTTTTGAAATAATAAATAAAGGAAGTTTTGTTATTTAAATGGGTGTTGTTATTTAATTATGTTAAATAATAATAGGATTGGGTTAATACATGGGCATGGAGTTGGTTACGGGCTTAAGGTCCATGGGCTTGGAGTATTTAAACTCCTTAAACCCCTCCTAAAACCCTAACTCCCTCATTTTCATCACCTTTACCTCCATACACACTCAAAAAAACACACAAAAAGCTCTCCTGCATACCGAATCCAGATCTGAGCAAGGAACGCGGGTGATTCGCAGCCGATTTCCATAGACAAACAAAAAACACGTCTAGATTCACGTGTTGATTCACATCCAAACCAAATCGGATCTAAGAAAAGGTACGTTTTAAGAAAAATTGCTATGTATTTGATGTCGGTTTTCCTTGAAAATTGATAGGGTACTAGATCGGCTTATATTGAGTAGGAAAAACACAAATTTTACAATAAATGAGTTGTGAATGTTGTTTCGGATAAAACGGATAAGGTTAGACTCAAGAGAAGATGGGTAAATGAAGTTCGGGCCATGTCAGAACTTATAGGTGGAGTTGTTATAGATCGGAACTCAATGTAGTAGTAACACAGGCCTTTAATTGAGTTGTTATATAAATGCCATTCTTTGCCAAGTGACGTGAGGTCGAAGACTCACTCAAATATAAACCAAATACTACTAAATAGATAGCGGTAAGTGGGTATCGAACATGAGGAGTTTGTGAAAAATGTGTTAATAAGCAGCTTAACAATTAAACTAATATAAATGTAAATGACGAAAAAGTAATTTCCAAGTTGGTTTTAATTTGATTTTATAAACTAAATTAAATTAAACGAAAGTTGTAAACGAATAACTAAGCAAGCATTCCTCTCGGGGTTCGGGTTATTACTCAACACTCGTGTTAACATTCAATGGATAAACCATAATATCTCAGTTTTGTGTACATGCAATTGTTTGTTGATTAATCAAGAACTAAGTACTCAGATTCCTTGAATGCGAGGTTGTTACTCGACAAAAAATCAATACGATTATCCCTAATTCCTTCCACTAAATCTCGGTTGTCAACGACACCAAGAACGCATGGTTCAAAACTAGATATAAGCGATAAAGACAAGCTACAAACAATCACACAAACATCATGACTATACTAACATAACATTTAGATAATCAATCCAAGTTCAAGAACAATAAACAAAAGTGTTTTGCGATTAACCTTACATCCCGAGAGGAATACCATAGAACTAGCCAACCATGGCTCAAGAGATCATTCTTGCATCAAGTATCTTGTTTATAGCAATCCCAAACATAAACAAATGAGTACAAACACCCAAAATATTATTTTTGTCTTCAAAAATTGCCCCCAAGCCGTCTCCAAGTGATGTAGATGAAAAGGCCATAAAAAATCAGACTAATAACAAAACATGCAGGTAGGCCTACGCCCCGGCCTGTGGGCCACGGTCTGGACCGTGGGCCACGGTCCACCCCACGGTGGCCCTTTTCCTCCACGGTACGGTGGACTCTGGAATGTTTGGTCCAGTTGAACCGTGGTCCACGGTCTGGACCGTGGGCCACTGTGGAGCTCACTTCCAATTCTTGTTTTCTTCGTATCTCTCTTGTTCCAGCTCCATTTTCTTCACCATTTTCGCGTGTGTTCTCATAACGTCATTCTCTAGCTCCTCAAACCTACAATCACACGAACAACCGTAGTCAACTAATTCCACGGAATTAACTTAATCCCGCAAGTATATTTATATCTTTTACTTCACTTAGTTTCTTCCCTACGGGTCGCTCGTCAACAAGTTTGCAACTTTATTAATTTAGTCTACTTGATTTACCATCTTGACGAGTTCTGGGTCAAACAGCTTTCGTTTACACATTTTATAAAGCATACCTTACTCGCTTAACACGAAGTAATCCACATTGCTCATTTGTTATCATGTTTATGACTTTCCTTTATATCATAATCCGGTCTAACATCATACCAATTTTCAAGACAACCCGACATCAAATGAACTACCTTTCTAACGAAAATGTTCCATAACGAGTCTTGATCCGAAATCCAGGTTTTGTATATGTGTTTTCGATTTTGAGCCTTTCATGTTTTCTTTTAATCTAGTACCGATTTGTGCGTTGTTGAAGTCCATTCTTGATTCCAAGCTAAACTGATACTTGGTGTTTTGAGAGCTTATGTGTGCGTTTTGAGCTGTTGGTGAAGGATGAAAACATGGGTGTGTTGGGGTTTTAAAGAGGGTTTATAGGTATTTATACCCTTAGCCAATGGACCTTGAGCCCATGTTCATCCTTCAAACCATTAAATTTTATGTCCATGTTCCTTAACAATCACTGTTATTTAAAATAAACAATAAACTTAAATCAAACATAATAATAATTTTATTTTTCTTCTTCTTCTTCTTCTTCTTATTATAACGAAATTCGGATGTTACATCACGTGTGTTGTTACGGAAATGCCCGTATCTCACTTTGGAAATGACTTCAGATTTCAGTTATTTCCACAATTCAACCATATACGATACAAAACTAGCTCGGGCAGTGTAATTATTCAAAATGAAGGAAAATGTGGTGTAAGCTATATTTGTATAGTGTGATGGATGATTTGGAAATATAGGAATCAAGTAATCTTCAATATTAATGATTTAAAAATGGAGTTCATTTTTGATTCGATCATCCATTTTTCTTTTCTACGGATTTTTACTATAAACAACAACATTAGTATTTCATGGACCGGGTGGCTTCGAAACCCTCTTCTTTTCATGTAATATTTTTTTTAGTGTTCTTTAGTTAGATTTTTGTAACCATTATGTTTTTATATAAAATTGGTTGTTAAAAAAATTAAATCAAATGGTGTTTTATTCATGAGAATTCAAATAATATGTTTTGATATATTTTTGGAAGAACACTTGGAAATGAAAAGCAAAACAAAAGACTAAAGAGTTTTAGACTAAAAATAACAATTATTTGTGGCTAAAAAAACTATTATAACTTGGACCTTGGAGATTTTAACTAAGAATGCTAGTTATTTAATTTTAATGAAGAATTTTAATAAAGTTTATCAAAGTCAGTTTTTCGGTTTTTTATCAATGATTGTTTCAGGTTTTTTGTGAATTTGATTATTACGAGTCAAAAGTTGGTAAATAGATTGTGTGGTACAAGTTAACTACATTTGGCTCAAAATTTGTTACGGGTCCAAAAAGGGGTAATATGAGTATTTTTAAAAGTTTGAGAATGCGGGTTAATTTATCATCAAATTTGTTACGAGTTCAAAGTTTTGACTTGAAAATGTCAAACAAATGAAAGTTAGATTTTAAACATGATTTAGGTTTCGAATTTATTTTCAATGACATTTTTGGAAATAATGAAAAGATTCGGGATTTGGCTAATTGACTATTTTTCCTACAACTGTTGAAATTTAAGAAAAGACGGCGAACTCTTTTGACATGCTCCCGCCAGACCTATCAATACTTCTTAAATTTTATCAAATTTGAAACATTTGTGTCAGCTTTGATTTTTCCTTTAATGGTGATAAAAATGTAGTGTGTGATACATGCCATACAAAATTATGCTTAAGTGAAGCAAAATATTCACAAAATTGAACAGGTTAACGTGTTATTTTTATGTGTTGTCATTATGGAAAAGTCAAGAAGCCTCCTTAAAATTATAAAAATCATTTTCATGGTATAGTTCAGAACTATTATTGTATGAAAAGTATTTTTTTAAATTGGTTCATAACCAAAATTTTTTCAATTATATATATATATAATATATATATATATATATATATATATATATATATATATATATATATAAATGAAACCCCTAAAATCCTACGTGTCGTGATGTGGTCGCTGCCCCCTTTTATGGAAGCCATCAGATTTATTGATTTTTAAATGAAGGCCTCTCATTGATTTAACCCAAATTCATTGGTATGGGTCTTACCAAAACCAGATAGCTCTTAAACAGGCTATAACATCTCATTAAATTAAAAATTATTCTTACCAATTATTTGATATGAAAACCTATAAAATGGGGATATAATAAAATTTAACATCCAATTTAAAAAGAAAAAGATATTATTTATAATTAATAAACAATTTTATAGTTAAAAAATAAGCGGGCCACGGTTACCAAATCTATATAGCTTTTAAACGGGTTATAAAACATATCATTTATTTATGAAACCCTTTCATCATCAAACGCTAAGTATATTATTAACTTTCTTACAATAAAAAAAATTAAAATCCAAAAAATAAATATTAAAAAAAAAATGTAAAACAATCATTCTCTCAAGCCATCAGATTGTTTTATTTGTAAATAAAGGCTTCTCATGCATTTGATCTGAATTCAAGGTCTCACCAAACCCAGATAGCTCTTAAATGGGTTATATCTCATTATATTAAAATTTTATCACATCAAATATTTGATATGAAAATCCTATAAAATAGGGATATACTAAAAATTAATATCATATTTTATTTAAAAAAAGATATTATTTATAATTAAGAAGCAATTTTAAAATAAAGAAAATAAACAGGTAATGGGTATCACCAAACCCAGATAGCTTTTAAACAGATTATAACATCTCATTTATTTATGAAACTATTTCATTATCAAACCTCAAGTATATTAATTATTAACTTTCTTACAATAAATAAAATTAAAATCCAAATATACAAGTATAAATATTAAAAACGAATAACGTAAAACAACCCCCGTAATACAGGGGATAAAATCTAGTGTATATATATAGAAAAGGGTTGAAATAAAAAATACATAGCTTTGTAGGAAGAGTAAGAAGGACATGAAATTTAGAGTTAGGAAACTATGTTAGCCTATTTAGGGAATTATGTAACCTAAATCCTATATCCTAGGAATCTATTTGTTATTTTGAAAACTACTAATCTCAACCACCAAATCCTAGATCCAACGACCTAGATCTATTCATACTCTTCCTAAAAAAACTATCTATTTTTACCATAACCCACCCTATATATATATATTATTACATTATAATACGTATAGGCAACCCTTCACCTCCTACGTTCTTTCACCTTATAACTTTATTATTTGGATCATCTCGTTGTTTGAATTGAGTTCTCTGTGTCAATTAAATCTAGTATGATTAGGTTTTTTAGTTACTTTGAACTTTGGTATAACTGTTTGAGTATGCTGCCATGTTTCAGCTCTATAAGACCAGTGTTGGGTTCGTAGGCCTTTTGTTGGCCCGGTTTATTATTTGAAGTCCAAAGGTCATGCGGGTGTAGGGTGGCCAGACCGAAGTCCGGCACGATTTAGATTTCTTGCTTAATAATTTACTAACCCTAGTTCAATATCTATATAAACCACATCATGTACTTGTAATCGTTGTCACTCAATAAAGAATACATAGTTGCCACCCGTGGACGTAGGTCAGTTTAGACCGAACCACGTTAAATCCTCGTGTTGTTTATTGCTTTCGCTTGTGTGTTCAGTTTCGTGTGTGTGTTTAATCCTAACAAGTGGTATCAGAGCTTAGGCTTGTTACACGAAGAACAGGCTGAACCGTCTATTACGCCGCCGCATCACCGCTAGCAGTCGCTAGGGTTCCGCCGCCGCCGCCGTTCGATTCTCGCCGCCGCAGTAGCGCCATTAGAACGATCGTCGCGGCGATTGACGTCTTTGGTTCAGGTTCTGTTTTTAAAAGCAATTAACTTTTGTCATCAGCACCGTGTGTACCGTTGCAAGAAGAAGACCCTTTTGTATTTATCCTTTTTCTTCCCAAGAACGTGGAGATCTATAACCAAAGTTTTTTTGGTTTGGCCTAATCAAGTGTTTATCGACTTGGGCCGTGAATTAGGAGCCCGTACTTAAAACGAATAATTAACTTATATTTTGTTTGAGTGGGCTTTTGGTAGTAAGGCCAGGAAATAAATATTTGGGTCGAGATCGTATTTTGCATGGTATGAGGCTATGAGCCAAGAACAGTTTAATCAAGATCCTATTTTTTGTTCAGGAGCAGTTGTTAATCAGAATAGGCATTAAAGAAACCGAGAACCAGTGCCAACCGCGTTTGTCAGGTTTTAACGTTTCAATTTAAAAGTTTTCGTTTCTGATTTACAGTTCGTATTTCCGCTGCGTATAAATAGGTTGATTTTTTAACAGAGTTCAGTAGAACGGTCGTTAAGTTCAGTCTCGTGCCATTGCTGTTTCTGTCTCTGTTTTTTATCCAGATTTTTGTTTTAGTCATTGTAATGGCAGAAGACGGAAATGTTTCAATACAGAAATTTGGTTGGTGGAAGATGCAGATTGAAGCGCTACTTTGTCAGAAAGATTTAGATGTAGTGCTGGAGGATGAAAAACCAGAAAAAGTTGTCAAAAGTAGATTGGAAGAAGTTAGACAAGAAAGCTAGGGCTTGTATTACTTTGTCATTGTCGGAAGATGTGGCGTTTAACATCATGAAAGAAACCACAGCACGTGGTATGATGGAGGCACTATCCAACATGTAAGAGAAGCCTTCGGCAGCGAATAAGGTCTATCTAATCGGAGAGCTAGTGACAACAAGAATGAAAGAGGGTGGGTCAGTTACAACGCATATTAATAATCTTAATTCGATCATGTCCCGCTTAGTGTCCGTTGACATTAAGTTTGATGATGAAGTTCAAGGCCTGTTGTTATTATCCTCTTTGCCCGACAGTTGGTCGCAAACAGTGACTGCGGTTTGTAGTTCGTCTACAAAAATTACCTTTGATGTGATTCGGGATCTGATTCTGGGAGAAGATTCAAGACGTAGAAGTTCAGGTGAATCATCAGGAAATATGTTAGTCACAGAAGGTAGAGGTGGGGAAAACAACAAGGCTGTGGGAGAAGGAAGAGGAGTCAGTCTAAGACTCGTAAAGATATTGAATGCTGGAGTTGTAAAGAGAAAGGACACTTTAGGAATCAGTGTCCGAATGGTAAGAACGATGTGAACGTTACAGAAGATGACACAGATGACGGGGTCAGTAGTGATGAGGCTTTGGTTTGCAGTGTTGAGGGTAACGTTGATGTTTGGGTGATGGATTCGGGTGCATCGTTTCATGCCACTCACTGTAGTGAAGCGATGAAGAATCTTAAATTTGGGGATTTTGGAAAGGTTCGACTTGCGAACGATGATATTTTAGAGGTTATATGTATGGGAGATGTTGATTTGATAACTTCAGCCGGTAGTTCTTGGACTTTGAAAGACGTGAGGGTTATTCCAGGTTTGAAGAAACGTTTGATTTCAGTTGGGCAGTTGGATGACTAGGGGCACGATGTTAAGTTCGGGAATAGGCAATGGAAGGTAGTCAAAGGGAATCTCGTGGTTGCTCGTGGCAAGAAAATGGGTTCGTTGTATGTGGTCGATATGTCACTGAAAGGAGTGGATCCAGTTTTGGTGAAAGACAAAATCTGGTTCACAAAATCTCATGGGCAGAAGAAGGTTCGTTTTGCAAATAACAAACTCAGAGCCAAAGTGAAGATTCAGCATGAACTAGCTAGGAAGATTAAATCAGTTGGGGAACATCTTGATAGTGGGAGCACAGGTCGTGTTTCAGTTACAGTTCCAGGTCGACAGTGGATTAAGAAAACCTGTATTCCAGCTGTAAAAGTCTCTCCAGTGAATTACTTGCTGAATATGGAGAGTGTTTGTTCTCAGGTTATCTCAGGATCCGGTAGTTCGTTACAGTGGGAGCCGGTAGGGACAGAGAACGGGTCAGGGGCAGTTTTAGCCGTGACTGACATGTTGGAGCTTCGGGAAGCTTCAACGAGCCTACAGGTTCATTGATGAGAAGGCGGTGGCAACTAGAAGATGTTTAATGTTCATATTACAGAAGTACAATCAGGAGTGTAGACGAGAGTATTCAAGGCCTCCGAGTGTGAGATTTTTGGGTTCGTAGGCCTGGTTTATTATTTGACGTCCAAAGGGCATACGGGTGTAGGGTGGCCAGACCGAAGCCCGGCCCGATTTAGATTTCTTACTTAATAATTTACTAACCCTAGTTCAATATCTATATAAACCACATCATGTACTTGTAATCGTTGTCACTCAATAAAGAGTACCTAGTTGCCACCCGTGGATGTAGGTCAGTTTAGACCGAACCACGTTAAATCCTCGTGTTGTTTATTGCTTTCGCGTGTGTGTGTTTAATCCTAACAACCAGGCCACTAAAATGCATCAATGCTTGATAAAATCGAGGTTCCATGATTTATATAATATTTTACGGACTCAATTTGTTGTTAATCTCTCTTGTTATTGCAAATTTTATAATTTGTTTTTGTCTCTTTCTTAGTTCAACCTTATGCACGCGCTTCTGAATTGGGGACCTTCGTCTTGGTGATCTGCATCTTTTAGAAATTACTGACCAATGACAAATTTCCATCCGTCCCAAATCCCAGCTGCAACGATGGATCTTTGTATAATGCTTCCGTCGACGATAAGATTTTGGTGGGTTGTATTTCCGCCTTTCCGGCTACACGTGTGTCCTCGTCGTCGGCGATAGTTTGCTGAAAATGGCGGAGGTGCTTAATTGTCCCTAGCAAATGGTTATATTTGTTTGTTTAAACTCACTGCTAAAACACACAGCCATATTAGTGCAGCCTTTAAGCAAATATTATCTTGATGTTCATGGCAAGCTTGGTGCCATGGATGTCCCTCTACCGTTGAAGAACTAGGACGATTTGGTTCCCGATACTAGGAAGGAACTCGGGCTCAATGCTAACGAAAGCTTGAAACTTAACTTTTTGTTTGAAAATCTGCAAACCAGTATATATTAGTTTGGTATTGTCAGTTATATTTGTTTCTTAAAGCTCTATAAAGCAAGTGATCAAGGCTTACTCGCTGTAGTTGGGTTTGAATGATGATGATGATGGGTGTTTAGGGATGACTTCGACTAAACAAAGGAAGAAGGCAATGATCGATGGAAGCACCGACACCTAAACAAAGCCACACCATGCTAAAGCTCAGTTTTCAAATGTCTCTTATGGCGTTAGTTTTCTACGTTCACTGCACTATTCTATGCATAATCATTGTTTTTTCTAAAAGGTAAATTTTATTAAAACATCCACACCAAAGAAGGCAACAATTACTGTTAGAATGGCTTTATAGTTTGTATTTAAGAACATGTTGAATTGGTAAAAAAAAAACCCACTAATAATCAACAAAAGACAAGAAAGATGAAATTAATGTAAGCTGACCACTAAAAGTCAACAGAACAAGATGAGTCAAAAAGGCATGAAAGGCCAGTCTAATTAACCATTTAGGGGGTGTTTGGCAGCATGTGTATTCTGCTTATTGTGACTTATAGTTGCAATCACCAGGTTTAGCATGTTTGGCCTTTTTATCTTAATTTGTTGCAGGTTGATATAGTGTTCTTCAATGGCAGTTTTTGGCTCATGTGCGTGATCTAGCCGGTGCAAATCCAATCATATTAGAAGTGACTAAGGTAGCAATTTCCCTTTTTCTTTATGTGGTTAAAACCTCGCTTTAATATTTACTAACTATTTTTTATTTTATTTGTGATGAAGTCACCTTCTATTTGGAATTGATTTCAACGGTGTTGTTGATTGGGTTGTTTACGCCATAATAAAAAGCTCAACTAATTATTGTTATTATAGTAGCAAACATCAGCATGAGTATAATGATTTTTGTAATCTTAATGTTTTGGTTTTTGTTGCGGTGTTTTAAGTGTTCACTTGACAAGCTCAAAGTCATTGGTTGAAGACTTGAAATCACTATAGTAGTGTCTGAAATTCAAAATAAGAAGGGGTGGGTTGTGTACATCCTGGTTAATAAGTATTTCCATTATCCATTTTGCGGGTGTAGCCTAATTCAATATTTATCCCCATTAGGTAATCTGTGTTGGCACAATTGTTGTTTGGCCCAAGTGTAAAGCCCAGCTCAAGAATTATTAGAGTTTTATATATTTGGTAATGTCTTGGCTAGTAAGTTTGGTTAGTCTATATAAACCGAGTTATGGTTAGACATTAGAAAAGAAGTTGGTGCAACCAAGTTAGGATTCATCAAGAGTCAAACCAAGTTAGGGTTTGAGAATTGTAATCAGTTTTTTGAGTCATATTTTCTGATTAATATAAATAAGAGTTAGTCGTTTACTTTGTTGTTTGATTATCGATCCGGGCTTGAATTGGTATCAGAGCCAAGTTCAAGAAATCGATAATCGAGTTAATTGTGATCGGTGACGAGCGGTGGCTTGAGGAGGAGTTATCAATCGGCGCGTATCGGAGCCAAGTTGGGTTTCCGAATCGGAGTTTCTTTTCACTAGCTGGTCAGTCGGATCTGTTACGGCGGCGATTGGAATTCTGGAATTAGTATATTCAATTGGCAGCCAAGGATATAGGGTTACGTCACCGGTAAGTCGATCGGTTGTTACGGTTCCCGTTCTCCGCTTTCATAATCTGCAATTGTGTTTGGTTCAAAAGTCAAAAGGGATTCTTTAATTTATTTTGTGTGGCTGCTTCATGAGTCATACAAAAAGGAAAATAAAGTTTCTTTATATTGGTTGTTGATTTAACCATTATTACAATTTCTTTTGGGTTAAATAAGGTCTGACCATTGCTGCTTTGCTTTTGGGTTGAACACGGCGATTCGATTCAAAGTTTGTTTTTTACACTGGTTGAACGAGTTAGGTTTTAACCAAGGTTTGATTTATTTTGTGAGCAAGTGGGTTTGGTTCTGAAAAGTTGTTCAGACTGTTTGGTTTGTATTTGTTCCAACGAAGTGGAGCAAAAGGGGTTCTACGTCAATGGCAGGTGACGAAGAAAGACCGGTAATCCAACCCAAAGTGAGTGGGGGGGTTTCGTTACAGGTTCCAAAGCTAAATGGAACTAATTACATCACATGGGCGATTGTGGTGGAAGCAGTACTAGATGATCAAGACCTATGGGAAGTTGTTCAACCGGAAGAGGGTGTGGTTATTGATGCGAAGAAGAATAAAACGACAAGATCGTTTTTGTTTCTAGTGATGGATGGTGATATTCTTCTTCAGATTTCTCAATACAAGAATGCCCAGGATATATAGACGACTTTGAAGGCACGGTATGTTGGGGCCGAGCGAGTTCAAAAGGCTCGACTGCTAACTCTGAAAAGTGAATTTGTGAAACTCAAGACGGAGGAAAACGAGACCGTTGACGAGTTTGCAGGAAAAATAACAAGTATGGTTTCAAAGGCAACAAGTCTAGGTCACGTGTTCGAGAAAGATGTCTTGGTGAAGAAGTTACTGGATGCGGTTCCAGATAAGTACTTTCAACTCGTAGCCTCAATCGAGCAAAGTGTTGATCTCGATAGTTTGATGTTTGAAGATGCTATTGGAAGACTTAAGGCGTTTGAGGAACGTCTACGAGGGAGAGAGCGCGCTTCAAATTCGCAAGGTCAGTTACTTTTCAATCGATCGAAAAGTAGTTATAAAGGCAAATCGTATGCTCAGTCCGGTAGCCGAGGTAAGGGTTGGCCGAGTTCACAGGGGCGTGGAAGAGGCCGTGAAACCGAAGGTCAAGACCGAGACGATGAGGACCAAGATGGTTGCGAAAACCGAGGTGGTTAAGATCGTGGGTCAAGTCATAAGGGACAAAGAAGAACCAATGATTATCAAACGGGAAGAAAGGATAGATCACAGGTTCAGTGTTACCATTGTGATGAGTTTGGTCACTTTGCGGCTATGTGCCCGGAACGTATGAAGAAAAATGAAGAATCTAATTTGAACAAAGTTGATGATTTTGATCCAACTTTATTTATGATAAAAGGTGATTAGAAGACTGTTTTACTGAATGAAGACGGTGTGATTCCAAAGCATTTCGAAATTGAGCCGATGGAGAAAGATGTTTGGTATCTCGACAACGGAGCATCGAATCACATGACGGGTAATAAAGCGTACTTTTATGAATTGAATGAACAAGAAACGGGAACGGCGAAGTTCGGAGATGAATCTTGCATTGATATTGGGGGAAAAGGGTCGATCTTAATTGAAGGGAAAACGGGGGAGCAGCGCTTGTTGACCGATGTCTACTACATCCCGAGCTTACAGTGCGATATCATAAGTCTTGGTCAAGCAACAGAAGGTGGATGCGAGATTCACATGAAACATGATTTGCTAACAATTAAAGATGATACAGGTAAGCTTCTGATGAATGTGACAAAGACCAAGGACCGATTATACAAGATTAGCCTCAAGATAGCAAGTCCCGGTAAACGAGATATCATTGGAATGAAGAATTTTGCAGGTCGGGATCTTCAAAGTGTTGAACTGAAAGAAGACAAGGCGGTTATAACTCAGATTCCAATCAAAGATCCAACTTCCAAAATTCAATGTCCAAAGAAGAATCCTAAAGAAACTAAACACATGGTCAAGAAAGAGATTCAAGCCCAAGGGAAGATGAGTAATGATCAAACGAAGCAAGTGTTACTTCAAGCTAGGTGGAGCCCAAAAAACATTGCAAGAGATCAAGAAATGTCTAGGGAGAATCAAGAAAAGGACAACAAGCGTGAAGCTGAAGACCCACCAATTTCGAGTAGGACATTAGGGGGTGAGCTGGGTGAGTCGGATACAACAATTGGGGGGGGGGTGATTATTGTCATAATTGTTGTTTGGCCCAAGTGTAAAGCCCAGCCCAAGAATTATTAGGGTTTTATATGTTTGGTAATGTCTTGGCTAGCAAGTTTGGTTAGTCTATATAAACCGAGTTATGGTTAGACATTAGAAAAGAAGTTGGTGCAACCAAGTTAGGGTTCATCAAGAGTCAAACCAAGTTAGGGTTTGAGGATTGTAATCAGTTTTTTGAGTCATATTTTCTGATTAATATAAACGAGAGTTAGTCGTTTACTTTGTTGTTTGATTATCGATCCGGGACTTGAATCTGGACCCCAGTGTAGCTTAACTTCTATGTTTGATTTTGTTCACTTTAGGAGTGAACTTTATTTTTTTCTTTCAAATAAGAAGCAGGTAGCAGCTAATGTCTATAATCTGTTCTTATCTGTGGTATCGAGTAACTTACTTTGGAGTTAGAGAATTGAGATCCACGCTTATTGAAAATTCAATTTGTTTATCTTTTTTACTCTTTGCTTAATTCAATCGGCCACATGTAATGCATGTCACTTTAGTTAGTTGTAAAATACATTGACGCTGTCAAATAGTTAAGATCCCATTGTTGCACTAGCAAGACAATACAAAAGTGATACTGTTTGCTGTTCCTATAACCAAAGTTGGCTCGGTTCAAATATATGCGTTTGTTGATGGAGGGGTATGCGTGTTACTCATCTCTTTTATGTTAAAAAAAAAAAAAAGAAAACAAAAATAATAAGTAAAATTTTGTTGTAATGCATTAGGTATATGAGACGCCTAAAGTTCATCTTCATCAGACAAGATACAACGATTCGGTCACAAGATTTACCTACCCTGACCCACCCAGTCGGCTCAGAGGTCAATCGTATATAGTATGTACAATTTCTTTTTTCTTTTCTTTTTTTATTTCTTTTTGTTAGTTGCTGTTTGGGTTTGTAAAATCTTTTACTAGATATAGAATTTAGAAATATGAATATGAATATGTTTTTGCATCATCATACGGATTTAGGGCCCGAGCTATTAACTAGGCTTGAGTTGACTCTTTTAGAGTTATTTTCAAGAGCTCGAGCTTTGATCATGATTGTTTTTTCAAGCTCGATTCCCGTAAGAAAACGATTTAAAAAGTTTATTCGTACATTGAAGTTGATGTAACCATCTTTTAAAATATACTTTTCTAAGCATTTACACAGACATGCTATATTGTTACTATTTGATTATATTTATTTTTCTTTGAGGAAGTGTTTGCAATTATGATATTAATGATGTTCTTTATTGTTTTGTAATCCGGTTACTTTCATGATCTCGAAAGAAGGTTATTGCTTCAACAATTTCCCAAAGCCAAGTTCTATTAAGCAAATTCATTTCGGCGGTATTACATTTGAGCACCAGATACGGATGTTAAAAAACTGATATATACATATAACCGGAACGATTTTTTACTTCTCTCAAAACCGAAACCGACTCTTTGATGCATTGGGAAAACAACATATTGTGGTGTAGCTCAAGAAATAAGTTCAGCTCATACGTGACGTTTAAGGCATATGGTTTATGAGTTATTGATGTATTTTTGTAGCGGTAACACATTTTATTCATAGCATGCTATATGTCTTTGTTCTAGACGAGTACTATATACTATGATATTTGGATTATAGAATTCGGTGTTTATTAGTCAGATTTCAAAAATAATATTGTATTGTTTGGAAATAGTCTTTTGGCAATTATTATTATTATTATATATAACATTTAACAAGTTTGGTGCCGCTAAGTGTCAATTGAGCCACTTGGCAACACCAAATTGATTCTTGGCATTATGTTTTTTTTATTCCGGTACCGTAACGAACATAATGTAAGCCAACCGAATACGCGTAGACTCACAACCTCAACGTCTGCAACACCCGGTTTTACCAACCGACACCACTTCATTGGTCCACCTCAAATTTTTATATTCTTTTTCCGTTTTTAGATCCGGAACTATAACGAAAGTAACCGAAAACGACGTCCGAGCTCGTGTCAAGTTACCATCTCATGTCCGGGACGGATAACACTTGGCTTTTACAACTACGCAGGTTTACCAACTAAATAAACGTCGAATAATTTATTTTTTTATATGTTAATTTGACGAATTTAGTTTTTGGGTTTTAACGTTCAGGCTTTACTAATAGTGTTTATACTGTAACGAGCGTAACCGATAATGTCCGAATTCGTGTCGAATTCAAGTAACCGAAATTGATTACATTGCGTCGATTTATCGCCTCAACACCCGTGATAGACAACGTTAGTTTATCACCACCGGGTTTTACTGACTTGCGAAATGCGCCGGGTAAAACACTCGTTGTTTACAATTATTTTTGCACACCAAGTGCTCAATTAAGCATTTCTTTCTTCTTTTTTTTTCCTTTTTATATTTACATTTCTAAAATAGAACACACTTGTTATAAATATATTTTATTGTGGTTATCAATACCTAATATAGATTAGGCTTTTTCTTCAAGTTATCTTCTCCTATATATACATCTTATATACCTCATTGTAATGAACACCTTATGAATGAAATCTCCATGTTTCTTCCTACATCTCTTTCTCATATTCTTGGGCTATTAGGTTTGTTTCACAACACGTTATTAGCACGAAAGTTCTCTGGTCATAACTCTAGTCCCCACTCTTAGTAGTTGGCGTATCCAAAACCTTGAGAAAACATGGAGAGTTCATAGTAAACTTTTGTTCTTGCTTGTCGAAGATAGAAGAGGATAATTGTCTTCGGTGTTGCTCTAACGCTGTTGATTACCTTCGGTCATTCAAATGATTTTAAAGGTACGTAAATAAAAATTTGCCGATAAAATAAGGTTCCAGAATATGCTTTCTTTTTCTTAAGTTGTCAACAAATTAAATATATGATTGGTATTGGGTTACTTAAATACTTGATGATGATGGTTTTTAATAAAGTTTAATTTAATTAATTATGTGAGTAATAGCATATTAGGTTGGGTGTTTGGGTTGCAGTATGTTTATGTCCATGCACTCTTTAAAATATAAAATAGATTTGCTGTCTATAACTAGTTGAAAGAGATAGCATGTTCTCATTGAATTTTCGACCATATAAATTTGAGTATACAAATCATGTGAATTGCATTTAAAAGTATATTTTAACCATAGAAGTAATAAATGTGAAATATATAATTGCCACGGTTATCCATAAATGTGAACATTTTAATTGTGTTTAATAAGATTATAAGAATTGTAAAAGCTTTTGAAAAATTTCAGGAATAAAGTTCAATTATAATGATATTGATATGTATAAGGTCTGCTTTTCTTGACACAAGTATCAACCAAAGCATATATTTTGTTTAGAAATATTGACATATATGCACATGATTTAATTTATAATGTAACTCAATAACTTGTTTGCTACAAATTAGTGGGATATTTATTTTGGTATAAATATGAGTTTTATACAAATCCTTAGTAACTTTAGACGAAGTTACATCTTTTATTTTTGTAAACTCAAATTTAATGTTATGTGCGTATATATTCTAGAATTATGATATTTTTTGAGTAGACTTGGTTTATTTTCATGTATATGTATGATTCATTAGTAACGTTATTTTTGGTGCTGAATTTTACTAAAAATAAACATATGACTCAATTAATGCAGTGATGATCAATTGGTATTGACATAGATATCTTTGTAATATATACCATTGTTATGATTGCTCATTATATTTGATATAATAAATACTTACCCTTAGTTTGTTATAGAATTCTCTTATATGATTATCGTATTATTAACTATAATGTTATAGCCATAAAGCTTTATTATTACTTGCTTTATTTGGTGAAAATTATAGCACATATTATAATTATAATTTCTTGTATTGCATAATTTGTCTTTTTTGATATACGTTGTTTTTAAGATGTTATAGTTTGTTAAATGAGCAACGAAAATAAAAGTTGCTTTTATTACTATGAAGTACTATAATCTTGTTTAGATTATAGTAAATCCACTTATTTATTTAGAATAATATGACACCTGAAGTGTTATTCTCTCTAAATCTCATTATTGAATGTTATAAAATCTTAGCATGATAAATCTTACATGACTAATTTATGTAATTACTTCTCAATACTTGTTATATAAAGAGAAGATTAATTACGAGGAAAAACATGGATAAGACCACTTTTCATTTTCCAAACCTCAAATATGCTCATGAAGTAGCATATCATTAAAGCGTATGAAACGTTTGAAATAATTTAGTATCCATGTTGAAGAAAACTATGAATAAACAACTATGGAAATGGTTTGATTTGGTTTTATATCATTCCATAAAGTGAATGTGACTATGTATTGATCGTTGCAATCATGGGCATTATAAAGATCATAACGATGATTATATTAATAAAGATCGGCCATTGGAATTATAATGATGGTCATGCTAATAATGAGATTGACCACCAAATGTGGCAACGGGATTGACCATATATAAGAACAAAATATGATAATAAAAAAGTGGAATAATGTGATCATTTGAAACAATAATACAATGTTCTCTCATATTTATAGTCATGTATTAAAGAAGCATAATACATATACGATCATAAACCTAAAGTTTATGGATCATGATTATCTAATGGCATGACCGGTTAGACCACACCGAGTCAATGATGTGAAATTTATTGAAGAACTAAATGATTCTTCCTAATAATTATACATGTAATATTGCTCTCAAGGGGAATTATTTATTTACCAACTAAAGGAGGGTGTGAATCCCTAAATGTTATGGAATGAGAAAAAGGATACACATATCCTAACATTATACCATTTAGTGTTTTAAAATCTATGCATCGTCTAAATGGTTATCATTTTCACAACATGAAGTTTGTGTGATTTGTGGCTTAGCTAATGAGATAGCAAGCACAATATTCTAGATTTTCATATTTATTTTGGTAAATCACTATTAATAGACGAATTTATTTTGTTGAGACGATCATTAAACGTCTACAATTGGTTGCAATGAGAGCAAAAGTTCATGTTTTATTTGGATATTTGTCATTTTACATGCATTCACATCGAGCCAACAAGTTACGATACTTCCTCCCCATTGTAATTGGTTTTTGGTTAGTAACCAAGCATCTCTTATCTAATATTTCGTGTGTGTTATATATTGAAATTAATCCACCACAAGACACAAAGATGAGACCATAAAGGAAGTTGGGAATTTATGTTGGGTATTAAATATTGTATCTATGATTAGATACTTAGAGCCATCAGTGAGTTATTTGTTTAGTTTATGGCTTGTTGGTTTTCACTTTTGTGAATCAACATTCCCAACATTAGGGGGGGATATAAAAGCAGTTGAAAAAGGAATGAGTATGAACGAATTATCATTGATCCTCAAAGTAAATTACGTGAAAAATTTCAAATGATAATTCATTGAAATATTAGTAAATCAATTACCAAATGCGTTCACTGACCTACGTAGAGTGACTAAGTCACATAAATCAACTGCTTATGCTCCAATTAATATAAACGTCCTGGAAGGACAACCATACATTGGTAAGGACTAGTGAGTCTAAGGCACGCTTGAAGCGTGGTATACTAGTCGATTCTAAGAATAATGATTCCTCGAAAATTGGAGCAAGTAATAAAGATGGTCAAGTTGAGTATAGTAAAAAGGTCTCTTGAGAGATGTTGACATGATGGTTATTGAAAAAACCTCAGGTACCTGAAACAAAGAGCTCTTAGTAAATTGTATTTTGTCATGTCTACAAGATATATGGAATCGAAATAAAATCGACGTCGTTATACTTTTGTATACAATATAGCGCTTAAAATTACGAAATGATGAGGATCAAGATTTAAGATCTGCCCATGAATAAAAACATATTAGTGATTGGCCAAAGTGGAAAGACGCAAATATGGCAGAGTTGAATTCTCTAAATAACAGAAAGTTTTTCGGACCAGTAGTCCGTACAACAGAACTTGTATAATGTGTTAGATACAAACGGGTCTTTTATGTGATTTGTGAAAAATCAATTAAGTGAGGCAAATTGATGGCACAAGGATTTTGCAAAGATCCATGATTAATTTTGAGGAGACACATTCTTTAATGGTGGAAGCAATTACTTTCTGATACCTAAATAGTATGGTAATACAGAATTGATATGCGTCTAATAAATATTGTGATTTAGTTGATACTGAAAGTTTACATGAAAGTCTATGAAGGATTTGAATTATCAAAATTAAGTTCTCGAGAACACTATGACTCATGCTGTATAATGATTCATATTTGAATACGTTATGATTATTGAATACGCTGAATATAAACAGAACACCTGAAGAGTTTCTAAAGTACTTGAATGTTTGAAAGATTAATTGAAGCATCTTAAGAATTTTATTCTTGTGCGTCAATATGCATACAAAGAAGATAATGTACCATATGAATACAATATCTTAATAAACAAAGAAATTGTACAATATTGATGTTTTGATATATGATGTATAAATTGATGTGCCAAATGAGCAAGTTCATGTAGCAAAACTCATGAGGAGTGAATGCACATCAATAATTTGTTAAGATGGAAAGAATTTTATAATGGATTGAAAACGCCTAAGCATCGACATGAAAGCATCAATAAATGGTCTACAATGTTAACATATCACATATGGACTAAATAGTCGGATTCAGTGTGGTACGCACAATCAAGAAATATTTTGATAAAGAAGGAGATAAGTTGGATGTAATTAGCTCTATTTTTATCAAAATTTTACTCTTAAAAGTTCATATAATCACAGTTTACAGTGATGATGTACACATCATCGAGAGAAAATGCAGAACTTTTAGAAGGAGAATTTTTGAAATACCTTTACATGATGTGATTATTGCTCGACTTGTAGTTCGAGTATATGTGTAATTATATGTTTATCAATCCATCAAAGTGCATCTAAAATATGTTGAGACATTTTACCAAAGACAAGATTCATTCTTTAAGTATATTAAAGGATGTCTAACAATGTACTCTAATATCATTTCCTACCTGAATATGAACTATTATTAGTTCAGAAATACCACAATAAAATGCATAAGTGCCTTATATCGTATTGTTAGCTATATATGATTATTATTTTCTTTACTTATATCTATCAGCATGTGTCTAGCTAGGAGACATCGGAATGGGTTAAAACATATTTTTCAGGTATGAAAGATATGCGTTTATATTTTACCAACCCATCAAAACAAGTTTTGTTAGTCTTGTCATGCAGAGAAACACAACAGGTTATCAATACAATAGTATATGGTTACGAGATGACACAACAGAAGTTTTCACGTGAAGATCATGCAACATTGTTCAACTTAACAATTCACATGTCAAGGGACGAAGACACAAATGATTGAGTAGAAAAGTTTTGAAGCTTTCACAGAAAATCGATCTTTACCATTTTAACGGATATATAAATCAGGGGGAGACAATACGCGCTGCACTCTTTTTCCCTTAGCTATGGTTTTGTCCCACTGGGTTTTCCTAGCAAGGTTTTTAATGAGGCGACATCTCCAAGCGTATTAAGTTGATAACCAAGGGAGGGTGTTATAAATATATTTTATTGTGGTTATCAATACCAAATATAGATTAGGCTTTTTCTCCAAGTTATCTTCTCCTATATATACATCTTATATACCTCATTGTAATGAACATCTTATGAATGAAATCTTCATGTTTCTCCCTACATCTCTTTCTCATATTCTTAGGCTATTAGGTTTGTTTCACAACAACATTAACATTTATTGTATAATATATACTTTATCTAAATTATAAAAACAAATATCCTGGTGGGTCAATTTACGAGCCGCTAAGACTTAGTCCCCTAGCTTGATAGATTGAAATATATAACTAGCTCCAACTTTGTGTGCATCAACATCAAGACCATTTAAGGGATGACCCGTCAACGAGAAAGATGACAACGAACGACACTTTAGATGTTCATGGTATGTACATAAAAGCCCCTTGGTAGCATAACAAACCAAACCGCTACAGACTAAATTCTCGTTGCGTCCCCGCCGCAACGCGCGGGCTCTCATATATATATATATATATATATATATATAAGTGGGGTCTATCTACTTAAACAGGTTTTGGTGGATCATTGAACCGGAAATCCGGTGGAAGTTATGTTTTCTTTAAATAAATTTTAATCATAATCATGTTCTTTTCTTTGTTATAAAAATCATTTAAATATTATATGATTTGCTTTAATATTTAGTTAACTTAGTTTATAAATCAATCACTTTCCACCAACTCCCTATAAAGACAACATTACTTACCCGTACTTGTATAGGTAATTAAATATCATAATTAATTTAATTTTGATTAGACCATGACATCTAAATCATTTCCAATAATATATAAACCAACTTGATGGTTTGTTATGAGAAGTGCGGATTTCATTTGCTTCTTCCATCAATTTATTTACTATTTGCTTTTTTTCCCATTTGTACTTGGTTTCAGTAGGTATGTTATATACGTGGTTTAATGATGGCTTGATATTGAATATAGAGTCTGTTTTCTATGATAAATATAGGTTGTTAGAATTTAATTCAACAAATTAATATATGGAGATTTTGTTGGGACCATTCTTTATAAAGCTAATCATAATGGTACTGATATGGTGAAACTAATAAAAGTCTAGGTGGAAATTCCAGACATTTCATTGGTATTGCACAAGTGGAAATAAATGCGTCATTGTGACAAAAAGGTGCAACGTGCCACGCTATGATTGCACGAGTTGCAATTTGTCTCACTTTAATTGGCTATGACAGGTCATGACTAAAACGTGCAACGTGGCACTCTATGATTGCACAAGTTTCAATTTGTCACACTTTGATTGGCTACGACAAGTCATCAACCGGTTGTAAACAAGCTGTTATAGGTATAAAGCATGAGACTAGGTTGCCTAAAGATGTAAACAAATTGAGTGTATAGCTACATATTGAGAAATAAAACACCTTCAAATTAGAATATATATCAACTGAGGTACTTGGTTTTGGGTAAAAGCTCATGGCGAAACATCGTTTGCAATGAACCACCATTATCAATCGTGAGTTCTTTCTGTCCTTAGTCTGGATCTATTTTGGAACTTATTTTTTTAATTTATGTTATAAACATGATTGCCACCGCTTATAACACAGATTATTTCATTACCTACTTGATGATAAGAAATCGAATACTTGGCCACAGTCAAACCGTTTTGATGATTTGCATTTTGTCGAGAAAGAATATGGTAAGTCTACTATTGGTTCAAACCAAGATCTTATCAGTCTTCTAACACCTTGGTTTATATATGTATATTTTAAATGAGTGTTACAACTTTTGTTTTGACCAAATCTATATGAAATGCCAAGGAATTTGTTGGTCTATATTGTGTGAAAATTTCATATTACCAGAACGTAACACGAAAAATTCGCTGGTTTTGGTTTTGTAAAAATGGGTTGTGGTCAAACCTGTGAACCCGTTTAGTTAATTGTGTCGTGTTCAGGTCAAAACCGAAACATTTTATCACATTTATTTCCTTTAACATATATTTTATGTAGTAAATTAAATTGGTTGTGTATTTAATTCAAAATTAAAAAATAAAGAAGAAAATAACATAAGATTTTATAACTAAAAAAATTCACTGTTTTACATAAATTTGGATTTTTTATGTAAATTAAAGTGTTGATTTGTGATAGAAGATAATAAAATAAAAGGCCTTCGGGTCAAACAAGTTGTTTTCAGGTGCTTTGTTGATCCTGTGTTATTTGATTGTAGTTGTAAACCATGGTTTGTGACCGAAGTGCCTTGTTGTCATGCTCTTGCTGTTATGGAATTCTATTGTGAGAATCCGCATGACTTTTGTAGTAGTTATTTTAGTGTTAAGGTGTACCACTCGGCGTATGAGGATTCTATTAATCCAATACTTGATTTGGAAAGAATAACGAATGTTGAGTTAGATAATGGTAAGGATCATGATGTTACCCAACCGACTATTTGGACACCTGGCAGGGTGAAAAAGAGGAAGGTTGAACCAGGTCGGGTCGTGCCCGTGAACAATGTTAAACGTCCACTTCAATGTGGAAGGTGCATACGTTTCTGGCACAATAAGAGATCATGCTAGTACGCCTTTTGTTTTGTGAAAATTATATATATTTTTTTGTGTATTCTACCAAATTCAGTTTTATAATTAAATTAAATACTTATTTTTGTGGTTAATGGGTTGGATTTGATTGAAGAGAGGTTATTCAGTTTCTTAAAGAGGATAATGATAATAATGATGTTATATGTTTCAGGTTTTGTATAATCCTTCTAGAAGTTGAATGTAAATGATGACAGTGAAGTGAAATTTTGATATACGATATCAGGATATGGGTATGTTTTTAACTTTTACTTTAAATAATGTTTCTTTTGATTCTTTCAACATAATACAAAAATCATAATGTTTCTTTAAATATTGTCTTGGATGTTTTCAGGCTTGTTCCTATCGTTAAACGTGACATTTTTTCAGTTATTATTATTGTTATTATTGTTATGATGTATTGCTATTGTTATTGAAAGATGATTTAGATTCTTGGTTAATAAATATGTGCAATGTTATGGATTTGGTTTCAAACCATTTTTGTAAGGCCCCGAACCCCGGGTATCCTACAGTTGGTATTCATACATAATACTTGTAAAAAGAAAAAAAATACTTAAACTTGAAAACAGTTCATTTCATTAAAACAACCAATTCAGAGTATAATTCAGCGGAAAACCATAACTAATAAAATAAGTTCCCAAAACTAATTTAAATATGTTTGGTAAAACTTTTCAAAAGAAATGTTTAATAATGAAATCTTCCATCCACATATGCCCTTCACCGCCCAAGTAGCTTCGTGCACGTCCAAGCGATAAGACATCCTCCTCTTAACCTGAAACTCACAATAACATGCACACAAAGTTAGCTTGAGCTGAGTGAGTTCAAGTTTTAATAAATAACATCAATAATAATAATAATCACAATAGTCATTCCAAAGGTTTTAAGCTATAAAAGGGATACATCAGCTAGGCCATCATCTTTAATACATAATTATTCTTATATCTATATATATACACATACATATATATAAACATCTTTATAAATGCATCCCTATATATATATATATATATATATATATATATATATATATATATATAATCCAAGTAATAACATCAGGGTCGAGCAAACGTACAACCCAAACACGTAACATTTCATCAACGTATGCAAACACAAAGTAGGCACACGTAACATCCGTAGTCGATAACGACTACTAACATCGCCAAATATTGGCCATACAATAATACATACATACATACTATAACATCCCAAGGCCTACCATATACAAGCAAGCCTATATAAAATAGTTTAAACGTTTCATCAAGCAAAATCGCTTAGGTGTGCATGCTAGCCCAAAACTTAAAAAGAGTTAAAAAGGGCATCATGAACTCACCTGACACAAGACACGTATTCACCACGAGCTAGATGATCCCTAAGTAATCCCAAAAATCAAACACCTGTCGGTTTACATACAAACATTACAATCGACATCGAAAGGACTCGTTTATCCTACGAGACGTTCTAACATGGTTCAAGTTACCTAAACCCTCGACCTCATCAAACTAAATCACAACAGCCCCCGAGGCCTCACATTCACCAAAACGACCCTTAGGTACTCCCGGGAATAAAGAATTCCCAATTTGCCCCCGGAAGCACTAGGTGACACTAACACGCGCGTTTAAGAGTCGTTTAGGCCGTTAACATCAAATTCAGCCCCGTGTGGACCCAATATGATAAAATCACAGCCGACAAGTCCACACGACGTTACACGAGTCAAATGGGTCGGTAACTCGCAAGTACCACGTACCAACTATTCAATAAACGCAATTGCTCGTTGTACCGACCCGTTGGAGTAACCGACAACCAATTCAGCCCTAAAACTTATAAAAATGATTTTTCAACAGCCTATACATCAAAACCGTGTGCCCCCGAGCTGAATTGGGCGTTAATCACATCAACACTCGCGTTAAACGCATCAAATTACAATTCTAGTCAACCGAACACTAACAATATAACTACAACTAGTTGACCAATCTAACGAACACCAATGAACATGATTTTTAAGTATGTTATACTAGACATACCTAGAAATATTTTGGTGCAAAAACCTCAACCAAAACAATCCCGAAACCGCTCAATTGGACAGCCACCCGGTTAACCTAAAACAAGTCGTTTATCAATCAATACGCGTAATACAAAGATCAATTAAGGTGTAAAAGACATGGGGAATCATAAAACTTACATTGAATTGAAGTTTTATAGCTTAACCTTGGCTGCACAGAAGAAAATCGCAAGGGGAGGGGGGGTTCTCTGGTCCGATTGGCGCTGGAATGGGGGGCTAGGGTTAGATAATTTTTTTTTATGATATAAATAAATATGTTACACACTAGCCCTTCTAGTTTAAGGGATATGGCAACTTGTAAGGAAAGATTAGATAACCTAACGTACCGGAAAGATGACAGGGCCAACGAAATAGGCCGGTTAACTCCCGAGAAATATACATACTTTACATGCTTTAATTCTTTTAAACCGGAAATTAACGGGTGTTACAATTTTGGTCTATTTGGTCATGGATTATTGGCATGGCTTGGTTGTTGCTAGCCTCTCTCTCTCTCTCTTTCTATATATATATATAGGGGATGGTTCAGGCGAGAAATTATATTTACTATGAGAAATACGATAAATGAATATTGGCCACTAGTTTTAATTTAGGTTTTAAATGCCTAAAAGTAAATGAAGAAACTATAAATGCGTTCTCTTTTTTCAATTAATATAACTAATAACCCCTAATAGTTATCTATTTAATTAACATAACTAATCAAATTATTATAATTGAAAAATATTAAGAATTCATTTATTTTTATAACTTATTTTTTCTCAGTTGAATTTTTATCCTACACAAGTACAATTTATTCATAAATTAAAATTTCTTTCTATCGAAAACCAATTTCATCCGACTCAATATATTAATATCAATCAACACGTAGTTACATTATGATGAATAGTACAAAAACTATATTACACGTGTTTGCATTAAATATCAACAAAAAATATACAACCTACAAAAAAAACATATAACCTACACTTGTTATTAAAATAAGAAAAACATATAACTTGCACACTATTCAGCATCAATAAAATACATACGTACATGAAAACATATAACTTACACACAAATAACATATAACCAACACACGAAAATTTTATCCTACACACATACAATTTATTCATACATTAAAATTTTTTTATATCCAAATCAATTTCTTCAAACTCAATATATTAATATCCATCAACACGTAGTTACATTTGATGTATAATACAAGAAACTATCTTACACATGTTTGCATTGAATGTCAGTAAAAAATACACAATCTAAGCAAAAATATATAGTCTACACTTGTTCTAAGAATAAGAAAACATATAACATATACACGAAAAACATATAACCTACACACGTATCGGATATTTGTATCTTTGTGTAGTTTATATAATTGTTGATGTCGAATTACATATGTAAGTTGTATGCTTTTTTGTATGCTGTACGTTTTTATTGCTCAAAACAAGTGTAGGTTATATATTTATTGTTTATATTTTATGGACACATTTGTATGATATTTTTTTATAATTATTTATCACAATAATTTTTCTAGATATATCAATTAAAAAAAAATTATGTTTTGATATTTATTGTTAAAAATTACGCGTAGATATAGGGTAATAAATTGAGTGGAAAGAAATTGTTTTTTTAATATAAAGAAATAGTATTATATGAATAAATTTTATATGTGTTGGATAGAACGAAGAGGGAGTAAATAAATTATAAAACTAAATTAGTGGATTTATCTTTTTAATTATTATAGTTAAATTAGTTAGGAATGTTAATTCGAAAGAGAAATTTATTATGGTTATATTAGTTGTATTAATTGAATAGAGAGAGTGCATTTGTTGTTACATTTACATCTTTTTCTTTTATTTTCAAAATATTTAAAACTTAAAATAAAACTATTGGCCCATATTCATTCTCGTATTTTTCGTGCCAATATCATTTCTAGTTGAACTTAAGCATATATATATATACATATATATATATATATGTATATATATATATATATATATGTATATATATATATATATATATATATATATATATATATATAATTTACGAAAAAACTTAACACTTCAGCTATGGCTCGCCATAGAAAATACTTCCATTTAAGGATGAGATTGATATGGTACCCATTCTCATACCCTAATGTAACCGTACTAAAAGGCACTAAAACTGGGTATATGGTACCGTACCTAATTTTATGGCACGAGTACGAGTATTTTCTGTACGGTACCCATTTTAGCCCCACTTTATTTTTTTAATCTTCGTTGAACTTGATATTGGTTTAGCCAATAAATAAATCCAAATCAAGCAATACCAATTATGATAGAATCCTAAATCAAACTGAGAAGTTCCAAAAGTGGAACCAACCCATTTATCTTTAAAAATCTCAAGTTATCATATCAGGAATCAAGGACAGAAAACCCTTTCTCGTAACTGTCTTGACACATAACTTTGTAAATTCAAAAAACTGTCTTCCATATGTCCAAAAATTACAAATCATAACTTTCTCGAAACTAGACTCAACTTACTATAACCTAGAATCTATAATCAATCAAACTCATCATTTATCATAGAGTTACAGTCGAAACAATAAACAAGTACGAATATGTTATCATTTTGATTTCAACAAAACCCAACATAATCATGTATACCACAATCCTAACATTCTATCATATCAACAAAACTATTACACAACATCACAATCATCATACAAACTTATATCAAAAGAAAACCTCACATCCTAAGAGTTTTCATCAAGATTCATCAAGAAACAAGAGTTTAATGTTAACACTCACGTATTGTGATTCCATGAAGCAAGTTATGATTAAAATACTTCATAATCCCTCTATGAGCACCAAAATCACATAACAAAACTAAGTGTTTTTGTTTGGAAGTAACTAGGTAAAGTTGTGAGGTGATTAGCGTTTTAAAATAATTTTTACGGAACTGAACGTCCGTCCATATACCAACAAGTCTAATGTTTGTGTTTGTGTCTATATATATTTATATTATAATAACTAATAACATGCTAAGAAAGAATAATGTACTAATCATGTAACACAAAAAATCAAATGGAACACAACAATTATATCTGAATTATTTAAACGTATCTACTTCAAAATTGATCAACAACACATACTGACAGACTCGCGTTTATGACTCATTACAAAATCATATAAATGTTATGCATAGCGTGTAAGATAATGCAATTTGGGTTAACGGAGTTCTCATGAAAATATATGGTGTCACATATATGACCCACCTCCTGGCCTTGGCCTTGAACCGGGGTGACAATTTATTATTGACAAAACTAATTTTGTTAATTTTAGTAAATATTAAGTATTTAATAATCCATGTTATATATTTTTTAATTGATAGCTAATTATGATAGTGATTCAAAATTAGCAACAGTAACTAAAACATAAGTTACGTATAAAAAAATTCTGAATTTTGAATTAAGTATAGTTTAAAATAGGTGATATATCGTCTACTAGTCAACGTATGTGAGGGCACATAATGATGCCATGTGAAAATTATTGCTTCTTTTAATTGTAAAGGTATATTAATGAGTCAGATTTATATTCATTTAAATTAAGAGAGAGAAACAAAGTTTTAAAGAAGTATTTATTTTGTTCAATAATTTTTCAACTATATCAATTTGGGAAAAAAGGTATCTATACAACATCAATTTGTTCTATTATATTCTTTTTAAAAAGTATTTAGTCAACTATATCAAATTGGTTAAAAGGGATCTATACTACATCAATTTGGTATATTCTTTTAGAAAAAACCCATTTGGTTAACTATATCAATTTGGGAAAAAAAATATCTATAATGCATCAATTTGGTATATTCTTTTAGGAAAGTAATGCGTTTATTGTTATTGATAATTATAATTTACATTAAAAATGTGATTAGCAAAAAAGTAATAATTATATACAAAATTATTTTATCAATACACCAGAATATCCTAATCATGTCTTTCGTGAAACTATGTTTTGTAGTTTTACTTATGCTCGAAACTTTCCATATAGTATAAAGCTTTTATTGTTTATCTCCTATCCATGTTTTGTTTTCTAAGCTTTATATATATGAGTAACACTTTTGTCTGACATATTACTTATTTTTATTACTTTACCATGTAACATCCCGAAATTTCTAAAGTAATATATAATACATTATTTTGTCGGGTGAAATAAACGAGTTAGTGGAACGATAATAATAATAGCAAAATATGAAGACTTAGTAGGATAATTAGATGGGATTAGATAGGGACCAAAAAGGAAATATGGGCCTTCGGTCCATGGGCTTAAGGGAGTATAAATACCCCCTTAAACCCCAATCCTTTCCATTCCATCGATTTATCCATCCTAATCTCTACACACCCCAAAACACACACAACCCGAACCAAGATCCAAAGGCGAGGATCCGAGCTCGTTGGTGCTAGATCGTCGTGACGAACCAAAGCAACAAGACCAGCTCGTGTTCGTAGTTCGACTCATTTACGTCAGCCGAGCTCAGTTAAAGAAGGGATTTACAACTATCGGAGGAAGAAGCAGAGTTCAGGTGAGTTTCTAGCCCCATTTCCTTGTTATGTTTTCGGGGGTGTGTGCATAGTCGATGTGAAGTGTGAATACACTTACCTTAAGTGGTAAGTGTATGCTATAGATGTTATACGAGGTAGCTATTATATAATACTTGTTGGTGCGTGAACGATCTTCGGATATTGCACGCATCGCCAAGGATAGTGATTGCCAAGTGGTTATTAGTGTGTATGAATGCTATGATGTGACTTGCTTATTATGTAAATGATATGAAGCATGTTGTAGACAAGTAGAGGTAGAGCGTGTTAGAAGTGGCAGGAGTGTAGTAAGAGTGTTAGTGGCATGACGATAGTACGTGGTAGGGTAAGCCTATACGTGACTACATCATTAAAGTGGCAAAGTGGCAAAGTGGCATAACGTTATACGTTATTAAAGCGGCATAGTGGCAAAGTGGCATAACGTTATACGTTATTAAAGTGGCAAAGTGGCAAGGTGGTAGGTGTAAATAAGAGGCTAAGTGGTAAGGTAAGCAGGTTAGATAGTGGACTACGTGTCTTCGGATACGTATATGATGCATGTAGTGGTTGTATGATAAGTTGCTTGATTAACTAGAACTCACTCAGCGTAGCTGACTTTTAGTATGCACGCAGGTGATCAGACCAAAGAACTAGCATGAGGATGGCACATGGCATGGATTGAACGGCTGGCATCTTAAGATGGAAGAAAATATGTTTTAAATATAATGATTTGTTTTATAGTATCAAAGAAGAGATTGAATGTTTTGTAACGAATGCTTCAAGTAAACGTTTCCGCGAAAGTTTTAATTAACTCTGATTGCAAGAACTGTGTTTATGAGTAAATCCGACGCTAAAGTAGGGCTACCGGTTCAGGGGCCTTACAAGTTGGTATCAGAGCATAAGTTCGAGAGATTTAAGCACCCTACATGCTTAGACTCGAACAGAGAATGAGATTTAAAATGAGAAAGAAAGAAGATGCCAGTTCAAGATAGTCATGTGTCACTCAAGCAAGCTCAGTAAAGGTAAAGTGTATGGTAAATGGTGTATGTTAATGTTGGCTTATTTGCTAAATGAAGAATGAGTGCAGGTTAGGGATAGGATTAATTGATCTTAACTGATTAACTGTTTAAGAGTATAAACAAGCACAAGTGAAATCATGAAGGGAAGTATGTAGAACCTGAGGAGTAACGCAAATAGTTAATCACACTTGATCAACGTCATTAACTACTTACTTTACAAATCATGTGCTAAATAATTCCTAGAGTGATGACGTTTGTGTTTTCCCTTTTAGAATACTAATGGCTGGAGCTGGAGAAATTGTTGGAACTGAAGGTCGCACTGGACGTCGTGGCAGGCCTCGTCTTGTCCGGCAACCCTCGGTAGAAGAAGCTTCCAACACCGAAGATGAAGGTAGCGCAGCTGGAGGAGACCAGAACAACGACGAAGAGGTTCAACTTAGCCCTGCAGTTCAAGTAGCCATTGTTCAAGCTGTAGTTGTTGCTGTGAAGAACCTGAATCCCGAAAGATCTGCTGGAAGCCGTGAACGAACTGCTGAAGGGGCGGGTGGTGATGGTAGGAAGGATGGGGAAGGAGAAAGAGAGGCCTCGAGTGAGGATAAGTCTGTGAAGGTCGATGACAGGAAAAGAGGCCAAGATGGGTGCAACTATAAGTCCTTCAAAGGATGCGACCCGCCAAAGCTGACTGGGTTGGGAGACGCAATCGCTACTCTCCAGTGGATAACCACTATGGACAAGATTATCCGCATTAGCGAATGCCGTCCCGACCAAGCTGTGGGTTATGCTACTCAGTCATTTGAGGAAGAAGCTATGTACTGGTGGGAAACTGTGGAACAAAGGAAGACCCGGGAGGAGATTAAGGCCATGAGGTGGGATGACCTTAAGGAGTTAGTGATGAAAAGGTTCTGTGCTGATGCTGAGGTTGAGAGGGCCGAGATGAAATTTCTGAATCTGAAGGCAGACAAGATGACACATCGTGAGTACACCACTGAATTCAACCGCATGTCTAGGCTGGTTCCTGACATGGTGAACACCGAGGCGAAACGGATCAAGTGCTACGTTAGAGGACTTCCCCAGAAGGTCCGCATGTTAGTCAGGGCCAACAAACCTGTTACCTTTGAGTCTGCGGTCGAGTTGGCGGAGATGGTCTATGTTGATCTGGCGGCGGATGATGTGGAAGTGGAAGATGAGGAAGAAGGGAAAGGAACTAAAAGAGCTAGGGATGTCGTGGAGCGTGCAGGGAGAAAGACACAGAAGATGGCAGGAAAGAAAGCATGTAAGGTGTGCGGGAAGATGCACTTGGGGGAATGCAAGGCTGGTCCAAATCAGTGCTACCGATGTGGGAGGAAGGGGCACATCTCCCGTGAATGCACCGAGGACCAGAAGTGTTACAAGTGTGGTAAGTCAGGTCACATAGCTAGGGAGTGTGGAAAAGCCGTGGCAGTGGGGGAAGGAAGAGGAGACGCGTGAAAGGATGGTCTATTAGCTGCTGAGGAGGTTGCAGGAGAATAAGTGGCATGTCACAGTTGTTTTATGTTTAGTAGTTAAAGAGTGTTTTATGTTACAGTTAAACCTATGTTTGTTTAGCAAGCTTGAATGTTTTCCTTTTATGTTATGAAGTACTTGTGACTTCTTGTGATTTTGTATGAACGACCTATGAATTTATCTTGAATGCGTGTTGGTTATGATAAATAGTTGTGTGAGGGTAAAGCGTCGCCTTAGGAGTTAGCGTTATTATATAAAACAAGGTTCCTCGGGAAGGTGAGATGAGACTTGGCACATTCAGGGCCTCATGGACAAGCTACCTTAATAGCTAAAACACATGATCACCGCTCGATGACTACAAGTCAGGAGTAAGAAGGATAACTCAGAAAGCAAAGGTGATTCAATAAAGTGTGCGATTATAAAGAAAAAGGTATTCCTTTTACAAGAAATAAGCTAGGTTTCGGGGACGAAACCTCTTTAAGGAGGGAAGACTTGTAACATCCCGAAATTTCTAAAGTAATATACAATACATTATTTTGTCGGGTGAAATAAACGAGTTAGTGGAACGATAATAATAATAGCAAAATATGAAGACTTAGTAGGATAATTAGATGGGATTAGATAGGGACCAAAAAGGAAATATGGGCCTTCGGTCCATGGGCTTAAGGGAGTATAAATACCCCCTTAAACCCCAATCCTTTCCATTCCATCGATTTATCCATCCTAATCTCTACACACCCCAAAACACACACAACCCGAACCAAGATCCAAAGGCGAGGACCCGAGCTCGTTGGTGCTAGATCGTCGTGACGAACCAAAGCAACAAGACCAGCTCGTGTTCGTAGTTCGACTCATTTACGTCAGCCGAGCTCAGTTAAAGAAGGGATTTACAACTATCGGAGGAAGAAGCAGAGTTCAGGTGAGTTTCTAGCCCCATTTCCTTGTTATGTTTTCGGGGCTGTGTGCATAGTCGATGTGAAGTGTGAATACACTTACCTTAAGTGGTAAGTGTATGCTATAGATGTTATACGAGGTAGCTATTATATAATACTTGTTGGTGCGTGAACGATCTTTGGATATTGCACGCATCGCCAAGGATAGTGATTGCCAAGTGGTTATTAGTGTGTATGAATGCTATGATGTGACTTGCTTATTATGTAAATGATATGAAGCATGTTGTAGACAAGTAGAGGTAGAGCGTGTTAGAAGTGGCAGGAGTGTAGTAAGAGTGTTAGTGGGACGATAGTACGTGGTAGGGTAAGCCTATACTTGACTACGTCATTAAAGTGGCAAAGTGGCAAAGTGGCAAGGTGGTAGGTGTAAATAAGAGGCTAAGTGGTAAGGTAAGCAGGTTAGATAGTGGACTACGTGTCTTCGGATACGTATATGATGCATGTAGTGGTTGTATGGTAAGTTGCTTGATTAACTAGAACTCACTCAGCGTAGCTGACTTTTAGTATGGATGCAGGTGATCAGACCAAAGAACTAGCATGAGGATGGCACATGGCATGGATTGAACGGCTGGCATCTTAAGATGGAAGAAAAGACGTTTTAAATATAATGATTTGTTTTATAGTATCAAAGAAGAGATTAAATGTTTTGTAACGAATGCTTCAAGTAAACGTTTCCGCGAAAGTTTTAATTAACTCTGATTGCAAGAACTGTGTTTATGAGTAAATCCGACGCTAAAGTAGGGCTACCGGTTCAGGGGCCTTACATACCATGTCAAACTAATTCAGGGAACACGGTGATGGGCAAATACTTTCAAGAAAGATGGAAGCTTCAATCTTGTGACGTGATGATTGTTTCCGTGATTGTGAAGAAAGAAGAGGCGTGCCGGTGGGACAAATCATGAGTGATGATTCTTGTTTATGTTCTTGGACCTGTTAAGAATTATGGATTTTAATAATAATAAAATATTATCTTAGTTAGTTAAGAGTGGTGTCTAAAAATATCTTTTTTGACATGCATACTAAGAACAAACAATACATAAATACATTGCAACACCCACAACCTGGAATGTCTCATGTGTTGGCTTCGTACATGCATAATTTTCTCTTAAGCTTGAAAATTAAATAACAGAACTAAGTCTTAAATAACTAACATAGATGAAACTTGTCTTAATATGTAGCATGACAAATTAAATTACTAAACTATGGACGCCATTTTTCAAGCTTGGATAACCCTTCGTGCCCCAATAATCCTTATTCCTTCACAACAGTACTTCTCAAGGTAACCTTCTAGCCGTACGTGCATACAAAAGCACTAAATGAGTTCTAGAGAGTTCTAGATTTACACCATCTAACACATATGATATACACATACACACACGCATATACATATATATCCGAAGCATAAACATAACATAAATACGAAAAAATCTGAACACTGCAGATATGGCTTGCCATAGAAAATACTTCCATTTAACGATGAGATCAGTATCGTACCCATTCTTGTAATAGAAAGTATCCATACCATACCAAATTTTATGGTACGGATACTTTCTGTATGGTACCCATTTCGGCACCACTTTGTTTTTTTAAGCTCCGCTGAACTTGATATTGGTTGAGACAGTAAACTAATCTAAATAAAGCAAGACTAATTGTGTTAGAATCCTAAATCAAAATGTGAAGTTCCAGAACTAGAAGCAACCCATTTGGCTTTAACAATCTCAAGTTATTGTATCATGATTCAAGGACAGAAAACCCTTTCTCGTAACAGCCTTGACACACAATTTTGTAAATTCATAAAAACTATATTTCGTATATCCAAAAATTACAAATCATAACTTTCTAGAAACTAAACTCAACGAACTATAACCTAGAATCCATAATCGATCAAACTCATCATTTATCATAGAGTTATTGTCAAAACAATAAGCGAGTATGAATATGCTAACATTCTAAATAATCATGTATACCACAACCCTTGCATTCTATTGTAACATCATGGATTTTTCGTATTTGTTTAAACTGATTCGAGATTGTAATTCATATCTTTTGAACTGATTAAAACTTGTATTTAATTTGGTTTAACTTATTTTATAATTCTATAACTTTCAATCATGCCAAATAATCCTTAACAATCTTTAAAATCGCTTAAAACGGCTAAAAATCTCATTTTCAGGAACTACAGAGACTAATTTTGTCAATTCTTTCCTATTTTCAATTAAATTAACGAAACTTAAACTCCAAGAAATGTTATAGCTGGTCCAATTTCGTTTTCTTTGTGTCCAAGCCATATTTTGTTAGTTATTATACTAGATTTTCTCATTAAATAACTTATTTTGTTTCCTAATTTGTTTTTAGCATCCAAATCGCTTATTTTTGGACTATATCGAGTGATTTAAGCCCCCAAGAAAACTAATATACATTAAATACTTGCTCAAATACATTACCTCTTCCTCAAGATTGATTTGTGGATGTATTTTATATTGATTTGGTCATTAAAACTTGATTCGGTTTCCTAAACGAGTAAACTAGCTATATTTAGTTCGTTTTTGTGTTTCCTATATAAACAAGGCATATTATACATGCCACAAACTTCTCTAAACCCTAAATAATCATTCTCAGCTATCACCTATCTTTAATACTCATAAAATTCTTTGGTTTGGCCATTGTTCTTGAAGAAACAAGCTTTATCGGTTGACTTTGCTTATACGTTGACCTTTGACTCATCTTCTTGGTTGATCCTTTTACTTTCCGGGTAAGTTGTAAACTAAGAAATCATTCATATATATTCCCTAGTCAATAAACTTCAATCAATTTCTGAGATTGAAGGGTGTTGGCAGGTTAATCGCTTTAAAACTTGATAAACGGCAAAATAGTCAACAAGTTTGACTTAACATTTTCTCATACTTCTGGTAGGATTCAACGTTCGGTCCAGAAGACTTTTACTCTCGTAACGTAATTTTAAGGCTACTGACCAAAACCCAACTTCTGACTCACTGTTCGGATTCTGGTCAGTACCAGCTTGCTTAAATTTTAAAATAAACATAACTTGAATTCTAAACGTCCGTTTGGATTGATTCCAGCGGAAACAAGTTTGTTTTTATTTATATTATCATATCCTAAAATCTCAGATTCTGAATTGCTTATATCGTTTGACGTGTAGTGGATGACTCGCTTATTCGTTAGCTCGCTTATTCGTATTTATATTCGTTTGTCATTAATCTAAGGTGAGTTTATCATTACTATATTTTACTCAATTTTCACAATGTTTTGGGGACATATGCGTAAGTATCTATATTTTATACTATATATATATATATTCAAACAAATGCATACGTGTTATTGTGAGTGATTTAATCAAACACACGTGCTACTTGCCTACTTGTGTTACCATTCAATCAATCATATAGCGGGTGTTCCTGCTGGTGACCAACGCCCGATTCGCTTGGCAACGGTCTGCATACTTGTTTATGGTTTGATTATATTTACTGTACTTATCACGTTATGCTTATTTATATTGTTGTGTCAAAAATGGTGATATTCTCACTCAACTTTATGTTGATAAAACTCCATTTTCTACGCATATGCAGGTTGCTTGTATTGAAGATTGAAGTTTGTACATGTAGACAAGACCTTAGGATATAATCAAGTTAATCTTTATTTGAGCTTATATTTATTTATTTAAATTGTTTGTTTTATTTGGATATTGTAAGTATAATTGAAATAAAATAATTAATTATATATTGTCACCTTTATATTATGATAGTATCTTCGAGCTGTAATCAATCGGATCACGCCCCGACATTTTCGCCTTAGGTTGGGGTGTGACAGATTGGTATCAGAGTATAACGGAAAAGGCCCGGTATAGTTCTTCTTGTTAGGAGCATCTTGGTTGGAGGGTTGGGGGTTGGTTTTGTTAACAGCATAGTTGCGGTGGTTGGCTTTACGTTTGCGGTGAGAAGGGTTACTAGTGGGTTTGTGTTCGGCCTTAGCGTCGGTTGAGGAATCAGTTTTAGAGTTGTCGAGGGTAGATTTAGTATCCTTACTAGGCAGGGTTCCATCTCTAATATGATCATCAGACAGTGAAGCAGCAAGAGTAATAGCTTCCTCGATTGAGAAAGGGTTTCGACTAACCACAGCATCACGGAAAATCGTTGGCAACTCTAAAACTAATTCCTCAACCGATGCTAAGGCCTAACCCAAACCCACTAGTAACCCTTCTCACCACAAACGTAAAGCCAACCACCACAACTATGCTGTTAACAAACCAACCCCCAACCCTCCAACCAAGATGCTCCTAACAAGAAGAACTATACCGGACCTTTTCCGTTATGCTCTGATACCAATCTGTCACACCCCAGCCTAAGGCGGAAATGTCGGGGCGTGATCCGATTGCTCACAGCTCGAAGATATAAAAGTAGCACGTATGTTTATTTATATTGTTGTGTCAAAACCGGTGATATTCTCACTCAAATTTATGTTGACAAAACTTCATTTTCTACGCATATGCAGGTTGCTTGTATTGAAGATTGAAGTTTGTACATGTAGACAAGACCTTGGTATATAATCAAGTTAATCATTATTTGAGCTTATATTTATTTATTTAAATTGTTTGTTTGATTTGGATATTGTGTGAATAATTGAAATAAAATAATTAATTAGATATTGTCACTTTTATATTATGATAGTATCTTCGAGCTGTGAGCAATCGGATCAAGCCCGACATTTCCACCTTAGGTTGGGGTGTGACATCTATCATATCAACCAAACAATTACACAGCATCAGAATCATCATACAACACATATATCAAAAGAACACGTCACATCCTTAGATTTTTCATCCAGGTTCATCAAGTAACAAGAGTTTAACATTAACACTTACGTATCATGATTCCAAGAAGCAAGTTATGATTAAAAGACTTCCTAATCCCTCCAAGAACACCAAAATCACCCAATGAAATAAGTATTTTCATTCGGAAGTGGCTACGCCAAGTTGTGGAGTGATTAGGGTTTTAAAACAATCTTCACCGAGCTACACGTTCATCTGTATTTCGATGGGTTTAATGTGTTTATATATATATATATATATATATATATAGGATCAGGATCATGTGAGAACTTTTTAGGAATTGAGAACTATAAGAACCATTTTGAACCACAAAAAAACCCAAAAATAAAAAAAATCATAAAACAAAAAAAACACAAAAATAAAAAAAGTAAAAAAATCAAAGTTCTTATTTATCATCCCGGTTTCTAAAAAAAAAAAAATTCTCGGAGCTAAATTATACATATACATATATGTATAATATCTACATATATGTACACACATGTTTTTTTCCTATACACATATGTATAATTTAAGGTAAATGATAATGTACATATGTGTACATTACATAATTAGAGATTAAATGAAAGTATACATATGTGTATAGGTATAATACGAATTAAAAAGAAAAAAAAATCTGTTTTTTTTATTACACATATATGTATAATATGTACACACATGTTTTTTCCTATACACATATGTATAGTTTAAGGTAAATGATAATGTACATATGTGTATATTACGTAACTAGAGATTAAATGAAAGTATACATATGTGTATAGTATAATACGAATTAAAAAGAAAAAAAAATTCGGTTTTTAATGAAACCGGAATGAAATATAAGAATTTTGGTTTTTTTACTTTTTTAAAATTTTCTGTTTTGTTTGTTTTATAATTTTTTAAATATTTTTAGAGGGTTTTTTAGTGGTCCAAAATGGTTCTCAAAGTTCTCAATTTGTCAATGGTTCTCTTAGGATCCTTACCATATATATATATATGTGTGTGTGTGTGTGTGTATGTATATGTACATGCATATATATTATAATAACTAATAACTTGTTAAGTAAGAACAATATACTAAATCATATAACACATAAAATCATATGGCACATTGCAATTATATCTGAATTATTTAAACATATCTGATCACCAACACGTACTGACAGACTTACGTGTGTGACTCATTACAGACTCGAGTAAATGTTATGCATGACGTGTATGATGGTGCAGTTTGAGTTAATAGAGTTCTCATGAAAATGTGGGGTGTCATATATATGACCCACCTCCTAGCCTGGGGTGTGACAAATTATTATTCACAAAATCAATTTAGTTAATTTTAGTAAATTTGAAGTATTTAATAATATAGATTTTATATTAATTAATTGACAACTAATTATGATAGTGATTCAAAATTAGCAACATTAAGGGTATGTTTAGTTGAAGATAATGGAATGAAGGGAGAATGGAATGGGAGAATGAATGGAATGGATAAGGGAATGAAATGAATCATTATCATTCCTTTTCCTTGTTTGGTTAACCTAAATGAATGAAATCAATTATTAATTTTTATTGTTTGGTATCCAAAAAAATTGTAGAAATGAAATAGAAATAATAAAAACACTTATATCTGAAAATACTTTTTAACCAAAAAAAACCCTACAACGGCGATAGTGGTAGCTCCGGCGATGAAAATGGTGGTGTAACGCCCGTTAATTCCGGTTTCAAGAATTAAGGATTGTAGAGTATGTATAACTCTTGGGACTTAACCGACGTTTCTCGAAAGCCTTTACGTCATCCCGGTACGTTAAAGAACCTAACTTTTCCTTCCATTTTGCCTTACACTTCAATCTGGAGGGGCTAGAGTGAAAAATATTATGTTATAACACAACCTAACCCTACACCCATCTCTTTCTGCGATCGGCAGGTAGGAGCAGCCCCAAGACCACCGATTTTCCTTTTTGCAGCCAATTCTAAGCCATGAAAACTTCAATTCAAGGTCGGTTTTATAATTCCCCATGTCTTTTACACCTTAATTGATCATATTAACGCGCTTATTGGTCGTTAAGGTTGAGTTTTGATGATAACAGTTTGCTGACAGATTCGTATACGTTTATTGTAGGGTCTGTAACGCGATGATAACCCATTTTTTTTGATCGATTCTTATTCCACGATGTTCTACTTCGAGTCTAGTTTCTAGAAAGGTATAATACATAATTTTTGGACGAGATTTGAATGGTTTTTATGAATTTATAAAATCGAGTGAAAAAGCTGATGAGGGATGACGGATTCTGGTCTGTCTTCCCGACATCATAACCTTTTTTCGACAGGTCCAAATTGGTTGGTTCCATTTCTGGAAGTTATTATTTTGAGTTAGGAATCAAACCCAATTGGAATTGTTTAATTTGGTTCGGTAATGAATTTTATAAAAATAAAACCATTTTGTTGCGCACTGAAACAGCTTCACGTACCTTGCTGTGTTGGAGGAATTTTTATAATTTTTGTGTCCAATAGAAAAATATAATAAAAATATTTTTATAAACCTAAGACATTTATTAAAGTCTGGTAAAAATTTCATAATTTATTTCAAAGGTTATCCTATGTAATTAAATGCATCTTCGCATGCTAAAATCTACACGTTTTACTCGTTATTGATTGATAAATTCGTTTTAGGCTTAACCAGGGGATGTTCAATTGTGTTCTTGTAGGGGCTCTTTGAAGTGACTTTTTGCACCACAATCTTCCTAGGTATGTCCCGTATATCATACTCAAAGATCATGTTCTTAGAGTTGATCAACTAGTTTTAGTTTGATTGTTATGTTCGGTTGTCTAGAATTGTTGAGTTTGATGCATTAATCGGTTGGATGACCAACCGAATCAGTTTGCATGGCCCTAGGGGAGTCCAAGGGCTGTGGAAAAATTATTTTTTGGTGCTCGGGGCTGTCGGGGTTAGTGCTTCGTCAATCGAGTCGGCGGTGCGCGAATTTTCGTTTAAATGTTAAAGTAAGTGTTGTAAAATGGAACCGTCAACCCTATCAACTCGGGTGACATAATTATGATGAATGAAAAGATTTAAGACGGAATTTGGTCCATTCGGGGCTGATTCAGTTAACAAATGGTTTTAAGGATTATTTCACGCGCATTCGACCCGATTTGACTATCTTTGGGCCTTGGGCCAAGTTGTTGGGCCTTGGGCCAAGTGTTGGGCCTTGGGCCAAGTTGTTGGGCCTTGGGTCAAGTTGTTGGGCCTTGGGCCAAGTGTTGGGCTGGTACGGCCCATTAGGCTAGAGTGTTCCTACAGTCTAGTTTAGTAACGCGTTATGTATAATTTACAGGCCCTTGCTTGTAATTTTGCCCTTAGGAACTTCCTAGCTCGTTGCAAGTATTCGATCGATCTCAGGTGAGTTCATGATGCCCTTTTTACTCATTTTACTTTTGGGCTAGCATGCGCACCTAAATGTTTTCTTGATGAAATGTTTTTAAAATGATTTTATATAGGCTTGCTAGTATATGGTAAGCCTTGGGATGTTAAATTTATATATGTGTATATACATTATTTCTTGGCCTCTAATTGGCGATGTTGTAGTCGTTTCGACTACTGATGTTGTGTATGCCTACTTTGTGTTTGCATACATTGATGTTACGTGTTTAGGTTGTATGTTTGCTCGACCCTGATGTTATACGTGGATGATATATATATATACTGTTATGTATATAGGAATGTTATTGAATGGATGTTTACATATACATTTTGTATATGTATGTATGAGGATGTTTAAGTTCGGTAATGATGATTAGATGGATATACCCTTTTACTTTTAGAAAACCTTTGGTATGACTATCATGATTTTACTACTGATACCTTTTACTTAAAACTTGAACTCACTCAGCTCAAGCTGACCTTTGTGTGCATGTTAGTGTAAGTTTCAGGATTTGGAAGATGATGCCTTATCGCTTGGACGTGCACGGAGCTACTTGGATGGTGATGGGCATACTGGAAGGAAGAATTGTTTATGAATATTTTATTTTAAGGAAACTTATAACAGTTATACTTATTTTGGTTCTTGGGAAAAATTCCCGGGTTTCGGGAACTTATTACATTTTTCATGTTTTCCGCAAAATTTATACTCTGATACGTTTGTTTTAATGGAAGAAATGGTTTTTAAGTTTATTAAATTTTACGAGTGTTTGGATGATTACCAACTGTTGGGTTCCCGGGGTTCGGGGCCTTACAGGTGGTGGCGGTGGCCATGGTGGTGGCGGTGGTGGTGGTGTCCGCGGAGTTGGTGGTGGTCCCGATGGTAGTGGTGATGGGGGTTGTTAGGTGGTGGTGCTGTTGAGAAAGTAGGGTGAAGGAGAAATGGAATGAAAAAAAAGAAGGGGGTGGGAAAGAATGGTTTTGATGGAATGAGATTCCATGTGTAATGGATGATTCCATTCCATTGAGCAACCAAACACCATTTTTTCATTCCCATGTAATGAATCAGTCCATTCCTACTATCATTCCTGCATACCAAATGCTACCTAACTAAAACATAAATTGTGTATTAAAAAAAGTTCTGAATTTTGAACTAAGTATAGTTAAAAATAGGTGATATAACATCTAATAGTCATCCAATGTGAAGGACACATACTGATTTCATGTGAAAATTATTACTTCCTTTAATTGTTTAGGTATATGAATGAGTCAGATTTTTAATCATTTAAATTATTAGAGAGAAACGAAGTTTTAAAAAAGTACTTATTTTGTTCGATAGTTTTTCCACTACACCAATTTGGTGTATACTTTTCTCTACTATATCAATTTGGGGAAAAAAGTATCTATACAACATCAATTTGGTATATTCTTTTTAAAATGTATTTAGTCAACTATATCAATTTGGAAAAAAGGATCCATACTACATCAATTTGGTATATTCTTTTAGAGAGCACATTTAGTCAATTATATCAATTCGGAAAAAAAGTATCTATACTTCATCAATTTGGTATATTATTTTAGAAAAGTAATGCATTTATCGTTATTCATAATTATAATTTACTTTAAAAATGTGATCAGTATTAAAGTGTCACACCCCTACTTAGGGCCTAGGCGTGTTTCTCTCAGTTGGTATCTGTTTTGTAAATGTATCAGAGTTGCAGGTTTATTTTAGCGGAAGACTTTATTGAAAATATTATATTAATTTATTTTGAAAACCTTTCGAGTAATTAATATCCGAACATTTATTTTAAAATTCATGTTTAATCGGTTTATCATAACTAAATAATTTAAAACCAAGCCATCTTATTGTAGTGAGTATCTAACTCCTCGAGTTACTCTAATTCCTTGCTATCTGTGCTAAATCTGTTTCCTGAAATGTGGGAAAAATACGCCAACTATATGCTGGTGAATCGTTTGACTCTAAAACTTTTAAATAACAATTATAATACAAATATAGTTTTCTTGACATTGCTCAGCAGAAATATTTCTATTTCCGGTATTGTAACACTGCCCTACACACACACAATTTCTCCAAGCCACGTAGCCCATACCGGAGAATTAGATATGTCAGTTAGCCCGCGGCCACGTAGCCTTTTAACTGTTTTGGCTAAACAGTTATGTTTGGATCCAGACACATGTGCATTCGGTCTGAGTTGTTTTTATTCTCTAATTTGTATTATAACTTTTTAGAGATCACGTAATCTCATGTAAATGTTTGACTGACTCTTTAAGACAAACAACCTGTTTATCTTATAGAGTATAAATATGTTTTGACTGTTTGAAAAGGTTTAACGTATTCACGTTATATAAAAAGAGTGAACGTATTCACCTGTGACTGTTTGTTCTGATTGATGTGGTGATCTCTTTTGAAAACCTTTGTGAATGAATGATGATTGATCTATAATAAAATAGGTTTATATAAATACCCGGATCATTTCTTGATCCAGCTGTAGACCTTTAGTCTGGTTTTGATAACTTTAAACCTTGACTGATCATTTTTTTGAATAAAATATTTGTGCATGTGATCTTTCTGTTTGATTTTCAATTATGTATTGGGTTTCTTCTTCATGAAGAAACGTCAATTTGATTATAACCCTCTAATGTTTCTTAGTAATGAAGAAACATTAGTTTTGACTAGTTCTCTTGTGTATGAAGCTTCATGTTACTTAATCATAAAGAAACTCCATTTTGAATATATCCTTACGCATGTAAGATCCGGTGTTTCTTAAGGTTGAAGAAACAATATTTTAGCTATAACCTTTGTATGTGAATGCTATATTTCTAAATCATAAAGAAATATTATTTTGACTATACCTTTGTATATGAATGCTTACGTTTCTTAAACATGAAAAAGAAACATTAATTTGACTATAACCTTTACTTATGAAAAGTTATTTTATTGCTTTAACATGATCAAGGTTCGGGCTATACCCCCGACTATGGTCTAAGCCATATAATATAATAATGAAATAATAACTTAAGCAGAACCCCTACCTTACACGGATATTTGGAGTTTATTTGCCTAAGCTTGTATGAGCGGCACTTCTGCTCTATATTGCTTATTGAGGCTTAAACCATTGAAACTTCGGGGCTTCGAACGTACTACGAGAGCCGGCACGCAAAACGATGTTAAGTTTGTTAGAGTTATGGTGTTTTGGTGTGTGATGGAATGTGTCGTGCACCCACCTATTTATACTAATTTTTGAGTTTCTTCGCGTCGCGTGAACCGCCAATGCTTTAATTAGTCATCAGGCATGTTGCCATGTGTCGCCACGTGTCACGCTTGTAGATCTGTTACTTCGAGTCGCACGAAGGAATACTTCGCGTAGCGCGAAGCTGTACTATGTCGGTTTATATTATTTTGTCTTTCGCATAGCGTGAAGACTTGATACCTGATTCGTTCTTGTAGCGCGTAGAAGAAAAATTCATATTTTCATATTTTGTCCTTGAGCGCGTGCGCGTCAGGTGCGAAGCACCCTCCGCTATGACTATGGAGAGTGGTTAACCACATAAGAATATTACTATGGAAATTGTAACACCCGTTAATCTCGGTTCAAAGATTGAAAGCTTGTAATGTATGTATAATTCTTGGGATTTAATTGACGTTTCTCGGAAGCCTTTATGTCATCCCGGTACATTTAATCGTTTAACTTTTCTAACAAGTTGCCATATACTTTATACTAGAGGGGCTAGAATGAAACTTCTTATATTATAACATAAAAAAAACCTTAACCCTCATTACTTGTGGTCCGATCGGCGCAGCCAAGCAGCCCCCCCCCCTCTTTTTGTTCTTCGACTTTTGAGCAATTCTAAGGCATCTAGAAGTGGTTCAAGGTATGTACTACAATCCCCAACACTCCTTTGTCCAATCCTAGTCGTTTCGATACTCAATTTTGCCTATTCGTTTCATATGACAGTTTTCGGCTAGGGTTTAATTGACCCGCTTCCCGTGGATAAAAATTGGGGCTTCTAGTGTAGAACGACTCCCAGGTATGAAATTTACATCATATTAAAATTTCGGGGTCATTGAAGGTGTTAAGGTCGGTCAATTGATTTGAGTTCGAAAACTAGGGTTTATCGAGTGTAGAATCGTCAATTGTTGAGTTTGATACGTTAACCGATTGAATTCCCAACCGAGTCAGTTTTCATAGCCCTAGAGGAAATTAAGGGCTGTGGGAAAATTATTTTTTTTAGTACTCGAGGCTGATTTGGTTGGTGATTAGTCAATCGAGTCGGTTGTGCGCGAATTGTTGTTGAAACGTTAATTTGAGTGTTGTGTAAAGGAACCGCCAACCATATCAAATCGGGTTACATAATTATGAAGCATGAAAAGGTTAAGATGAGAATTTGGTCCATTTGGGGTAGATTTGCTTGGCAATTGGTTTAAGGATTTATTATGCGCGTATTCGACTCGATTTGCATACCAACGGGTGATTTGTGCATCATGGTTAGCCCCGACCATGATCGTAGAGTGGGTTTGGTTAATTGAAAGGTTTTAGGGGCTGAGGTAATGTAAATGAGTATGGGCTAGGCCTCGGGTCAAAACTATTAGGTTTGGACGGTCCGTTAGGCGAGTATGTTATTACGGTCTAGTTTAGTAACGCGTTGTGTACAATTTACAGGCTCTTACTTGTAAGTGTGCACTTAGAGATTCCCTAGCTCGTTGCTGGTGTTTGGTTGATTTTAGGTGAGTTCATGATGCCCCTTTTAATTCTTTTTAAGTTTTTGGGCTAGCATGCACACCTAAGTGAATTGCTTGATGAAACGTTTAAACTATTTTATATAGGCTTACTAATATTTAGTTGGCCTTGGGATGTTATGGTATGTATATATATATTATTGTATGGCCAATATTTGGCGATGTTGTAGTCGTATTGACTACGGATGTTACGTATGCCTACTTTGTGTTTGCAAACGTTGATGAGATGTTACGTGTTTGGATTGTACGTTTGCTCGACGCTGATGTAATTACTTGGATGTTATATATATATAAGAATGATTATTTACCAATTATGATGGCTTAACTGGTGTACTCCTTTTATATTTTAAAACCTTTGGAATGCGTATTATGATTTTATTATTGATGTTAGTTACTAAAACTTGAACTCACTCAGCTCAAGCTGACTTAGTGTGCATGTTAGTGTGAGTTTCAGGTTAGAAGGAGGATGCGTTATCGCTTGGACGTGCACGAAGCTACTTGGACGGTGAAGGGCATACGTGGATGGAAGATTTTATTATTGAACAATTTATTTTAAAAAGTTTTATAAAATATATTTAAATTGGTTTTGGGCATAATTTCCCGGGGTTTTGGGAACTTATTTTATTATTTATGTTTTCCGCTGAATTATATTCTGAATTGGTTATTTTAATGTAATGAATTATTTTCAAGTTTAAATATTTTTACAAGTATTTTATATGAATACCAACTGTAGGGTTCCCGTGGTTTGGGGCCTTACAAGTTGGTATCAGAGCCATGGTTTGAGGGATCTGAGCATGCCCGAATGCTTGGACTCGAGCTATAAGAAAGAAACTAGTATGCCCACCGCGAGTAGCTGCATGCCAAGAGGTAACTTTAAATTATTTAGTCATTCCTTTGAATTTAAGGTTTGTAGTATTTGATTAATTGTTTAAGTGTTAGATAGAATGCTAATGTGGTTAGGGGTCGGGGGTGATTAGGACGGGCGGGTAAAGTAAACGACTAATTACACTTGATCAACGTCATTAGCAGTTTACCATTACCTTACATGTTCTAAATGCCACTTGTACTTGACCGTGTTAAAATTTTGTCTTTGTAGGGATAAGTCATGGTTAATACTCGAGCAGCTAAGAGAGGTGGTCCTAGTGTTCGCAGCTGTGGTCGCAGCCACGTGCCGAAGCTGAGAGTGAGATTCCTACTCCCCAGCAGGAAACCCCGATTCATGAGGAGGGGGATAACCCCGCCTTAGATCCAGCTATGTGCACGGCTATCGTGGATGAGGTTTACCAGGTGCTCCATAGCGCCATTCCTGAGATTATTGCTGAGGCCGTTAGGGCCATGGAGGAGGAGGTGTATGTGTCGAGTGGGGATGAAGATGAGGTACGAACTGTTAGTGTATCTACTCGCGGTTGCTCATATGGTGACTTTAAGAAGTGTGACCCCCCTTATTTTGATGGTACTAAGGATGCGTTGGCAGCACATCAGTGGGTGAGGGAGATGGAATCCATTCTGAGAGTCAGTAAATGTAAGGGGGATGACATGGTGACTTATGCTATTGCCTCTTTTCGTTCTGAGGCACTGTGTTGGTGGGACAACTTGGCACAGACTTTGGGTGAACATTCGATCAGGAGGATGACATGAGATGAGCTGAAGAAGTTGGTTCATGATCAGTTTTATCCTCTGCATGAATTGGATAAGATAGAACAGGAATTCTTGACCTTGGAGGCGAGTAGCTTGACGCATCGGGAGTATACCACAAAGTTTAACCAGTTGGCTGTGTCCCGATTTGGTTACTCCCAAAGCCAAGAGGATTAAAAAGTATGTGAAGGGGCTTCCGGCAGTTATTCATAGGGGTGTGGTGACCACCGACATGAAATCTTTTCACTCGGTAGTTACCCTAGCGTTGTATGATCAGAGGGAGAAGTTACTGCCGACCGAGACTAGGAAGACATGGAACACAAATTCGTTCGGTAAGCGGCCCGGGGGAAGCAAATTCAATTCATCTGAGAAAAGGGTAAAGACTGAGACTTCTGAGTTCAAGAGGGATGCGGCGTTCGGTAATTGCAAGAAGTGCGGGAAACCGCACATGGGGGAATGTAAGAGTGGGTTTGGCTCCTGTATTCGTTGTGATAAGGTTGGACACCCCCATTTCGAGTGTCCGACGTTGACTTGTTTCCATTGTAAGGGTTCCGGTCACTTGGCATCAAACTATCCTACCAGTAAGGTGAGGGTGGGTCCGGTCAGGGAACTTCCTCGAGGGGGAAGATGGAAGAGAAGCCGAAGGCCCAACATCTCCAAGAGGGAGGCGAAGGAGGATGCGGATGTTGTTTCAGGTACTTTTTCTCATTTAGCTTTTATTCCACCGTTATAATTTCTTATTCCTTTGGAATCGTATGTGATAATCATGTAGCTAAGCAGTAGTATAATATTATCCCAAGTACCTTTTTACTTGATGAATTGCTGGCGTCAGTCTTATTTGATTCGGGCGCCAGTAGAAGTTTTGGTGTATACCGTTTTATGTTCCTCGTTGAATAAATCACCTGAGCGCATAGTCGATGTGTTTGAGGTTGAGGTCGCCGTAGGAAAATCCGTTTCCGTGTCTAGAGCTATTTAGGGTTGTTCCATCGAGTTGTCTGGGTATAGATTTCCAGTGCGGTTGTATTTGATGCCGCTTGGTTGTTTCGATGTGGTGCTCGGGATGGATTAGCTCGCGAGTGTTGATGCTCAGATCATTTGTGGTCAGAAACTCGTTCGTTTGAGGGCCCCGGATGGGACCCAAATTACGGTCTTCGGTGACCGGAATGGTGCGACGCCACATATCATATCCATGCTTAAGGCGGGAAGGTTGATTCAGCGGGGTTGCGGGGCGTATCTAGCGTATGCTATAAATATGAAAACCGAGGTGGCTATCGTCGGTGACGTTCCTATCGTTCGGGATTTCCCGGATGTATTTCCAGATGATTTGTCAGATGTGCCGCCGGACCGCGAGGTCGAGTTCCAGATAGACCTTGTGCCGATCGCCAAACCCGTTGCTTGAGCCCCTTACCGTCTAGCACTGAATGAGATGAAAGAACTTATGGCTCAGTTGGAAGACTTGCTCGACAAGGGCTTCATTTGACCGAGCATCTCACCTTGAGGTGCCCCGGTCCTGTTCGTTAAGAAGAAGGACGGTAGCATGCGGATGTGCATTGACTACCGTGAATTGAATAAGCTCACTGTTAAAAATCGGTACCCTCTGCCAACGATCAATGACTTATTTGATCAGCTCCAAGGAGCTAGTTGGTTCTCGAAGATCGAACTTAGGTCCAGGTATCATCAATTGAAGACTCGGGAGGAAGATATTCCTAAGACTGCCTCCGCACTCGTTATAGGCATTATGAATTCCTCGTGATGTCTTTTGGTTTGACCAACGCACCGGCTGCGTTCATGGATCTTATGAACCGGTTGTGTAGGCCGATGCTCGATCATTCGGTTATTGTGTTCATCGACGACATTCTGGTGTATTCCAAAAGTGAATCCGATCACGCCGGTCATCTCACGGAAGTTTTGGAAGCTCTGCGAAAGAACAAGTTGTATGCGAAATTTTCGAAGTGTTCCTTTTGGTTACATGAGGTTCAGTTCTTGGGTCATGTATTAACCCGAGTGGTATTTTGGTTGACCCTGCAAAGGTGGAAGCCCTAAACGAATGGGAATCTCCTAAGTCTCCATCCGAAATTCGTAGTTTTCTGGGCTTAGCGGGGTATTACCGCCGCTTCATTCCCGACTTTTCGAAGATTGCTTCATCATTGACCAAGTTGACTAAGAAGAGTGTTAAGTTCGTTTGGGGTACTGAGCAGGAGGTGTCTTTTCTCGAGTTGAAGAACAGGTTGACGCATGCCCCGATTTTAGCTTTACCTGATGGCACCGATGATCTGGTGGTTTATTCTGATGCCTCTTATCAGGGGCTTGGGTGTGTTCTGATGTAGCGAGGTCGAGTCATTGCTTATGCCTCACGACAGTTAAAACCTCATGAGGCGAATTATCCTACTCATGATTTGGAGCTGGCGGCGGTTGTGTTTGCGCTTAAGTTGTGGCGGCATTATTTGTACGGTGTTCCTTGCGTTATCTATACCGATCATAAGAGCTTGAAGTATTTCTTCGAACAAAAGGAACTGATATGCGACAACGTCGATGGTTGGAGTTAATTAACGATTATGATCTGGAGATTGTGTACCATCCCGGTAAGGCTAAAGTGGTAGCCGACGCGTTGAGCCAGAAGGAGAGACCAAAACCTATTCGCGTGAAATCTAAAAGGCACCGAACCCCGGGAACCCTACAATTGGTATTCATACAAAACACTTGTAAAAATATTTAAACTTGAAAATAGTTCATTCCATTAAAACAACCAATTCAGAGTATAATTCAGCGGAAAACATAAATAATAAAATAAGTTCCCAAAACCCGTGAATTATGCCCAAAGCCAATTTAAATGTATTTAAATAAATGTTAAAAAGAAAATGTTTATTAATATTGGAACATCCGACTAAGCATGCTCTCCACCGTCCAAGTAGCTTCGTGCACGTCCAAGCGGTAATGCATCCACCTCCTAACCTGAAACTCACACTAACATGCACACAAAGTCAGCTTGAGCTGAATGAGTTCAAGTTTTAATAAATAACATCAATAATAATAATCATAATAGTCATTCCCAAAGGTTTTAAACTATAAAAGGGATACATCAGTTAGGCCATCATCTTCGATAAATAATCATCCTTATGTATATATACATATACAAACCTACATATAAACATCTTTATAAGTGCATCCCTACATATATATATATATATATATATATATATATATATATATATATATATATATATATATATATATATATATATATAACATCCAAGTAATAACATCAGGGTCGAGCAAACGTGCAACCCAATTACGTAACATCTCATCAACGTATGCAAACAAAAAGTAGGCATACGTAACATCCGTAGTCGATACGACTACAGCATCGCCAAATATAGGCCATACAATAATATATATATATACTATAACATCCCAAGGCCTACCATATACTAGCAAGCCTATATAAAGTAGTTTAAACGTTTCATCAAGTAAAATCACTTAGGTGTGCATGCTAGCCCAAAATCTTAAAAGAGTAAAAGGGGGCATCATGAACTCACCTGACACAAGACACGTATTCACCCCGAGCTAGGAAATCCCTAAGTGATCCCAAAACTCAAACACCTGTCGGTTTACATACAATCGTTACAATCGACATCGAAAGGACTCGTTTATCCTATGAGACGTTCTAACATGGTTCGAGTTACCTAAACCCTCGACCACATCAAACTAAACCACAATAGCACCCGAGGCCTCACATTCACCAAAATGACCCTTAGACACTCTCGGGAATAAGGAATTCCCAAATTACCCCCAGAAGCACTAGGTGATACCAATACGCGCATTTAAGAGTCGTTTAGGCCATTAACATCCAAATCAGCCCCGTGTGGTCCTAACATGATAAAATCACAGCCACAAGTCCACACGACGCTACACGAGTCAAATGGGTTGGTAATTCGCAAGTACAACGCACCAACTACTTAATAAACGCAATTGCGCGTTGTACCGACCTGTTGGAGTAACCGACAACCAATTCAGCCCCATAACTTATAAAAATGATTTTGCAACAACCCGTACATCAAACCAAGTGTCCCCGAGCTGAATTGGTCGTTAATCACTTCAACACTCGCGTTAAACGCATCAAACTACAATTCTAGTCAACCAAACACTAACAATCTAACTACAACTAGTTGACCAATTTAACGAACACCAATGAACATGATTTTTAGGTATGATATACGGGACATACCTAGGAAGATTTTGGTGCAAAAACTCACTTCAAACAGCCTCGACAAGAACACAATTGAACATCCACCGGTTAAGCCTAAAACGAACATATCGATCAATAACAAGTAGAACGTGCCGATTTTAGCATGCGAAGATGCATTTAATTACATAGGATAACTTTTGAAATAAATTATTAAATTTTTACCAAACTTTAATAAATTTCTTAGGTTTATAAAAATATTTTTATTATATTTTTCTAGTGGACACAAAAATTATAAAAATTCCTCCAATATAGCAAGATACGTGCAGCTATTTCAGTGCGTAAAAAAATGGTTTTATTTTTATAAAATTCATTACCGAACCAAATTAAACGATTCCAATTGGGTTTGATTCTTAACTAAAAATATTAAGTTCCAGAAGTGGAACCAACTAATTTGGACTTGTTGAAAAAGAGTTATGATGTCGGGAAGACAGACCAGAGTCCGTCATCCCGCATCAGCTTTGACATTCGATTTTATAAATTCATAAAAACCATTCAAATGTCGTCCAAAAATTACGTATTATACCTTTCTGGAAACTAGACTCAAAGTAGAACATAATAGAATAAATAATCTATCCAAAAAAATGTATTATCATCACGTTACAGACCCTACAATAAACGTATACGAATCTGTCAGCAAACTGTTATCATCAAAACTCAACCCTAACATGTTCGATAACGGGTTTAATGGTGAAAAAGACTTGCATGGACGTTAGACTAACCTTTAATTGATGTTTTACGCTCACGACTTGACTGGAAAAAGAAAAATCGCAGGGGGGGGGGTCTTTGAAGCTGCCGATCGGAAGTGTGGAGTGGGTTAGGGTTAGATTGTTTATGATATAAACAATTTTCACATTCGGCCCTTCAAGTTTTAAAGTGTTAACATCTTGGTGGAAAAGTTACATATTTTAACGTACCGGGTTGATGAGAAGGCCGACGAAATATGCCGGATAACTCCCGAGAAACATACATACTTTACATGTTTTAATTCTTTAAATCGGAAATTAACAGGTGTTACAAAATCTTATCAGCTTATTCTTAAACCCGATATTTTGAAACAAATAGCCAACGTCCAGAATGAAGCTTTGTAGGTGGAATGGATTATGTCAGAACGTATTTGGGGTCAGGAAAAGTTGTTTGAAGACGTCGGTGATGGGGTAAAGTATAAGGATGGGCGTTTATTGGTACCGAAGTATGGGGGATTCAGAGGTAAAATTTTGGATGAAGCACACAAGTCACGCTATTCCATTCATCCAGGCGCGACCAAGATGTACCAAGACCTGAAAAAGAATTATTGGTGGCCTGCGATGAAGTTTGAGGTGGCTCAGTATGTAAGTAAGTGTTTGACGTGTCTGCAAGTTAAGGCCGAGCATCAAAAGCCGTTTGGGAAACTTCAGCCTTTGGAAATACCTGAGTGGAAGTGGGAGCATCTTACAATGGATTTTGTGACTAAGCTGCCTCGTACTCCTAGGGGCGGTTATGACACCATTTGGGTAATCGTTGATAGATTGACCAAGAGCGCCCATTCCTTGCCTATCCGAGAAACTTTTAATTCCGAGCAATTGGCTGATGTATTTATTCTGGAGATCGTTTCTAGGCACGGGGTGCCGGTATCTATTGTTTCAGATAGAGATACGCGTTTTACCTCCAGGTTTTGGAAGAAGTTTCATGAGGAGATGGGTAATAAACTCCTTATCAGTACCGCTTATCACCCGTAGACGGATGGTCAGTCCGAGAGGACCATACAGAGTCTTGAGGATATGTTGAAGGCTCGTGTTATCGATTTTGGTGGTAGTTGGGATCGTCACTTACCGTTAGTCGAGTTCTCGTATAATAACAGTTATTACGCCACGATTGGGATGCCACTATTTGAGATGTTGTATGGTAGGAGGTGGAGGAATCCAGTTTGTTGGGGTTCCATTGGTCAGAAACAGTTGGGTAGTTTGGAGGTGGTTGAGGCTACGACTGAGAAGCTCGATAAGATTAAGGCGTTTATGAAGGCCGCTTAGGATCGTCAAAGGTCTTATGCGGATAAAAGGTGAAGGCCTATTGTGTTTGAGGCTGGGGATCGGGTTATGTTGAAAGTTTATCCTTAGATGGGTATTATTCGTTTTCGTTAGAGGGGGAAGCTTAGTCTGAGGTTCATCGGTCCGTTCCGTATATTGTCCCGTGTTGGTGAGGTAGCGTATAGAATGGAGATGCCTGATGAGCTCGCGAGGATTCATCCTACCTTCCACGTGTCCCACTTGAGGAAATGTTTAGCTGATGAGGAGGCCCATGTGCCTCTTGATGATATTGAGATTGATAGTAAGCTGAACTACGTTGAAGAACCGGTTGCTATAATTGATCGTCAGGAATGGCGTTTGAGGAGTAAGGTGGTTAGACAGGTGAAGGTGCAGTGGAGGCACCGTAGGGGCTCCAAGGCTACTTGGGAGTCCGAAGATGAGATAACGAAACTCTATCCGCAGTTGTTCTTGTCGTATCAGAATTCGGGGACGAATCCCATTGTAAGGGGGGTGGACTTGTAACACCCGTTAATCTCGGTTCAAAGATTGAAAGCTTGTAAAGTATGTATAATTCTCGGGATTTAACCGATGTTTCTCGGAAGCCTTTACGTCATCCCGGTACGTTTAATCGTTTAACTTTTCTTCCAAGATGCCATATACTTTATACTATAGGGGCTAGAATGAAACTTCTTATATTATAACATAAAAAAAACCCTCATTACTTGTGGTCCGATCGGCGCAGCTAAGCAGCCACCCCCCTTTTGTTCTTCGACATTTGAGAAATTCCAAGGTATCTAAAAGTGGATCAAGGTATGTACTACAATCCCCAACACTCCCTTTGTCCAATCCTAGTCGTTTCGATACTTAATTTTGCCTATTCGTTTCGTATGACAGTTTTCGGCTAGGGTTCAATTGACCCGCTTCCCGTGGATAAAAATATGGGCTTCTGGTGTAGAACGACTCCCAGGTATGACATTTACATCATATTAAAATTTCGGGGTCATTGAAGGTGTTTAGGTCGGTCAATTGATTTGAGTTCGAAAACTAGGGTTTATCAAGTGTAGAATCGTCAATTGTTGAGTTTGATGCGTTAACCGATTGAATTCCCAACCGAATCAGTTTTCATAGCCCTAGGGGGATTTAAGGGCTGTGGGAAAATTATTTTTTTTAGTACTCGGGGCTGATTTGGTTGGTGATTAGTCAATCGAGTCGGTTGTGCGCGAATTGTTGTTTAAACGTTAATTTGAGTGTTGTGTAAACGAACCACCAACCATATCAACTCGGGTGACATAATTATGAAGCATGAAAAGGTTAAGATGGGAATTTGGTCCATTTGGGCTGATTTGCTTGGCAATTGGTTTAAGGATTTATTACGTGCGTATTCGACTCGATTTGCATACCAACGGGTGATTTGTGCATCATGGTTAGCCCCGACCATGATCGTAGGGTGGGTTTGGTTAATTGAAAGGTTTTAGGGGCTGAGGTAAAGTAAATGAGTATGGGCTAGGCCTCGGGTCAAAACTATTGGGTTTGGACGGTCTGTTAGGCGAGTGTGTTATTACGGTCTAGTTCAGCATCGCGTTGTGTACAATTTACAGGCTCTTACTTGTGAGTGTGCACTTAGAGATTCCCTAGCTCGTTGCTGGTGTTTGGTTGATTTCAGGTGAGTTCATGATGCCCCTTTTAATTCTTTTTAAGTTTTTGGGCTAGCATGCACACCTAAGCGAATTGCTTGATGAAACGTTTAAACTATTTTATATTGGCTTGCTAGTATATAGTTGGCCTTGGGATGTTATGGTATGTATATATATATATTATTGTAGGCCAATATTTGGCGATGTTGTAGTCGTATCGACTACGGATGTTACGTATGTCTACTTTGTGTTTGCATACATTGATGAGATGTTACATACATGTTTGGGTTGTACGTTTGCTCGACCCCGATGTTATTACTTGGATGTTATATATATATATATATATATATATATATATATATATATATATATATATATGAATGTACTTATAAGGATGTTTATATATATATGTATGTGTGTGTGTGTGTGTGTGTGTGTATATATATATATAAGAATGATTATTTGCCAATGATGATGGCTTAACTGGTGTACTCCTTTTATATTTTAAAACCTTTGGAATGCCTATCATGATTTTTATTATTTATGTTATTTATTAAAACTTGAAATCACTCAGCTCAAGCTGACTTTTTGTGCATGTTAGTGTGAGTTTCAGCTTAGGAGGAGGATGCCTTATCGCTTGGACGTGCACGAAGCTACTTGGACGGTGAAGGGCATACGTGGATGGAAGATTTTATTATTGAACATTTTATTTTAAAAAGTTTTATAAAATATATTGAAATTGGTTTTGGGCATAATTTCCCAGGGTTTTAGGAACTTATTTTATTATTTATGTTTTCCACTGAATTATACTCTGAATTGATTATTTTAATTAAATGAATTATTTTCAAGTTTAAATATTTTTGCAAGTATTTTGTATGAATACCAACTGTAGGGTTCCCATGGTTCGGGGCCTTATAGAAACTCTCTTCCTTATAAAGAGCTTCCATTATCTTTCTTGTTTCCATGTGGGATGAAAGTTTTGTTTCTTATTTATACCCATATGAAATGCTTCCACTTTCTTTCATCTTTCCATTTCCATGTGGGATGGATTTTTCTTACTTATTTAAGATGAGATGCTTTGTTTTTGTTATCTCTTTTCTTTCTTATTACTTGTTATAAGAATATTTTTAATCCTTCAACTTTCAAAGTTGACATTTTTAGCCCAAAATAATTATGGGATTTTCTGAGATGTTACATAAAGTAACGTTTATATGCAAAATTATGTTATTTCAATAGAAGAAAATATCATAATCATGTATTTGGTGAAGCTATGTTTTGTAGTTTCACTCATGCTCGTAACCTTCGGTAATATAAAGCTTTTATTATTTATCTCATATTCATGTTTTGTTTTCTAACCTTTATATATATGAGTAACACTTTTGTTTGGCATTTTACTTATTTTTTGTACTTTGTCATGTACAACTAATAGGGAACAAGGTGATGGCAAAGATTGTCAAGAAAGATGGAAGCTTAAATCTTGTGACGCTGATTATTGTTTCCGTGATTGCGAAGAAAGAAGAGGCGTGCCGACGGGACAGTGCATGAGTGATGATTCTTGTTTATGTGCTTGGACCTGTTAACTGCTAATAATGATAAAAAAAGATTACGTGTTATCTTATTTGATTAAGTGTGGCGTCTAAAAATATATTTTCGGTATGCATACTAAGAACAAACTATACATAAAAACATCACAACATCCACAACCTGGAATGTCTCATATGTTGGTTTTTTACATGTATATTTTCTCTTAAACTTTGAAATTAAATAACTGTAACATCCGGAAATTTTCGTTAATTGGCTTATGTGTGTCTATGAGCTTGCTATGTTAACTGGGATGGAATTTCTCCAAGTCAAGGGGCTTCCCAGTAATTATTAAAAACCCATTTAATTATCTTTCTATTTAAATTATCACAATTTACAAGTTAGAGTTCCAAAGTGTAACTATATTATAGCAAAAACCCTAACTCCATCTTTCTCCCTCTCCTGTCCGATCAGCCAAGAAGAACAGCCACCACACAGCCAAACTCTAATTCAAGGTTAGTATTATGTCAATGAAGGTCTTTTTCACCATTAAGCCGTTTATTGAACCCTAGAGATGTCATAATCATGTTAGGGTTTGAGTTTTGATTATAACAGTTTCTGACAGATTCGTACTCGTTTATTGTTTGGTCTGCAAATTTATGATAATTGATTGTTTTCGAACAATTCTTGTTTCCCTGATGTTCTACTTTGAGTCTAGTTTCCAGAAAGGTATAATTTGTAATTTTTGGATGAGATTTGAATGGTTTATTTGATTTTATAAAAACGTGTGTCAAAGCTGATGCGAGGAGTCAAATTCTGGTATGTTTTCCTGACATCATAACTCTTTTTTGACATGTCCAAATTGGTTGGTTCCACTTCTGAAACTTCACATTTTTAGTAGGATTCCAACCCAATAGGAATCATTTAATTTGGTTAAATAGAACCCTTTTGTTGCACACTGAAATAGCTGCACCTACCTTTCAATGTTGGATGAATTTTTATGATTTTTTTGAATATTTTTAGAAACCTAAGACATTAATGAAACTCTGGTAAAAAGTTCATAATTTATTTTTATGATTTTCCTATGTAATAAAATACATCTTTGCATGCTAAAATATGCATGTTAGACTCGTTAATTGATCGAAACGTTCGTTTTAGGCTTAACCGGTGGGTGTCCAATTGAGTACCTTTCGGGGCTGTTTTAAGTGAAGTTTTTGCTCCGTTATCTTCCTAGGTATGCCACGTATGTCATACTTTAGTATCGTGAGCAATGAAGTTCGTTTGATTAGTCAATTGTCATAGATTGAAAAACTAGGATTTCGGTTGTCTAGATTGTTGATTGTTGCGTTTAGCGCGTTGTTTGAGGGGATTTACAACCAATTCAGATTGTGTAGCCCTGGTATGATATACGGGCTGTGAAAAACTTAAATTTTATGTTAATGGGCATGAATTGGTTGTCGGTTGCTACAACGGGTTGGTACAACGCAAATTCGCAGTTAATTGGTAGTTAATGCGTTGTACAAGCGAATTGCCGACACAGTCAACTCGTGGTATGTCGTGTGGACTTGCTATCTGTGGTTCCTAAGTGCATAAACAACTCGTTAATGAGTGTATTCGATACAATTAACCACTTTCGAGTGTAGTTTGGAAATCCTGTGTTCCCGGATTTAACTAGGGGTGGTTTTGGTAAATACAAGGCCTCGAGGGCTGATGCAATTGGAATTGGTATGGATGAGGCTTTAGGTCAATCAAATCATGTTAGAACACCTCGTAGGATAAACGAGTCGGTACGATTTAGTTAGTAATCTTTATGCGCTATCCAACAGGCTTTTGATTTGTGGATTTGCTTAGAGGTTCTCTAGCTCGTTGGTATTTGCGTGACTCGTGTCACGCTGCCCTTTTTAACTCTTTTTACGTTTTGGGCTAGCATACACACCCTATTACAATATTTCTCGATTTTATTTGTTTAAAACTATTTGGATGGCATTGCATAGCCTTATTATTATTTGTACATTTATGAAACTAGGTGTGAATTATATTTTATGCCATAGTATATTTTAGACGTGCCTTGGGTCTTAAATTCCTTAAGGTTAGATATATATAATTACTTGTTGTCTAGGCTCGAGAATCTTATTAGGCTTAGTATTAGTTGAATATGAGTAGACTTGCTTGTATTGGTTTACGAGAATGACTCATACATATTGCCCTATAGTCTATACTAGTTGATGTTTTTAGTTCATCATGATTAAGCTATATGTACGTATGCCTAGTGATGCGTGTGCTTGTTGAACTTATGTGTAAGTATGCCTTTGATGTGTGTGTGCATAGTGATTGTGGCCGGGTCAAATATATTACTTTGAGTTTTTAAATCTGTGGTGGGGAGGCCCGTGTTGCACAATCATCATTTAGATGGGTCAAATATATTAATCGAATCCTTGACTTCATGTCTCGTGATTCGTGGTAGGGAGGCCCGTCGTTTGCTAAACCGTGATCGGGTCAAATATATTACTCGAGTTTTTAAATCTCGTGGTAGGGAGGCCCGTATCACGTGTTTAGGTTTGTTAAGCCGTGACCGAGTCAAATACATTACTCGTGTTTCGACTCATGGTGGGGAGGCTCGTGTCACGTGCTTATGTCTTACCGCGTCCGGGTCAAATATATTACTCGAGTCTTGAATCTTGGTGGGGTGGCCCGTGTACGCGTGTTCGACCGATGAAAAATTATTTGGTAATTATTTATTTAATTGCTTATTATTTACTCTATTGTTTTATATCTATAACTTTTGAAATGAATTATGAATGTTGTTTACTAAAATGTGAAATCATTCAGCTCAAGCTGAATTTGTGTGTATGTTAGTTTAACTTTAAGGTTAAGGATTGGATGCTACCGCTTGGATGTGCTGGAGACTACATGGACGGTTGAAGGCATTCCTAGTCTAGGAATTTTAAATAAAATGAATATTTTATTTATATTTGATTTTTGGGCACATGTCCCCGGTTTTGGGGTTTTTGATATTTATAATTTTCCGCTGTTTATTACTCAAAATTGGTTTTAATAAAATGAACTTGCTTTGGTTTTAAATTTTTGTGAATTTTGGGTATGATGACCAATTGTAGGATTCCCGAGTTTTGGGGCCTTACAGTAACACAACTGAATACTTACATAACTAACATAGATAATACTTGTCATAGTATTTAGCATGACCAATTAGGGCATGTTTGGGATTGAGTTTGAAAAATGCTTATTGGCTTATTGATATTTTAAAAAAGCCAATAAATTAAAATGTGTTTGGCAATCACAAAAATCTTTCTTCTTTTAGATTTTTGAAAGGGTTAAAAAGCAGTTTTCCGGAAACCCAAATCCTGGCTTTTCAAAATGACTTTTGGAAAAATCTAATAAGCTAATAAGCATTTTTCAAACTCAATCCCAAACATGCTCTTAAATTACTAAACTATGGATGCCAGTTTTCAAGCTTGGATAACCCTTCATGCCTCAATAATCCTTATTCCTTCTCAACAGAACTTCTCAATGTAACCTCCTAGCTGTACGTGCATACAAAAGTCAACTACACACAAATGAGAGTCCTAAATTTACACTACCTAACACTTATGAGATATTATATATCTATATATATATACACACACACATATAAAATCTGACGTGCTAAAGCATAAACATAACATAAATACAAAAAAACTAAACACCGCAGCTACGGCTTGCCATAGAAAATCAGTACCGTACCCATTCTCATACCCGAAAGTATCCGTACCGAAAGGCAGTAAAACTGGGTATATAGTACTGTACCAAATTTTATGGTAGAGTACGAGTACGGGCACTTTCTGTACATTACCCATTTTGGCACCACTTATTTTTTTTAATCACCGCTGAACTTGATATTGGTTGAGCCAATAAATAAATAATCCATATCAAGCAAGACCAATTGTGTTAGAATCCGAAATCAAAATGTGAAGTTTCAGAATTGGAAGCAACCCATTTGGCTTTTACAATCTCAACTAATCATATCATGAATCCAGGCAGAAAACCCTTTCTCGTAACAGCCTTGACACATAATTTTGTAAATTCATAAAAACTATCTTCCATATATATAAAAATTACAAATCATAACTTTCTGGAAACTAGACTCAACGAACTATAACCTAGAATCCATAATCGATCAAACTCATTATTTATCATAGAGTTACAGTCAAAACCACAACCCCAACATTCTATCAAATCAACCAAACGATTACACAACATAAAAATCATCAAACAACACATATATCAAAAGAGCACCTCACATCCTAAGAGTTTTCATCAAGATTCATCAAAAAACAAGAGTTTAAGGTTAACACTTACGTATCATGACTACAAGAAACAATTTATGATTAAAAGACTTCCTAATCCCTCCGAGAACACCAAAATCACATAATAAAATAAGTGTTTTCATTTGGAAGCGGCTACGACAAGTTTTGTGGTGATTAGGGTTTTAAAACAATTTTTACCAAACTGCACGTTCGTCCGTATCCCGACGGGTTTAATGTGTGTGTTTGTATACATATATATACATATATATACATATTATGGTAATTAATAATATGTAAAGCAAGAATAATTTACTAAATCATGTAACTCATAAAATCATATGGCATATAGCAATTATATCCGAATTATTTAAATGTGTCTGATTCAAAATGGATCGCCAACACGTACTGATAGATTCGTGTGTAATTTGTTACAGACTTGAGTATATGTTATGCATGATGTGTAAGATAATGCAGTTTGGGTTAATAGAGTTCTCATGAAAATGTGGGGTGCCACGTATATAACCCACCACCTAGCGTGGGTTGTGACAAATTATTATTCACAAAAGTAATTTAGTTAATTTTCTAAATATTAATTATTTAATAATATAGGTTATATATTTTTTAATTGACAGCTAACGATGATAGTGATTCAACATTGATTAAAACGTAAGTTACGTATAAAAAAAGTTCAGAATTTTGAATTATGTAAAGTTGAAAATAGGTGATATAGCATCGACTAGTCATCCAATGTGAAGTACACATAATGATACCATGTGAAAATTATTGCTTCTTTTAATTATTTACGTATATTAATGAGTCATATTTATATTCATTTAAATTATAAGAGAGAAACAAAGTTTTAAAAAAAATACTTATTTTGTTCAATAGTTTTTCCACTACACCAATTTGGTGTATACTTTTCTCAACTATATCAATTTCGAAAAGAAAGTATCCATACAACATCAATTTGCTATATTCTTTTTAAAAAGCATTCTGTCAATTATATCTATTTGCGAAAAAAGTATCTATACTACATCGATTTAGTATATTCTCTTAAAAAAAGCATTTAGTCGACTATATTAATTTGGGAAAAAAGTATCAATACTGCATCAATTTGGTATATTCTTTTAGAAAAATAATTCATTTATTGTTATTCATAATTATAATTTACATTAAAAAATGTGATCAGTATTAAAGTAGCGTTTATATGCAAAATTCTTTTATTTCAATACACCAGAATATCATAATCATGTCTTCGTGAGGCTATGTTTTGTAGTTTTACTCATGCTCGCAACTTTTGGTAATATAAAGCTTCTATTGCATATCTCCCATTCATGTTTTGTATTCTAACCTTTTTATATATGAGTAACACTTTTGTATGGCATATTACTAATTTTTAATACTTTGTCATGTCTAACTAATTCATAAAACATGGTGATGGGCAAAGACTTTCAAGAAAGATGGAAGCTTATATCTTGTGACGCTGATGATTGTTTCCGGGATTGCGAAGAAAGAAGAGGTGTGCCAACGGGACAGTGCATGAGTGTTCTTATTTATGTGCTTGGACTTGTTAAGAGCTACGGATTTTAATTATAATAATACAGATTACCTGTTATCTTACTTAATTAAAAGTGGTGTCTAAAAATATAGTTTTTGGTATTTATACTAAGAACAAACTATATATAAAAATATTGCAACACCTACAACCTGTAATGTCTCATATGTTGGCTTTACACATGCATAATTTTCTTTTAAACTTCCAAATTAAATGGCACAACTTAAGTCTTACATAACTAACATAGATAAAACTTACCATTCAAAAAAAACATAGATAAAACTTGTCTTAGTATTTAGCATGACCAATTAAATTACTAAACTGTGGATGCCAGTTTTCAAGCTTAGATAACCCTTATTCTTTCTCAATAGAACTTCTCAAGGTAACCTTCTAACCGTACGTGCATACAAAGTCAGCTACACACTAAATGAGTTCTAGAGAGTTCTAGATTTACACTACAAGACACTTACGATATATATATATATATATATATATATATATATATATATATATATATATCGTAAGTGTCTTGTAGTGTAAATCTAGAACTCTCTAGAACTCATTTAGTGTGTAGCTGACTTTGTATGCACGTACGGTTAGAAGGTTACCTTGAGAAGTTCTATATATATATATATATATATATATATATATATATATATATATATATATATATATAACATCTGACAAGACGTGATGAAGCATAAACATAAATAAATACGAAAAAAACTAAGCACTGCAGCTACGGCTTTCCATAGATTATACTTCCATCTAAGAATGACATCGGTACCATATCCATTCTCGTACCGAAAGTATCCGTACCAAAAGGCAATAAAACTGGGTATATAGTACCGTACCAAATTTTATGGTACGAGTACGAGTATGGGTACTTTATGTATGATACCCATTTTGGCACCACTTTATTTTTTTTAATCTCCGCTGAACTTGATATTGGTTGAGCCAATAAACTAATCCAAATCAAGCAAGACTAATTGTGCTGGAATCCTAAATCAAAATGTGAAGTTCAGCAACCCATTTGGCTTTAACAGTCTCAAGTTATCATATCAAGAATCAAGGATAGAAAACCTTTTCCCGTAACAGCTTTAACACACAATTTTGTAAATTCATAAAAACTATCTTCCGTATATCCAAAAATTATAAATTATAACCTTCTGGAAACTAGTCTTAACTAACTATAACCTAGAATCCATAATCGAACAAACTCATCATTTATCATAGAGTTACAGTCGAAACAATAAGCGAGTACGAATATGTTAACCTTCTGATTCCAACAAAACCCGACAATAATCATATATACCACAACCCTAACATTCTATCATATCAACCAAATGATTACACAACATCACAATCATGATACAAAACATATATCAAAAGAACACCTCACATTCTAAGTGTTTTCATCAAGATTCATCAAGAAGCGAGTTATGATTAAAAGACTTCCTGCTCCTTCAACTCCTAGTACCTGCGGCAGTTTACTATAGCACCAGCCCCGGGACTTCTTCCTTTATTCAATTCTTTTTTTGCCTTTCTTAACCCGGAATGACTTGCTTTGCTAGTTTCCTTGCTCACGGGGTTAGACTGATAGAGGGATTAGCTGGTTCCTACTCCTACGGGGTTATAAGGTTTATCCACTTCTTTACTCTTCCTAAAAAAGGGGGAGACAGGTTTTAGAACTAGCAAAGCAAAGCAAACCCTAGAAGTCAAAAAGGTTAGGTTCTAAAGCAGCTATCGGAGTAGTAGAAGTGCCTACTACTACACCACACTACACTTGGCTCTACACATTAACGGAGCTAAACCCTGTCCAGTGCCTGGCAGAGATAAGGGGGCTTTAATCCTTACTCTTTATCCTCATCTTCGCCCAGCAGCACTATTGCCTTACTTATTCAGGGAGGAAAGTGGAGCCTCGAGAAGCACTATTGAAAGGAAGATCTTTGACCCCTCTTCATTCTCTATAGGGTCCCAAACCTTTCTTCAACATAGGTGACAAGGAGCGCCAAAATCACCCAATAAAATAAATGTTTTGGTGTGGAAGCGGCTACGACAAGTTGTGGGGTGATTAGGGTTTTAAAACAATTTTTACCGAACAGCACATCTGTTCGTATCTCGACGGGTTTAATGTGTGTGTGTCTATATGTATAAACACACACACACATATTATAATAACTAATAACAAGCGAAGCAAGAATAGCATACTAAATCATGTAACACATAAAATCATATGGCACATAGTAATTATATCTTAATTATTTAAACGTATCTGATTCAAAATTAATCACCAACACGTACTAATAGACTCGCGTGTATGACTCATTACAGACTCAAGTAAATGTTATGCATGGTGTGTAAGAAAGTGCAGTTTGGGTTAATGGAGTTCTCATGAAAATGTGGGGTGTCATATATATGACACACCTCCTGGCCTAGGGGGTGACAAATTATTATTCAAAAAAGTAATTTCGTTAATTTTAGTAAATTTTAAGTAGTTAATAATATAGGTTATATATTTTTTAATAGATAGCTAATTATGATAGCGATCCAAAATTTGCAACACCAACTAAAACATAAGTTATGTATAAAAAAAGTTCTTAATTTAGAATTAAGTATAGTTGAAAATAGGTGATATAGCGTCTAATAATCATCCGATGTGAAGGACATATAATGATGTGATGTGAGAATTATTACTTTCTTTAATTATTTAGGTATATTAATGAGTCATATTTATGTTCATTTAAATTATAAAGAGAAACAAAGTTTAAAATACTTATTTTGTTCAATAGTTTTCCTACTGCACCAATTTGGTGTCTACTTTTCTCAACTATATAAATTTGGAAAAGAAAGTATCTATACAACATCAATTTTGTATATTCTTTTTAAAAAGGATTTAGTTAACTATATCAATTTGGGACAGACTCCTGTGTATGACTCCTTACAGAGTCGTACAAAGGTTATGCATGGCGTATAATAATGCAGTTTGAGTTAACGGAGTTCTCATGAAAATGTGCGGTGTCATATATATGAGCCACCTCCTTGCCTTGGACTGAGGTGTTATAATTTATTATTCACAAAAGTAATTTAGTTAATTTTAGTAAATATTAAGTATTTAATAATATAGGTGTTATATTTTTCAATTGTCAGCTAACTATGATAGTGATTCATAATTAGCAATCCAGTAGGTAACCAAGATCTCGGATATAGCTTGGTGTTTGGTTATTTTCCGAAATGGCAAAGAAAAGAGAGAAAATAGAGAATTGGTAGAAAGCTTGTGGATAAGATATTGCAAAAGGTTGTTTTGCATGTGCATACCTTCACTATATATAGTGAAGGTATGCCATGCACACTTTCATTATATCAGCCCAATGGGCTCTAAATACATGGCCTCGGGCCCAAACACAGATAAACGAAACCAGAAACAAATAGATACATGGTGAATATACAAAATAACGCAAAAGACTATAATATAAAATGGGCGCCCTACAGTTCGTTTAATCGAACCCTATTTATTTTAGTTCTTTGGATGGTTTTTCTTTATTTAAAAACTAATTGTTGTTTGATTTATTTAAAAGAATTATTTATGTTTCACTTGTTCATCTTTAACCATTTGCATTTGGTTTTTCTGCATCGTGAGCGGTTTGAAAACTTTGAGGGGTTGGTGGCATTTAAAATTTGGTAATTAGATCGTATGAGTTTATGTTAAAACTTGTGTTTAAATATCATTTGTGTTAACCATTTACAAGACCATATATATATATGTGGGGGGGGGGGGGGGGGGGTCTATCTACTTAAACAGGTTTTGATGGATCATTGAACTGGAAATCCGGAGGAAGTTATGTTTTGTTTTAATAAATTTTAATCATAATCATGTTCTTTTCTTTATTATAAAAATCATTTAAATATTATATATTTTACTTTAAAATTTAGTTAACTTAGTTTATAAACTAATCACTTTCCACCAACTCCCTTTAAAGACATCTTACTTATCCGTACTTGTATAGGTAATTAAAAGATCATAATTAATTTAATTGTTATTAGACCACGTAGATCATTTCCAATAATATATAAACCAACTTGATGGTTTGTTATGAGAAGTGTACATTTCATTTGCTTCTTCCATCAATTTATTTACTATTTGATTTTTTCCTATTTGTACTTGGTTTCAGTAGGTATGTTATATACGTGGTTTAATGATGGCTTGATATTGCATGTTGGGTCTGTTTTCTATGATAAATATAGGTTATTAGAATTTAAGTCAATAAATTAATATATGGAGATTTTGTTGGGACCATTCTTTATAAAGCTAATCATAATGATACTGATATGGTGAAACTAATAAAAGTCTAGGTGAAAATTCCAGACATTTCATTGGTATTGCACAAGTGGAAATAAATGCGTCATTGTGACAAAAAGGTGCAACGTGCCATGCTATGATTGCACGAGTTGCAATTTGTCTCACTTTAATTGGCTATGACAGGTCATGACTAAAACATGCAACGTGGCACTCTATGATTGCACAAGTTTCAATTTGTCACACTTTGATTGGCTACGACAAGTCATCAACCGGTAGTAAACAAGCTGTTATAGGTATAAAGTATGAGACTAGGTTGCCTGAAGATATAAACAAATTGAGTGTATAGCTACATATTGAGAAATAAACACCTTCAAATTAGAATATATATCAACTGAGGTACTTGGTTTTGGGTAAAAGCTCATGGCGAAACATCGTTTGCAGTGAACCACCAATATCAATCATGAGTTCTTTCTGTCCCACTTTGGAACGTATTTTTTTTTTAATTTATGTTTTAAACATGATTGATGTTGCTTATAATACAGATTGTTGCATACCTACTGGATGATAAGAAATCAAATCTTTGGCCACAATTACACCGTTTGATGATTTGTAATTTGTTGAGAAAGAATATGGGAAGTCTACTACTGGTTCAAACCAAGATCTTATCGATCTTCTAACACCTTGGTTTATATATGTATATTTTAAATAAGTGTTACAACTTTTGTTTTGACCAAATCTATAGGAAATTCCAAGGAATTTGTAGGTCTATATTGTGTGAAAATTTCATATTACCAGAACGTAACACGAAAAATTCGCTGGTTTTGGTTTTGTAAAAATGGGTTGTAGTCGAACCTGTTAACCCGTTTAGTTAATTGTTTCATGTTCGGGTCAAAACCGGAACATTGTATCACATTTCTTTCCTTTAACATATATTTTATGTAGTAAATTAAATTGGTTGGGTATTTAATCCAAAATTAAAAAATAAAGAAGAAAATAACATAAGATTTGAAAACTAAAAAATTCATTGTTTTACATAAATTTGGATTTTTAATGTAAATTAAAGTAGAAAAGAAGATAATAAAATAAAAGGCCTTCGGGTCAAACGAGTTGTTTTTAGGTCAACTTGTGATATGCCTGCTGTTTTCAGGGTCAAGTGTTTAGACATGCTTTTCGGTGTGTGGGGTTCGACACACCAAACTGTGAACACTATACTAACACTACATTTTTTGACAAGGTGTTACTGATGGTGTTTGCGGTTGCTGATGAGGAAAACAACGATAACTGGCGGTGGTTCTTAACCGAGCTTAAAAGTTTGGTTTCTGGACACGGGCCGATTAATTTGGTGACGAAGGGTTTACACGAACCTTTGGGTGAAACATTTGGCGGGGAGTGTTTTGTTGGGTCACAGTACTATCATTTGACTTCTGATTTCGCTCAAACATTTTACTCATTCGTGTCGAAAGCTAACAAGCTATCAATGACTCAACTGGTTGATAAGCCAAGGGATGAAATGATGCGCTTGATATACACTCGTGCAGCTGAATCGACTCAATGGGTGACTCGATTGGCACCATCAATGGAAGAAAAGTTGAAAGAGGAGATTTTACAAGCACGATCGGTTCAAGCCTTTGCGGCCTATGAGGGCAAACATGAGGTTTAGGTTGGTGAAAGGGTTGAGATTGTTGATCCTGTGTTATTTGATTGTAGTTGTAAATCATGGTTTGTTACTAGAGTGCCTTGTTGTAAGAACCCGCATGACTTTTGTAGTAGTTATTTTAGTGTTAAGATGTACCACCCTGAATATGAGGATTCTATTATCCAATACTTGATTTAGAAAGAATAACGAATGTTAAGTTAGATAATGGTAAGGATCATGATGTTACCCAACCGACTGTTTGGACACCAGGTAGGGTGAAAAAGAGGAGGGTTGAACCAGGTTGGGTCGTGCCCGCAGACTATGTTAAACATCCACTTCAATGTGGAAGGTGCAAAACAATAAGAGATCCTGCTAGTACGTCTTTTGTTTTGTGAAAATTATATTTTTTTTTGTGTATTCTACCAAATTCGGTTCTATATTAAATTAAATACATATTTTTGTGGTTAATGGGTTGGATTTGATTGAAGAGGTTATTCAGAAGAATTCGACAGCTTCTTAAAGGGGATAATTATTATGATGATGTTATATGTTTTAGGTTTTGTATAATCCTTCTGGAAGTTGAATGTAAATGATGACAGTGAAGTGAAATTTTGGTATAGGATATCAGGATAAGGATATGTTTTTACACCTTTACTTTAAATAATGTTTCTTTTGATTCTTTCAACATAATACAAAAACCATAATGTTTCTTTAAATATTGTCTTTGATGTTTTCAGGATTGTTCCGTGACATTTTTTCAGTTATTATTATTGTTATTATTGTTGTTCTGATGTATTGCTATTGTTATTGAAAAATGATTTAGATTCTCGGTTAATAAAATGTGCAATATTATGGATTTGGTTTCAAACCATTTTGATCTATTTGGTCATGGATTATTGGCGTTACTTGGTTGTTCCTAGCTTATCTCTCTCTCTCTCTCTCTCTCTATATATATATATATATATAGGATTAGATTCATTTCAAAAGTGTTTCTTATTGCGAGAAGTGCGAGAAATGAATTCGACCAATCACATTTTTTTCTTTTACTTTATCATTTATTTAATGGCAAGGGTGTTATAGTAAAAGATCATGTGTTTTTTCATATTTGGTAGGTCATAATTTATGGAGAAGTTATAATTTTTTATATATTTTTTAATATATAGTTAAATCAACCAATGTTGAATTCTTGATTTTTTATTCAAATTCAACGTTGTCGATTAATCCATATTATTTTTTTTTATTCTCCTAATTGAATTTCATATATTTGTCTAGATAATAGTTCCAAAATTCAATAGCGCTGATAATTACACATAGTACTTAAATGAACCTACGTAGTACATAAATGAATCTACACCTGAATAAAATTGCACACACACAATTAGAAATACCATCGAGAAAGTATATATACGAACGTACGCAATACATAAATGAACCTACATACGATAAAAAAAATTACGCATACACAGTACATATATAAACCTAGACGGTATATAAATGAACCTACAGATGATAAAAATTTGTACATACACAGTTTGAAATACCATATATACGGTACATATACGAACCTACACAGTACATATATGAACTTACACAGTACATAGTACATAAATTAACCTACACACGATAAAAATTAGACATACACAATTAAAATACCACCTACGCAGTACATATATGAAACTACATATATACTACAAAATAAACTTTTTTTTATTACATTAAACAACAGTATATGGATCCTACATAAATTTTTATATCACAAACACTGTACGTGTATGTATCATACACACACTATATATATATATGGATCCAACACAAATTTTTATATCACAAACACTGTACGTGTATGCAATATGCAAGCTAGTCTGAAAAAAAAAACCTCTAAAAAAACAAGAAGAAAGACCATCATAATAATAGATGAAATAAAAGAAAATTAAATAAATCACATATGAATTGAATTCAATTAATTATCAATCAATGAAAATTAAAGGTTGAAGCTTTTAAAAAGGAACAATTGGGAGTTATACTCTTCTTTTATTTTAATTGTGTTAAATAAGTTACCACATTCCCCTTTTTAATTAAAATAATCCTTATAATAAATTCTTATTAATTGCAAAAATTCCACTTTTGTTAATAACCATTGATTAGTAACATCAATGCTTGAAATTGACTTCTCGCACTTCTCGCTATAATATCACTTCTCGCAAGATTCATCCACTATATATATATATATATGTATGTATATATATATATAGGGGATGGTTCAGTTGAGAAATGATATTATTGTGAGAAATACGATAAATGAATATGAGTCACTAGTTTTATTTTAGATTTTAAATGCAAGAAAATAAATGAAGAAAGTAAAATGCATTCTCTCTTCAATTAATATAACTAATCAAATTATTATAATTGAAAAATATTAAGAATTCATTTATTTTTATAACTTATTTTTTCTCACTTGAAATTTTATCCTGCACAAGTACAACTTATTCGTACATTAAAATTTCTTTCTATCGAAAACCAATTTCTTCCAACTCAATATATCAAATCCATCAATACGTAGTTACATTGTGATGAATCGTTCAAAAACTTTCTTACAAGTGTGTGCATTAAATATCAACAAAAAAATATACAACCAACAAAAAAACATTTAACCTAAACTTGTTATAAGAATAAGAAAACATATAACCTGCACACAAAATTCATCATCAATAAAATACATACGCACATGAAAACGTATAACCTACATACAGAAATTTTATCCTACACAAATACAATTTATTCGTATATTAAAATTTCTTTCTATTAAAAACCAATTTCTTCCAACTCAATATATCAATATCCATCAACACGTAGTTTCATTTGATGTATAATCAAAAAACTATCTTACATATGTTTGCATTAAATGTCAGTAAAAAATATACAATCTACACAAAAGTATATAACCTACACTAGTTCTAAGAATTAGAAAACATATAACCTTCATACGAAGAACATATAACCTACACACGTATAGGATATTTATATCTTTGTGTAGTTTATATAATTGTTGATGTCGAATTACATATATAAGTTGTATGCTTTTTTGTATGTTGTACGTTTTTATTGCTCAAAAAAAGTGTAGATTATTTAATTTTGTGTAGGTTGTATATTTATTGTATATTTAATGGACACATTTGTATGATATTTTTTTATTATTATTTATCATAATAAATTTTCTAGGTATATCAATTGAAAAAAAAATACTATGTTTTGATATTTATTGTTAAAAATTACACGTTGATATATGGCAATAAATTGAGTGGAAAGAAATTATTTTTTAACATAAAGAAATAGTATTATATGAATAAATTTTATTTTTGTTGGATAAAATGAAGAAGTGGTAAATAAATTATAAAACTAAATTAGTGCTTTTATCTTTTTAATTAATATAGTTAAATTAGTTAGGTATGTTAATTAGAGAGATATTTAATATGTTTATATTAGTTGTATTAATTGAATAGAGAGGGTGCATTTATTGTTACATTTAAATCTTTTTCTTTTATATTTAAACATTTAAAACCTAAAATAAAACTATTGACTTATATTCATTTCTCGCCTGAACTTAAGCACATATATGTATGTGTGTGTGTGTGTGTGTGTGTGTGTGTATATAAAATAACATCTGACGTGCTGAAGCATAAACATAGCATAAATAAGAAAAAAACTTAACATTGCAGCTATGGCTCGCCATAGAAAATATTTCCATTTATGGATGAGATTGGTATCGTACTCATTCTCCGACCCGAAAGTATCCATACTAAAGGCAGTAAAACTGAGTACCGTACCTAGTTTTATGGCATGAGTACGGGTATTTTCTATACGGTACCCATTTTAGCACCACTTTATTTTTTTTAATCTCCGCTGAACTTGATATTGGTTGAGCCAATAAACAAATCCAAATCAAACAATACCAATTGTGATAGAATCTTAAATCAAAATGTGATGTTCCAGATGTGGAATCAACCGATTTTTGTTTAACAATATCAAGTTATCATATCAGAAATCAAGGACAGAAAACCCTTTCTCATAACCGCCTTGACGCATAATTTTGTAAATTCATAAAACTATCTTCCGTATGTCCAAAAATTACAAATCATAACTTTCTCAAAACTACGGCAAGTTGTGGGGTTATTAGGGTTTTAAAATAATTTTTACGGAACTGAACGTCCGTCCATATCCCGACGAGTCTAATGTGTGTGTGTATTTATATTACAATAATTAATAACATGCTAAGAAAGAATAATGTACTAACAGACTCGCGTGTATGACTCGTTACAGAGTCATATGAATGTTATGTATAGCGTGTAAGATAATGCAATTTGGGTTAACAAAGTTCTCATGAAAATATGTGGTGCCACATATATGACCCATCTCCTGGCCTTGGACTGAGGAGTGACAATTTATTATTCAAAACTAATTTAGTTAATTTTAGTAAATATTAAATATTTAATAATGCAGGTGATATAGCATCTACTAGTCATCCTATGTGAGGGCACATAATGATGCCGTTTGAAAATTATTGCTTCTTTTAATTGTTTAGGTATATTAATAAGTCAGATTTATATTCATTTAAATTATGAGAGAGAAACAAAGTTTTAAATAGGTACTTATTTTGTTCAATAATTTTTCTACTACACCAATTTGGTGTATACTTTTCTCTACTATTTCAATTTGGGGAAAAAATATCTATTAAACATCAATTTGGTATATTCTTTTTAAAAAGTATTTAGTAAACTAAATCGATTTGGTAAAAAGGGATCTATACTACATCAATTTTGTATATTCTTTTAGAACAAAATATCTATACATCATCAATTTGGTATTATTATTTTAGAAAAGTAACGCATTTATTGTTAGTCATTATTATAATTTACTTTAAAAATGTGATCAGCATAAAAGTAATGTTTATATGCAAAACTATTTTATTTTAATACACTAGAATATTATAATTATGTCTTTCGAGAAGCTATGTTTTGTAGTTTTACTCATGCTCGAAACTTTCGGTAATATAAAGCTTTCATTGCTTATCTCCCGTTCATGTTTTGTTTTCTAACCTTTATATTTATAAGTAACACTTTTTTCTGGCATACTACTTATTTTTATTACTTGGTCATGTCTAACTAATTCAGGGAACACGGTGACGGGCAAAGACTGTCAAGAAAGATGACGGTGATGGACAAACACTATCAAGAAAGATGATGGGCGGTTTTTTCACTGTGAGTTTATTCAATTCATGGTAGTTAATGCACATCCGCATGCTACTGTCCTTCTTCTTGACTAACAAGACCGGGGCACCCTAAGGCGAGATGCTCGGTCGAATGAAGCCTTTGTCGAGCAAGTCTTCCAATTGAGCCATAAGCTCTTTCATTTCGTTTAGTGCTAGGTGATAAGGAGCTCGAGCAACGGGTTTTGCACCAGGCACAAGGTCTATCTGGAACTCGCCCTCGCGATCAGGCGGCACATCTGACAAATCATCTGGAAATACATCCGGGTAATCCCAAAGAATGGGAACATCACCGACGGTAGCAACCTCGGTTTTCACGTTTATAGCATACGCCAGATACGCCCCACAACCTCGCGGCATAAGTTTTCCCGCCTTAAACATGGATATAATATGTGGTGTCATACCACTCCGATCACCGAAGACAGTGATTTGGGTCCCATCCGGGGCCCTTAGACGCACAAGTCTCTTACCATAGATAATCTGAGCATCCACACTAGCGAACCAATCCATCCCAAGCACCACATCGAAACAGCTCAACGACATCAAATACAGCCGCACCAAAAATCTATACTCAGACAACTCAATAAAGCAACCCTAAATAGCCCTAGACACAGAAACGGACTTTCCTACGGCGAGCTCAACCTCAAACACATCGCCTACGCGCTTGGGTGACTTATTTAATGTGGAACAAAAAGTGGTAGACACAAAACACCTACGAATCAAACAAGACCGAAGCTTGTAATTTATCAAGTAAAAAGGTACCTGGAATAATATCACGCTAAGCAATAATTACACATACGTTCCCGAAAGAATGATGAATTTTTTTAACGGTAGAATATATTAGATGAATAAGAAAAAGAGTACCTGAAACAATACCTGCGTCGTCCTTCGCTTCTTTCTTAGAGATGTTGAAAGCCCTGGCCTTGGCCTTCAGTTTATCTTCCATTTTCCCCCTCGAAGAAGTCCCCTGCTAGGGACCCCCCCCCCCCCCCCCCGCCTTAATATCAGGACACCTGGATGCTAAGTGCCCAGGCCCCTTACATCAAAAACAAGTTAGAGTTGGACAATCATAATGGATGTGTCCAGTCTTCGCACAACGGAAACAAGGAGCAGGCCCAGGCCTACATTCTCCCCTATGCAAGGAGCTTCCCACACTTTCTACATCTATCCACCATCGTACTCCCCCTATGATCCAAAGCCTCAGTTTTCACTCTCTTCCCAGCCGAATTAAAGTTATTTCCCCAAACCTTTTACCATTGGAGTTAAAATTCGAGTTCCAAGTCTTCTTAGTCTCAGACGACACTATCTTCTCTCTCTGATCATAAAAAGTACCAGCCAGGGTAACCACCGAATGGAATGAGCTCATGTCAGTGGTCACCACACCCCTACGAATATCCACCAGAAAACCCTTCACATACTTCTTAATTATTTTAGTTGAACTTTTTAGTATACTACCGATGGGTCATATTACCCGCTTCCAAGGCCAAGAAGTCCTGCTCAATCTTATCCAATTCGTGCGGAGGACAAAACTGATCGAGAATCAACTGCTTCAACTCTTCCCAAGTCATCCTCCTAATAGACCGATCACCCATGGCTTGAGCCAAATTATCCCACCAACACAACGCCTCCGAACGAAATGAGTCAGTAGCAAAAGTAACCATATCCTCCCCTTTACACTTACTGATTCTCAATAAGGCTTCCATTTCTCTCATCCACTGATGTGCTACCGACGCATCCTTAGTACCATCAAAAGTGGGCGGGTCACACTTCTTGAAATCCCATATGAACAACCCCGAGTAGAGACACTAATCGCACGAACCTCTCTTTCATCCTCACTTGGCACAATCACCTCATCTTCATCCTGAGTCTTCTTACCCTTTCCCTCCTTATCCGAACTCTTACCAACCATCGTTTCTTCCATAGCCCTAGCAGCCTCAGCAATGATCTCGGGAATGGCGCTATGAAGAACTTAATAAGCCTCATCCTCAATGGCCATGCGCATGGCAGGATCCCTCCTCCTAAATCGGGGTCTCTTCCTATTGTGGAGTCGGGTTCTCTCTCTCAGTCTCGGCACATGGCTTACGAACACGACCACTTGGACGACCTCTCTTAGTTGTACGAGTATCAACCATGACTTATCCCTACAAAGACAGAACTTTAACACGAAGAAGTGGTAGTAGTTAGAGCATGGAAAGTACCGGGTAAACTGCTAATTACATTGATCAAGTGTGATTAGTCGTTTACTTTACCCGCCCGTCCTTAGTACCCCGCCCTTAACCATATTAGCATTCCATCTAATACTTAAGCAATTATACACATAATGAAACTCTTAAACTTCTAAGGATGAGCAAACAAATAAAGTTACCTCTTGGGGCGTGTAGCTACTCGCGGTTGGCATTTCTAGTCCTTTCTTTTGCAGTTAGAGTCCAAGCATTTGAGAATGCTTGGACCCCTCGAACCTTGGCTCTGATACCAACTTGTAAGACCCCGAAACCCGGGAATCCTATAGTTGGTAATCATACCCAAAGTTCTCAAAAATTCAAAACCAAAAGCAAGTTCATTTTATTAAAACTAGTTTAGAGTAATAAACAACGGAATAATAGGTATTAAAATTACCACAACTGGGAAAAGGTGCCCAAAGTTAACAAAGAAAATAAGTTCATTATATTAAAAGCTCTTGACTAGAAATTCCTTCAACCGTCCGAGTAGTCTCCAGCACGTCCAAACGATAATCTCTAGTCCTTAACCTGAAAATCAAACTAACATACACACAAAGTCAGATTGATCTGAGTGAGTTCAAGTTTTAGTAAACAACATTCATAAATCATTTCAAAGGTTATAGGAATAAAACAGTATAGAGAATAATAGGTAAACCAATAAACAGATAATCACCAAATAATATATATTCATGGTCGAACACATGTACGGGCCTCCCCACCACAAGATTTAAGAACCCGAGTAATATATTTGACCCGAACGTGGTACGACATAAGCACGTGACACGAGCCTCCCCACCACGGGATTTAAGAACCCAGGTAATATATTTGACCTGATCACGGTTTAGCAAACGACGGGCCTCCCCACCACGGATTTAAAAACCCGAGTAATATATTTGACCCATATTAATGATGATTATGCAACACGGGCCTCCTCACCATAGGATTTAAGAACTAATATATTTGACCCGGTCATAATCACCATTCACACACACTTCAATAGGCCTACTCACGTATATCTTAGTCATAAAGAACTAAATAACATCAACAATCGTAGGCCATAGAGTAATATGTATAAGTCATCTCAAAACATAAACTAATATAAGTAAGTCTATGCATAATCACTAAAACAATTTAACGAGTAAAAACCAAAGTAGGTGTGTATGCCAGCCTAAAACGTAAAAAGGTAAAAGGGCCATCATGAACTCACTTGACACGAGGCACAAATAGCAACGAGCTAGAGAACCCCTAAGTACTCCCACAAATCAAACGCCTGTCGGATTACGCACAATGATTACTAACGGAACCGTACCGACTCACTTATCCTACGAGACGTTCTAACATGATTTGATTGACCTAAAGCCTCAACCTTACCAATTCCAATCACATCAGGGCCTTATATTTATCAAAACCACCCTTAGTTAATTCCGGTGACAAAGGATTCCCAAATTACACCCGAAAGTTGTTAATTGTATCAAATATGCGTGTTAACGAGTTGTTTATGTACTTAGCAAAAAACTCATCTCCGTGTGGACCAAATTTAATATAATTATGCCAACAAGTCCACACACCTCACAAGTTGAATGGGTCGGTAATTCGCATGTACAACGCACAAACGACCAATTAAACGCGAATTTGCGTTGTACCGACCCGTTTGAGCAACCGACAACTAATTCAGCCCCATCAACTTAGAAATTTAGTTTTTCACAGCCCATATATCATACCAAGGCTACACAATCTGAATTGTTAATCCCCTCAAAAAATGCGCTAAACGCAACAATTAACATCCTAGTTTTCAATCTATCAACAAATGACCAATCAAACGAATTCCATAGCTCACGATACTAAATTATGATACATATGACATACATTGGAAGATGACGAAGAAAAAACTTCAATTCAAAAAGCCCCGGAAAGTACACAATTGGACAGCCACCGGTTAAGCCTAAACAACCGTTTTTCGACCAATAAGCGAGTAATAAAGGTAAAAAAGAGTTGTATTAGGGTAGGACCGACCTTGACTTAGAGGAGGGATGGCTGGAACTAAGCTAGAGCTGCACAAAAATCAAGGAGGGAGGCTGCTACTGCGGATCAGACATTGGGGGGGGGGGAAGAGTTATGGTTTTAATGTTATAATAAAATAATTAACACTCTAGCCCCTCAAACTTTTAAAATGTAATAACTTGGATGAAAGGTTAAATAATTTAACTTACGAGAATGACAAGGAGGTCCCCGAAGAATGCCGGACCAATCCTGATAAATATACAAACTCTACAAAGCTTCAATCTTTGAACGGAAATTAACGGGTGTTACAATATATATATATATAATGGTCAAGTTATAATGGGAAGTTAGTTTTTGCTAGGAAGTCTAAGAAGGCTTTTTAGCCATTAGATTTAATAATGGGATGACTATGATTAATTGGATGAAATTCATCAAAAATAAAATAAGCTAGTGGGCTTTTTAGGGTATTATGGTCAATGCAAAGAAAAGTTTCTCTCTCCTCTATTTCTCCCGTTTCATTTGAACGTTAATAACTATTTCATATGTCGTTATTTTTTTTATAAAAAATGCGCCTTAAAATCGAGCATTTTTTATCTTTAAAACAAGTATAAAATTGATAAATAAACAAAAAGTCAAAAACACAATGAACTCGGTTATTGTGTTTTTTAGATGAAAAACACAATTGTTTTTTTTAAAATAGGTATAAAATTGATATAAATAAATAAAAAGTCAAAAACACAATGAACTCTGTTATGGTGTTTTTGAGATCCAACACACAATTGTGTTTTTTAAAGTGAAAAACACAATTAAGCAAAGATAGAATATTAGTCAAGGCTTTAATTTAAAACACAATGATATAAACATACACTTTATTAAAAATACACAATTAAGAATAAAATAACAAGCATCTTCGTTGTGTATTTTTTTACATGAAAAACACAATATTGTGTTTTATTCTCTCTATACCAAAGTTACAACCAACCTTATCTTCTCACCTCTTCAAAACCTAAACAAGTTGCAGATGATATGGCCACAGTTCTCCTGAGTTTTTCGTTAAACATGCAGTTACCAGCAACGAAGTCGTGCTCTCGCCTTTTTTGACAAGTTGCAGAGCCAATACGGCATATCTGAACTCGCGTTTTTCCAGAGAGTTACGGGACGATGCTCGTCTTTGATCCACTGATGGCATCTTTTGGGAGATATCGACGAACATGAGGTAGGTTCTGGTGCACTCCGGTTGTACTCTCGTTTACCGGAGCTGCGATGGTAGTGGTTGATGCCAGAAAATTAGAGGTTGTGGCGGTGGCTGGGTAGTTGCGGTGGTGTTTGATTTTGGGAAACGGAGTTTTTGGTGAGGGATATATGATACTAGAGATGGTGTTTTACAGATTTAGATTTTTATTGTTGTACAAAAATACCCTTTAATCTCAAAATCTTAAAAAAGAAATTGAAAGGCTAGGATTACTTCCTAGGTTTCTTACAAATATGATACTTCTTATTTGAACCCACACACAAACACACACACACAAACACACACACACATATATATCTAATAGCATCTATGTGCTAAAGCATAAACATAAATAAAAACGAAAAAAACTAAGTACTGCGCCTACGGATCCCCATAGAAAATACTTCCATCTAAGGATGAGATTGGTACCGTACTCATTCTCGTATCAAAAGTGTCTGTACCAAAAGGCAGTAAAACTGGGCATATAGTACCCTACCAAATTTTATGGTACGAGTACGAGTATAGGTACTTTCTGTACAATACCTATTCTGGCACCACTTTATTTTTTTTTTATCTCCGCTGAACTTGATATTGGTTGAGCCAATAAACTAATCCAAATAAAGCAAGACCAATTGTGCTAGAATCCTAAATCAAACTATGAAGTTCAGCAACCCATTTGGCTTTAACAGTCTCAAGTTATCAACTTATCATATCAGGAATCAAGGACAGAAAACCCTTTCCTGTAACAGCATTGGCACACAATTTTGTAAATTCATAAAAACTATCTTCCATGTATCCAAAAATTACGAATTATAACTTTCTGGAAACTAGACTCAACGAACTATAAACTAGAATCCATAATCGATCAAACTCATCATTTATCATAGGGTTACAGTAGAAACAATAAGCGAGTCCAAATATGTGAACCTTTTAATTTCAACAAAACCCAACAATAATCATATATACCACAACCCTAACATTCTATCATATCAACCAAAAGATTACACAACATCACAACCATGATACAACACATATATAAAAAGATCACCTCACATTCGAAGAGTTTCATCAAGATTCATCAAGAAACAAGAGTTTAATGTTAAACACTTATGTATCGTGATTCCAAGAAGCAAATTATGATAAAAAGACTTCCTACTCCCTCCAAGAACACTAAAATCACCCAATAAAATAAGTTTTTGCATGAAGCGGCTACGACAAGTTGTGGGGTGATTAGGGTTTTAAAACAATTTTTACCGAACTGCACATTCGTCCGTATTTGACGGGTTTAATATGTGTGTGTGTCTATATAAATATATATATATATATATATATATATATATATATATTATAATAACTAATAACATGCGAAGCAAGAATAATATACTAAATCATGTGACACATAAAATCATATGGCACATAGCAATTATATTTGAATTATTTAACCGTATCTTATTCAAAATTGATCACCAACGCGTACTGACAAAGTTGCGTGTGTGACTCGTTACAAATTCGAGTAAATGTTATGCATGACGTGTAAGATCTTGCAGTTTGGGTTAATTGAGTTCTCATGAAAATGGGGGGTGTCACATATATGACCCACCTCGTGGCCTAGGGGTGACAAATTATTATTCACAAAAGGAATTTAATTGATTTTAGTAACTTTTAAGTATTTAATAATATATGGGTTATATATTTTTTAATTCGTGCCTAATTATGATAATGATCCAAAATTAGCAACACTAACTAAAACATAAGTTACGTATAAAAAAAAAGTTCTGCCTTTTGAATTAAGTATAGTTGAAATAGGTGATATAGCGTCTAATAGTCATCCAATGTGAAGGGCATATAATGATGTCATGTGAGAATTATTACTTCCTTTAATTGTTTAGGTATATTAATGAGTCATATTTATGTTCATTTAACTATAAAAGAAAGACAAAGTTTTTTTAAAAAAAATACTTATTTTGTTCAATAGTTTTTCTACTGCCCTAGTTTGGTGTATACTTTTCTCAACTATATCAATTTGCGAAAGGAAATATCTATTCAACATCAATTTGGTATATTCTTTTTAAAAAGTATTTAGTCAACTATATCAATTTGGGACAGACTCGCGTGTGTGACTCGTTATAGAGTCGTATAAATGTTATGCATGACATGTAAGATAATTCATTTTGGGTTAACGGAGTTCTCATGAAAATGTGCGGTGTCACATGTATGACCCACCACCTCCTGGACTGGGGTGTGACAATTTATTATTCACAAAACTAATTTAGTTAATTTTAGTAAATATTAATTATTTAATAATATAGGTTATATATTTTTTAATTGACAGCTAACTATGATAGTAATTCAAAATTAGCAACACTAACTAAAACAAAACTTACGTATAAAGAAAGTTCTGAATTTTGAATTAAGTATAGTTGAAAATAGGTGAAATAGGATTTACAAGTCATCTTATGTGAAGGACACATAATGATGCTATGTTAAAATTATTGTTTCTTTTAATTGTTTAGGTATATTAATGAGTCAGATTTATACTCATTTAAATTATGAGAGAAACAATTTTTTTTAAAGAAATACTTAGTTTGTTCAATAATTTTTCAAGTACACCAATTCGGTGCATAGTTTTCTCAACTATATCTATTTGGGAAAAAAAAAGTATCTATACTATCTATTGCAAATTTGCAATCCTGAAGTCTTGCTTTCCACCTATAATGGGATCTTTAACATGCTTTTTCTTAATTTTTCTCTTAATTTATGTAAAGTAATTTCTCTAGTACATATGATAATTGAACCATATTATGTAAATCCATTAATCGTAACGTAAATGGATCACCAGTGTGTGTTCAATTTGAGACAACAAAGGACTTTTTTGTTAAATCTATTTGATGAGTTGTGATGATGTATAATTATTGAGGAAGAAGATTGCTTTCAAGTTCATCATTATGTGATCGATGGATAAGAAATTGGATTTTAATCATGAGATTAGCTTGTATGATGTGAATCTGTAAAAGATATATGGGGGTTATGGTAAGTAGAAATGAGAAATTGATGGAAAGAAATCATGAATTTAATAAATAAAATTCACTTTTTAGTTAAATTGAATCAAAACTACGTTGTTTTAAAGATTTCGCATCTAAGGTTAGATACTTAACAACCCTATATTCACTTTCCCCATATATATATATATATATATATATATATATATATATATAAGTGGGGTCTATCTACTTAAACAGGTTTTGGTGGATCATTGAAACGGAAATCGGTGGAAGTTATGTTTTCTTTAAATAAATTTTAATCAAAATCATGTTCTTTTCTTTTTTATAAAAATCATTTAAATATTATATAATTTTCTTTAATATTTAGTTAACTTAGTTTATAAACAAATCACTTTCCACCAACTCCCTGTAAAGACATCTTACTTACCCGTACTTGTATAGGTAATTAAAAGATCATAATTAATTTAATTTTTATTAGACCACGTAGATCATTTCCAATAATATATAAACCAACTTGATGGTTTTTTATGAGAAGTGTACATTTCATTTGCTTCTTCCATCAATTTATTTACTATTTGATTTTTTTCTATTTGTACTTGGTTTCAGTAGGTATGTTATATACGTGGTTTAATGATGACTTGATATTAAATGTTGGGTCCGTTTTCTATGATAAATATAGGTTGTTAGAATTTAAGTCAATAAATTAATATATGGAGATTTTGTTGGGACCATTCTTTATAAAGCTAATCATAATGGTACTGATATGGTGAAACTAATAAAAGTCTAGATGGAAATTCCAGACATTTCATTGGTATTGCACAAGTGGAAATAAATGTGTCATTGTGACAAATGGGTGAAACGTGCCACGCTATGATTGCACGAGTTGTAATTTGTCTCACTTTAATTGGCTATGACAGGTCATGACTAAAACGTGCAACGTGGCACTCTATGATTGCACAAGTTTCAATTTGTCACACTTTGATTGGCTACGACAAGTCATCAACCGGTTGTAAACAAGCTGTTATAGGTATAAAGTATGAGACTAGGTTGCTTAAAATGTAAACAAATCGAGTGTATAGTTACATATTGAGGAATAAACACCTTCAAATTAGAATATATATATCAACCGAGGTACTTGGTTTTGGGTAAAAGCTCATGCAGAAACATCGTTTGCAGTGAACCACCATTATCAGTCGTGAGTTCTTTCTATCCTTGGTCCGGATCCACTTTGGAATGTATTTTTTTTAATTTATGTTTTAAACATGATTGCTATTGCTTATAATACAGATTGTTGCATTACCTACTGGATGATAAGAAATCGAATTTTTGGCCACAGTCACAACGTTTGATGGTTCACATTTTGTCGAGAAAAAATATGGAAATTCTACTACTGATTCATTTGACTTTTGATTTCTGATTTCACTTAAACGTCTTACTCATTCGTCTCAAATGCTAACAAGTTGTCAATGACTTAACTGGTTGATAAGCTAAGGGATGAAATGATGCGCTTGATATACACTCGTGCTACTAAATCGACTCAATAGGTGACTCGATTGACACCGTAAATGGACGTGGCACGGGCAAGCACGGCCGTGCAGTTTTGAATTTCTTCAGCATTGGATCCTGCACTGGCTTGCATTGGCAAAATTCGCGGGAAGCATGGTCGTGCCAGGTCTTGCACGCGTGCAGGCTTGGTAAATTGCGGGTTTTTGTCCACGAAACGCCCTCTTTTCATGTTTTCTTTGTCGGGCGGGCGACCGGACCTGCAAATTCACAAATAACTCAAATAAGTACTAAAAACAATTAATTTGCATGGAGTTTGGCTTAAATATGAGGATAATTCAATGTAATAAGATGTAGACTTTGTGTTACATCACCGTGTCTCAAGACGGCATGGTAACGTTTGATTTAGTTAGAAGTGGTGTATTGAGAATGCCTGGGGAATCATCTTGTATAAAACGAACTGATTAAGGGACGAGGGTACAAGGAAGAAAATAAACTAAACGTGCACGCCTGATGACACAAACTTACGCCATAACTAGTTCTGACGTGAAACAAGATAGGTATAAAGGACCCTGGCCGATATGTGGAAAGTGTAATTATCAACATGTGGGTGAATGAAGATCACCAGTGTGTTAGAAATGTGGAAGGATTGGGCACTATGCCCCTAATTGTAGATTCGGTATGGAAATCGTAAACCGATCATCTCAACCTAGCCTCGTCGTCCACAACCACCTAGACCTCAACCAGTCCGCCAACAACCTATCCAGCAGACCCCAACCACAATAACCCACCGTACTTGCTTTAAATGTGGCAGTACAAAACATTTCAGAAGAAACTGCCCCAAGCTGAATCAAGGAACAGTTATGAGACAAAATCAAGCATCGACATTGAGTGCGCCTAGAGGACGTTCCTTCGTAATTGGGTCAAGAGAAGCATGACAAGACCCAAACGTAGTAGCAGGTACATTCGTAGTCTCTGGTCAGTACGCTTCAGTATTATTTGATACGGGTGCTGATAGAATTTTTGTTTCCACTAACTTTTTATCCATGGATAATATGCCGGTTAGTGAACTAATAGATCCTTGTGATATTGAACTCGTTAACGGTAAATCTATAATTGTTAACCAAATAGTTCGAAAATGTCCTATATCCTAAACGACTAACCGTTCCTTATTGACCTACTCCTGGTAGAGCTAGGAAGTTTTGATGTCATAGTCGGTATGGATTGGTTAGCTAAATATAAGACAAAGATTGTTTTTAATGACTACATAGTTAAATTTGCTTTTCTCCCAAGGCTGTTGAATTATCTAAGCCACGTGGGTGGTGGTTGTCCATGGATGTCCCCTCGGCATATTCTTCATCAGATACGAGAGTCCCCTTTCGAATGATGAAGTGATCACAGTACAGGGAGAGAAGTCTGGCACTATATTACCCCTCGTGTCCCATCTCAAAGTGTTAAAATGTTTACGCCAAGGGTGTATGGTATATTTGGCAAATGTAATCATTAGGGAACCTGATAAAAACGTATAAAAGATATCCATGTAGTACGTGAATACTCATATGTCTTTCCCGATGAGCTACCTGGACTACCACCGACCCAACAAGTTGAATTCCGTATTGACCTAATCCCAGGAGCATCCCCCTTGGTAAGGCACCTTATCGACTTGCACCCTCTAAAATGTAAGAATTGTCTAGTCCATTGCAAGAATTATTAGATAAGGGTTTCATACGTCCTAGTTATTCTTCTTGGGGAGCACCGGTGTTGTTTGTGAAGAAGAAAGAAGAAGAAGAAGAAGAAGAAGAAGAAGAACAACAACAACAACAACAAGAAGAAGAAGAAGGATGGAAGATTTAAGATGTGTATTGATTACTGGGAATTAAAAAAAGTAACTATCAAAAACCGATATCCCCTTCCTTGAATAGACGATTTGTTTGGAGCGAATTATTTCTCAAAAATCAATCTCAGATCCAGCTATCGCCAAGTAAAAATCCAACAGAAATATGTGTCTAAAATAGCATTTCAAACTCGGTATAGTCATTATGAATTCTTAGTTATGCCTTTCGGGCTAACTAATGCACCAGTAGTTTCCATGGATCTCATGAACCGGTTTTGTAAGTTGTACCTTGAAAAATTCGTTATAGTGTTTATTGATGACAATTTGGTATATTAGAAAACCAAGGAGGAACACAAGTAACATTTATGAATAATCTTGGAGTTGTTGAGGCAAGAGAAACTGCATACCAAGTTGTTCAAGTGTGAATTTTGACTACAAAAAGTACATTTCTTAGGGCACATCGTTAACCGACAAGGGATTCATATAGACCGGAGCAAAATAGAAGCCATTAAAAATTGGCAGGCACCAAAGTCATCGAAAGAAATTTGCCAATTTTGGGATTAGCTGGATATTACCAGCGTTTTATTGAAAACTTTTCTTGTATAGTCCAACCTCTAACCCTCTTAACCCAGAAAGATCGAATTTATTATTAGGGAGAAGAACAAGAAATGGCTTTTCAACTACTGAAACAGAATTTGTGTCAAGCCCCGATACTAAGCCTCCCATAAGAGACTGATGACCTTATAGTTTATTGTGATGCATCCCAAAAAGGTTTAGGATGAGTGCTTATGCAAAGAAACAAGGTTATAGCATACACTTCCCGACAGTTAAAAGTGCATGAGAAAAGTTATACTACCCATGACCTGGAATTGGGAGCGGGCATTTTTGCACTTCAGATCTTGAGGCATACTTGTATGGCACCAAATGTATAATTTACACTGATCACAAAAGCCTACAACACATTTTTGACCAAAAAGAATTAAGAAGATGGGTGGAGTTGTTGAATGATTATGATTGTGAAACTCATTACCATCCACACAAGGCTAATATATAGCAGATGCCTTGAGCCGAAAAGATAGAATTAAGACCACTGAAGGTACGAGCACTTGGAGTGATTATCCAAACTAGCCTTACCGAACTAATCCGTGTTTCCCAAAACGAAGCCCTAAGAGAAGATCACTTGGAAAACGAAGACTTGCATGGGAATCAGAAAAACTTTGAAAATATAACCGATGAAATACTATACTTCAAAAATCGAGTCTGGATTCTAACTTTTCACAATCTACGTGACTTGATCAGGGATGAAGCGCGTAAGTCCATATATTCTATTCATCCAGGTACTGATAAGATGCACAAAGATTTGAAAGAGTTTTATTGGTGGCCCGGTATGAAGAAGGATGAAGCCACGCATGTCGGTAACTGTCTGACTTGTGCTAGAGTTATTGATGAGTATCAAAAACCATCGGGAATGTTACAACAACCTGATATACCTCAATGGAAGTGGGAACAAATTACCATGGACTTTTTAACACACCTTCCTAAAACATCCCGAGGAAAGGATGCAATCTGGGTAATAGTCGACCGACTAACCAAATCCGCACACTTCCTTCCAATTCTTAGCAATTACACAACATAAAAAATTGCCCACAATTACATTAACGAAATCATATCCAGACATGGTGTGCCTATTTCAATTATTCAGATCGAGATAGTCATTTCACTTCTCATTTTTTACAAGCTGTGCAAGAAGCTTTGGGAATGCGAATCGATCTGAGCACAACCTACCATCCCCAAACCGACGGTCAATCTGTACAAACTATTTAGACACTAGAAGATTTACTTCACAATTGTATACTTAACTTTGGAGGAAATTGGGACCAGCATCTCCCACTGGTTGAATAATCGTACAATAATAGTTATCATAGTTGGATGCCAACACACCTTCCTAAAACATCCCGAGGAAAGGATGCAATCTGGGTAATAGTCGACCGACTGACCAAATCCGCACACTTCCTTCCAATTCTCAACAATTACACAACATAAAAACTCGCCCACATTTACATTAACGAAATCAGATCTCGACATTGTATGCCTATTTCAATTATTTCAGATCGAGATAGTCATTTCACTTCTCATTTTTGGCAAGTTGTGCAAGAAGTTTTGGGAATCCGAATTGATCTAAGCACAGCCTACCATCCCCAAACCGACGGTTAATCTGAACGAATTATTCAGACACTAGAAGATTTACTTCGCGCTTGTATACTTGACTTTGGAGGAAATTGGGACCAGCATCTCCCACTGGTTGAATATTTGTACAATAATAGTTATCATAGTTTGACGCCACTGTATTGGACGACAGTTGGCAACACCTAAATTACCATATTCGATTTGATTCAAGAAACCACTGATAAAATTCGTAAAATTACAAACTAAAAACCATCCGAGACCGATAGACGAGCTATGCTGACATTCGTAGAAAGTCGTTGTGTTTGAAATAGGTGACAAGGTATTCATGAAAGTATCCCCGTGGAAAGTTGTTATTCGATTTAGTAAAACCGGTAAGCTAGCTCCACGATACATTGGGTCATATGAAGTTATTTCTAAAATCGGTCTCGTAGCATACCGACTGAAATTGCCTCTGGAATTGAGTTCCATTCATGATGTTTTCCATGTATCGAAACTGAAAAAGTGCCTTACTGATGAGGTAGATATAGTACCACTGAAAGATATACACATAAATGAAATTTTAAACTTTGTAGAGGAACCCATGGATATACTAGAGGGGAAAATCAAGCAGTTAAGACATAACAAAATCTCATTGGTCAAAGTACGGTGGAATTCACAACGGGGACCCGAATACACGTGGGGACGAAAAGACGAATTTAAAAAGAAATACCCACAAATTTTCCCTAATAAGGGCGTAGCTGAATAATCGAATTTCGGGTACGAAATTTCTTAACTAGGGGAGAATGTGATATTCGTGACAAATTCAGGTATACCTTAGTATTTATGTATCGAATAAACGAATAACCGTTTATCGCGTAACTATCAAATGAATAACCAAACGAGACTGGTTATTACCTGGATATCCCAGGGGCCCATCTATAAGTGATATACGTATATTAGAAGCAAGCATATTGATATTATGGCCATAGTACATAGCAAAGCAGTTAAACGAAAAGATACTCGTTTAACAATACGCTTTGACTTTAAATGCGAAAGCTAGTTCCAAAACAAGCGTTATATCATCCGTGAAGCCGAAAAATAATTACAAAACACTTATTTGAGATGCTTTAAGCAACCAGTGAAAATAATTTGGATTTTTACAACAAAATGGTATGTTTTTCATAATTTACAAAAATTTGGCCGTAAAACACTTGTTTTCGCGTTGTTTGTCACACCCGATATATTTTTCTTATCAAACACCGAACCCAAAATAAATTTGGACCCGGGATTTGTCATACGACATGGAAAATGAGGAATACTATACCAAATGTGGAGCCCAAAGTTACTCCACAAGTGGCGGCCGCAAGGTGGCTCCCACCCTTGTTCCATATAACTTTCAAAACAACTTTTGTTAGCAAGATATTTTGCACCAAACTCAACCCTTTTCTAGCATTTAAGTCAAAACCAGGTACACCTCAGTATGTATTTACTGATTAAGCAATTAAACGCTTATTGCGTGTCGAACAAACGATTAACCAAACGGGTCTGGTTATGACCCAGATATCTCGGGGGGGGGGCATCTATGAGTGATATACGTTTAATATAAGCCAATATATTGATATTATGGACATAGTACGTTAGCAAATCAGTTAAACGAAAACATGATCGTTTAACTACCAGCTATGATTTTAAACGCGAAAGATAGTTATGAAACAAACATAGTATCATTCGTTAAGCCGAAAAAGACTTACAAAACACTTAATTGGGATGTTTTAAGCGATCCGTGAAAATATGTTGGATTTTTACAAACAAATAGTATGTTTCTCTAATTTACAAGAAATTGGTCGAAAAACACTCGTTTTCGCGCTATTTGTCGTACCCGATATATTTTTCTCGCCAAAAACCGAACCCGAAATAAAATTGAACTCGGGATTTAACGTTCGGGCACTCAAAACTAAGCAAGTGGGCCAAAATTTGGGCCAAGAGGGCCCAATATAGTCCGGCCACCAAACAAGACTAAACACCCTTTTTGTTTATAATTTCAATTCTACTCCATTAGTCAATTAATTTCACAAAATATCAAGCCAAGCATCTCCATGTTCTTTGTTCTTGAGTTTTCCAGCAAGAGCTAAGGACCTATACTTAGCTTATATAGAAGCACAATAACCCAGAAATTTGAGGGCAAAAACGAAGAAAACCGCAAATGGACTAGCGATAGCAAGTCGAACAAACCACGAACTGACGCTGTACTGAATACCGACTAAACAGTGAGTTTCATGACCCCACTTTTAAACTGTTTTTACGAACTACTGGGGTGACAAACATGTTGATACATATCGATATACTCTAAATTGTTTGACGATGGGAATAATCTAAGTGCTAACACACAAAAGTCTCCACGAATATAGTGATTAACTTCGAGTCGGTGGCTTGTGAATAGTACTATTGGTTTGACAAACCCAAACGGAATCGGCCTGGTTGCCGTGTCACACATAACGACGTTTGCACATGACCATAATGATAAAAACACGCTATGTAGTGTTAGACATAGCTACTCAGAGCATGTTGTGGGTGAAAGGGGGGCCATAGTGGTTGATTGAGCGTGGGAGATGGACGCACGTAGCACAAACAGTCAAGGCTTCACTGTAGCTTAGCGTAATTACATCATAAACATACAAACAAACGTACTTGCGAACGCACATACATACATACTTGCGTATTTATAAATTATGATTGTTATACGCGCAATTTATTTCTTGAAACCCGTGAAACTCACCAACTATATGTAGTTGACCCATTTAACATGTTTTTCAGGTATACCGGACTTGGATTAGAAAGTTAATGTGCTACGTGTTTGACTTGCGATTAATGCTGGGTGAATTGATATAAGTGTGCTAGTAAGAAATAAAGCCGCTTAACGGGCTGGAATTAGTTTGTATCACCTAGTTGTAAAGAAAGTTAGATCGATGTAAAATATTGTAAACCAATTGTATTGTTCTTTATAAACAATGTGGTTCATACCAGAGATGACTGTTACATTTCCGTTTTACGCTTTCTGTAAGACCCCCGAATCCCAGGAATCCTACAGTTGGTATTCATACAAAATACTTACAAAAATATTTAAACTCAAAACAGTTCCTTCCATTAAATAACCAATTCAGAGTATAATTCAGCGGAAGATCATAATTATTAAAACAAGTTCTCAAAACCCGGGAATTATGCCCAAAACCAAATCTCAATATATTTAATAAGACTTTAAAAGAAAATGTTCATTATTAAAACTTCCAACTAAGTATGCCCTCCACTGTCCAAGTAGCTTCGTGCACGTCCAAGCGGTAATGCATCCTCCTTCTAACCTGAAACTCACACTAACATGCACACAAAGTCAGCTTGAGCTGAGTGAGTTCAAGTTTTATTAATTAACATCTATAATAATAATTATAATAGTCATTCCAAGAGTTTTAAAATAAACAGGATATAACAGTTAGGCCATCATCAACAATAAGTAATGTAGGTCCCCCCCCGGGGGCGTCGCCGATCGATACGAGATCCACACGAGGTCTAGGAGTGCGGAATCCTCCTAGACTCGTTTATTGGTGTAAAGATGAAGAACACAAACACGTACACGAACAAATACACGAACAAATACAAGAACGGGATAAACAAATCTGCAGATTCTTTATAATAATAATTAAGCAAACACGTTACATACCGTAACATAAACAGAAACACGTCCGACCCGAGGTGAGCTCTACCTCGGGTCGTCCCTAACGACACTCTCTCTCTGTTTGTTCTCTCTGGACACTCAAACTGTAACACACAACTCTCTGAATTACTGGATTCTTAAAACTAAACAAGACACACGTATATATATATAAACTTCAGTAGGCGTCAGTAGGCGAAGTTGTTCATAACTTCGCCTATGGCGAAGTTGTGATAACTTCGCCTAAGGTGAAGTTGTCCTAACTTCGCCGTTGGCGAAGTTTTCTAACTTCGCCTAAGGCGAAGTTGTTCTAACTTCACCTATGGCGTCTCCGCTGGTCTGAATTGCATAGCGACGGTCACAAAATGCACCAACAGTCTCCCCTTTGACCGTTGCTCTCAATTCTAACAAACACGAAAGATCATCTGTTACAAAACATGCACCAACAAGTAATCATCATTATATATATATACACATCCTTATAATTATATCCCTACATATATATCATCCAGGTAATAACATCAGGGTCGAGCACACGTACAACCCAAACACGTAACATCTCATCCAACGTATGCAAACACAAGGTAGGCATACGTAAAAATCCGTAGTTGATAACGACTACTAAACATCTCCAATTATTGGCCATACAATGTACAAACATACTTACAACATACAATAATATCATCCCAAGGTCTACCCAATACAAGTAAGCCCATAAAAATAAATTTAAACGGTTCATCAAGCAAAATCGCTTAGGTGTGAATGCTAGCCCAAAAACTTAAAAAGAGTAAAAGGGGGCATCATGAACTCACCTGACACAAGGCACGAATTCACCACGAGCTAGAGAACCCCTAAGTATCCCCACAACTCAAACGCCTGTCGGTTTACAAACACTTATTACTAACGACACCGAAAGGACTCGTTTATCCTACGAGACGTTCTAACACGGTTCGAGTTACCTAAAGCCTCGACCTCATCAAACTCATTCATAACAACCCCCGGGGCCTTACATTTACCAACACGACCCTTAGATACTCCCGGGAATAAAGAATTCCCAAATTACCCCCGGATGCACTAGGTGATACTAACACGCGCGTTTAAGAGTCGTTTAGGCAATTAACATCCAACTCAGCCCCATGTGGACCCAATATGATAAATTCACAGCCAAAAACTCCACACGACGCTACACGAGTCAAATGGTTCGGTAACTTGCAAGTACAACGCACCAACTATTCAATAAACGCGAATACGCATTGTACCGACCCATTTGAGTAACCGACAACCAATTCAGCCCCAATACTTATAAAAATCATTTTCCAACAGCCCGTACACTAAACCGAGGCTCTCCGAACTGAATTAGTCATCACTTACTTCATATCTAGCGTTAAACGCAACAATATGTCATTCTAGCCAACCTAAAACAATCTTTCAAGCTACAACTAGTTGACCAATCAAACGAACACCAACGAACATGATTTTAAAGTATGTTATACTAGACATACCTAGGAAGATTTTGGTGCAAAAACCTCAACCAAAACAGTCCCGAAACCGCTCAATAAGCGCGATAATACAACCAATTAAGGTGCAAAAGACTTGCAGGGACGTAGTACTAACCTTCAATTGAAGTTTTATGCTCAAACCTTGGATGCAAAAAAGAAAAATCGGGGGTGGGGAGGCTGAGCTGCTGCCGATCGGACCTAGGAGGGGGGCTAGGGTTTAGCTTTTTTTTATGATATAATAAAACATGTTACACACTAGCCCTTCTAATTTGAGGGATATGGCAACTTGGAAGGAAAGTTTAAATAACTTAACATACCAGATGGATGAGAAGGTTATCGAGGAAAGACGGATAACTCCTGAGAATTATACATACTTTACAACTTTAAATCTTTGAACAGAAAATTAACGGGCGTTACACTTTCACGATTTGCTAAATGGGGTGTGACACCTTTGTAGCTTCTTCCTCTGTTCTTTAAATTTTCCAGCCAACACCTAAGGTAAAACACAATTTTTTGATCATTTTGAACTTGTTTTTACATGATATTTACATAAAGATTGAAGTTTGATTACCAAAAATCACATCTAAACATGTAAAAACCCTTAAAATGATCTAAAAACAATTTTGATCCTAAAGATGGTTAGAAAACAGCATCAATCACTTTTTTAGCTAAAAACACGGATTAGGAGGTTTAAATTGCGTTTTTACAGTTCAAAAACTCGGTTTAAAACCCTAACCGAAACCCTTTGTTTCAAGGATGGATGATTGATGTTACATGCTTGGTATTGTGATATATGACGAGTGGATACACTAGCTATAAGGCCGAGAACCCGGAAAAGCGAGAAAAGGGCCTAAACAACCGAAAACTGCAAAGGTATTACTGAAACCCTTATTTAGGGGCTGTTTAGGATTAGATTGTGTTTTTCTTATTGTTAGACTATAAAAATTTTTAGGGACATCAGTGATCATATGAATGAGTCCCTGTCCAAATTTAAAATTTTTTTAATAATCTGAGAATATTTGGTGAATTTATTACCGTTTATTAGGGTTTATTTGGGAAAAATACTTAAACTACTTGAAAAATTATGAAATTTTGTGGAGAACTCAGGTAATGCATCACAAGATAACATATATGTTTTGGGGTTAATTGGAGAAACCTAGCTATGACTTATGGATTCACGTTTATTCGAGTTCTGGAAAACTGTTGAGTTCAAACATATTGAATTTCTGTCGCAGCAGGTCTTGGCGAATTCTCTTCATGTCTTCATTTCCTTCATACACCTCAATTAACGCCTCCCACAACTCCTTAGCAGATTGAAGTTCTGTAAAACCCAGAGCAATCTCAGGTAAGAGTGCCATAGTTAAGGTTGAGAGCGCCTTTTCATCCTTTTCAATTTTAGCAAGATCATCATCATCGTACATAGCAATAGGCTTCACAACAACTTCAGTTGAGTTCTCACGTTGATACGTGATGATTTGGGGTCCCCTAACTATGCTTCTCCAGATTTTTGCATCTTTCATCTTGACATACTTCTCGAATCGAAATTTCCACTCGCTGAACCCCTCATGAGACAGTAGACGAGGCACATGAGTGGTGGTCCCCGTTATGGAATCCGGTTCTTGATGGAGTGAAGCATTGGATGACCCATTGTTATTAGTTAATTGATCCATTTTATTTTTAATCAGTCCAAAACAAATATTAAGTCCAGAAAACTCTAAAGTCCAATACACAAAGCCCAAATCAAATTGATCAGGTCCAACTACGTTCACAGTATGCGTTGACCGAAAACCAAAGATGACCGAGAACTGAAAGAGTTGACCAAGAACTAAAGAAAGTTGACCGAGAATAAAGGTTGGTGACCAAGAACAGAGATTGTTGACCGAGAACCATAGAATTTTGGCCGAGAACCCTTAAATCTAACCGAAAACGATCAGATTTCAGAAGAAAACTTGAACAAATTGCCGAAAACCCTCAAAACTAACCGAGAACCGATTTCCTTGGCATAAAACTAGAGATTCCGTTGGATTTTGAGTATAACAAACTCCCGAGTTTAGTGGGATTTGATTTGTTTCCAAAACAAAATCAATCTTTCACCAAAGGCAATCATTTCTCTTCTCCTATCAACAGTTCGCGTGAAATACAACCAAACCACCAAACACTTAGATCTTGAATCCGTTGATATCACAATAACGAGCCTGAATAGGTCAAAGGCTCTGATACCAATTGTAAGTCCCGAATCTGGATCGCTACAATATGATATCAAGTATCTTGATGTTAGTGCGGAATCCTAACACAAGATGATTCAAGACAATAAGCAAGAACACATAAAACACACGATGAAGTGCTTCAAAACACATGTTATTATTAACGTCGGGTGCTTAAGCACTATGCTTACAATACTCGTTCTACCAACAATGATACTAGACGGCCAAAACCTAATTGAACCACCTTCTAAACCCTATACAAAGAGATCTATATATAAGGTAGCCAACATACTAGCCCAACAAAAGCCCAAAGCCCACCGAGATCCATAAGGATCTCGGTTTACATAATGCACCCCAAACTAAGCCCAAAGTACAAGCATAAACCACAAAATATATCCCAACAGTAGGTTTTGGCTATGCTGTATTGGTGTGTTGTGGAAGACAAGCATAGAAAACGAGGAGTTATGCAGACAAAAAACCTTGGGTTTTCATCTACCGAAATCAACCTGTTGACCAAAATTCCACATCTGTTGGCCGAAATCTTGTTTATTAACCAAATTCTCAACTTTTGATTGAAAACGCATTTGTTGACCAAAATCTATATTATGTTGACCAAGATTTCATTGACTGAGAAGTTGACCATGATCATTTTAACCATATGTTAAATTATTATCTTATTAAATGGGTCTAACTTGGCTCGTTTGCTGAAGATTATGGCTGATCAAGTGCAACTGAGGTTTGTGGATGCTCACAATATTTTTGGATATCTGTCTGACCCACCTCCAACTCATAAAGAATTCAAGTCCATGATTGTTGGACTCAACACTTGCAGAACATCTCATGTTGTTCGAGAAAATCCTGTCATCTACAAAGATCTTATCACCGGTTTCTGGAACAAGGCAAAGTTTAATCCTGGATGTGCAGGGAGAGTTGGTACCACTGAATCTATAATCAAGAATAAGAAGATTACTATCTCTGAATCAATCGTTCAAAGTACATTACTTTTTGGTGATCAACCTGAACACCCCACTGAATATTCAAGAGATGCAGTGTTTGAAGGTTTACAAAGAATGGGATGAGAGGGAAACTATCCACCTACTGAAAAGAAGTTGCTACATCCGTATTGGAGGTTTCTAGCTCACACCTTTGTGAGTTGTGTTGTGGGTAGGAATGGTGGATCAGATGAAATCATTCAAAGTCAGACATCTACTATTGTTGCCCTGATTGTGGATTGGGATTTTAACTACTCAAGGTTTGTGTTAGATGAGATGGTGAGTAATCCGAAAGGAAAGAAGAAGGAAATGTTTTTTTTGTGTCCATGATTTTTGTATATGATTTTTGATACTCATTATACTGACTTGGAGGGTACTGTTGAAACACTGGATGTTAAAGCAATAGGTCTTGCGTCTTTTGGACTCATGAAACAACATACAAAAGCTGCTAAGGTTGTGTACCAAGGTCTTCATCCTTTGATTAAAGTTTGAAATTTGCTGAAACAGAGGCTAATCCAGTAGTTGTTATGCCTGTTGTTGTTGTTGAGGAACATGTTGAACCTGCTCATCAAGAACCTGTTACTACATTTAAGGTTCTTTCTGACGATGAGGCAGAACTTCCTCCACCACCACCACATGTGGAGGAGCAACCCCATGAAGAGGTACAGCCTCATGTACCTACACCTGATCAGTTGGCTGTTGTCAAATAAATGTTACAGCAAATGCCTTTGAAACCTCCTCAAGCAGTTCCTATTGTACAAGATCAGCCATCTAGCCATCTGAGAGTGATCAAGAAGATAAAACTGGTTTAATTCCAAGAAAGAAGAGATCCTAGACCAGGTGTTTTGGTTAGAGAACTGATTGTTATACAAGCTAAAGATGAGCCAGTCTTTGTGACTCAATCTACTGAAAGCCTAAAAGTTGAGATGGAAATACCTCAACCTACTGCTAAAACACATGTTGAGCCTCAAGTTCATCTGCTCAACATGTTGCCGAAAGCTCAAGTGCATCTAAGAAGTTATCCCACATTCTATCATTGCAAGATCAATTTCTTCAAGACAAGGGTAAAGGAATTGATATTGGTTCTGAGCCTGCTGATGTTCAAGCTTTACAACGAAGAGTATTTGAATTGGAACAATATTCGGTTGTTAAGGATGTGAGAATTAATCAGCTGGAAGAAAGTAATGCCGGAAAGGATGCCAAGATCATGGAATTGCAAGATAATCTGGGTGGTTTAACCGATCTTTATTATGATATGAATCAGAAGCTAGGCAAATGGTTTGGTGATTACTTCAAGAATGTTCAAGAATATGGTGTTGCTCAAGCAGAGGCTGCTGTTGATGTTCTAGACAATCGTGGTTTTATAGAATATCTTGCCAGGGAACAAAAGTCTTCTGAAGAATGAGTTGAACTGCAAAAGAAATTGCTGATCATGAAGAACTCAAATCAAATGTTACATCTACTAATCATCCAGAACGTTTTGTGATTAAGGATGGAGAGAACTATAAATATTGTGATAGATCAGGAATTATGTCCTGGGGATATGATGATGACAAGGAGATGTGGTGTGTTAAAAGGAAAAGTGGAAGCACGTGGTACTACAAGAAACAAGGGGATTTTAGATCGTGGCTAAAGTTGATATAACTGAGTTATCTAGATCTCCGTTTCGTAATCCATGTGGTGAGCCTAAGGCCTGTAAGATCTTTAACTTTTTTAATATACAAGCCTAAAAGGATTTCCAGATATGCATACTGCAGAGTCATATGTCAAGAAGGCTAAAGGTGTCACTGATCCTCTTACAAACAAGACAATTAGAAGTGTAATGTGGCCACCTACTGATAAAGTGAAATTTATTCCCATCACCAAAAGATATCCTAAAGATGCTCCAGATAACATGCAATTTGGGCTTATAATGGATAAACGGCTTCTGTTGTGATTAGACTCGAAAATGGAAAGTACAGAATTGTGGAGCCTAAAGATTTGCTAAAGTTTGGAGAGAAAGATATCAAGAAGCTTGCCACCTTTCAGGCACAAGTTGATCCGTTATACGAGCCTATTACCAAAGAATTCACAAGAATGATTGCCTTGATGATATGTACAAAGCTTTGGGCAGGAGCACTAAGGGAAGCTGATGCGCATCACGTTGACAAGCCTTGATAGAAGAAAGCAATAAACCAAGGAGGAGATTGTTGGGATACTTTTAGTTGGTTTATGCTTATCATTTCAGGTTTACGGTTTTGTTTGTGATAACCGAAATCCCTATATGGTTTTTGGTGGGCTTTTGGGCTTTGGACTTAATGTGAGCTTAGCCTTATGTGGCTTATAAACACCCTATATAAAGATATGTTTATTATTGTTTAGGGTTAGACATTACAAGATACATCATTTTAATCGGTTTTTTATTGAAGGGACTTATGTACTCGACATTATATACGCGTGCTTTGAAGTCATATTATCGTGCTCATCATTCTTATTTAACCGTTGTTTTGAATCACCACGTAGTTAGTTTCCGCCTAACAACATGTATACTTGGTATCATATTGAAAGATACATCTACAGGACTTGCAACTTTTTACTGCTAAATGATATATTATTGTAATACTTTTTAAAATATTATTTTATTTCCCGTAAGTCATTACTATTATCACTATACTTATTTATCTACTTATTACTACGACTATGGTTACTATTATTACTATTGCCCATTTTTAATGTATTATATTGTTTTTTCTCTGCTACATAGAGGTATAGTGGTTGGACTTTGCATTTCTCTCATTCGGTTTTATACATATGGTTTTTGAGCCGGATCTCTCTGGAAGCAGCCTCTTTATTTTCGGGATAAAGGTAAGGTTTGCCTATATCCCACCCTCCCCATACCCTGCTAATAGCTTTGTTATTGGTGGGATTTTTTTACTGGGTATGATTGTTATTGTTATTGTTGATGTTGATGCTGTTTTTTAGGTGAATGGTGTTCTTCAAATGTCAAAAACCTCAATTGTATCTTGAGTTGTTTCTTTGTTACTTCCGGTATAAAAATAAACTTGAAAATGAGTACTTTGTATTGGATAAAGGTGGACTTGAGGATGGTTGAGGAGTTGACAGCATAGTTGAATTGTAAAACTGCCAAATTACCGTTTTTGCACTTGGGCTTACCAATTGGAGCAAACATGAGCTCGAACTACATTGATAAATTTGATTTGAAGTTTTCGAAATGGAAAGCGAAAATTCTATCATTTGGTGGTCTTACACTAATAAAATCGGTTATGGGGAGCTTGGGAAGCTACTATTTTTCATTGGTTAAGGAACCTGTCAATGTATTAAAGAAATTATAAAGTAAACGTAGAAGGTTTTTATGGGTGGAGATGAAGGTAAAGAAAAGATTAGTTTGGTTAATTGCATTGCAAAAAAGATGTTCATGACAAGGAGCTTGGTGGGTGGGTGTGGGAAGTTTTAAAGTGGCTAATATGGCCTTGCTTGCAAAATGGTGGCTTAGCTTTGGTACACACTAGTAATGTTAGGTCCCATTTTGTACAATTAAGTCTTTTGTATTGAATTTGCTTATATTTGAGCTTTAGTATTTTGTTTTTGTTTATTGTAAGCCCAAGGGAAATGGCCCAAGGAAAATGTAATCAAGCCCATTGGGCATTTGAAAATAAAACTATTTCTCATACATACTCCTCTATAAATAGGGAGCATGGCATGAGAAAGAAAGAACCTTTTGCTAAAATCTTTAACACACACACACTTAAGTTCTCTCTAAGTTCTCTCTCTCTCTCTAAAAACCCGAACATAATACTCAAGATCAGAGATCTCTTAGGTTGCTTAGTGTGATTTCCGCTAGCATTAAGTTAGGTTGATCCAAGAACGTTGTTAGATCCACCCACGTCGGGACCTACAATTAGTATCAGAGCTTCGGTTCACTAGTTGAGGATTTTTGGATCACAACCTTGGGTTTTGAGCTTAGGAAAAGAAAAGAAGTGTTCTTGCAAAGAAATTTCACAAAAACAAGAAAAATACAAAAAGATTCGGCCTAAATCTTCACAAGATGTCTTAGAATGTGTTCTTGGTGAAAAACAACAAGTGTTCTAGCCTTAGATCTGAAAGTTTTTGGTTTAAAAGTGTTAAAATTGGTGTTACGGGATTCAAAAATTTGTTAAAAAAAACAAGTAAACTTTTTCGCTTCGCATAGCATGAAAGTTAGTCTATCTACTTTTAACCAGAACTGACAAGATTAGGTGGACAGATCCCGAGAAAGATTGCTTCTAGAAAACTTAACGTTTTCGCATCTGAAGGTTTTTCGCTTCGCGTGGCTTTTCGCTTCGCGTGGTGTTTCGCTTCGCGTGGTTTTTCGCTTCGCTCAAGAATTTCGCTTCGCTTACAAATTTTTCGCTTCGCTTGACTGATTCGCTTCGCATCACTGTTCATAAAACGTTTTCGCTTCGCTTGAAGCAACTTTTTGGCTTCGCTTGAAAGACTGTTTCGCGTGAAAAAGTTGTCTGTTTCAAAATTTGAACTGTTTAAGATTTATTAAGTGTTTGGAACTGCTAAGACCATGGCTAGCACTGATTCAGAGTTGTTGAAGGGGTATTTGTTGTTAGAAAACCAAGTGGGAACTCCTCAAAAGCCTCCAAAGTATATGACCTTAGATGATAACTTTACCGATTTTAAATGGAGGTTCATGAACTATATCTCATTGACTAAAACTGACCAAATGAGATGTTTTGAACAAGGTCCTCATGTTCCTATGACTGTTACTCAAGCTGGGGAACAACTAAAAACTCCTGAAAATTATGATCAAAATAATAGGGACCTGTTAGCACAAGACAAGAAAGCATATCTCATTTAACCGTTTGTCTTTCAAATGAGATTACTGAGACTCTACGTGAACACAGAAGTTCCAAGAGTTTGTGGGATGCACTTGTTGAGAAGGTTGAGGGAAATGCTGAAATTAGGGAAAACAAGAAAGCCCTATTGAAGGAAGAATTCAATATGTTCAACCATCGTCAAGGTGAAGCTATGTTGGATTTGGTGAAGAGATTTGAGAAGCTAATTGTTAGAGTCAGAGCTGCAAGTGTCAACATCACCAACTCGGAGGTCAATCACAAGTTGATTAATTCGTTGTCTTATAGTTGGAGTACAAACACAATCATAATCAAGAGAACCACCAATCTGAATGCTATGACAAACAGTGATTTGATCTCCACTATCAAATCATTTGAAATGGATGAACAAATGAGAATGAACAATCACCTGAGTTCTCTAAATCAAGCTGGAGTGAGTACTGCATCTTCAATGCCAACTGCTTTCATTAGCAAAACTCAGCAGAATGTGTACCCAGTGACTACTCCAAAGTACTCCTCAAGTGTGCCACAACAAACAACAGCATTCATCTCAACCGGCAACCAATCTGCTTCAACTGGTTCTAGCTCGTTTCAAAAGGCAGTTGACAGTGCGGTGGAACAAGCCTTAAAAGCTCATGGGTTTTCCTCATCCTCAAAACCTCAATCAAGCAAACCTTCAAGCTACTGTGAAGCTCTCCCGTTGCTGAATGATTCAAATGTCTCAATAGTTCATGCTTTTCTGTCAAGCCATGAAGAGTTGATGCAAGGAAATCTAGTGCCACCACAATTTGAGATTGGTGATATGAGAGATATCAATCAAAAGGATCTCGACAAGATGGATATCAAATACCAAATGGCAATGGTGGTGCAAAGAGCGACAAACTTCATGAAAATGTATGGGAAAGACAGCTTCAAGGATTCAGACCGGAAGAGATCGGTTTCGACAAATCAAAGTTGCGATGTTACAATTGTGGTGATATGGGTCACTTTTCGCGAGAATGCACGAATCCAACAAGGCTAGAAAATGTTATTCGTGTGACTGAGGAAGAAAACTGTAAAGCTATTGGTAAGAAGCATGAGGTGCAGAAGCCAATCAGCTCAGCTCCAAGAATTGGTAATCATCCACACAAGGGCAATTCAAGTTCAAACACAAGGGCCCTTGTCTCTCAAACGGAGGTCCAAACTGGTATGGATTGGGATGATCAATTTCAAGAGCTGCAGAATCCTCTCAACATGGTAGGCATGGCTTTCTCTTCCAACAATGAAGCTTCTTCATCTGCTGCTGCAAGTTCTGATGCATCACTGTAAGACCCCGAATCCCGGGAATCCTACAGTTGGTAATCATATCCAAAAATTCTCAAAAATTTAAAGTCAAACCATTTCATCTTATTAAAATTCGGTTCAGAGTGATAAACAGCGGAAAATCACAAGTACTAAAGCCAAGTTCCCAAAACCATAATTTAAATGTTTAAAGTAATAAATAAAAAGAAAACAGTTTGCGTATTAATCTACGACTATTTATGCCTTCAACCGTCCAAGTATTCTCGAGCACGTCCAAGCGGTAAGCATCCTCCTCTAAACCTGAAACTCACACTAACATACACACAAAGTCAGCTTGAGCTGAGTGAGTACAAGTTTTAAGTAAACAATATCAGTAATAACAAATATGGTAGACATACCAAAAGTTTTTTAAGTAAAAAGAGTGCATCCATTAAGTCATCGTTACCGAAGACTAAACACTCTCATACATACATATACAAAAGATATATATATCAACATCCTTCTAAGTACATCCCTATATATATAACATCCACGTATAACATTCAGGGTCGAGCACACGTACAACCCAAACACGTAATATCCGATGATGATCATGCCACACGAGCCTCCCCCCTCACGCGCTTTTCAGGGCCCGCCACAGGATTTAAGAACCTGAGTCGTATAGTTTGGCCCGGCCAAGATCACCATCTATAACATCCACGTATAACATTCAGGGTCGAGCACATGTACAACCCAAACACATAACATCCGATAATGATCATGCCACACGAGCCTCCCCCCTCACGGGCTTTTCAGGCCCGCCACAGGATTTAAGAACCATCCATCCATATAGTTTGGCCCGGCCAAGATCACCATCCATCCGTATGCAAACCCGAAGTAGGCATACGCAACATCCGTAGTCGAAACGATTACAACTCCGCCAAATATAGGCCAAACAATAATGTATATGTGTGTGTGTGTGTGTGTGTGTGTGTGTGTAACACCCTATGGCCTGCCATATACTAGCCAGCCTATATAAAATAGTTTAAACGTTTCATCAGGAAAAATCATTTTATACTAGGAATTAATACTATGCCTAATAGCAACCTCGAGCCTAGACCACAAGTAATATGTATAACCTTAAGGAATATAAGACCATAAACGAGTCTACAATATCCTAAGGCATAAAATATAGTTCACAATTAGTTTCATAAGTGCACAAATATGAATAAGGCTATGTAATACCATCCAGATAGTTGTAACGAGTAAAATCATGTAAAATCGTATTACGGTGTGCATGCTAGCCCAAAACTTGAAAAGAGTAATAAGGGCATCATGAACTCACCTGAAACGAGCCACACAAACACCAAAGAGTTTGAGAACTTCAAAGCCAATCCACAGTTTACAAGCCTGTCGGATTGCACACAAAGATTACTAACAAAACCTACCGACTCGTTTATCCTACGAGACGTTCTAACATGATTTGATTGACCTAAAGCCTTGACATTACCAAATTCAATTACATCAGCCTCCGAGGCCATGTATTTACCAAAACCACCCTTAGTTAATCCCGGGGACAAAGGGTTCCCAATTTACCCCCGAAAGTTGTTGACTTATCGAATACGCGCGTTAACGGGTTGATTATGCACTTAGATAACGACTCAGCCCCGTGTCGACCAAATTTAGTAAAATCACAGCCAACAAGTCCACAAGACGCTACACGAGTTAGATGGGTCGGTAATTCGCAAGCACGATGCACAAAATACCAATAAACGCGAATTTTCGCCGTACCGACCCGTTTGAGTAACCGACAACCAATTCAGCCCCAATAACATAAAAATATAGTTTTTCACAGCCAACAAATCATACCGAGGCTACAACATCCGAATTGGTTGTTAATTCCCTCAAACCACACGCTAGACGCAACAATTGACAAACTAGACAACCGAAACCTAGTTTTCACTTTATCAACAGTTGACCAATCTAACGAATGCCAAAACTCATGATACTAAAGTATATTACACTAGACATACCAAAGAAGATGACGGAGCATGAACTTCAATTATAACAGCCCCGAAAGATGCGAGAAAGGGCAGCCACCGATTAAGCCTAAAACGAACTTATCGATCAATAACGAATATAACATGCAGATTTTAGCATGCAAAGATGTATTTTATTACATAGGAAAACCATGGAATTAAATTATTAAATTTTTACCAGAGTTGCATAAATATCTTAAGTTTATAAAAATATTTTTATTATATTTTTCTAGTGGACACAAAAATCATAAAAATTTCTCCAACACAAAAAGGTATGTAAAGCTATTTCAGTGCGCAACAAAATGGTTTTATTTTTATAAAATTGATTACCAAGCCAAATTAAACGATTCCAATTGGGTTTGTTTCTAACTCAAAATATTAACTTCCAGAAGTGGAACCAACCAATTTAGACTTGTAGAAAAAGGGTTATGATGTCGGGAAGACAGACCAGAATCCGTCATCCCGCATCATCTTTGACACTCGATCTTATAAAATCATAAAAAGTATTCAATTCTCGTCTAAAAATTACGTATAATACCTTTCTGGAAACTAGACTCAAAGTAGAATATCATGGAAACAAGAATAGATCAAAAACAATGGATTATCATCAAGTTACAGGCCCTACAATAAACGAGTACGAATCTGTCAGAAATTGTTATAATCAAAACTTAACCCTAACATGTTCAACAAAGGGTTTTAATGGTGAAAAAGAGTTATACTAAGATAGAACCAACCTGGAATTGAAGTTTGGATGGCCGGAAATGGGATGATCTTGCACGGAAATCGAGAAGAGAGGGGGAGGGGGGCCCCGATCGGTGATGGGTTAGGGTTAGGGTTTAGTTTTTTTTTATATATAAAATATAATAACAAAATAACATTCTGGCCCCTCCACTTTACTAATCGTTGAACTTATAAGAAAAGTTAAGTAAAATACGTTTACGAGGGTGGCAAGGAGCTCTCGGAAGAATGCCGGGTCAAGCCCGAAAGGTGCACACAACCCTACAAGGTTAAACCTTTTGTCGGAAATTTACGGACGTTACAATCACCCATAGATGAGGTAAATCAAAATCTTTGCTCTCAAGCTTGCATAGATAAGGTCACATATTATAGATATCTTCAGGACGAATTTTTTAATGAAAATGCAAAACTTCGTCAATTAAATGCTGACTGTGTAAAAGCAGACAAGATTTATGTTGAAAAGATTAAATCTCACCATGATGATGTGGCAAATCTTAAACTTAAGAATTTTATAAAGGGGCAACATGTCATCTATTATAAAAACATAATTAATGATTTAAAAGATGACATTGAAAAGTTAAAAATTGATGCTTCTAATAAAAGAGAAAAAGAAAAACAAGTTGAAAGATTTGAAGCATCATCTGAGCAATTAGATGATCTTATTGGAGCCCAAAGAAGTACTAAAGTTAAAGCGGGGCTAGGTTATGATTATTCAGCGGTACCTCCACCAATGAATGATAATTATACTAGCTTACCCCACTTTAGCTATAATACTTCACCCGAGGAAGAAATAGCATATGGGGTTGGTAGAATACCAAAACCAGTGAAATTTGTTCCTGCAGTGCCACAAACTGTTGCTCCAATTCAGTCATTTGATAAATCTAACTTCAATGTGTCTTGTGTAGCAGGTGATGTAAATGTTGATGAATGTGGGAAGGTTAACCAGGGTTTTAAGCAAAATGGAGAGTTAAAACCCCGTTTTGAGTCTTGTGTGGGTCTAACGAAGTCAATTAACAATCCTGTTTGTAATAAAGTCCGTGATTCTATGTTAGGAAGCTTGATGTCAGGATCAAAACTTGTATTTTGTGAAAGTTCAAGTGATTACAGTTGTAAAGATGTTTGTAATGAAACTGAATGTTCTTCATCTGATTCAGAGTGTGAAACTGTTTTTGATGAAACAATAGAAGCTAAGGTTGATGAACAGACTAGTCCTAGTTGCTCATCAACTGATCATGATATTGAGAAATTGAGAAAACAAGAATCAAATTTTGAGAATGAAAAACCAAGTACTTCCTATGAATATGTGCCACCCAAGAAAACTTCATTTTCTCAAAATACAAATTATAACAATAGTTCTCAATATTATGTTCAGTTTGATAGTGCCAAGTACTATTCTCAACAGAAGCCTAGGCATTCTAATTATTTTGCCACTCACCGTTCAAATGTTTATGATTATCAGACAAATACAGGTTACAGACATGTTAACCCAACCACATCACCTTATCACATATATTTCAGTGATCAAGATATCTATAATTGCAACAAAAGGAAATGTTGCTTTGTGTGTGGCAATCCGTCTCACCTTGCAAGACATTGCAAGAACTGGCACAAGCAGCAGAAGGATTCAAGAAGTGCTTTTGGTCAGGCATTTCCTAAGGTTGATACTGAACCTAAGAGAATGACTTACCAAACGCATTCATCTGCCAGTGAGACGGATTTAAAATATGAAAAAGTGCAAAAACCGAGAAAACCATTTTGGCTAACCCAAAGAGAACGAAAAAGGTTAGCAAAGGGTTCGGAAGCTGAAAAACCAAAGAACCCTTCAACTGTTTTCAACAAGAAACACACTGAGGACTTTGTTGTCAAGCCCAAACCAAAGCGAAGACAATCCAGAAAACCTTTCCAAAACCGAGGAAATTTTAACTCAAGTTCCTCGAGGGATTGTTCTTCAGATTCTGATTCTACAAAAGATTATATTTTTAAGAATCATAAAATCAAATTGGGTGATTTTCTATTTAATTTTCCCAAGACAAGTGCATCTCGGGGCCCTTCTACTAACTAGTTGTTCATGTGTGTAGGGTCAGCCTGGAAGGCCTGTCAATAGTATTTGGTACTTGGACAGTGGCTGCACCCGACATATGACAAGAGATGAGTCCCTGTTGTTTGACATCAAACCATTCGACGGTGGACATGTTTTCTTTGATGGTGACATAGGAGGAGAAATCACGAAACAAGGAAAGGTCTCAAATGATACTTTGACATTTGATGAGGTCAATCTGGTTGAACAACTCAACCACAACCTGCTCAACGTATCTCAAATTTGTGATAAGAAATTCTCAACCCTGTTCACTGAAAATAAATGTCTTATATTGAAACCAGATTTTAAAGTCCCTGAAGAGTGGATCATGTTACGTACTCCGAGGCACAATGATGCCTACATTCTGGACATGAGAAGCAATTATTCCATGCGTTCTGCTTCTTGTTTGATGTCCATGGCCCCGAAGAACGATTCATCTTTATGGCATCGACGTTTGGGTCACGTCAACTTTAAGAACTTGAATAAGTTGGTTTACCTGTAAAATCTTTTCATTGTGTAGAAAAATGTGTATCTTTTTCTAAATGCAAACAGCACAAACTCCCTCACAGACCCAAGACTGTCAATTCCATAAACTCCACTCTCCAACTGTTGCACATGGACCTCTTTGGGCCGATTCAACCATTGGCTATAGGTCGAAAAGCCTATTGTCTGGTTATTACCGATGACTTTTCGTGTTTCAGTTGGACATTTCTGTTAGGCACAAGGATGAGACATCACAATTTCTGCTCAGGTTTATCGTGCTGGTTGAAAATCAAACTGACAAAAGAGTGAAATGTATCAGGAGTGACAATGGCACAAAATTCTACAACAAAGTGGTGAATGAATTCTGCCACAACAAGGGAATCCTTCATCAATTCAGCGCACCTAACACTCCCGAACAAAATGGGATGGCTGAATGACGAAACCGTACGTTGGTTGAAGCCGCTCGAACAATGTTGCCGTATTCCAAACTACCATTGATTTTCTGGGGTGAAGCCATCAATGCTGCCTGCTTTACCCAGAACCGTGTGCTTCTAAATAAAAGATTAAATAAGACTCCGTATGAAGTCTTCTATGGAACGAAGCCAAGGGTAAATTTCTTTAGAACGTTTGGATGTCCCTGTACCATACTCCAAAGCAATGTGGAACAACCTCCAAGTTTGCTGAAAAGGCGGATGAGTGCTATTTTGTTGGTTACTCTGCTGACAAAAGTGCTTATCGGGTGTACAACAAGAAAACTAGAGTGATTTTGGAGTCTTTCAACATTGATTGGCAAGAATTGAACCCTACTAATGCACACAACGGTCCTGACTGGATGTTTGATTATGAAAGTTTGTTCAAGCAGTTTCGTGGAATGTATGTGCCACCAGCAACACCAACAGTTTCCCCTGTTGTTTCTACACCAGCTCAGGCAGAAGCTAATCAGTCTATTTTGATGCATGCCGTTGTGAGAGGTCTGACAGATGTTCATATTGCTGCACCCGCACCAGTTCTTATTGCACCTGCCACAGTAAATCAATAAGCTGAGGTCAATGCAGTGCAACCTTCTGCAGTTTCTACTAAGCTGCCCACTATCAAAAACGCGTCTGATTCAGATACCGACTCATATGTGGCTGCTAACAATGTGGAAGAACAGGTTGAAAATTTTCAGACTGATCATGTGGTAAATCCTCCCATTTCAGATCCAAGTGTAGTTGAATCGGTTCCTACACCTCCCTCTGACGAAGAAATTCATGGATCTGCTGAGGAAACTGTTCAACCAAACGTGCAGAATGAACCAGTTCCGAATGGAGCTTCTGGCAGCACCGACTCAACCTCTGTTCCAGCCATTGTCGTGCCATTCTACGACAACCTATGGGAGGTTCCCATTGCACAAGAACATATGGTTGATCAACATGAAGATCCCTCTGCTTCTCAACCAAGTGCTCCTGTCAATGTGAATACTGTCTTTCATCCCATAGAGAGCTTGACCATTCAGCTAGAGGCAACACCAGTCGAACATGTCAAGAAAATTCCACAGTTACCGATCCATCGTCGACATCCGACTGAGAACATAATTGGAGATCCATCCGCTGGCATTCAAACACGCAGCACCTCTGGTACTATTAATAGATGTCTTTTTGCTTGTTTTATTTTCACAGGTTGAGCCCAAGGACTACAAAGTTGCATTGAAAGAGAATTCATGGGTGGAAGCAATGCAAGAAGAGCTGTTACAGTTCAAGAAGCTGAATGTTTGGAGGCTAGTGAAGAAGCCAGAACATAAGAAGCCGATCAGAACAAAATGGGTATTCCGAAATAAGAAAGATGACAAGGGGTTATCATTAGAAATAAAGCCCAGCTTGTTGTGCAAGGTTTTTGGCAACATGAAGGTCTTGATTACGATGAAGTCTATGCACCAGTAGCCAGATTAGAAGCAATTCGCATCTTTCTGGCATACGCCTCGTATATGAACTTCAAAGTGAATCAAATGGATGTCAAGACTGCTTTCTTGTATGGGAAAGTAAAAGAAGAAATCTACGTCAGTCAACCTCCAGGTTTTGAAGATCCAAGTCATCCTGACTATGTTTACCGACTTGACAAAGCACTTTATGGTCTTCACCAAGCACCTCGTGGATGGTATGCCACATTGGCTGATCATTTAGTGAAGAATGGATACAAAAGAGGCATTGTTGATCAAACTCTCTTTGTCAAGAAGGTTAAGGGTGATTTAATTCTTGTTCAAGTGTATGTTGATGACATTATCTTCGGGTCCACGAATGAGAATCTGTGCAAGGACTTATCTGAGATTATGCAGAAGTGATTTGAAATGAGTTCCTTAGGGGATATGACTTTCTTCCTGGGCTTACAAGTTGAACAAAAGAAGGACGGGACTTTGATTCACCAAGAAAAGTACGTTCATGACATTGTTCAAAAATTTGGATTCAAGGACTCAACAGCTTTCATGACACCAATCGCTATGCGACTAGTTCTCGCTCCTGATCCATCAGAAAACCAGTCGATCAACACCTTTACAGGTCAATGATTGGTTCACTGATGTATCTCACTACAAGCAGACAGTACATCATGTTTCCTGTTTGTTAGTGTGCTAGATATCAGTCTAACCCGAGAGAATCCCATATGACGGCTGTCAAGCATATTTTCAGATACTTGAAGGGTCCACGTTTGGGTCTTTGGTATCCAAAAGAGTCTCCCTTGGAACTTCATGCTTTCACTGACAGTGATTATGGGGGTTGCAATTTGGACAGAAAATCAACATCTGGCGGATGTCAATTCCTGGGAGATCGGTTGATCTCATGGCAGTGCAAGAAGCAAGTCACTGTATCCACCTCCACAGCAAAAGCCGAGTACATTGCCGCATCCAGCTGCTGCTCTCAATTGATGTGGATCCAGCATCAGCTGCTGGATTACGGTTTAAATTTCTATGAAACTGTAAGACCCCGAATCCCAGGAATCCTACAGTTGGTAATCACATCCACAATTTCACAAAAATTTAAAACCAAACAATTCTTTGTATTTAAAACCAGTTCAAAGTAAATAACAGCAGAAAAAGTTTAAGTGTTAAAAGTCCCAAACACGGGTACAAGTGTCCAAAATCGAATGTAAATAAAATATCCGTTTTATTTGAAATCCTTGACCAGAAATTCCTTCAACCTTCCGAGTAGTCTCCAGCACGTCCAAGCGATAACCTCCAATCCTTAACCTAAAAGTCAAACTAACATACACACAAAGTCAGCTAGAGCTGAGTGAGTTCAAGTTTTCATAAACAATATTTCATACTTTATTTCAAAGTTATAGTTTCTAAACAATAGAGAGGATAATAATAAAATAATTAATATAATTCACCAAATAATACATTCATCGTCGAACACACGTACACGGGCCTCTCCACCACGAGTTAAGACTCGAGTAATATATTTGACCCGGACGCGGTAAGACCTAAGCATGTGACACGAGCCTCTCCACCACGGGTCAATCCCGAGTAATATATTTAACTCGGTCATAGCTTACACGTCCAAGCACGTGATACGGGCCTCTCCACCACGGGTACAACCCGAGTAATATATTTTACCCGGTCACAGCAAATGCGCGTTGTATCGACCCGTTTGAGTAACCGACAACCAATTCCGCCCCAATAACTTAGAAATATAGTTTTTCACAGCCAACAAATCATACCAAGGCTACAACATCCGAATTGGTTGTTAATTCCCTCAAACAACACGCTAGACGCAACAATTGACAAACTAGACAACCGAAACCTAGTTTTCACTTCATCAACAGTTGACCAATCTAACGAATGTCAAAACTCATGATACTAAAGTATATTACACTAGACATACCTAAGAAGATGACGGAGCACGAACTTCAATTATAACAGCCCCGAAAGATGTGAGAAAGGGCAGCCACCGGTTAAGCCTAAAACGAACTTATCAATCAATAACGAATATAATATATGCAGATTTTAGCATGCAAAGATGTATTTTATTACATAGGAAAACCATGGAATTAAATTATTAAATTTTTACCAGAGTTGCATAAATATCTAAAGTTTATAAAAATATTTTTATTATATTTTTCTAGTGGACACAAAAATCATAAAAATTCCTCCAACACAGAAAGGTATGTGCAGCTATTTCAGTGCGCAACAAAATGGTTTTATTTTTATAAAAATCATTACCCAGCCAAATTAAGCGATTCCAATTGGATTTGGTTCCTAACTCAAAATATTAACTTCCAGAAGTGGAACCAACCAATTAGGCTTGTCGAAAAAGGGATATGATGTTGGAAAGACAGACCAGAATCCGTCATCCCGCATCAGCTTTGACACTCGATCTTATAAAATCATAAAAAGTATTCAAATCTCGTCCAAATATTACGTATTATACCTTTCTGGAAACTAGACTTAAAGTAGAACATCATAGAAACAAGAATCGATCAAAAACACTATATTTTCATCGTGTTACAGACCGAGCAACAAACGAGTACGAATCTGTCAGCAAACTGTTATCATCAAAGCCCAACCCTAACGACCAATAAGCACGTTAATATGATCAATTAAGGTGTATAGGACTTGGGGGAACATAAAACTAACCTTCAATTTGAGTTTTAGACCTTGGGAGCGGCTGCACATCAGCCGATCGGACCATCAAGGGAGGGTTAGGGTTTTCTTTTTTTTTATTATAATAAAGAATGTTACACTCTAGCCCCTTAAGTTGGAAGGTGTAGCAACTTGAATGAAAAGTCAATTAATTCAACTTACGGGTATGACAAGGAGGTCCCCGAAGTAAGCCGGTTCAAACCCAATAAATATACAAACTCTACAACGTGCATGACGATAAACGAAAATGTCGGGTGCTACATACTAATATAATACTTTAAGTCGTAAGAGGGGATGTTTTGGGAAAAAAAAGGATGGACAAACGGACTCTTAAAACGTATTACAAGGCTCTAAATTAGAAAGATGAAACCCCGGCTTTTTGATAAACATTTATAAACGATCGAGCCGATTAACAAAATTTACGGGCGTTACAAGTCCACCCTCCTTACAATGGGATTTGTCCCCGAATCCCATTGCTACAGGAACGGATGCGAATAGAGACAAAACCTAATCATCTAATCGCACAAGAGGACGATAGTAGAACAAAAGGCTACAAAGTCATTCATCAATGTGTAGATAGGCTTGACAAACAAGTAAGTGTTGAGTGATATAAACCAAAACTCTTGCCGATGCTAGTGGTTATACGTTTATGAAGTGGTTTCATGAGTCCGCTAAAGTCATATTAATGAAGGATGAAATGTAATTACACATGTCATACCCAAGCCTCTCTTTACCTGATCACAGTCGTCTTATGAAATATGTGTCAATTTTTAATTTTCTTATTTGAGTCAAGTAAAGCCTCATAGAAAGGCAAGAAAAAGAAAAACAAAAGAGTCAAGAAAAGAAAAGGAAAAATAGAAAAACAAAATGAAAAATCAAGAAAAAGAGTCATTTAGGATTTTAAATTCTGCTTTATTTCTTCATTTATTTTGATTCAAGCTTTGGACTTTCTCTGTTTGTAGTCATACAAGATCTGATTGTTAAGGCCCTGAATCTTCTGCTTTATTTTAACTTTTCTAGATCGAGTTAAGTGTGCAAAGCACAAAGTGTTGAGTGTACAAAGTACAATGTGTCAAGTATGTTAATAAGATAACTGTGATCAACTAAGAAAGGTTTAAGTCAAGTTGAAGTGATATGTTAACACAAAGTAAGCCCGAGATATGATGGAATCAGCAACATGTCTGATTAAGTGGGGACCACACAAGCACCGTGCCTAATTGAACCTTAAATGTATCACGATAACATCAAAACACTTGTCAAGTTAAACATGTGGACAATATCTGCAGTTGATGATGAATTTGTGTCACAATAATTTCAAAATGGAAACGCGATCTAGGGCTTTGCAAACTAATATGATTTCATGTCGTGATCGTTCTTTGAAAATTAACCGAAGAAAAGATCTATGTAAATTAATTCAATATTAGTTTTAAACTTCAAAATGTTTGAAATTTTTCTTTTAATTTTATTTTTATTTTATTTTTTTTTTGTTTTTTTTTTGTTTCCTAAAATATTAAATACTTGTATAATTTAATATTTTAAGTTTTACGTTTCTCTTTTATTTTATTTTTATTTTTTTTATTTTTACTTCATTTTTATCTTTATTTTAATTCTTATTATTATTATCTTTGTTTAGTTTGTTTTATGTTTTTGTTTTGTCAATGAGATCGTCAGTGCAATGGTAAACAGTAACGGACCGACAAAAGAAAATTAAGAAAAATAAACAAGTGCTTGGATCCGGTGAGTAAATGTTTTTTGGGGTTGAAAATGCAAATATTTTTAAAGACAGAGGACCGAGAGTGTATTTTCGGTAAATACTCGTAATGTTTTGACCTTATCGCGAGAAAGACTGACCCTATATATAAGGGCAACCAAACTTCTCATTCACTATTCACCATCACTTTTCACTTACTCTTTCACTTCTCTCTCTTCCATATCATCCAAACCCTAAATTGTTTTTAACTTTCAACGATCCGGCACTCATAATCACACATGATTTTGAATCCTGATCCTACTCCCTCGGGGTATAACTCCATAAACACCATGGATCGTTCATTTCTTCTTTGTTTCTGAATCCTCGAGGATCGAGACGGCGGTTCTTATGAACCGTCGGCTAGATCTAAGAAAGATCTTCATGATTTGTGTTGTTACCTTGCTTAGAACCTATTTTTATTGCTTTAAGATCTTGTTTATCATCATTATTTGTTAATTTTAGGTTTGTTTATTGTAAAGTTTGTAGATCTAGGTTTATTCCTATGTTCTGGGGTCCGATTGACCAAGTAAACCAAAGGGATTTTGTCCCAAACTTTCCAGAAACCTGATTCGGATCTAGGCAAAACCCAAGAAATGAAAAGGGGATCAAAAATGGCAAAGTGAATATATTTCGCATGAAGAGGCTTTTTTGCTTCACATGGATCATGCGAAGCGAAACACACATTTGTTTCGCTTCGCTTGGGCTCATGCGAAGCGAAATGAAACCTCTGTCTCGCTTCGCTTGGGCTCATGTGAAGCGAAAAGAAACCTCTGTTTCGTTTCGCTTAGTCTCATACGAAGCAAATGGGATTTCTGTTTCGCTTCGCTTGACCCAATGCAAAGCGAAATAAATTCCCATGCAAAAAACTTTCACTTAGCAAAATTTTTGAAAATTTTGACTAATGACTACTGGACTGTTATGGACTGTTTGGACTCTTGGACTGTTTTAGACTTAAACTTTGTTCATATTGGACTAAGTAAATTATAAATAAACTAAAATTAACTTATCAACTTATTAAAACAAAATTTATATAAAATTAATTAACTATATAAAATTAATTAGGTTAAGTATTATGTAGATACTTAAGGCAAACGTATATAACTTATTTGGTCTTGTTTTTATTTAATGATGATTCTCTTGTTCATATGGTATTAATTTCAGGGCCATAATCAATTCTGTGCTCTCGGACTCCCCAAAACTAAAGCAGATAAAGTATTCACTTCTATGGTCAAGGGGCTTAAGCAATCACCTCTTGCACATGCTATCACAGCCAACCCAGCCATTTATTACAAGTGGGTTCTGGACTTTTGTGCCTTTGCAAAGGTTGCTGATGACTCTCTTTCATTTACAACCAAGGTTGCCAGAAAGGAGTTGATTATCACTAAAGCAGATATTAGACGGGTGTTGAAGATTGCTGATGAGCCTGATTATGCATATGAGAAGGGAGACAGGAAGAAGTTGGAAGCTTTTGTTACTCAGATGGGATACGACACCGAATGGAGGAGTCTGGAAAAGAAACATCTCCCACCATATTGGAGGATTCTTTTCCACATCGTGACTCATTGCTTTGCGGATATTCGTGGAGGATTCGATAGCATGAGGGTTGACTGGGTCCGTATCATGTTTGCACTAACAACTCGAGAGAAGTTCAACTACTCTCGGAGAATATTTTTGTGTATGTTGTGGAATATCAAGAGTGAGGCTACTTGGTTAATGTACCTGAGGTTTGTACAGATGCTGCTTGATGATTTGATTCCAGATGTTCCAAGGTCGGGGTCAAAGAAAGCCAAGGAAAAGAAGTCATTTCCCGAGCCATATCACGTGAACGAGATCAAGATTTCAATTTTTGGTGTGTTGTTAAGCACCAAAGGGAAGGGGCATCAGTATGAGGGACCAAGGCCGGGTCCGAAGTTTGGATTGTTTAAAGAGGTAGAGCCTGCTAGGGACGAGGCAGAGGATGAAAATGGGGAGATAAGAGAGTCAGAGACAGAGGTTGAGGCAAAACAAGATTCGTCTGATGAGCCAGCTGAGGACAAAACAAAGGCTAAACATGATCAGAAGCGGAAGGCTAAGACGATTGATGTAGAAGAGGGAGAAGAGGAGGAGCAGCCACTCTTAAAGCGCATCAAGAGACTTGGGGACTCCAAGAAGCCTCCCAAGCTCGTTGTTAAGCTTCCCTCCACAGGTAAACCTTCTCACCCACCTGTAGTTACCAAGGAAACCATAGCCCAAGTTCTCAAAGACCTAGATGTAGCCAAAATCCAAATTACAACCTATAGGAAAACCAAATCTAGAAAGAAAGCCAACCAAAACCTTACTTCATGACTCATCCGACTCATCACCAGAATCCCTATAAATGGACCAACCCATATCCACCTTCCTACCTCAAATGCCACCCTCACCACAACCAGACCCAAGCCAACCCGAACCCGAGCCTTCCTAAACAACAACTCCACCCGAACAATCAACCCAAATAGAAACCTTGCCATTCACTCCACCCACCTAACCTGAAACATCCCAAACCATCATGTCACCCTCTCAACCCATCACTGAACCCCTAACCACCTCAATATTCACATCATCCATATTCAGCTCACCTATACAAACCACTAGTCTTTGGAGCCAAACCGTCATCACCTCCCCACCTACAAAACCTCCACCAGCATTAATCTTGGAACCCATACCAACCCAATCACAACCCACCTCCACAACCTCACCAGTACCTACCCAATCAATCATCATACCTTTCCAAATTTCCCCACTACCTACTATGTCCATAACCCCACCTTCCACTATCCTTTCACCCAAACACATTACCAGGAAGTCCTTGACACCTCCAGAGGGAAGTCCTTGACACCTCTAGTATATGTTGATCAACACGTTGCATACCCGAGTTCAAAATCATCAGCTGCTTATGAGTCATGAAGCGACTAAGAATGCCAACCTAAGGGAGGAACACTCCAGACTTGCCGATAGAGTGGCCACGCTTGAAAGAAACCATCCCTCTGCCACATACTTGAAGCAAATCTTTTCAAGAAGATTGATGACACGGTAACCAAGTGGGATATGGAAAAGGAGGCCACCCATTCCAGAATTTCAACTCTTGAGTTGAGAATCAATCAAGCTCATCTGACGCACTTGTTGCTGAGAACTCAAGGCTGAGAACCCAAATTGAAGCTCTTCAAGCTAAACTGGCTGTGCAGGAAAGTATAAATGAACACCAGTCAAAGCTCAATGAGGAGTTTATCAACAAGCATCAAGCCACCTCTGATGAATTCCTTGGGTTGGAAGGCCGGCTTGATGCTGTGTTCAAGAGTTGGAGAAGGTCAGGAGGGACTTCTCAGATTGGTGGCTTACAACCTACCACAGGACCAAGCTTGTCCTTGCGTGGAGTACAGGTTGTGGGATCAGAGGGTGAGGCGACTGCTGGTATTGTCGTACAACAGGGCGGCCAAGCTGAAGGTGAAAGTGGTGGTGGTGGTGGTGGTGTTGAACGTGAGGATGAGGAAGATGATGATGAAGATGATGGTGATGAGGACGATAATGTACATGACAGTTTTGATGATGATGATGATGATGATGATGATGATGGTGATGGTGATGAAGGTGGACATGGTGGAGACGAAGGGGCCGGGGTAGCAGGAGGTGGAGGTGGAGTTAACACTCAATCACCTTCACACACTCAACAAGATGTTCAAGACCCTGTTGCTCACGACTCTGCTGGACAAGTCAGGGAGCACGACTCACAAATCAGTGATATGTATAAGCAACTGTTTCCTGCAGACTTTGCAGGTATTATGGATGATTTCATTGACGCAGGAATGAACTTGGAGCAACTTATTGAACAAGATACGGAGGAGGCAGCAGAAGATGACAACATCAACTACTCGCCAAATCCAGATACTCCTCCAGCTCAAGTTCAAGCTTCAGAAGCTCCTGCAACAGATCCCGTCTCCAATCCAGCCGCCGACGTGACACAAGCAACACTGCCTCAAAAAAGAAAGACTCATATTGTGTCAAGTCGCGTCAGTGCCCGCAGCCTCAACTACCCCTATCATGACGACACACTGATTGTGTATGCCAAATACAATCAAGAAAATGGGTGTGGGGCGATCAGACGAGATAGTGGAGATATGATCTATCTCAACCACCACGAACTAAAGTCACTGCCAGAGCTAGACCTCCGCTATCTCTCAAAAGCTCTGGGATGTGGTGAGTATGATGATACACTCAAAGGATGGGTCACCTCTCACCTGCACCGTCAATCGAAGTTGGATTACAAAGACTTCGAGTTCAATAAGGGTCAAAAGTACAAGAACCCGAAAGAAATCAACCCAGCAACTGGAGAGCCACGAACTATGTGGAGATACATGGCACCAAAAGACTGTCACATCATATACCATGGTGAGCCCTATCTTCCTAACATCCTCCGAGACTTCATTGGCTGGGAATTTGATAACACTACTGGGGAGGCCGTCATACATTGCAAAAATATGCAAGAAATTCGCATATTTGACGAGCACGAGTTAATGGGGCTACACATTGAAGACGTCAAGAAGCTTTACAACTCGCCCCTGCGGTCGAGGACATCGGTCGTCAAAACACTGACCGGATAGTTGAAGCATTCAACAAATTTGTCAGAAGAATTGTTGAACTTCCACTATTCGAGGACGGCTGGTTGGAGTACGACACCGACGGATTTCAATACTAAAGACTAGAGGGAGATTGTTAGGCCTCATTTTGTACAATTAAGTCTTTTGTATTGAATTTGTTTATATTTAGGCTTTTGTATTTTGTTTTTGTTTATTGTAAGCCCAAGGGAAATGTAATCAAGCCCATTGGGCATTTGGAAATAAAACTATTTCTCATATATGCTCCTCTATAAATAGGGAGCATGGCATGAGAAAGAAATAACCTTTTGCTAAAATCTTTAACACACACACACACACACACACTTAAGTTATTTCTAAGTTCTCTCTCTCTCTCTAAAAACCCGAACATAATACTCAAAATCCGAGACCTCTTAGGTTGCTTAGTGTGATTTCCGCTAGCACTAAGTTAGGTTGATCCAAGAACGTTGTTAGATCCACCCACGTCAGGACCTACAAGTAAAAACATATGGGATACGATTATGGGGAAAAATCGGTGGGTGGAGCTTGGAAACGATTATGGGGAAACAAATCGGTGGAGGTTAAAGATGGTAGGATGAATTTGAGGGGCAGGGTTCACGTTCAACTCGATATGAGAAATAAAACATTGTTATGGATAGATAAATACGTTAGTGAACAGCCATTGAGATCGGTATGGGAGATAAAGCATTGTAAGGCGTAGTTCATTGTCTTGTTGGTTTGTTTGCCTTTTTTTCTACTTGTTGCGGCCCTTACTACATGTGAGATGCCTTCTTTCTTTCGTTTCTTAATATTGGCCTTTCAAAAAAAAATCTATCTTTTGCCATTCAATTTCGGGTTTCTTGCATTGTGAGCGGTTTGGTAACTAAGGGAGGTGTGTGGCATATATAATTAGATTGTAAGTTAGTATTAAAAACTTGTCTTTAATTATCAACTGAATTAAACCGTTTACAAGACCATGTCTATGTGATTCCAACTATTTAAATAGGTTTGAGTGAAGCATTGAACAGGAGATCCCCAGGGGGTTACTTTCTTTTAAATTGAATTCCAAATCACTGCATTGAGTAATTGTTCTGCGATTTTATTTACATAATTCACTTTTTAAAATCTCTTGACATCCACTGTTCACTTAAGTTAATTTTATTTTAAGTTTTAGTTTTAATAAGCAAACGTTTTTACAATTATAATGTTGATATGTCATATTAAACGTTTATAAGTTTATTAGATGTAATAAGTAAGGTAGTGATTATATCGAAACAAAAGGCAAGCAAACAACAAGCTGCGCCGCTATCGATTGTATAATACTAACCACATGCTCCTCGTGGATGCGATACCTTACTTACTCTATCTATTTAGTTTAGTTAGTGTTTTACATGACTAAAACGACGAAAATTTTATACATGAGAATTGAAATAATATGTTTGACATATTTTCAATGCACACTCGGGAATGAAATGCATAACAACGGACTAAAGAGTTTTGAACTTTAAATAACAAGTATTAGTGGGTTGCAAAAATTATTATAAATTGGACCATGGAGTGCACATATAATTCGCGTGGGTTGAAGTATGAGAAAATAAGAGACCACAAATGTGGTTAGTGGGCAGCATGGAAATAAAAAGAAGAAATTGGGTAGGAGATTTTGGAAACGTCGGATGACATCACATAGGTTTCGTTGGTTTTTTCAGAAAAATGTTTACGAATGCTCTTTTGTCTATGTCGCGCAAACCACACGCAGACATTGCTATCTGCAGACTGTTTGTTTTCTTGAAGACACTTCGTTAAAAAAACGTCTACGCAAGCTCTTCTTGGTGCAGCTTGGTGCAGCTTAGCCCATTCACTGATCTTCTAAAGCCTATAGAGGGTTAAAACACCACACCCTACCAACACTCACTGTCCACCACCACCCACCACCATCCACCACCCACCCACCGTCCGCCATCACCACCGCCGACCACCACAACCACCACCCACAGTTCACTATCACTAACGTCCACCCCACCACCCTCCCACCGTCCTCCGTTGCCATCGTCTATGACCACCCACCCACCGTCCACCACTGCCACGCCCACCACCGTCTACCACCCACCGTGCGCCACCACCACCATTGTCCACCACCCACCACCGCCTTCTGCCACCACCACCAACCACCATTGCCTTCTACCGCCACCATCCACCACCACTACCACTATCACCATCCAGCAGCAGCACCACCCACTACCACAGTTCGTACACCACCACCAGTTTATTTTAGCAATCTACATACATTAAAAAACAAACAGTTTTCTTCTTGCATACTGCAGAGGTTTAGTCCATCTATTTTTCTACAGATTTCTGCAGTCTGCAGATATGGTTTGCAGGCATACCTCTAAACAACAAATAGCACCATACTCTCTTTGGTTGTTTTGGGATACAGTGACGATTTTGGAGACAGTTCACACGAGGAATTTTTGGACGACACCACTTTGGTTGTCATCTATGGAGATCGAGGCAACAAGGCACCATAGTTTGGCTTGTTTTGCATTTGAACGGACACAATGGCAAATAAAGCTTTGAGAAAATTATTGTTTGCGTCCCTGTGGTTTGAGGTCGGGGACACATTGAGTCCCTCGAAAGAAAAATGAACTTATTGAGTCCCTATGGTTTAAAATAAAACTGTATGAGTCCCTGCCGTTAAACTTCTGTTATCAACCCCGTTAAAATGAGGGGTAAACTTGTATTTTCACAGCAGGAAAAAAAACATCGTCCATCAGTACCACCTAAATCAAGTATAATCAAAACTTCAAACTCTGAACTCACCATTCATCATCTTCATCCTCAAATTCCAATTTCTGGACTTAAATCTTAGATTCGATGCTCAAATCAATTAAATCCACACTCTGATTCAAGATCACTTCTCAATTCGAACGTTTGAGATCCTAATTTCACTCCACATTCTCCACACTCTATGTAATATCTATTGATTACGGTTGCTGGAAGGGCGAGGGTGTTCTCCGGCGAGTCATTCTGATGGCACCTCGGCAGCACGGCGGCGACGACGCACGAGCTAGGATTTTTATCATTGTATGTCGATTATAGTGGGTTACGGTGGAAGTACTGTTGCTAGACAGCGAGACCAGACAAAGATTCCGGCAACTGAAACGCTTTATGATAAACCTTGCTTTTCCGGCGACATCTCCGGCGAACCCACCTGATTCCGACGAAACGGTTTGATTAGTTTTGTTGAAAAAGTAGGCCGGTTTGATTAGTTTTGTTAAAAAGTAGTTCAGTTCGATTGGTTTTTTGTTAAAGAACTTGTTCGGCCCCGATTAGTTTGGTAAATAAGTAGTTCGGTTCTATTAATTTTGTTGAAAAAGTAGTTCGGTTTGATTAGTTTTTTGTTAAAAGACTAGTATGGTCCGTTTAGTTTTGTTAAAGAAGTAGATCGGTTTGATTAGATTTGCTTAAAAAAAGTAGTTCGGTTTGATTAGTGTTGTTAAAAAAAAAGTAAGTTCGGTTTGATTAGTTTTGTTGAAAATTAGTTAGGTTCAATTAGTTTTGTTAAAAAAATAGTTAGGTTCGATTAGTTTTTGTTAATTAACTAGTTCGGCCCGATTAGTTTGTTGAAGTAGAAGTTCGATTCATATAGTTTTGTTAAAAAAGTAGTTTAGCTCGATTAGTTTTGTTAAAAAACTAGTTCGGTCCGATTAATTTGTTAAAGAAGTAGTTCGGTTCTATTAATTTCGTTAAAAAAATAGTTCGGTTGTATTAGTTTTGTTAGAAAAGTAGTTCGGTTTGATTAGTTTTTGCCCGTTTGGTTTTGTTAAAGAAGTAGTTCGGTTCGATTAATTTTGTTAAAAAAAAAAAGTAAGTTCGTTTCGATTAGTTTTGTTAAAAAAGAAAGTAAGTTCGGTTCGGTTAGTTTTGTTAAAAAAAAGTAAGTTCGGTTCGATTAGTTTTGTAGAAAAGTAGTTCGTTTCGATTAGTTTTTGTTAAACAACTAGTTAGGCCCGTTAGTTTGTTGAAGTAGTAGTTCGGTTCATATAGTTTTGTTAAAAAGTAGTTTGGCTCAGTTAGTTTTGTTAAAAAACTAGTTCAGCCCGATTAATTTGTTAAAGAAGTAGTTCTATTCTATTAATTTCGTTAAAAAAATAATTCGGTTGCATTAGTTTTGTTAAAAAAGTCGTTCGGTTTGATTAGTTTTTTGTTAAAAAACTAATACGGCCCATTTAGTTTTGTTAAAGAAGTAGTTCGGTTCGATTAGTTTTGTTAAAGAAAATTTAAGTTCGGTTCAATTAGTTTTGTTAAAAAATAAGTAAGTTCACTTCGATTAGTTTTGTAGAAAAAGTAGTTCCAATTAGTTTTTGTTAAAAAACTAGTTCGGCCGAATTAGTTTATTGAAGTAGTAGTTCGGTTCATATAGTTTTGTTAAAAAAGTTGTTTGGTTCGATTAGTTTGTTAAAAAGGTAGTTCGGTTCGATTAGTTTGTTAAAAAGGTAGTTCGGTTTGATTAGTTTTGTAAAAAATTGTAGTTCGGTTCGATTAGTTTTGTTAAAAAAAAGTAGTTTGGTACGATTAGTTTTGTTAAAAAAGTAAGTTCGGTTCGATTGGTTTTTGTTAAAGAACTAGTTTGGCCCGATTAGTTTTGTTAAAGAAGTAGTTCGGTTCTATTAGTTTTGTTAAAAAAAGTTGTTCGGTTCGACTAGTTTTGTTAAAAAAATATTTTAGATGGAAATTTATAATAAGGGACTAAAACTAAGCACACCATAAACCACAGGGACTCATAGGAATCTTATGAAAGGGCACATTGGTAATTTCAGCTTTTCCATGGATGGAAGTTTGACGGCAGGGACTCATACAGTTCAATTTTTAAACCATCGGGACTCAACAAGTTCATTTTTTTTCAAGGGACTCAATGTGTCCCCGCCCTCAAACCACAGGGACACAAACAGTAATTTTTTCCAAAGCTTTTCCTATTTTATTAATCTTTAAACTTAGAATCTTAGTTATTTAATTTTGGTGAAGAATTTTAATAGTGGCAGTATTAATTTCTATATTAGGAGTGGCTAAATCTTTTGTAATTACTTCTGAATGGACGCTTCGTTTATGTGAAGCCTAACCTTGTTTATTTTGTTCTTTGGATTACTTTTTTTTGTTTGAAAAATACTTGGTTTTTTTTTTATCTATTTAAACGAATTGTTTACCTTTCTATTGTCCGTCTTTTATCATTTTTACTTTTCTTGCATCGTGAGCAGTTTGGTAATAAGGGGTAGTTGGCATTTATAATATGCTAATTAGGGTGTATTGAGTTAGTATTAAAAACTTGTGTTTAATTATCACTTGAATTAACCATTTACAAGACCATGTCTACATGGGATCTATCTAGTTAAGCAGGTTTGGGTGGATCATTGAACCGAAAATCCGAAGGGGTTGCGTTTTCTTTATATTGAATTTTAATCATAATCAAGTTATTTGTTTTATGATCAAAATCATTTAAAAATACAATTTGCTTTAGAATTTAGTTAACTGTGTTTATAAACTACTCACTTTCCACCAATTCGTTGTGTAGACAACCTTACTTGCTTGTATTCTATAGGTAATTAAAAGATCATAATTACTTTACTTTTTTTAGTAGACCACAACATTTAGATCATTTAAGTTATGTTTGGTTGGAGGTAATGAAATGAAGGGGGAAATAGAATGGGATAAAGAATTGAATAGACAAGGGAATGAAATAGATCATTATCATTCCTTTGTCTTGTCTGGTTAATGTTGATCAGTTTCTATAATCAATGATATAATGGAAACAAGGAAATATGTAATACCTGATAATCCAGTGATGTTTGAGATTGACATCTTCTTAATCTGATCGAGTTCCCCTTTAGGGTGTATGGTTAGGATGGAGATTAGGTGTTCTTGATGAGCACGATTTGAGAGAGAGAGGTAGGGGATGATTCTTATGGTGTTATTATTCATCATTAGTTATTAACCTCTCTAATAAGCTCTCTATATATACACCCAAGGGGAAACCCTATTAATGTTAGTAAGGGTAATTCCGTCCATCAAGGATTTACCAGTTATAAACATAAGGTTATTTAGGTCAATGATCAATAATAAGATAAATAATTATAAGGGCCATATATAAATATATATAAAATATATTTATTCTAACATTCTCCCACTTGGCCTAGTAATTATTTATTATGAGCATTAGATTAGTCTGATCAGAGGTTAATACTCATTTTAGTTCTAAACCCAAATTGCAGCAGAGAAATACAGTCGTTGAATCAATATTCGACTCAGGACCCCCATTAATCATACTACAACTCAAATTTAAAACCTAACTTTAGGATCAAATTGACAAATAAGCCCTTACCGTTGATTTGTATAATTAGTGTCTATACGTCTTTAGGCATGCATGAACGTATTTAGAGACAAAACAAATTTTCAACGTATGAGGAAAAATTAATAATTAATCATTCATAGTACGATACGCAGTTGCGCTTGGTCATTGGTAAAACCCGTCTCTATTATTGGCCATTTAGGAGACTTATGGGTGACAGACCTTTAATTAGTGGATCCATAAGCATATCATGAATGCATTCGATACAAAAGTTTAGTTTCCTCTATTTGTTCTTAAGTCATAAGCGAACAATAATTTAGACTTGTATCGAATTCTAATGCAGCTCCGCTTGAACTGTTACTGTTCAAGAAATAAGGGTAGCTGACTTTATCACAATAAGTCTTCAATATTGGATTTATATGAAGTTAATAAATTATGAGTCAACTGATAAAGTTTTCTAACAACATTTAGTGACACGTTGCGTTATGATCAGCAACATATTATGTCATTATAACTTAGGTCGTTGTTATCAGTTAGTTAGGACTCCTTCATGAGATAGTAATGTCTGCTAACATAAGGATATACCCAGAAGTTGACAAAGTTAGAATATTAGTAGTCAACCGTTTTTTAGTTCTCACTTCTTCTTCTTTAAATTATTGTGTCTCGTTTCTTAGAGATATTGTGATATTTTATCAGATGCTTCACAATAGAAATAATTAGTCTAGTGTTTAGCAATGTGACCAATATCTAAACGAGTATAGATTTGAACCTTCTTAAGGCATCTAATTAATGATGCATAAGGAAATAATCTCATTTATCCTATTAGCCTCTAAAGGAGAGCAATATTGTATGTTACAAGTGTAAGGACCCGTTTCATGTAAAACATATAAAACTAATGAGTCTATCTCGGTGTATTTTGATAACTATTAAATAAGAGGTATCTCCGAGATTGATTAGGTCAAGATATGCGTTAACAATACTTTGACTCATGTAACATATACTTGTCAAAAGAATGTCATCTATATAAGGACAAGTTTACATTAGTTGCTCCCACTCATCTTGAGGTAGGTAAATCAATCCACTTAGTTCTTGATGAAGAGAGTTGCATTATGATTTCATTATTGATTCTTGCATCAACCCATACATGGATTTTATTGACTTACAAACTAAGTGTTCTTAACCTTCAGTTTAGAACTTACAGGTTATTTTACGAACATGTAGGCCAGTGTTAGGGAAAGTTGTTTTAATGTTCATGTAATGTAGCTCTAAATTATTATAAGCTACTAGAACAGTGATGATCCTCAAAGTAACCTTTTGTAAGACAAGGAACTAGGTTCTTTGATAATTTATTCCCTCTTGAGTATACCTTTATCAATCAATCATACCTTTAGTGTATTAACGTTATTCATTCAGATTTAGTTTAGTAATGACTACCTTTTAGGTAATTCAACCAAATCCCAAACGTTATACTATTTTAGAAGATTGATTGATACTAATGGTTTAATTAGAAGAGGTAGGATCATTAAACCTTCCAAAATCCATTTAATCTTTAGTCAGGTAGGGTACATAATCATCAAAGTTAGTAGGCCTTTGAGACCTAGATGACCTCCTGAGTTGATTATTGGGTTTATAAGGAGTTTCATATTTTCAGGTATATTAGGAGCAATATTAGTTTCTAAGTATGTAAGAGTTGGTGCAGTATGGTGTACAAGAGGTGTAATCGGAGTTAAAGTAAGCGACAATCTCTCCCCCCGCGTCTTGTACTTAGCCAAGTTATGATAAGGACTTTTACTGCTCCTACTGACCTTAGAAATATGTAAGAATTCAGCATGCTTAGGGTCAACATCAGAAGACCAATAAATTCTAATTGAGGATTATATTAATTAGTCTTGGTAAGAAATCTAAGTTTTCCCATATTTAGGTATCCAACAAAATTTGTTAGGAGTAGCATTAAATGTTAAGGAGACAATATATAATGGAGCAGTGTCTTATACAAGGGATGTTTTTTAAGGAGATTAAGTTGTTTCTCCCCCATCTCTTGCATATAAGGACACTCAGTGCTCCCACTGATCTTTTAGGCCTCTAAAACTCCATACAAGTTTTGGCGATTCATGTCATAGGAAACTTTCATACAGTTTAGACTTGATTTCCTTATTGTCCATATTTCATAAGAAATTTTAAGGACATTTTTAGAAGGAATACTGATAAGTATATATGAATTGATTTCTTTAAAGAACTTGTCCAGTAGGAAACAGATTAGATACAAGTTGATATTCTTCTAAGCTCCACTAATAGCAGTGAATTTTAACTTATGGTGGACCTCACTTACTCCCTTTATCCAGTTTATATTTAGGGCATTTAACACATGCTTTCAAATCACTAAGAATGAGATTTAATGGCAATTCATCCTTTGTCAACCGAGTCATGATTTCTCATGAAAATTTTGGTCTTAATGGATGAAGTACGTAAGTCTCATTTATCTTTTGTTAAATTCTCATTTCTATGATAACAAAAGGTTGTGAAATTTGTAGCATCGCTTAGTTTTATCTTATAAGGTTTCTATTCAGATAATAACGACCGATAATATGATAGTTTTAGTTAGTAGTGACTTTGTTTTGGTCATTTAAAACCTTATAACTGTCAAAATGTAGCTTTAGTATTGATACTAAATTCTGAGTAAACTCTAGAATGTTTAAGGTATCATAAAGCTTAATACAAAACAGCTTTTATGGTTCTTACAACCTTAACATTAAATGAGTCACTGACTCTCATCTTAATTATTATCGATTTCTGATAAGGAAACGTATAAAACTAAACTCAACTAACATGTGTTAATAGGGATATTAATATTAGTGGAGTTAAATATCATTAATTGGTAACTACCTTTCTTAGCCAACTGTTCCCTTGAGGTATGGATAGTCTCTTTGCTCGTGCCTAGTCTAATGGCATGATTTTGCAGTGAGACTTTCCCTTTGAGAACTTAGAGCTGGAAGCAGTACTTGTATTTTGTTTCAAGACTTTAGAACTATCCTCTTTTAAGGTTTAGTGGTAATAAGGTGAATAACATTTGATTTTCAATTTTAGGCATTCATTTTCCTGTACATATATTGCTAGCAACACACTCAGTTTCCTTTAGTACTTCTGAGTGTTATAGTTGATTCTTAAGGCATCTAATTGTACTGGTGGAAAAGTAATACACTGAAAAGACTTCATTAAGTTCCATGTATAAGCTCTCAGTTTATGGGTCATGGAATTAAATATTAGGATGTATTCACAAATGCCAATTAACCTTTTTATTTAGAATTAGAGTGTTTTGCATGCATCTTAGGAATTGTTTTGATTCTATTATTTCCATAGAAAAAAAACGTTAGTCTTAGGAATTTTAGAATCCGTAATTGCTCACCTGATAGGAATCATGTAAGGAGTTCTTGATTATCATAAGAGACATATTTATTTATCCCACTGATTATGCTCAAGTGTTTTTCTGTAATACTTTTATCAGAATGAGCAATAAGAATTTCAAGTCTTTAAGGATAATCAAGACTCAAAAGGGCAAATTTTATAAGACCCTTTTAGAAGCAAAACTCTTCTTAGGTTTTGTAATAAGAGTGGATGATTTAGGTTTGAGATTCAAACTTTATAGAAGAATTTTAGAGTGATTTATGTTATGGGTAATCTAATAAGGCAGACTGAAATTAGGATCATTAATGAAGGATCATTAATGTAAGGATCATTATGAAGATGTGATAATTTTAAGTATAACACCAAAATTAATTTTATTATACTTAAATAAAATAGATCACCGTTGGGCAGAAAATGTATTATTTAAGTATAAAATTCTTGTGCGAAAATAATTGTAACAAATCACCGTTGGGCAGAATTGGAACAATCAAGTTGTTATGCACAAGGTAAGTTTGCAATACATAAATGTAACAAATCACCGTTGGGCAGAATTGAGACATTTAAGGTATTTAAGGCAAAGTTAATGTCATTTGAGTATCTAGCAATTTTAGGATACTCATCTTTTAGATGACTATGCTTAGTTAGACTAAAACAACTTTGTTAAGCTACCACATCACCATTGGGCAGAAGTGAACTCATGAAGTGTTGTTTAAGTTAAGCAAAACTAAAGTCATGCGAATGTCTGATAATGTTAGGACATACACTTTTAAGTGACATACTTAATTAGACTTAAATAACAATATTAGGTTACACATCACCGTTGGGCAGAAGTGAACTATAAGTGTTATTTAAGTTAAGTAATTTAACGGAGCAGGGCCCCTTAATCAGTTAGGTTATATATAAGGGTTTCTGATCATTTCGCAACATGTAAGATATAAGTAAAGTTGCGATTTCTTCGAAGTGATGTTGCGAATTTGGTTAGGGGATTTTAGATGTTGCGAACAGTACAGTCATAAGTAATGTTGCGATTGATGTTTTATAAGAGATGTTGCGAATGATGTTGTTATGAGAAACGTTGCGAATGGAGTTGTTGTGATGTAATCAGCATTGTTGCGATTTAAAGCACTCGCAACATAATTGTTGCGATTAAGAGTACTCGCAACATCCTGTGATTTTATGGGCTGATCGCAACATCAATAGGTAATACTCGCAACATCTTGCAAAATTAGCTCGTCGCAACATCTTAAGTAATACTCGCAACATCTTAAGGTTCGCAACATTAGTGACTTTTCGCAACATATGTCCCTTCGCAACATTCTGTGATGCTAGGTTCTGATCGCAACATAATTAGTGGACATTCGCAACATGTTACTCGCAAGATAATATGTAATTCTCGCAACATCATGCGATTTCGCAACATTTCATTTGTTGCGATTAGAGTCCAGTTGTTGTGAATAGATGCCTTGATTCGCAACATTAGCAGAATTCGAAAAGAATAATCAACCTGATAACCTTTTCCTAATTTTAAGGGATTTGGGAGATTCTGTTATAAAGTTTTAGATTATCTCAAAATTTAATAAGATTTCAAAATTATATCTTTTATCTTATTTAAAAGATTTTGAAATTAAACTTAGAGATAATATTATCTCTTTAAAGTTTTAGATTATCTCTAATTTTAATAAGATTTCAAAATTATATCTTTTATTTTATTTAAAAGATTTTGAAATTAAACTTAGAGATAATATTATCTCTTTAACAGATTTCATTTTCCCAAGTTAAAGTAAGCGACAATCTCTTTAAAGAGATAATATTATCTCTTTAACAGATTTCATTTTCCCAAGTTAATCCTAATTAAGGTTAGTTTTCGAAAATTATGATGTTCTTCAAGAACATCTTCGAAAAAAAACAAGAACAGTTTCAAGAATTTTACGAAACTGTTTTCGATTATATTATCAGATTTAATACTGGAATCGAAATCTGAAAGTTTTGTAAAATAGATTTCGAAAATAATCAGGTTTTTATAATGAACAGGTTTTAATCAGACCTAACAATTCGTTAGAAGTAATACGAACATCAGATCCAATCAGTTTTATGATGATGATCAAAACCGTAAACATAAGGGTTTTAATCAAAAACTCGTTTCCTATTTTAATTCCAGTTTTTATGGGCATCGAAGAAACTGATTAATCAACCTGGCTCTGATACCATATGTTGATCAGTTTCTATAATCAATGATATAATGGAAACAAGGAAATATGTAATACCTGATAATCCAGTGATGTTTGAGATTGACATCTTCTTAATCTGATCGAGTTCCCCTTTATGGTGTATGGTTAGGATGGAGATTAGGTGTTCTTGATGAACACGATTTGAGAGAGAGAGGTAGGGGATGATTCTTATGGTGTTATTATTCATCATTAGTTATTAACCTCTCTAATAAGCTCTCTATATATACACCCAAGGGGAAACCCTATTAATGTTAGTAAGGGTAATTCCGTCCATCAAGGATTTACCAGTTATAAACATAAGGTTATTTAGGTCAATGATCAATAATAAGATAAATAATTATAAGGGCCATATATAAATATATATAAAATATATTTATTCTAACAGTTAACCTATAGGAATGAAATGAATTATTACTTTATGTTGTTTCGTATCAAAAAAAATTATATGAATGAAATAGAAATAATAAAAACACTCCTAACTCAAAATAATTTTTTTACCAAAATAAAAAAAAACTACACTTTCGACGGTGGTGGTGGTAGCTCTGGTGACGAAAATGATGGTGGAGGTGACGATGGTGGTGGTGCTGGCGGCGGTCAGGCGGCATGGGCGATGGTTGCGGTGGTGGGGTGGGGGTGGCGGTGGTCAAGCGGTGTTGGTGGTGGTGCCGACGGAGGTGTTGGTGGTGGTGGTGGTGGTGGTGGTGGTGGCGGCGATGGAAGTGGTGGTGGTTGTTGTTAAGTGGTGGTGTTTTTGAGAAAGTAAGGTGAAGGAGGAATGGAATAAAAAAAAGGGTGAAAATGAATGGTTTTGATGAAATGGAATTCCATGTGTAATGGATGATTCCATTCCATTGAGCAACCAAACATCACTTTTTTTCATTCTCACGCAATGAATCATTTCATTCCTCCTATCAACCAACTTAAAGGTTTGTGATGAGAAGTGTATGTTTCATCTTTTTCCATTAATTTATTTCATATTTTATTTTCTTTTTCCACTTTTACTTGGCTTAACCGGGTATGTTATATGTGTGGTTTAATGATTGTTTCATATAGAATAGATGATTTGTTTCCTATTATATATATAGAATGCTAGAAAATATTAACCTAACTATTATATTAAAGCAACACATAGTTTTTACATGTCCTTTAATTAAGTTATCCACATAGGATTTCACCTCAACAATTTTCAAAATTATAATTTACACCTAATAATCTATCTAATTTTAATCTACCTATTTATACTATTAAAACAAAATCATTCTTCCATAAGGTATGTTATTATGATTCCATAAGATAAAAATATGTTGTATTAAACATATTGAATATATATTTAGGCATATAAATATATTTTAATATGTTTTTGAGACGGTAAAGTATGTTATTACGTATATCATTAAATTTTTTTATTGTATTTTTTTTAACCACCCGTGTATTACACGGACTATACCCTAGTAAATTAATACAGTAAGATTTGGTTAGGACCATTCTTTGTAAAGCTAATCATAACAGCACTGAGATGGTGAAAATAATAAAAGTCAAGTTTGGAAAATTTAGACATTTTTTTTTGCATCAGATAAGAGGAAGTAAATGCATCATTGTTACTAAAAGTTGAAACGTGTCATTCTATGATTGCACAAGTTGCAATTTGTAACATATTGATTAGCTATGACAAGTCATGACTAAAAGGTGAAATGTGTCAATCTATGATTGCACAAGTTGCAATGTGTCACACTTTGATTAGCTATGACAAGTCGTGACTAAAAGGTACAACGTGCCACTCTGTGATTGCACGAGTTGTAATTTTTCATAATCTCATTGGCTATGACAAGTCATCAATCGGTTGTAAACAAAAGTTATGTGTATAAAGCATGAAACTAGGGGTGTTTAAAGATGTAAACAAATCGAGTGTATAGATACACATTGAGGCAAAAACACCTCAAATTAGAATATATCAATTGAAATACTTGGTTTGGGTAAAAGTTCATGTTTACACTGAGTGGCGAAGAATCATTTGCAATTAACAATCTTTTTAAATCGTGAGTTCTTTCTGTCTGTGGTCCAGATCCACTTTGTAAACGCATTTTTTTAATGTATGTTTTAAACATGATTGCTATTGTTTATAACATAGATTGTTGTATTACCTACAGGATGATAAGAAATCAAAGCTTTGGCCACATTCACGTCGTTTGATGGTTTGCATTTTGTCGAGAAAGGATATGGTAAGTCTACTAGTGATTGAAACCAAGATCAAATCTTCTAACACCTTGGTTTATAAATATATATTTCTAGTATTTTTCAGCTTTTGTTTTGGCCATATTCATACAAAATGTCGGTCTATATTGTGTGAATTTCTGATACGACCAGAATGTAACACGAAATTCATAGCTTTTGGTTTGGTATGAACGGGTTATGGTCGAACCCGTGAAACCGTTTAGCTAGTTGGGTCGTGTTTGGGTCAAAACCGGCGGGTTCTGGGTAGACCTGTTTAACGCATTTCTTTTATTTAACATTTATTTCATTTAACAAATTAAATTGGTTGGGTACCTTAAACCAAAACTGAAAATTGAAAAAGAAATTAACATAAGATTCTATAATTAAAAAATGTTATTATTTTATATTAATTTGGATTTATTAAAAATGTGAATTAAAGTATTGATTTATAAAAAAGAAAAATATAATAAAATAAAAGGATATTAGTTTTTAATACTCTCAACTTTCATCCATTGGCTCGTCCCACCCCAACTTTTGATTTGTTACTCGTTACTCCTAATTTTCATCATATTTGCTTCTAATCTATCACTCCCTCGCTAACCAGAGACTAGCATCGTTAGTGGTAATGCTGACGTGACATTATTTTAATGAAATAATATTATAACATTAGGTCCCACAGTCCACACAAATATTTCCTTCTTCTCAAAGTTAAACCCCAACATCGCTCCATTACCACCTGCACCACAACCACCACTCACCTCCACCGTGACACGTTGCCTTTGGAACGCCCTGGCCCATCGATGACTGCCACTGTTATCGTCACCGGAGACACACCGTTGCCAGAAACTCGTTTCAGCTCTCCAAAGATTGGCTTTTGAAACAGCCTTCAACCTCCCTCACCTCCATTGTTCTCGTAACACCTTCAAAGGTGTTTGCGGTTCAACCCAACTCAACCTTTACTCATTCCCGTTTTCTGTACATAAAGTCTAATTCTTCTAATTATGTGTTTGGATTCAGCTTAATGAGCTTAAGCAATCATGCCCTTCTATCATGACATTTCGAGGAACTTCAATATTACAGAAGGAACTTGTTCGAGCTGATCAACATGATGTTGGAGATGCAGGTGATCATGGCCTTTGAATCATTTTCGAGATGATGAAGATTTTCTCTTTTTTTCCTTCTTTGTCGTGGAGCGGGATGTTTTGGTAGACTATAAAAAGTGTGAAGGAGTGATGAGTGAGTGTTTGATTGTGACTATTGTTAATAAAATTGCGGTTTTAGTTTAAATATTTGTTTGAATTCAATTATACTAAGTGGTTTGTATATTTTATAGATTATAAAGATAAACGAGATTTATTTGAGTTAAAAAGAAATAAAATATATATCTTGTGGCCAACTATTTAACATTACGTCACTTTTATGATTTTAATGAAATATATATGACGGTGTTTTATAATAGAAATTGATTGATAACTAAAAACGTATGGTTGGTTGACATCTATGCAGGTGTATTTGATAATTTCAAGATATCCATTTTAAGTCATGTGTTTTAGTTAATTATAATGGAGTTCAAAGTAAAAGAAGGAATAAAAGGGGAATTTGGTGATACGTGGATGCAACAAATAAAGGTCTACGACCTATCGAAGTGGGTTGGAGTTAATTTTTCTTTTTTATGTTCTTTTTGTTTTTAAAGACCAGTAATATTTAAAAAAAGAGTAAGTGTCATTTTCGTACTTGTATTTTGGCAAATAATGCGAATTTAGTTCAAATGTTTATTTTTTGCATATGGACCCTCCACATTTCTCAATTCTTGCCAATTACATCCAAATCACTAACCTCATTAAATTTAATCGTAAAGTGCCATTTTCGTACTTGTGTTTTGGCAAATAATGCCAATTTAGTCCAAAAGGTTTATTTTTTGCATATGGACCCTCCGCGTTTCTCAATTCTTGTCAAGTACATCCAAATCACTAACCTCATTAAATTTAATCGTTAAGTCAAGGGTAGACATGTCTTTTAACTATTTCTTTATTATATAAGTAAAATGCCAAAATCGTCCCTGAGGTTTGGTCATATTTGCGAATTTCGTCCAAAAATATTTTTTTCGCAAGTAGACCCTCGATTTTTTTTTCCCAACCGTTGCCAATTTCGTCCAAATTGTTAACTCGGTCTAAATTCAACATTAACTTATGGGTGTTACCGTCCTTTTATATGTTTGTTTACATTATTGTTATTATATGTTTGCTTGATGACATATATAACATTTCACGATTCCTATGTTTGAATCCAATATATTATCCGTTTGTTTATTCTTCTTTATTTTTAGTCATATAGGGGGTTTAGCTTAGCGTAATAATAATAATAATAATAATAATAATAATAATAATAATGACAATGTAAACAAATATGTAAAAGGACAGTAGCACCCCTAAGTTAATGTTAAATTTAGATCGAGTTAACAAATTGGACGAAACTGGCAACAGTTGGGAAACATCGAGGGTCTAATTACGAAAAAAAATATTTTTGTACAAAATTAGCAAATGTGACCAAACTTCAGGGACGATTTTGGCACTGTACTCATGTAATAAAGAAATAGTGAAAAGACATGTCTACCCCTGAGTTAACGATTCAATTTAACGGAGTTAGTTATTTGGATATAATTGGCAAGAATTGGGAAACGTGGAGGGTTCATATGCAAAAAATAAACTATTTGGACTAAATTCGCATTATTTGCCAAACCATAAGGACGAAAATGCCACTTTACTCTAAAAAAAACAAAAGGGAGACAACTAGCAAGAAGAAAGTAACTCAATACAACTAGAAAAGGTCAAACCTGAGTATAAAACGTCTATTAATGAAACTAAACTTACAACATTTCTTCCAATCAAGGCTCAAGACCTTGGCTCGATGTTTCACCCACAATAAGAAAGCGGACTTAATGTCGACATATTAAAAGCGCATTATTGAAAATATCATTTCTAGCTTTCCATATCATCCAACAAGTAAACGTTGAGATGAATTGCACCGCTTTACATTCCTCTTTGTTCTTTTATTAAATTATCCGGGTAACCGAGCATCTCCTTCCGGAGATGAATTAAATATGTCTGGAAGTTATTTCTTCTTTTTCTTTTTAACTTTTGAGCAGGTACATTCCAAATGCAACAGATAATATTGACATAAGTTGGCTCAAGCTAATGAAAATATTTAACTCCATATAAAGAAGTTACAAGGATTAAAAGAGAAAAGAAATAAGAAAACATGGTAAAAGATTACAGCCAATAACAAAATTGGAGAATAGCCCACAAAACATGAAGGATTAAAGAATCATATGGCATGCAGAGTAGGTTACTGAGGAGGAGAGGTTATTTTGCTGAGACAGGGACTTTTGTGGAGTTCGGAAGACAGCGGTTGAGTTATTTTAAATCCAATTTTTGTTTGGATAAACCTGTTAAGTTAGTTCTACAAATACCACATGACTAATCATACGCATAGCCATTATTAATGGTTTCCCACTGGTTCATGTGTTTATTGTGATTAACGAACATGGAACCTGAAGATGATTGCTTTTTCTAATATTCGGTTTTTTCAAAACTACAAGTTATGTTCCTTTTTGTTTTTAATTAAAAATTGTTTTAACTAAATCAACCACAAATTACCCGTGGAGACGACTCAACTTCCATTTACTACGTATTATTTACATATATTTTTGACCGACCAAATGACATCGATCAGGTAACAGTAACAGCCACCACATGAAGCAATTTATTTCAAAGGAACCCTTTTATCCAGTAAGTGAAGTCGATAACCGGTATATTTAGATTATCAATTTCCCAACCAAAAATAACAATTGCGAGTCATCCAAACCCTTCCATAACCACTTGTCCAGGTTCAGAGTAATATGTATATAGGAGATCACAGCAATACATGCATTAAATTCGGTGATTTGCTAAGCCGATAACATCCGACTTCGCCGTCTCCAAATCCATTCTAGCACATCGTTCCTCCATTCATAGAAATTCGCAACTAAGACATCTTTCTTTGGTTCCAAGGTGAAAATTGAGGGGAAGAGAATCCTCAGAGGGTGATCGGAAGCCCAGCAGTCCAACCAAAAGTAAATTATTAACTATCATGTCAATGTATTTCCAAGCTCCACCTGACGATGACTTAACCGGGATTGCCTCTCATTTGTTCCTGCATCTGTAACAAGTGTTAACTGACCACACCTACCGGGAGACCCAGGTTGGTAAAAGGTAAATTTCCGGCTTTACACTTCAGGAAATGTGCCTCCCTTTCGACTAACGGCATGTCAACTTTAACCCCATAAAGTGTTCTTTTGTTAATATTTACCTTTAGTCCCGACATGACATGAAAACGTCAAAGCATGTGGTTTAAATTTTGAAAGTTTGAAGTGCATCATTTGCCAATAAATATCACGTCATCTGCATACAAAAGGTGCGAGACAAGTGGACCATTTCTAGGAGTTAGGCAGCCCTTGAAAATACCCTCCATGTAACACTTCCATGCATCACCTTGACGAACCCCTCTTTTAACATCGAATTCAGCGGTAGGCAAGCCGTTTATTAAGATAGAGGAGCGGGACATGGTTAGAGTGACTTTAATCCATGATCTCCATCTGTCTGGAAAGCCCATGATACAACTCGAGTCAAAAGCCTTTTATGTCGAGGTTAACTTTCAAAATCATAATACTTTCATTGAGGATTAGTGCACCTTCAGCAATATTTCTACCAGAAACATGAATTTTTCTTCACTAATCACTGAATTTAACACCAATTTCATTTGGTTTTACCTTCGGGTGATAAAGCTCGAGTTGCAGCCCTTGCTAATTGTACCATGCTCATGAAAATGGTTCATGACCGCCACAGCATCACTCTCGAAGAGATCCGAAGATTTCTTTAAGAACTTGGAAGGTAAAACCATCGATTTTAATTTCTTTGCTGGTGAAATTTGCAATCCGCTTCAGAGGAAGAAAGTTTCGACATCTCTCTGCTGAAGATTAATTAATATAGGTCTATGTTGAAAGTATCTGGTTCATTTCAACATATACAGACATCTAGTAACGGTATGAGTTAGTTTCATTTCTTTAATAAGTATAATAAATAACTTCATTCTGTTCATATTTCGGATCAACCTGCAACTCGTTGTTGCAGGTATTGTTTTCTTGTTTCATAGTTCATATTCAATTGCTTGTAATCAACTCTATTATTTCTGTTTTGATTAGATATTTAGGGTTTGATATGTTGTAATTTGATTTGAACATAGCTGTAATTTGTTTTGATATGGATGAATTAAAGAGATTAGAGTTGTTGTTTTAACATGGTATCAAAGCCACGTGCTCGTGATCTTTAATCTCTTTGTTTCTCCAGTTTGTGTTTTTATCCTTGATTAAGTTTTGAATTGATCATCACGACGATTGTTCGTGTCTGTTATTCAAGAATTATTGGTGTGTATTTCATAGTTAAATCGATTTTGTATAGAAACCCTAAAATAATTGAATTTAGGGTTTCATAACTTGTATCAATAGGGTTTGACTTGTTCTTTCTTTTGTTTCGAGACTGATTGTTTGGAGAAGTTATATTGTCAGTCCTGGGGTGGATTGCATTGTTGGTTCATCTGGACTTAGTCTCTACCTAAGGTGTCCGCTGCTAATTCGTATGTTTTTTCTCCAACTCACTATAAGTCTTCTAACCATGCTGCAGGAGTACACTGTAAGTCTTCTTACTCAATCTTTATTTTTTTGCATCACGATATTTGCTTGATTAGGCATTGATTTAACTGGACTAGTGGTGCTAGTATTTGGTTTAGTTGGTGCATTATACGTGTTGCATTGTTCTTGTTTCTTTACTGTGTTAATTGTCCTTGTTTGTGTCATCATGTCTGAGGTATCTGTACACAGTAACAGTAGTGATAATAGTAATGAACATGAAAATGATAATAATAATAATAATAATAACAACAACAACAATAACAATACATTGAGTAGCAGCCTAGACTTCTGTCATCCTCTATTTCTTCACCCTACTGACACTAGCAATATAGCTATTGTTAATGTCAAACTGAAAGGAACAAAGAATTACAATGTCTGGGCTAGTTTAATGGAGTTAGCTTTAAATGTAAAAAATAAGATAGGCTTTATTAAAGGGACATGTGTAAGATCCACCACTGATCATGTGTTACAAGCTCAATGGGACAGGTGTAATTCAGTTGTTTTGTCTTGGATACTTAACACTATTAGTGAAGAACTTTATGCTAGTCAGATATTTTCTACTGTTGCCTCTAATGTGTGAAATGAGTTAAAAGAAACATACTGTAAAATTGATGGTTCTGTTGTTTACAATCTGCATAAGCAAATAAATTCTATTACTCAGAATGGTACATCTATTTCTGATTATTATCACAAACTTAATTCACTATGGAGGCAATACGATAACCTCACAAAATTACCTCCATGTAAGTGTGAAGCTTCGGTAGAATTAAATGAGTTTAGTAATAGGATCAAGTTAATGCAATTCTTGATGGGATTAGATGATGTGTATCAACCCTTAAGAACCACTATACTTTCTAAAGATCCTCTTCCTTCTGTTAAATCTACTTTTGCCACCATCTCTAGTGAGGAGTCTCACAGGGGTGTTTCTTCTAGTGTTAAAAGCCAACCTGCTGCTTTTAATACAAAGTTAGTTGATAATAAGAGGAAACAAGGCAGGCAGATTTCTAAATGTACACACTGTAATCTTACTGGACATACTGTTGATAAGTGCTATGAGATTGTAGGCTATCCTCCTAATTATAAGAAGAAGTCTAACACTGTAAGAAACCAGAGTTCTTCTAATGCTTCTTCAGATCAGGACAGTTTCAAAGAAGCTACTCATACTAGAGTACAACCTTTCACTCCTGAGCAGATTTCTAGAATCATGGCCCTCATATCTGATAAGGGTACTGCTAGTGCTTCTTCTACTGCTATGACAGGTAGCTAAATGTTTTAAAAGATGATATTAACCTGAGTAAAATAGATCACTCTCAATCTTGTGAAACTTGTCATAAGTCTAAACAAACTAGATTATCTTTTTCCTCCAGTGACCATAAATCCATAGAATTAGGAGACCTAATTCATATGGATTTATAGGGTCCTTTTAAGGTCACTATTCAAGACGGTTTTAGGTATTTTTTAGCCATTGTTGATGACTATTCTAGAGGTGTGTGGCTATATTTGTTAAAGTCTAAAGATCAAACTTATTCCTCTATTGTGTCCTTTTTTAGTCTAATAAGAACACAATTTAAGAAAAATGTTAAAGTATGTAGATCTGATAATGGCACTGAGTTTGTTAACTCAGGTTTGCAAGCTTTCTTTGCAAATCAAGGTGTCATTCACCAAACCTCTGTTGCTTATACTCCTCAGCAAAATGGAGTGGTGGAAAGAAAACACCGCCATCTTCTAAATGCTGCTAGATCTCTCATGTTTCAGGGTCACTTGCCTATAAACATGTGGAGTGAATGTGTTTTAACTGCTGCCTACTTGATCAATCATATTCCTTCTTCTATTCTGTCTGGTAAATCTCCTTATGAACTAATCTTTGGAAAGAAACCCTCTCTTAAGCATCTTAGGTCTTTTGGGTGTCTTGGTTTTTGCACAAACTTAAATCCTTCTAGTAAATTTGATTCAAGAGCCATTAAATGTGCATTTATAGGGTATTCGGATACAAAAAAAGGTTATAAAATGTGGAATTTGGAAACTAAATCTGTTTTATATTCAAGGGATGTTAGATTTTATGAGGATGTGTTTCCTTTTAAAATCAAAGCATCTGATGAAATTAAACCAAATGATTATTTTTTAACATCTGAAGAGTTTTATAGTTTTTTCTTAGTAAATTCTGAGACATCTGTTCCCTATGATGACAAGAGGGCTAGTTCAAATAGAGACATTCAGGATGATAGGCCACTTGGTGTCACTCAGGATATATCTCATCAGGAAAGTGGTGACGTGAACAGTGGTACTAAAGAGTCTCTTGGTCAAGGGTCTGATGAGAACAGTTTGAGTAGAGACTTTAGTGACTTAGCTGATCAAGATGCTAGTCTTAATGAGAATCTTACTGAGTCTGAAACTGAGGAGGCTAATTCTCCTGATGATACTCATGTTGATACTCCAATTTTTGAGGGAAAAAACAAAGAAAATGTAGATGAAACCAAAGATAGTTTCCTTAGGAGATCTAGTAGGAAGACTTATGTTCCTAGGAAATATGATGACTTTATTCTAGAAGGCAAGTCAAAATTTTGTATTAACAAAGTTGTTAAATTCTCAAATCTTTATTCTGATTATATATCTCTTGCTGCTGCTCTTAATAAAAACTTAGAACCTAGAAAATATAAAGAAGCATCCACTGATTCTAACTAGATTTCTGCCATGAATGAGGAAATGGAAGCCTTAATGAGAAATGGCACTTGGATATTAACTGAGTTGCCGAATGGTAGGAAACCAGTTGGATGTCAATGGATATATAAAATTAAATATAGGTCTAATGGTACAATTGAGAGATACAAGGCTAGGCTTGTAGCTAAAGGATTCAATCAAAAGGAAGGGTTAGATTTTGAGGAGACCTTTTCACCAGTAGTTAAAATGGTCACTATTAGAACCGTTTTGGCACTAGCAGTTCAAAATAAGTGGAATTTGTGTCAATTAGATGTTAATAATGCTTTTTTATATGGTTCTTTAACCGAGGAGGTGTATATGACACCACCTAAAGGATATCATAATCCTTCTGATAAAAGAGTGTGTAAACTGGTCAAGCCCCTTTATGGGCTTAAACAAGCTCCGCGTATGTGGAATGAAAAATTAACAAATACACTTATAGAAGTAGGGTTTAAACAAAGTAAAAGTGATTATTCACTATTTATTAAGTCAAAAGGTCATAACATAACTATCCTATTAGTGTATGTTGATGACATAATTTTAACTGGTAATAGTGAATTTGAAATACAATACACTAAATCATGGTTGAGTTCTAAATTCAAGATCAAAGATCTTGGAAAACTAACCTATTTTTTAGGTATAGAAGTTTTTTATAAACCAACAGGTTTAGTGTTATCACAAAGAAAATATTGTTTTGATTTACTTGATGAGTTTGGGTTACTTGGTACTAAACCTGTTGGTAATCCTATTGATCAAAATTTAGTTGTAACCGATAAACTAAACTCTTCAGACTCTGACTATGAGATTGAAGATGTTACTTCTTATCAAAAATTGATAGGTAAGTTGATTTATTTGACAATTACCAGACCTGACATTTCATATACGGTTGGGTGTTTTAAGTCAGTTTATGCATTCTCCATTAAATTCACACCTGAAAGTTGCCTTAAGGTTGCTTAGATACTTGAAAGTAGTCCTGCTAAAGGAAATTTTTTTAGTATAAGTGATCAATTTAACCTAAAAGCTTTTTCTAATGCTAACTGGGGCAAATGTCTTGCCACGAGAAGGTGCATATCTGGTTTTGCATATTTCTTGGGAAATCTTTGATTTCTTGGAAAAGCAAAAAACAGTTAACCATGTCTAGATCTTCTGCTGAGGCAGAATATAGAGCACTTGCAGCTACTTGTTGTGAAGTGGTTTGGTTGTTAAAATTGTTTCAGGATTTGTCTATAAATGTAAAGTTTCCCAGTTGAGCTTATGTGTGATAGTTCAGCTGCAATTTTAATTACTGCAAACCCTGTGTTCCATGATCGAACAAAGCATTTTGAAATTGACTTGCATTTAGTGCGAGATAGAGTAATTGAGGGGGTGGTAAAAGTGGTAAAAGTGGATACAAATAATCAAACTACAAATTTGTTTACCAAAGGTCTTGGTATTGCACAACACCAACTTCTGTGTAAAAACTTGGGCTTGGTTGATGCCTGTGATAGTTGAACTGAGAGGGGGCATTGAAAGTATCTAGTTCATTTCAACATATACAGACATCTAGTGACGGTATGAATTAGTCTCAAATTAGTTTCATTTCTTTAATAAGTATAATAAATAACTTCTTGTTATGTTTTGGATTTATTTTGCATGATTACAACTTTGGAGGGTGCAAAGAGTAATTTGGGAAGGGCTTTGCAAACTGGAAGGGTTGAAGCTGGACGTGTGCAAAGTAAAGGGACAAAACTGGAAATATTGCTGATATAAAAGAAAAGAAAACTGCAGAAGCTTATTGTTGGAGATATTATACAACGGAATTTATCATTCTGTTCATATTTCGGATCAACCTGCAACTCATTGTTGCAAGTATTATTTTCTTGTTTCATAGTTCATATTCAATTGCTTGTAATCAACTCTATTATTTTTGTTTTGATTAGATATTTAGGGTTTGATATGTTGTAATTTGATTTGAACATAGTTGTAATTTGTTTTGATATGGATGAAATAAAGAGATTAGAGTTGTTGTTTTAACAGTCTATCTGGAATGGCTTCTGAATATCTATTTTCAAAAAAGCCTTTTGCACCGGCCATCAACTACTCAGGTTTGTCAACCCAATTACCATTGAACCATAATCCATTAATACGATTGCTGAGAACATGACTATTGATCAGACCATGAAAGAAAGCCTGAGTTATCATCTCATCTACCGCCCACTTAATCCTTGCCTTCTGCTTGATGGTCCTCAGAATCAATCGATTAACACAATAATAACAGAAATTAAATGTATATATGAACACAATTTAATAAGAACGAATTTGTATTAATGATATTGTTTGAAACGGGATGATTACAATGGTGGCCAGAGATGGGTATTTATACCTATTGGCGGTTGCAATTCTACCGTCGCGGTGGTTCCTAAATGAACGCAACGCTTCGTTTATTTTTCTAACTAGTTACAATACTTTTACAAACCATTAACTAATTACAACTTGCACCCTAACTTTGTTAAGTGAACTATTTAACAAAGTTTAACTAAACTATAATAAACTACCAAGGTATTTAACAAGATCCGGATTATTCTAACAATCACCCCTAATCTTGATCTTTCAATACGACTTATTATTTCTTCAGAGTAGTGTAGTTTGACTCCAAAGTGGATGAGCCTCCTGATCCTTCCATTTTGGACATTCACTTTTAAATGTCTGAGCTCGTTGCACTTATGGCATTTCACATGGCTTTTATCTTTACAAATGGGTTCACCTAATTTACCATGGCTTTTGTCTTCATGAACTTGTTCACCATCTTTACTTTTCTGGGACCAACGACCTTTACCTCGGCCTTGTCCAAAATTTTCTTGGTTTAAACTCCAATTGCCACATGCTTGCACTTATGTTTTTTAAACTTTTTTTCCAACTGTGTTGATGAACATAAGCTTATTATATTTATCTTCCTCCTCAGTTGACTCCTTGATGCGTTCTTCATAGGCTTTTAATCTTCCAATGGCTTCTTGAAACAATATAGTATTCAGATCGGCAAATTGTTCAATTGTAGCAACGATCTGAATATATTTCTTTGGTATATATTTAAGTAGTTTCCAGACTAATTTTTATCAATTGTAGATCCAAGGTTTTTGGCTTGTGACATGATGTCACACCCAACCAATGGGGGAAATCCCGAGGGCGCGCGCAACTGATTACACAGTAACTCATAAGATACTAACATTAATATAGTGACAATAACTAATTATTTAAATTTGAATAATCAAGTACATCACAAAATCCAAAGCAAAATTATCCTGATAAACAATATTTAAAATAAACATCACAATAATTTATTTGGTTGATATCCTAGAGGTAAACATCTACTTGCTTTGTCTTTATCGTCTCATGTAAATACCTGCAACATGTATGAAAATAAATATTTGATCAACACAAGGTTGGTGAGCAAAATCACAGTTTGATATATATATATATATATATATATATATATATATATATATATATATATAACAATTAAATCAATTCTCATGCCGTCACAACAATCAACTTGAAACAATAATAAATTAAAAACTGTTCATCATGACACTAAGTCAAGCTACTAAGGCGGGTATAAGATCTTACTAATAAGGGTGAGGCCACTAATAGTAAAACAATTAACACTTTAGCACGTTACATGTAACAAATAATTGAGAAATACACGTAAACGCATATATTAGAATTGTAGTTAAAGATGTGAAATAATAACAATGTGGTTTCTATATTATCCCCAAAACATTTAAATATAAAAAGGGGATGTGATTTACTCATCTTAAAAGTTGGCGGGTGAAAGAAGATAAGTAAATAGAAGAAGACCGACTTAAGCGAGCTGACCGAACCAAACTTGAGGATGCCCTAAAATTTAAATAAATATTACAAAGTTAAAGTTAAACCAAACCGAGCAAGAATCGTTAATAAAATCTGAGATTAAACATAAAAATAAAGAAAACGGAATTTAAGGAGTGTTCGGCTCATAGTCGGTCCGAATGTCGATATGAGATCGAAGTTGGATCCAACATATCCAAAGCATAATTACAAACATAAAACATTGAAAAGTTAGAAGCTAATCCAGGTCAATCCATAGTGTAATTGAAAAGCCCCAATTTAGTTCTTAACATAAACCCTAAATTGAATTTGATTCAATTGAACATTAAATCCCCCAAATCCATTGAAATTGGATGAGGGCTTTCGTTCAAGGGTTAATAAGTATCAATAAAAATACAAACTTACTCGTCAATTATATGAGGAACTAGTTGATTAATAGTGGTAGGGTGTGAAGCAGTTTGCAGAAGTTGAATATTAGATTATTTTTTAAGACAATAAAAACACTTTTCATGTCTTTTTTAAAGAATATGACTGTTAATCATACCATGAAAGAAAGCCTGAGTTATCATCTCATCTACCACCCACTTAATCCTTGCCTTTTGCTTAATGGTCCTCAGAATCGATCAATTGACACAATAATAACAGAAATCATAACGTATATATGAACACAATTTAATAAGAACGAATTTGTATTAACGACATTGTTTGAAACAGGATGATTACAATGGTGGCTGGAGATGGGTATTTATACCCATTGGTGGTTACAATTCTACCGTCGCGATGGTTCCTGAATGAACGTAATGCTTCGTTTATTTTTCTAACTAGTTACAATACTTTTACAAACCATTAACTAATTACAACTTGCACCCTAACTTTGTTAAGTGAACTATTTAACAAAGTTTAACTAAACTATAATAAACTACCAAGGTATTTAACAAGATCCGGATTATTCTAACAATCACCCCTAATCTTGATCTTTCAATACGACTTATTATTTCTTCAGAGTAGTGTAGTTTGACTCCAAAGTGGATGAGCCTCCTGATCCTTCCATTTTGGACATTCACTTTTAAATGTCTGAGCTCGTTGCACTTATGGCATTTCACATGGCTTTTATCTTTACAAATGGGTTCACCTAATTTACCATGGCTTTTGTCTTCATGAACTTGTTCACCATCTTTACTTTTCTGGGACCAACGACCTTTACCTCGGCCTTGTCCAAAATTTTCTTGGTTTAAACTCCAATTGCCACATGCTTGCACTTATGTTTTTTAAACTTTTTTTCCAACTGTGTTGATGAACATAAGCTTATTATATTTATCTTCCTCCTCAGTTGACTCCTTGATGCGTTCTTCATAGGCTTTTAATCTTCCAATGGTTTCTTGAAACAACATAGTATTTAGATTGGTAAATTGTTCAATTGCAGCAAGATCTATATGTATTTCTATGGTACATATTTAAATAGTTTCTGGCTTGATTTTATTATTATCAATTGTAGATCCGAGGTTGTTGGCTTGTGACACGAGTTGACTAATTTTTCCTGTGAATTCATCGATAGTATCCGTCTTTCATTTTCAAAGCTTCAAACTCTGATTCAAGAGTTTGTGATCTAGCCCCTTTAACCCTGTTAGCTCCCACAAAACAAGCTTTTAAGTCTGTCCATATGTATCTGCTACTTTCTTATGATGAGCAACCTAAAAAACAATTTCTTTGGGCATTACTTGAAAAAGATATGCGATAGCTATCCTATTTTTCTTACATCAACTGCAACTTCTGCTTCAAGTACCTCCAAGATTCCATGAACAGAAAAAATTGCTATGATGTAAGGCCCCAAACCCGGCGGTCCTACACTGACGTTGGATTTACTCATAAACACAGTTCTGAATATCATAGTTAATTAAAACTTTCATGGAATAATTAAAACTTCAACCATTCGTTACATAATCTCAAAGTTAAACAAACATTCAGACATGTCTTTTAAGTTCAAACATCACAAAACATCATAGTTCCTTCATCAGATGTCAGCTTCTTTATTCTTCTGCCATGTTGAAATGTACTTTTTTTTTCATGAGTGCGTCGACTCCCGCAAGATGAAAACATTCCCTATTGACTCCAAGATGCAAATAGCCGATCTTCTCACAAGATAACTCAGAATCCAACAACTACAACTTTTTCTTGACAAGTTGGGTGTTCAAATTATGCACGCTCCAACTTGAGGGGGAGAATTTAAAATTCTATTATTTTCTTTTACTACTTTGACCTTGCCATGATCTTAGCCTTAATATTGGGGTTTCTTTGTTTTAGTACTTTGACTCTTCTATTTATTTACGATGTAATACTGAATCAGTTAATGAGAAATATAGTTTTCCTTTAATTCTAAGAGCCTTCCATCTTCATCACCAACTAGAACCCTTCTATGAACTTGGTTCACAAATAACCATTCATCTTCATTATAATCAACACCCTCTTTATCAAAAATGGGTTTGTCTTCCGATGAACAATCACTACAAGAAATTAGGGTGTTTACCAACACATAATTTACCTACACATGTAAATGTGTTGGATAATCCTGTATTAGAACCGAAAATAATAAATAGAAACAATAAATGATAACGGTGAACCGGGCTTGTGTTTGACACAAGTCCCTTAAACAGATTCGCGGTCTATTCTCAGGGTACTCCAGTTCGAAGCAGTAGCGGACTGCCGGACTTGATCACTTGTCTTAAACGAAATCGTAAGATGTTGCAACAGAGAGGAAGAGAGAGTTGTGTGTTTTTCCATGTCTTTGACTGAAGCATTTGAACTGGTTTTATAGCCTGAAAGTCATAACATAAATCAAACCTCATAATGATCATTAAAGTGTAATAAAATAAAATAATGATCATTAGTGAGACTTTTGAAACCAAAATTAATAATAATAATAATAATAATCTTTAAGAGAATAATTATTATCATTAAATTGTTTGACCAATTCAGTTACGAAATTCTCAAAAAAAAATGCAAAAATTGCCTCACGCAGGCCCGAGTTTTCGGAGCTGCATTCGTGTCCGCGGGACGTGCGGGCACGCACGAGTTCGATATATTTTAGTCTAGAAACCCAATTTTGCACCCACCCCCCCTCCCCTACGCGCGGATAGGAGTTTTAGTAAAACACATCACTTTTCATATGAGTAGTGAAGATTGCATCTTATAAACCACTTCTCAATTTGTTCCACATCCGATGTGGGACAAGGTTTTACAACTTTAACTTTTGAGACATTCATTAACAAACACTTCTATTTAATTTTCCAACAATCCCCCACATGAATGGAGGTCGAAACAACATTATTCCGATTAAATTTCAGCAGTTGAATCTTGCATACAATAGGTAGATGTTACACTTTGAACCTTTGCTTATGAAGCGCACTTAGCCCACTGACTCTGAGTAGATAGCGATGTCTTTGAACTCATCTGTCTTTTGTGTAGACGACAATACAGTTAACACAAGACTCTCCCTGACAAAGTCAAGTCCTCATAGTTATGTTCGTTATGGTCATGAACATGAGCCTGGTTCTGCGAGAGCCATTAAGTATCGTGCCCCAACAATACCCTTCAAAGCGACCCCACTTCCCTCTCACATAGGTTATTCACCATGTATGGTTACCTTAGTCGAATCATTAAAAGCCATAGGCTTAGCCTCACACTTTTCACTTTTAGGAATGGAATAGAAAGTTTACCAACCATTTAGTAAACTACCTTTTAAATACGTAGGGTTATTCTCCCCCCCCCCCCCCCCCCACAGTGACCTCACTAATTCATACAATTAAGTTTTCCTATTGAACTCAATTCTTGGGATCTCCAATCTGTCTAGTTAGGTTTCCTTCGTATGAACCTTTAATTTTCAAGGGCTTTAGTCCCATTCCCATGGACGAATTCTAAAGTAACTCTCTACTTAGGCCTTTTGTTAACGGATCCGCAATATTATCCTTTGACTTCACGTAGTCAACAGTGATAATTCCTTTAGAGATTAGTTGTCATACCATATTATGTCTACGTCTAATATGTCTGTTCTTACCGTTATGCATTATTCTATGAGCTCTGCCAATTCCCGATTGGCTATCACAATGTATACAAATGGCCGATGTTGGCTTAGGCCATCTTGGTATATCCTCAACAAATTGACATAACCATTCTGCCTCCTCGCCCGCTTTATGTAGATCGATGAATTCCATCATGGATCTAGCTATAACCGTTTGCTTAGACGATTTCCACAATATAGTAGCACCTCCAAGTGTGAATACATACCCATTTGTTGCTCTGGAGCCATTCGTGTCAGATATCCACTTTGCATCGCAGTGTCCTTCGATAACTGTCGGATATCTGTTATAATGCAACCCGTATTCCCGAGTGCATCTTAGGTACCGAAGCAACCGAATCACACAGTTCAATGAATTGAACTTGGGTTGCTCGTGTATCTACTTAGCTTGCTCATAGCATATGCTAAGTCTGGTCTAGTAAAACTTATAAGATACATTAAGCTTCCGATAATTCTTGAGTATTCCAATGGTTAACGGGTTCACCTCTATTCTTAGCTAGATGTTGACTTGTGTCAATGGGAGTTCTAGATACATTAGAGTCATTAGCATTAAACTTCTCATGAATTTTGTTCAGGTAATGGCCTTAACTTAAAACAAGTCCACTTTGGGTTAGTGTGATTTTAACTCCTAAAATCACATCCGCAAAACCCATGTCTTTCATGTCAAATCTTGCCTTTAACATGTTCTTTGTGGACGTTATGATTTTGTCATCACTTCCAGCAATGAGCATATCATCTACGTATATACACAGAATGACATATCCATCTGATGTGTCCTTCATATATACACATTTGTCACATTCATTGATTTTGAACCCGTCATCAAGCATGACATGATCAAACTTTTGATGCCATTGTTTTGGAGCTTGTTTCAATCCATACAAGGATTTTACAAGTTCGCAAACTTTCTTTCCTTGCCCAATGGCTATGAAACCTTCAGGTTGTTCCATGTAAATCTCTTCCCCCAGACTTCCATTCAAGAAGGCTGTTTTCACATCCATTTGGTAAACTTTCAGATTTCTAATGGCGGCAATGGCAAGTACCAACCTGATGGAGGTTATTCGCGTAACTGGCGAATATGTATCAAAGTAATCTAAACCTTCTCGTTGTTTATATCCTTTGAACAATAACCTTTCCTTGTACTTATCGATGGTGCCATCTGGTTTCATCTTCTTTTTGAAGATCCATCGATATCCTAGTGGTTTACATCCTTGACGAAGATGCACTAGTTCCCATGTATGATTTTGTAAAATAGAATCTATCTCACCTTTGATGGCTATGATACTTAGTAATTATCATAAAATCATAACAAACATCATAATGATCATTAAAGTGTAATAAAACAGAATAATGATCATTAGTGCAACATTTGAAAACATAACAAACGTCATAATGATACTTAGTAATTATCAAAAAACATAACAAACGTCATAATGATCATTAAAGTGTAATAAAACAGAATAATGATCATTAGTGCAACATTTGAAAACATAACAAATGTCATACTGATACTTAGTAATTATCAAAAAAAAATCATAACAAACGTCATAATGATCATTAAAGTGTAATAAAACAGAATAATGATCATTAGTGCAACATTTGAAACTGAAATTAATAATAATTATTATCATTAAGTTTGTTGATACATTTGAGATTCCTCTTCTACCATGTAGGTAAGGAAGTCAGAGCCGAAGGATTTTTCAATCATTTGCCGTTTACTCTTTCTAATTTCAACTTCCTCTATTTCGGTCCGGGGTTCATCTCTTGCACCCTCGTTTTCTAGAACAATTTCCTCAACCGATCTAGAACAACTCGGTTTTCCTTTATCCAAGCATGGGAACATATGTTCAAACCATGATGCATCCTTTGATTCTAGTATGGTGCCTTTGTTTATTCCAGGGTTCTTGGAATCATGCACAAGAAAACGAAATGCACCACCAGGACGAGTGTATCCTATAAATATACAATCCACTGTTTTGAGTCCTATTAGTAGCCGTTTCGGTGGTGTTACTACTACCTTGGCTAGGCACCCCCACACTCGCAAGCATTTATATGATGATTTATTTCCCGTCCATAATTCGTATGGAGTTACATCTTTCTTCTTATTGGGTATCATGTTTAAGACATAATTCACCGATAAGATTGCTCCCCCCCCCCACATGTCTTGGCGTACACCAGAACTTATCATCATGGCATTCATCATTTCTTTCAAAGTGTAGTTCTTCCCTTCCGCTATGCCATTTGATTGAGGGGACTAAGGAGGCGTAGGTTCATGTATGATTCTATCTCTTTCACACAAATCAACAAAAGGTGAAACATATTCACCTCCTCGGTCACTCCTTACTCTTGTGATTTTCCGATTTAGTTGATTCTCAACTTTGGCTTTGAACAAGATAAACTTATCAATAGCCTCATCATTACTCTTAAGTAAGTACACATAGAAATACCTTGTACTATCATCAATAAACGTAATGAAGTACATACTCCCACCACGAGTAGGAATTGCTTTAGATCACACACATCAGTGTAGATCATATCGAGGGGTTCAGTGAATCGTTCATTCCTTTTGAATGATGATCTTGTTTGTTTTGCTTCAACACAAGTTAACTATGGTGACTATAATCGAGAGGTCCGTGACCACAACAAGGTTATCAACCTCACGAACCATGTTCATTTGTCGAGCATTTCTTTTCTTTGAAAATCAACCCAACTTGGTGGTAGCTTTCAATCATAGTCGCAAGCTAAGCGACATTTCTTCCGCATGAACATCATGAAGAATAACTTGCAATTCTTGGACTTGGCTCATGACAGGTTTTGATTCTATCATTATAAAGTCCAAGAACTTAGCCACTATAAACTTTTAGAACCGGCATATAATGTTTTGTATTTGCGATCCAAAGACTCCCAAATTCTTTGGCAGTCTTGGCCTTGCAATAAACATTGTACTATGCATCCACCATACCATTCAAAACATAATTCTGGCACAAGAAATCCAAATGATTCCAAGCCTAAACCGCATTCACCGAATGAGCATCCATTCCCCCTTCATCAAAATGGGAACGGTTTCAGTTAAGAACCTCGCTAGGTTCAACGTGGTAAGATAAAAGAGCATCTTTTACTACCCCTATTTAAAAATTCACACCGGTGAATTTTTCCAGTTTCTCAGCATGAGACGTAAGTGCATTAGGTAGTGGTGCAACCAAACTGGTTGTGACAGCAACAACAGAAGCAACGATCATGGCTGTCTGAAACGAAAGTGATCATAGCTAGGATTCCATTCTATCGGAAACGAAAGACACATGAACAATTAGTAATATGTTTAAGTTTGTTGGATAATCTTGTATTAGAACCAGAACTAATAAAATAGAAACAATAAATGACAACGGTGAACCAGGCTTGTGTTTGACACAATTCCCTTAAACAGATTCGCGGTCTATTCCCAGGGTACTCCAGCTCGAAATAGTAGCGGACTGCCGGACTTGATCACTTGTCTGAAACAAAATCGTAAGATGTTGCAGTAGAGAGGAAGAGAGAGTTGTGTGTTTTTCCATGTCTTTGGCTGAAGCATTTGAACTGGTTTTATAGCCAGAAAGTCATAACATAAATCAAACCTCATAATGATCATGAAAGTGTAATAAAACAGAATAATGATCATTAGTGAGACTTTTAAAACCGAAATTAATAATAATAATCATCATTAAGAGAATAATTATTATAATTAAATCGTTTGACCAACTTCAGTTACGAAATTCCTGCATTCGTGTCCGTGGGACGTGTGGGCACGCACGAGCTCCATAGATTTTAGTCTGGAAACCCAATTCTGCACCCCCCCCCCCCTGCGCACGGGTAGGAGTTTTAGTAAAACACATAACAAATTTTCAAATGAGTAGTGAAGATTGCATCTTATAAACCACTTCTCATTTTGTTCCACATCAGATGTGGGACAAGGTTTTACAACTTTAACTTTTGAGACATTTATTCACACACACTTCTATTTAATTTTCCAACAAATATGTGGGTAGTTACCTACACATGTTTTTATATGTGTAAGTAGTGGTTAATAATATCTTTTCGTAATCAGTAACACTTATGTGTTGGTTAGTAACACTTGTCGTTGGTTGGAAAATTCTCTCCTAAATTGATGATAAATTAAATACTAAAATACCTACACATGTGGCAAATTTTTATTATGTGTAGGTAAAGTATCTACACATATATTCAAAACTAACATATGTGTAGGTACTTGATTATGTTTACCAACACATAATATCCGAAAATAGATATGTAGATAAAATAAGTAAACAATGTTTTATTTTATTTTTTGATAATGACATGGAAAAGTATATACCTACACATATTTAAAAATGTAAAACATGTGTAGGTATTGGTTACATATAAATTAAATATACAATTTTAATTCTAATTTTTGAAAATGACGTGGAAATTAATTATCTACACATATTAAACTGTTTGCAATATGTGTAGATATAGGATACAAATAAATAAGTAAATAAATCTTTATTGCATTTTTGAAAAGTGGCGTGGCAAAATAAATACCTAAATATATTTATAAATCTATCTATCTATCTATACTAATAAAAGAGTACCACTTTGTGCCACTTGTTATCCTCTCATCTCTCCTCACAATTTTAAACTCATTTTCAATATATGGTTTCATTTTCGGATCCCACATGGGTCTTACCCGACTCATCTATTCATTTCTGGATCTATATATTGTTATAACCTTATTTTTTTTATTCAACACAATTGCAACCCTCCCCGATTAGAAACCCTAGGTCCGCCTTTCTTTCCAAAATGTCTTCTTCCTATGATAAATTTTAGGGTTTCTTGCATACTAATTAAATACAAAGAATCTCGACGTACGAATTTGTTTAAGAATCCTTCATCTGATAAAGTTAGGGCTTCTTACATAATTCAATGCTACATGAAGTTAGGCCTTCAAGTGTGTTGTTCGTATCTCGCTACAAGAATTTAGGGCTTGAGGTGTGTTCCTCAACGCTGGATTTGTTAAGATTTTTGGTATATACTTTTATGAAATTCGGTGATCGATAGTTTTTTAGAATATTTAGTATCTGATTTCATTTTTTATTAGTCTAATTCACTGATGGAGTTACACTGTTTTGGTTATAAGTTTGTTAGAATAAATAATATAGGGTTAATCCATTTTACTCTATTATGTTGCTAGATCACGTGCAGGGATAAACACATTTTACTTTATTAGCCTATTTGATGGTTCCTAATCTTATGTTTTTGGATTATATACTCAAATAGTTATAGAATTATTGTTCTTTAAAACGGTATATATGGCATGAATGATATGTTTTAATAGCTTCACTTTATAAGTATTGCTTACTTAAGAAGGTGTCACAAGTTATCTACTGATGCTTTGCATTGAAGAAACATGCACTACTTGGATGTTGAATATTAACCTTTTACTTCCAGTGATACGATTTTGGGTATTGTTTATTAATTTAAGTTTATGTTGATTAATAGGGATTTGGTGGCATTCTTAGAACCAAAACCCGAGGTAGTTTTCCTCCAAGAATATGGAAAATATGAAGATCGATTTAACTTAGCCAGATGCAAACCCACCCTAGCTCCGCCTCTACAGTCGGAAGCTCTGTTGATTTCAAAGGTAAAACTCATGAATAACATACTTTCGATTGTTTTTGTTTGGCGATTCGCTTGATTTACAAACATTTAAGTACGAACGAACCATAACTTTTGAAATATTAGGGTTTTTGAATGGTTCGTTTTGATTTACGTAACATATCAATTTAGTACATAAACCCTAAATATATTTGTTTGTTGTTTCCTTCAGTGGTTGATGTGGTTGCATTAGATCCATGTGAGGATGTTTTTGGCATTTCGCTTAAAAGGTTCTTATTGGCCCATGTTATGTAAACCCTCAATCTTGAATTTTTAGTATATTTCATCAATTTTAATGCATAATTTTGAGTTCATTGTAAATTATCAGCCAAGATTTTGATTTAATATTTAGTGGTTACATAAAAAGATGTATAATTAATTGGATTTATTCTTATTTTTTTAAAAGTTATACAATTTATGGGAAAAAAACTCTCAAGGTCAAAACATAAAGAAAGGCATACAGTATCTTTGCCTCAATGGGTTACTTTTAATTTAATCACTTGATTGAATCTTATTTCTATGTTTTTCAATCTATTTCTATAAAATGTCAATTTTAGATTAACATTTTATTGATTTTGTTATGTGTGTAACCGAATAGGCAATGATGGAATCAATGCAAGCATTGTCAATAGTAATAAAGAAAACTTCAATATACAAATTTATTGGTTCTGTGGTTCTTATTCTTTTGAAGAGTCGAGTATAGTTTCATAGTTTTAACTTTTTTTATTTCAGCTGTTTAATTTATATCTTTATTTTAAATGAATACAAGGATTACGATCTGCACAAGAAATTGGAGTTGTGTTAGTGTTATCTTCGTTGTTATTTGGGCACAAGAACAAATGCTTTACTGGAATTTATTCTTTATCGGGTAGATACTTATGACAACCACCTACCTATTTATCTACCTTTTTATTTCTTATGATAATAGCATTATCTGTTTATTAGTACATTATTAAGGTGCTTAGTATGATTTATATTCAAAATATGAAACCTATACACAAAATTTTAAAATAATACAGTTAGTACAAATCATATCTTTAGTATGGTTTAATTCACAACCCCTGTTAATGTACTTTGTTTTATTTTTACATGATAGGCTTAAAATTCTATCATCGATTGATGTTATGCTTATGAACTTATGATGGTAAGTATCAAAATTTGATTATGATATGCTTTCTAAAATTCACATCTATATTCGTCAAACTATAAGTCAAATATGCAGTCCAACTTTCAATTAGTTATTTACAGAATTTTAACATTATGTTTTCCATTAGCTGACCTTTGACATTAGTATGTCTTTTTCATTTATCTTGGCAATTACATTCATATGAAGAAGGCAGATTGACTAATGCGAGAGTTTTATTAAGATTTATTAATGGCCTTATCAAAAGTTCCAATCATACATGGATAAAAGATACTGATTCTTTATAAACAAGGTATTAATCAATACAACCACAAATGTAAATTACAAAGAAATTTTTACTAATTTGTAGCATATTTGTGTAAAATTATTGGTTTGTAATTCATGTAATTTTAATGTAAATTGTCATTGTTTTAACAATATATGATAATTGTGTTGTTGACTGTATTTCACTTAATTGCTTGATTTTGAAATTTTCATGTATTACCCGTGTAATACACGGGCCTCAAACTAGTATACAATATGAGTAGACATGGGGTAGACACACTACAAAAGAATGACTATCGTGGACTAAGTTATTATTAGTCAATTATGGTTACTTAAGGTCGTTATTAGCTGAATAGGATAAATGATCGTCACCTTGTGATTGATGCTCAATTGAGGTCTCTAGTGATCATGTAGTTTGAGTTAAGATCAATTATGATTAAATAAAGCCGATGATAGCCAAATATAGCTAAATCGTTTATGGAGAATTAGTTAGATTTTGATCAAATAAGCTAATTGTTGGTCAATTACAACTAATGATGATTGACTAAAGTTGTTGATCATGGTTTTGGGTTTCTATTACTTTATTGGCGCCACCTTCATCCCAGATGACGGTGCTCGACTCGGTTTCCGGCTTGCGCATCTCCCGTTGTAACTTGAGATCGCGGACTCGTTTCTGGAGTCGTTGATCTCTTCAAGGCACAGACTCGTTGTCGAAGTTGTTTGATCTCTTAAAGATCGTGGTCTCGTTATCGGATTCGTTTGATCTATTCAAGATTCCGTGGGTCAGGATAGACTCCATTGATGTAGGTGAATCTACGAGCAAACATGAACAGAAAACACTCGTTTCGATGCTCTGTAGGTGAATCTACGAGCAAACAAGTACTCGCCTCCATGTCGAACCATTTGAGAACCAAAAGCTCTTATACCAAATGATGCAGTTTTGGAAGCGATCAATGACTCAAGACACTTTATGATTAATCAAAAGCGATAAACTAAACCATAGGTTCCAAGAATTATGTTCTTATCATTTCAAATTTAATCAAAAACTAAACAACCATGTATCCCTATTTATGCTAACTACATGAAAAAGATAAACCGGGAAACAGAACAGATAAAATAGGAAATTGACATTCAAATAAATAATAAAAGATAGTGTCTTGATCTCATATCTCGTTCCGCATCATTACTATTACAAACACTTTCATCTGCGGAAGCTGATGCCCGTAACTAGAAACACGGGCAATAGGCGAACATGGATGGCTTTTGGAAGGCATTGGAAGAAGAACCGAAGCCAACTTTTGTAACTACTAAGTAGCCTTTGTAGTCACTAGAGATGTGCATACTAGGCAATAGATACATCATAGCTAGCCATTTTTGTAATTAGCATTAGTGACACAAAAGGACATCAAACTTACGTAAAAGGGTATATTTATCCCCAAGAAGACTTTCAGATTTAGTATAAAAAAAACTTTATGGCTGGGAATATATGTGATGCGTTTACTTTTTTTGTATTTTCGTACATTTTGAACGATCAGTTTGGGTGTAATCTACATTCAAGAGACCGTCTTAACATGTGGGGCCTTCAAGATCTGGTGGCCCGTCCAAGAGGTCCGTTCAATGGTGGTGCACCGCTTACTGCAACAGTTTTGCATGCTAATATGCTATGGTGGCATAAAATGGACAACCTATGATGACTTGTTATTCCTCTTAATAATCTTATTTGTGTGTTCGTTAATTGTTTTTTATTATATAATCCATTTCTTTTTTACCTTTAATTTTTTTCCTTTTTTTCAAATAACGGACCCTATTTATTTTTATCATTTAACAAAACTCATGTAATACATGGATTCAAAAGCTAGTTTTAATTACATTGATGTATTTCAAGATCTCTATGCAAAATATATATATATATATATATAAACTAAAAAAGTCAATAATTAAGACAAACAAACTAGAGAAGATTCCATGTATGAACAATGACTAGATAGATGAGTAACCCGGCTTCTCGAGTCATAGGGTTGCACACTATGAAAAACCTGTTGAATTTAGAGGAGATTCTGAATTTCAACAAAATCACACTAGAATGAAGATGAAGATGATTTCTATACAAATCGTGTAATCATTATCAGATTAACTTAATTAGGCGATACTGCCAATGATTAATCGGATAAGATGTGTAGAACACTCAAGAACGAATTTTGTTGATTGAATTGAGAAGTTTGTGAAGGAATCCTGAAATGCCAAAAACTTTCTAGTGATTCGTCGTCTCGGCGGACAACACTCGGGATCTCTAAGGGGTCGCGAGTATGTTTTCGCTATTGACTGAAATACTGTGAAAACTTGGCGACTAGGTCGTCCCAACTCTTAATTTGACCGTCCGGAAACTTCCCAAACCATTCTCTAGCTGCCCTGCTAATGTCAATGCGAACATGTGACACCAATAGGGCAGCGTCCAGCCACTTACCCCACCAACTACTGTGAAGTTTAGAAAATGATCACTCGGATCCGACATTCCATTGTACTTTCCCAGATTGCTTGCAATTTTGATGTTTGTCGGGAAAGGAGCAGTAGCTATCCGCGGAATAAACTTTGATTTCTCAGCAAAAGCAGCGGGACGGTAGAGTTTGGTAAAATCTTCCTCGGCATCACTGTAGTACTCAGTGTGCTTCGGCAGCGCCCGCGAGCGACTGGTGTCTTCCCTACCATATCCACGGCTGTCTTCACTTGCATAACCGTCCTCATAAGTAATGTCTCTTTGCTCTCGGGAAGCAAGGCTATGCTCGTGCGTAGTCCTCCGGGAAGGAGCTCGCTGAGTGTGGTGACTTCTCGAGGATGGATGACCAACTGTCTGAGAAACGTCTTCCAATTCTGGATCTTGAGTACGTCGAACCACTGGTGGTGGTGACGGAGACGGGGAGTCGTAAGTCAGGGTTCTGGCTTGCAACTAGTTGGTTCTCACCCGTCGCTCGTACTCCTCTCTCAATCTCAGTTGCTCTTGCTTGTACCACTCGTTAGGGGTAAGAGTAGTTCTTCCAGATCGAGTTTGGTGACAAACTCTTGTTTCGTCACCGTCGAGTCTGGGAAAATCTCCGGCTTCGTCTTCCAGAACCGGAGTACGAGTGGTACAGCGAAGTTCACCATCTTCATGCCTCGGAAACTCTCCAGCCCTGTCTTCCAGGACTGGAGTTCGATTGTTCCGGCGAGGTGCAGTGACCTCGAATCTCGGGAACTCTCCGGCCCTGTCTTCCAGGACCGGAGGTAAGTTGTTTCGACGAGATTCTACCAGCAATTGCCCTTCAAAATCGTCCTGGATTTCAGTCCGTCGGACTTTCGCCTGTGTGGCTGCAGGAGGTTGTTGGCTCTGACTCGTTCTCAGATCACGAAAACTTCAAACAAAACGTTCAAATGACCGTATCTCTAGCTAAAACCGGATGACGCCAATGAAGAAATACAAGTCCGAACTGGATAGTCCGGACTTACGTTTACCCTAGATATGAGTCTACTGAGTAACAATGACGTCAAATCCAAGCTATCTGCCTGCAAAACAGAGCACCGTGAGTCTCGTTACGGGAAAGACACGATGGGGGGTCTTCCCGTAACCACCATCCGGCGTGAGAATAAGTACTGTTCTGATCGGAATAATCAATGAAAGTACAAGTATATGCGTAAGGCTTGAGAGTGTGTGTATACCTGAAGTAGATGAAGTTGATATTTATAGCCGAAAGGTTAGGGAAGGTGATTGGTGGATTTGTCACTATCATAATATTCCTTTCGCAACTGAATGGACACGTGACGAGCCACTATTGGACGTGACAACCTGGACCCGTCTGTTATATGTGCACGTCGTGGGACGTCCACTATGTGTCCAGGTGTCATCTTTCCATTAGTCGATGTCGCTATCAGGCGGTTATGGAGAAATCTTCTAGAAGAAGTTTGTTACAACTGCGCTTCCATATCACGTGGGGATCATACGTGTAATGAGTCCCCTGTGTTGCTTGCGGGTTCCTTCCGCGGATGCTCATTTGGTAATCCGCGGGTTATGATGGAAATCCGCGAAGCTTGTCTTTATGAACTGTGGATGGCTTTGCCGGTCCACGTATTCCTCACGCGGATGTCTCTTGATGGTCCATGGGTCGGATTGGGAATCCGCGGGTAGCTTTGCTACCCTACTTCTATACCATTCTTATTTTTGATCAATGTGATCACCCACCAACTCTATTTGTTATATTACAAGCCCTCTCTTAATTAAGTTTGAACCCAATCAATTGAAATCCCCGTTTAGCAAAAATGATGGCCTAAGAAACATAAATATACATTTGACATATATTTATAATTTAATTAGCACTCTTGATATAACAAATATGTTAAATATTGTATCAAACGAGCATGCACTCCTGTATCTTCAAATTCTCTTAACTATGAATAATATTTACTTAGTTATCAAGTTAATCTAATAATACCAAACTGATGTTGATACGCTAAAGATTATCAACTAAAACAGAAAGCAACATTGTGTCATTAAACATGAGGATTATCATTAATGCTAGAGTTACCAAACAACAAAGGGTGCCATATTTTCTTTTTTACCATGGCATCATGATCTTCTTATCAAGAAACATTAGTGGTCGAACATCCTTTGACTTCAATAATAAATTATAAAGCTATATTTAAAATTTTTAAAAAAAAAAAACCCTCTATTCCCGAATCTAATTTAATTAGGGTTGTGCAACGGTTCGGCCAAATTTTTTATGAAGTGAAAAGGAACTCAGATGAAGCGAGGAAAAGTCATGTTCCCCATTATTTTTTCTGAAAGAAGTGAACAGAAAAGAGAAATAGTTCTGATCGAACTTTTAACTCTTTGAAATTTCTCAAATTGATCTTAGCCCATTACAACTATATCAATCTAAAAAGAACCTTAAAAGGTATAACTATAAAGGTCCGTGTGTTTAAAATATTTTGCTTTCGTCCTCACAAACACGAATGAAATATTGAAATGGGTACATCTATCATTTGCTATGTTAACCAGTAACCATATCTTGTTCTGTTTCTATTAAATTATTATAATTATACCCAGATAGATCTGAAGGTGAAGATGTTGTATCGCTTACTACTGTAACTGTTGATCCAAGATAAGATAATAAGCTTCCACCTCACCATCCATCCATTGATTTATAGTATAATAACGCCATGAAGAAGAAGCTTGATACGCGTTTTCCTGCTGTAAGTTTCTTTCTTTCTGTTTTCCCCCAATTTTCTTAATTCTAGCCTCTAGGGTTCATACATACATAATTCAAACAATTACGTCTATCAGGTTGTTACTATTTAATTTAATTGTAGGGTAGATCTCTACCTTAATTTAGCATAATTAGCTTCAATTTTTAAAATTTGGTCTGACACTAATATGCCATGACAATTCTTCAATTCACCGGAAAAGAAATAAGTAAAACCATATACCAAATATCGTAGGGGTGTTCACGGTTCGGTTTTGGGCTGAAACCGAACCAAAAACTGAAACTTTGTTTTTCAAATTTTTGAAAGCGTTTGGTTTTAGTTTTCTTGCGGTTTTGGTTTTTCCATTTATGCTTGAAAATTTTGGACCGGTAAAACGATTTGGATTTTGTTAATTAGTAACTAATTGATTGTTTGGGCTAAAATATTTGAGTTACATAGTTATTAAATTCTTATAAGTTACTTAAAATAAAAAAATATAAATGAAAATCTATAAGTTCGATTTTTTTTTTTTTTCGTTTTTGTTACATGCAAAACCAAAACCGAACCGTAAGTTCGTTTTTTACAAAAACATAAGACCAAACTGTCTGTTTTTGTTTTGGTTCAGTTTGTTTCTGTTTGGTCTTTTCGGTTTATTTGGTTTCAGATCAATTTTCGGTTTCATGCACACCCCTACAGTCCGGTACCAGTAAATACTGAAACCAAAAACATGAAAAAATGAATACGGGTACCAATACTGATTGTGTTTGGTCGGTACCGGTCGGATAAGGTATCAGTACAGTACTGGGATTCAGTAAATATAGCTCATCCTTAGAATTGTGTAATTTATGGTCGCTCTTATTATTATAGACTTGCTATTTTCAGGCACGGATCAAAAAGATTATGCAAGCTGATGAAGATGTTGGGAAAATAGCAATGGCAGTGCCAGTTTTAGTTTGTGAGTTCTTAATGTAACCTTTTAACTTTTAAGGTTCAATATTAAATGTTAATTTTTCTTACATTTTTGAAATATTATGCAGCCAAAGCTTTGGAATTGTTTTTGCAAGACCTTTGTGACCGTACATATGATATAACTCTGCGCAGAGGTGCAAAAACAGTTAACTCACTGCATCTGTAAGTCGTGCTTTTAATCTTTATTAATTCAAGTTTTATAAAAAAAATATATATATTAGTTTATAACTTTTTATGTTCAATTCAGCAAGCACTGTGTGCAAAGCTACAATGTGTTTGATTTTCTGAAGGAAGTTGTGAACAAGGTCCCTGATTACGGTCATTCTGATGCTGGTGTTGACGACCGTACCGTGATAAAGAGGAAGTGAGTATTATCTGAGATTATTTTGTTGAATTGCTAAATTGGTAAATGTAACTGCAACTTTATTTTATTTCTTTGTTTCAGGAAAGCTGTTGCAGATGAAATGAATGAGAGTGATGAAGAATCGAAGAGAAACAGGATGGTAAAAGTTTATGTTTTTAATGTAGTTTCACAACATAATAACCAAATTGTGCATAATATAATTTGTGGATTTCTTGATAGTTTTAATCATCATCATCATCATCGTACTCAGTATATCCCACCAATAGCAAAGCTATGGTAGGGTCTGAGGAGGGTAAGATGTAGGCAGCCTTACCTCTACCCCATAGGGATAGAGAGGCTGCTTCCGGTGAGACCACCGGCTCGATTCTTGATATCTTGATAGTTTTAATCAAGATATAAATCCGTTAAATCATCTTAAATATAAACTAGAGTAAATTACATGTATCGTCCTATAGGCATAGACTCACTTGCAAGTTGTCTTTAAACTAAGCTGGTTCAAAACACGTCAATTATTTGAAAAATTGTAACGCATTACATACTTTTAACTAACTGGTGTTTACTTTTTTATGTTTGTTTTTGTAAATGACTATTTGGCCCTTACACCTAAATGAAAAAATTTGTAATATGATTCTTTTTTTTCTTTTCTTTTCTTTTTTTTTTTTTCTCTCTTTTATTTTACAAGTTTTTTTATAATTCAAAATTTTAATTAATTAATTTGCAGGTTATTTATTTTGTAATATAACTTTATATACTTTTCTTAAGGGCGTGCATCAGCGCATGGGTCGGTTTGGTTCGTTTTTAAGCTAAAACTGAACCAACAACCAAAAAGTCAGTTTTTGAGTTTTTGAAAATCGTTCAGTTTTGGTTTTTTTAGTATTACCTTTTGTGCTGAAAAAGAAAAACTGGCCCAAAATAATGAATAGTGGCCTAAATCTTTTTTTTCCTATTAAATTATTGATTAATTGATTATTATGCATCTGGGCTAAAGTATTTGGGGTAAATTATTATTTATATTCTTATAAATTAATTAACATTTAAAATAAAAAATGAAAATCCGCACATTCGGTTCAGTACATTTTTTCAAGTTTTATTACATGCAAAGCCAAGACCAAACCGAAAGTTCAGTTTTTACGAAAACATAAAACGAAACCGTCGGTTTTTGTTTGGGTTCGGTTATTTTGTTTTTTGGATTACGGGTCGGGCTTTTTTTGTTCGACCCTTTTCATATATAAACGGTTTGATGTAGAACGAAGTCAGACAACCAAGTAGCAATGGCAGGGGCAGAGGACGTGGTCGAGGCAGGGGAAGGGGCCGGGGCAGAGCTGCAGCCGAAAGAGAGCTGCCCGGCCCGCCTCAAACCGAACCAGAACCAGAAACCTACACACCGGTTCAGCCAGAGAGCAAGCAGGGTCTAAATCCAAATATGGAGACTGACCACCACCATGTTGAGTTGACCAAGTCAACGAAAACTGAAGCAGCTGTCGGTGATGGTGGTCTGAACATTGACCTGAATGCCGGGCTAGATGAGATTACAGACAAAACACCGGACGCTGTGGATGGAGGATCCGCCACCCTGCAACCGCCAACCCCACCGCCACAGGCGGTTCCTGGTGCTGGCGGTCCATTGTCAGCAAATGTTGGTGAAGTTAAAAACGAAGATTATCTCGGGTTGTCATTAACAGAAATGGACAGGATGGTGATTGACAGTAACAATCTGGTCGGAATGAACTCGAGGTTGGATGAGGAAGATGAAGATTATGATGAAGAATAATAATATAATAAAGTACTAGACTTGTTTGATGCTAATTAGTTCAATAAAAGGTGAACTTGAATAAGCTTAGTTTGTTTTGTTTTAATATTTTGTACTTTAGTTACTCAGTGTAATTGAATCCCATGGTTGCTCAAATAATTATTTTTATGCTTTGCTTAAATGCTTAGTCTGTCCGTTGTGGCTAGCGAATGGATGGATTGAGGGATGTATTCAGCCACCTGGCTTGCACACACCACAACGGCCATGCTTCAGCGGTCGCCGTGAATAGATGAATTCAGCCGGTTCGCCCAAGCGAATGGAGAAAAATTGATGGTTTTGCTCGCGAATGGTTGAATTCAGTGGCACGAACGACAACGGGGTGAATTCAACGGTGGCGTGAATGACAAGGGCTCCAGTAGTGTCATGTGGTGTAATATGATAGGCTAAATTCATCTCTGATGAATGCCCACAACACAGCCTTATGTAGGAGGAGCGCAGAACCACGTTGACCTTTTTGACCTTTTGTGATTCAAACAATTTATAACTTAAATTGTCTTTATGATGACTCGTTTTCTGATAGAACACAAGCCACTTTGACCTTCCAAGTTTTTAATGAGATCTTAAATTCATTTGTTTGGTGATGATGAATACGTATTTTTTTTCAATACATAAAGAATGTTGAGAACTACGAGAACCGTATAAAGCACATGTATTTAATGCATTAATGATTTATTAAGAATTAAGATAGTGGGTAGGTGGTTATATAACTCCCTTCTATATAGCACTTAAAGCAAAATGTGCAAGTGTATTATACGGTTCTCGCAGTTCTCAACAATTTTTTTATTCTCATTTGTATGTGTACCTATCTACATATGTGTATGGCGTTAAAAACTATAAAAACACTTTTATACATTATACTGTCATATGTGCAGACTACCAAAAGAATACACATGTGCATTTCGTCGAAAACGTATCATTAGAATCTAGTAAAAGATAGGAGAGAAAAGAACTGCGAGTATTTGATAATTAATTAATTGTAGAAATTATTCAATAGTATAGTATTTTATTCTTTTTATATTATTTTTTAATATACCCTCCCGCACACACATACGCATTGTATATCAAATATAAAGTTGTTCAAAAGCTAGAAGTGGATCTAAACCATTAATCAATAATGACCAATAAGACACTTAAGAGGGGTTACATGTTTACAAAATATACTACATTTATATATATATATATATATAACATTACCATAAAATAAAGAATTTAATTACCTTAGTTTGAATATAGTATTGAACATCAATTAAACACACTGATACGAAACCAGTTATTCAGCAAAAATAGTAGTGGAGCAGTTTAATAACTGTTAATTAGGATTAGTATTTATAACATGTAACATTTATTTTCAGTTAGGGATGTTTATGTTCATTAAAATTAGGGTTTGTTAACCTTGTAATATGGAGATCACCCATCTCCAAACGGGTCACTATCCATTTCAATTTCAGCAATCAAGTTCTTAATTTTGGTTCTTATCACATACACGTCTTATAGAACAAGGATTTTCTATGCATTAACATGGGTCATTGATCTAATTATACACTGTGTAGTTACAAACATAGGTTTGCATAATTATAAACACAGATTTTGTAATTATATACGGTATGCTATTATGATATTTGATGCATAATATGTGGCGTAATTATTTAACTATGTGTGTAACTATGACATGGAATGCTAGTAGCTTCGTACCTTCTCACATTAAGCACACTCTATGCAATAAATGACTCACCTCTGTCTTTCTGTCTATGTGTGTATTTAACTAATTAGTAGCATCATTGAACGAAGATAACGCATTCAGGAATTTATCATTCAATTAAGTGAAAGAAAAACATAATTCTACATCCCTATAAATAGAGAACCATTTTAATAGTACAATTCCACATATATATTTTGTATGCATACCAAGTTTTAAAAGCCTATTTCTTTGTATGATTTAGGATCGATGATCAAATCGTATATCGTCATTGGTATAGGAAGAAACAAGAGACGTGTGACTATTTATATTGAGTCGAACCTGCAAAAGCGAGACAAATGCACCTCAATACATAGAATCATATTACTTCAATAAAAATACGGACCCTTTGACCTCAGTTATTAGTTCTTACCGCTACAGATGTATCGGTATCCTCAAACCATCATGCGCAAGCTGAACAGGGATTCCTTCTCTGTAACAAACGAGTCAAAATTCATCAAAAGTGTATTTTCAATGCACGAAATAAACTAAAAAAAAATAGCTAAATTAGGAAACAGGACAAATTGACTGGCGCTATCCAAAGTGTATTTTTGGTGTATAACTGTATAAGGTTATCCTAAATTGGATTATTAAGAAAACGATTACTGATTTAAAAATGTATGTATGATCATATTTTACCGATTAATTATTTGTAACTTTTAAAAAGAACAAAAAAGCATTTATAGGTTACCTTTTAGACCAATCCTTAAGAAACTCATTATCTCTGTGGTGATCAAATTCATGGGTCATTCCGATCAAATATGCTCTCTTAGGTTGCAACCGTTTAATGGCTTCAAGTGTCTGTTAAAACATAGGTAAATTGATACACGAAGATGAAATTAAATAAAGTAAAATAGATCTCGAAAGGAACCAGGTTACAAACCTGGGGGAAGCAAAAGTGAGTGTTGTGAGAATTGTTCTACACAAAGCATTTAATGGAAACAAGCTCAGAATAAGAAATCACATGGTGGATAAACAATAAATGTGAAACAGAATACAAAATAATGAGCATTCGTTTAGATCTGTAAATAAGCTGAACGTCCAGTGAACTGTGGTGACTGTGCAGTAGAAAGTTTGTTTATTACTAGACGAACGAGCAAAGATTCTATGTTCTTTAGTCAAATGAACAAGACGAACAAGTTTCTAGTACGTTTATGTATGAATATTTTATATGCGTGCATATAATAAATATTTTTATTAATATATTTATACCTAATCATCAACAACGCATAGGAAAATGAATATTAAGTATATTTTTGAACTGTAACATTTTTATACTATTTTTTAAAATACTATATATTATTTCATGTGTTGTTAGTTCATCTATCAAACAAAGAACGCAAACAAACAAATTTTCTTAATGAACTAGAAAGCTTCAAATAGATAAATTGAAAGATAGAAATCAAAAAATAAATAAAGTGGACTACTGACCCTATAAAGTGTATCCAAAATATGAACAAGTTTCTAGTACGTTTATGTACGAATATTTTATATGTGTGCATATAACAAATAATTTTTATTAATATATTTATACCTAATCATCAACAACGCATAGGAAAATGAATATTAAGTATATTTTTGAACTGTAACGTTTTTATACTATTTTTTAAAATACTATATATTATTTCATGTGTTGTTAGTTCATCTATCAAACAAAGAACGCAAACAAACAAATTTTCTTAATGAACTAGAAAGCTTCAAATAGATAGATTGAAAGAGAAATGAAAAAAAAATAAAGTGAACTACTGACCCTATAAAGTGTATCCAAAATAAGAAGATCCAGCTGATGACCTTCTCTTTTAGAAATATCTGCAGAATTAAAGAGCCATAAAGCTTAAAGTCTTAAACCTACAAGCCTAGAATGTAGTGCCATTTAAAAACAAATAACTAAAAATAAGAAAACAAAAAACAGACTTCTTATGCCACCATTTCAATTGTACACTCAATAAATAAAAATAACTATTTCTATGAAAAGGAGTGAAAGAAAGACTCACAGAGTTCTGTTTCTTCTATGAAGCGAGAAATATCAGATATGTAAGCTACTTTGGTATTTTTCCCAAATGAAAAACCTAAACAGACATAATCCTCCCCGTGCATCACCTAAATCAAAGTAAACAATAGTAAAAAATTTCAATAACTCTCTATATTTGTAGTTGATATTATGAAAATCAAGTTTAGAAGATTAACTGGTAAGGGTACAATTTCTAGTCCCGATGCAACAAATGAACTCTTACAATCATTCTCAATTATCTTCCAATCAAGTTGTGCCACGCGTCTAACTTCTTGACCAGCCTTCAGCTTCTTTTGAACCAAGTATGGAAATTTCACTTTTAAGCTCTCCATTGCATGTTGGTTAAGGAAAATAGGTGTAGGTTCAATGTCATTTGTTGGACTGAATGGTTGCACTGCACGGATGTCATCAAGACCAAGAACAGCATCAGCATGTTCATGAGTCAAAACAATCTGCATTTGAACAATCACTAGTTAGTAGTTATCTATCTGGATGTTAATTAGCAAGTGAAAAGAACGTTGGTTAAAAAGTAAAATAAAATGAACAGACAATATGAACTAGATATACTCTCAGGGAGATCAAACTTACAGAATCAACATGAGGAATCTTATGATAAGTGAACCAGCGGAGTACTTGCTCCCTAAATGTCTTTCCAACATCAATTAGTATGTACTTATGTTCCCCACCACTCGGACAACAATCAATCAGAAGAGATGTATTGCACCTACAAAGCATATAATCATTAATTCTTCTTTAAACTATGATTAGTATCAAAAATAATCTCACATTAACCATATCTAGAGATTTAAATAAATAGGTGGCGTGATATGCACAAGTATGTTTTCCCCAATACATTCTCATACAAGAGCTTCAGCAATCATCTTCAGGGTAATATTTGACTTTTGAAGTCAAATCTTGCACTATTAATCAATCTACAGATGATTTTTAAGGCATTGCCCAAAACTTTTGCAATTCAGTAATCGACTGGGAACATATTTAGGAAATTTTTATACAAAGACCTATAAAGTTTGTCAATAATTTAGCATTAACATGTTTCATTGTGTAATGTGTCCTCTATAGTGTAATTAGATCCCATTCATATTTATAACTCAAAAACTAATACTCTTAAAAGTAAAGGAAAAAAAGTGGATTTTCAGGCCATCTATACTTGTAGTACTGTTGCAAGCACATCACTGCACTTGGATAAAACAACGATAAAGAAAAGTAGAGGATGCCAGCACAACCAAATTTTACACAACTTCCAATTGTTTTACTGCAACAAAATTTACAGAACTATTAAGTACAATGGTTGCAAAACTACAAAAACAAACTACTTAACTTTGATTGAGTGTTATAGTGATGATTCTAGTTTTTATTATCAAGGAATGAAAGAATCTTCTATTGTACTAATGCACCACTACCTCTGTCTCAAAATAGTAAAGTCCATGTTTAAATTCAAACATTGTATATCTGATGGTCAAAAGTGATAAGCATATTATTTGTTCACCAAGTCTGTAGCAACTAACAGCTCTGATTGCGAAATATGCTTCACAATTCAAATGTTTAATCTGGATAGCAAATATTGTTTACATCATGAACAGTTCTTATCAAAGTAGCAGAAGTAATAACATTCTCGTAGAATTATATGCTTATATGTATAATGTATCATTCTTTTCCATCTAACCTAAAAATTTGTCTGTAATCAGAAGTTAACTCTAATTAGGGCACAAATTACTAATGATGACTATTTACTATATTTATCAACTTCATTCATTCACAATCCAGAATACAACAAATTTAAACACACAAACTAATTGCTAATCAATATACAGGCAAATTGTTACATGTCAAATAAGTAGAAAGGGACTTTTGTAATTGTAGTACAGTATGAGAGTTGCCAATGTAAGTTGTAATAATCGTTTACTTAAATGACAGAACGAAGCGGTATGAACCGTCAATGATTTGATTAAAACTTCTCTAAATCGATCATTCTACATTGAACCATAACACAAATACACAATCTAAAGGCTACAGATCTTATAAGGTAGAAGAAGTAATAACATTCTCATAGAGTTATATGCATCATTTCTTTACTATCTAACCATAACATTTGTGTCTAAAATCAAAATTTAACTCTAAATTAGACTATTAGAGCACAGATGATTAATGTGTACTAATTATTATACTTATCTACTTCATTCGTTCAAAATCCAAAATGCACAACATTTTTAACACACAAACACCAATAGTCCAATACACAATCCAAACGTTATAGGTCTGATCAAGGTAGCAGAAGTAATAACATTCTCATAGAGTTATATGTATCAAATTTTTTTTCCATCTAACCTAACATTTGCATCAAAAATCAGAAGTTAACTCTAAATTAGGTCACAAATAACCAATGATTACCATTCACTATATTTATCCACGTCATTCAAAATCCAAAACACACAAACTAATTCATTATAAGCTAGCCAATACGCAACCAAATATACACAATCAAAAGGTTACAGACCTTATAAGGTAGCAGAAGTAATAACATTTTTCATATGCATCATTTTACTATCTAACCGTAACATCTGTGTCTAAAATCAAAAATTGAGCACAGACGAGACGACTAACGCGTACTACTTACTATACTTATCCACTTCATTCTTTCAAAATTCACAATGCACAATCTAAAGGTTATAGATCTTATTAAAGGTAGCAGAAGTAATAGCATTCTTACATGTATCATTTCTTCCCATCTAACTAGGGGTGCAAATGAGCCGAGCTACTCGAGATCAGCTCGGCTCGTTAAAAAGCTCGATCGAGCCGAGCTTAATCGAGCCCGAGCCCATTCCCGAGCCTGAGCCTAAAAATAAGCTCGTTTATTAAACAAGCCCGAGCTCGAGCTTCACTTATCGAGCTCGAGCCGGCTCGCGAGCCTAAACGAGCCTGTCATTTATATAATTTTTTAAAATATATATTTAATAATTATTAATTAATATATATAATGTTCTGAAAAATAAATAAAAATAACTAAATAATATATATTATTTTATACATAAAGTTATAATAGAAAAAAATATACAAAAATAATTATAATTATATAAAAAAATAGTTGATATATAGCAAACGAGTCGAGCCCGAGCCGAGCTCGAGTTTGAAAATCTACTCACGAGCCGAGCTCGAGCTTTGAAAATAGAGCTCGAAACGAGCCGAGCTCGAGCTCTGTGTAAGCTAAAGGCTCAAGCCTAGTCGGGCTCGGGCTCGGCTCGTTTACACGACAATACTACTAGTATTGTCGTTCATCTAACCTAACATTTGCGTCTAAAATCAAAATTAGGGCACAGATGACTAATGTGTAATAACTACTCAAACTAATTAATCAGAACTTAATCAACACGCAATCTAAATATCACAGATCTACTTAATACCTGTAATTAGGGTTACGTTCAGGCGGAACGGAGAGAGACTGAACACAGACTTGACATGGCGGATCGGATGGCTTGATTAGGCATATGGCGTTAGGAACAGCACTGGAACAGCCGGTGCCTAAGAAGATCAATGCGGAAGAAGAATGAGGCTCGTCGGAGTTTGAATATCCGTTGTTCTCTGGTATCGCATTGCCGACAGCGTCCATACAAGCTGCTTGCTGCTGCTGACTGGAATGAAAGAGATCTTCAATGCGATGAACAACCGATGTGATTATTATTATTATTATTCAACACGTTATTAGTTGCTGATTTTCATTTTATTATTTTCTTCATTATCATACGGAACGGGTTGGTATTAATAATAATAATAATAATAATAACATGAACATAAACATGGTAGTCCCTAGAGCAAAATGAAGGGCTCCTTTGAACATGCGTGTACAACGCATGCTCACCATCGATTTCCGATCAAACCTCTTCGGCGTGATCCAGAAAGAGACACAAAGAGCGAGCGAGCGATATGAAGGGCTCCTTTGAACATGCGACAACTTTGAGTCCCCATCCGGAAAGAGACACAAAGAGCGAGCGATAATGGTGGTGTACGCCCAGCCATACAACGACCCTTGTCGCTTTTGATGATAGGCGGTCGCGAAGTAATCTGCCAAACGCCTCGTGAGGGCGCATAGCCTCCAGTAGAGGAAACAGTGATCAGCAGTCGTGCATAAGTCACGGCTAAAGTCTCGTGATGCAATGGATGTAGTATTGAGCCTGTGTAAGCATCGGTATAGGGGGTCTGTAATGGCCCTCTAGATTTTCAGAAGGATCGTGGTTATGCGTCATGATCAGCATGTCTAACCTCCAAACCTTATGCGTTGCATCATACCACCCTTTAAGCTGGAAAGTGCAACCATTGTTTTTGCTGCCAATTTTCCTCACCATGGCTTTACTTTTGTATTCGCCACTAAGACTGCAATGAAGCCATGCACTTGCTTCATTTTCTCTTTTTTTCAATCTTTTAGTCACTATGACGTGACCGTTATAAACTCCCCTCTTTTGCCCAATCTTTTAACTCTTTGTGGGATTTAAAATCCTGATCAGTTTCGAACGAAACTATCAGGTAAAAGCCTTCCACTTTGTCCACTGAATCCTTAATTTGTTTGTCTACGTATGCTTGATCCGGATAGTTTTGCTGTACATACTAAGGTTCACTACCGTAGCCGTAATCCTGGTAGTTTTGTTGTGCGTATGAAAGTTCATACCCATAGTCGTAGCCCGAATAGTCGCGTTGTGCGTACGAAGGTTCACCCCCGTATTTGTAGCCCGTGCAACACTATTGTGAGTACGAAGGTCCACCGTGAGGGATAGGCTCCTGAAACATGTTTGTGGTTAAAAGGTGAACGTAAATTAAAGATAAATGTAAATGAAGAAATAAATGCTTTGTCTGGTTTAGGTCGAGCAGCATGGGTGTCTTGTCAGGCGAACGAAAACCAGCCATGACCTCCTCTTCGTTTAGGGCTGGCTGAAGCGTTTCTCGTGAGAATCAAACCGATCATAAGAATCTGGAACAACTGCCTCGTTAATTTTCACCGAAAAGATAGTTGGCATTCCACCACGACATTGTTACAAAAGTTGATAGTGAATGGTGTTGATGTGATTAAAGTTTGAGAATGAGAATGAATGTATAAGCTAGTGATGGATGGTATAAGTACATGCATAGTATGCTCCATATTGGCCTAGAGGGAAAAGACAGACTTGACTTGTGGGGCCCACCCGTTGTGCATGTGATTGTGGGTATGTATGTATAAGCTGGTAATGGATGGTATAAATGTATGCTTAGTATGCTTCGTATTCGCCGATATGGAGCATATAAAGGGAAAAGACAGACTTGACTGGTGGGACCACCCGTTGTGTATATGATTGTGGGTAGATATGAGGGGAGGCACTTTTGTCTTTAAATGAGAGCCTAATATGCCATATTGGGCAATATGAAGAATATTAGGATTGATTAGATTTTTAGGACCCACCCATTATGCATATGATTTTGTGTTAGGTACGAGGCTGCCTCTCATTAGGGGCTAATATGCTCATATTAGGCAATATCATATTAGGGGTGTGAAAATAGATGGGTTAGTGTGCCATATCACGATTATTTTTAAATTGGTATTGTCATGTAGGTAAATTAAGTGTTTTGAAGCCAACCCAGCCTAGCCGATCCGACCGGGACCCGGTATCAATATCGGGTGGGTCAGGGTACTTTCCCTGTTTTCTAAAAACCTATCGGGATTTTTCGGGTGGTAGTCGGCCCGAAGCCGGGTTTTTTAATTAAATAAAAATGATGTGGACGCTAGGAATTGAACCCGTGTGCATGACCGAGATTAAGTATTGTTAAATACTCCACTAACCAACCAACCAAACTACATTTATGTTAGTATGGAAGAAATATAAATGCTATATATTTAAAAAAATCTTAGTAAATGCACATGGAAGTTTTTTTTTGAACGGCGACTTTCTCAGTTAAATGATAATGCGACCGCATTCGCGGCCCCATCACCCTTGGTCTAGACTATGTTGACATTATCGGAAGTTGGTTATTTTTATTATTTTTTATTTATTTATAATATTTATATATATTATTATTATTTTATTATTTATACTTATAATATTTATTTTATTAATATTTATAATATTTATATATATTATTATTATTATCGGAAGTTTTTTTTTGAACGGCGACTTTCTCAGTTAAGTGATAACGCGATCGCATTTGCGGCCCCATCACCCTCGGTCCAGACTATGTTGACATTATCGGAAGTTGGTTATTATTATTTTTTATTTATAATATTTATATATATTTTATATTATATATATATACACACACACATATAAGGGTGGGATCTAGAGAGAACTCCTCTTAAAGAGAGAATTAGAGAACTAATAAAAATGAATTTTAACTTTCTTTTAAAAAATATTTTGCAATTTTTATTTTTTTCCTTCTTCTAATAAGATAATATTGTTCCTAAAAAAATAAAAATAAAATAAAAAAACCGTCTTCATATGTGCACTAATGTGTATTGCATATATACAATGGTGTTTTATTGCATATAATACAACACAATTGCATTATACAATACACACTATTGAATATATGTAAATATAACACTAATAATTGTACTCAAAACACACTATCGCATATACGTAATACAACACTAATGCACATATGCTATATATATGCTATTCAACAATATTGCGTATATCAACATACACACTAGTGCACATATGCAATAAAAAAAGTCGACGTATTGCATATGTGCACTACGAGTTTTTTTATTATTTTTTTTATTTTTTATTTTGATTTTTAATCGAGTGAATGGTAACAAAATATAAGAATAATGGCAAAAACGAAAATTTAAAAATATTCCTTTATTAGTTCTCTAGTTATCTCTTTAAAAAGTTCCCTCTTGATCCTCTCCCTATACATACATACATACATATATATATATATAATATTTAAATTATATATGACGTCATACGGGTCAAACACCGGTCCGCCCTCCCGTGTCGGTTTGACCTTTGACCTGGTAAGGTGTGCTGGTCGACGTCCAGGCCGGGTCTGAAAACATTAGGTAAATTACACAATACAACACTTTCTTATCATTGTAAAAAAGTGGGAGAAAACATTGTAAAAAGCGCGGTGACAAAATTGTAAATACATGAAAAGAATACAAGCATAAGCTTCGTTATTGCTTAATAAGTCGCAAAATTTCCTTCATGCGTAACCACGCTTCATTTGTAATTATGTCTCTTCATGCGTAATTACGTTTCCACATGTGTAATAAGTTTTCTTTATGTGTAATTATTTTTGTTCCAAATCTAATTAGTTTACCTCAATCATAATTGTGTACTTTTGTGCTATGGGCGCGGAAGGGGCTGGAAGGGGGCGCGGAAGGGGGCTGAACACCGCCGGGTGGGCGCCGACGGTGTGGGCGCAAGGGGGGGTCCTTCTGGACGGCCGGCGCGGAGGAGAACAGTCTGGGGGGAGGGGGGACCCCAATGGTTAGAAATATAACCGTTAATATATATTTTAACCATTTTCTCTATAAATTCAAACCATTTTTCCAATTTTACTCAAACAACTTTCATTTTCACACCAACAATTACTCTAAAACTTTGGAACTTTCACAACCATAAATCCTAACTCGAACCTAAACCCAAACCCGAGCACAGGCTCGAGCTCAAACCCGAACCCAGACCCGTGGGATCCGAGTTGTATGTGGTGGGCCGGTTTGCTCGCAAATAACGTCGACCTTAATAACCCGTTCTATGCAAACCAACAACAACCCGTGATGCCTCCACCCATGCAAGGATATTGGTCGAATATGCAAACGAGGACGACGAATATTAGTTATGTTTTTATTTTTTTTATTTGTATGTTTTTTATTTGTATGGCTTTTATTTTTATTAAAATTTAAATTTTAGTTTTACTATATTATTATTTAATATATTATTTAACTTTATTATATTATGTTCAAGAGCTTCGAAGCCCCCTCATCATAGAGGGGCATTATACATTGTGGTTTCGATGCCCCCAGTGCCCACGCGCTGACGTGACACTGTGGAGGCCTTCGAAGCCCCCCACCATAGCGGATAGTCTAAGGAAATATTGTACAATTATGACACCTCATGGATTGATGTACTCATATCATGTAGGGATTCATATCATGTAGGGATGAGAACGGTATCATATCAGTACTGGTATCGGTATCGAAATATTCGGTTCGGTATCGGTATTAAAGATAAAAATTCAGGAAATACGGTACCGTACTGGTCCCGACATTTGAAACTTTGGTACCGATTTCGGTACCGGAACCAGTATCAATCGATACCGGTACCGAATTTGCTAATCCCTGATATTATGTATTATTAAATGGTTTCCTATTTCTAACCTTTTGTTACGCCTCTATTTAACAATTTAGTATATAGCATGTGTCATCGAAAACTTGTTGATCTTGATGGTTATGGAATATGACACTTAATTGTGTCATATTATATAGAGCAAGATCAAACCGATACTTCGAACAGTCATTAGTTCATTTTCACGTAATTGACACTCAATTGAAATCAAGGGTTTGAATGTCTCCCCGTAACATTTTCTTTCAATTTGTCTTTTTAAACACAAACATCTTTTTAGGTACTTTTTATACATCAACAGTCAGACATTTTCATTTTCTTTCTTTGGAGCCCTTTTTTTCAAAAAAGGGGCAATTTTTCTTCAATGGCGTATAAAAGCCACAAAATTTTGGCCCCTCTCATCCTTTAAGATTTTCGATTACCACAAATATTGCCTAGCAGTTGATGTACTGTCTGAACGGACTAGTAATCAAGTCGGGTTCGAGTCAAGGTGAACCCATTGTAATAAGAAAAATGTCATGGTACAAAATACACCCAACTATCCAACAACTGTCATCTCAGAAAGAGGAATGGAAGTATTTGGCATAGTCGCTCTACAAAAACTTCACGCTAGCACTACTCACTTCAACCTTTTGAGACTCAAAAACATGATGTAAAAGTCGGCTCGTTTACCTTTCATGGCCATAACACCAATCAGTCATGCATTTCTTCAACCGAAGAGTTCTGGGGATAACTTTCGGGCTTAAATATAACAAGTTTATAGTTACAAAGAAAGAGCTAAATTACTCTTCCATTTTGCTGTTTTCGATGTTTGCATCGTCTTCATTAACAGATTCACTTACGTTCACTCCATTGGTTTCCACAGTAGCATCAGCCTGCATATCCTCATTGGTGTTACCAACAATGTTGTGTGTTTCAGTGTCCATTGGTTGTTCGCCACCTGGCAGATTTTGAAAATCGGTTTCCTTGTCATCTTGCTCAGATGAAACATCTTGAGGACCATTTTGTTCACTCGGGCTTCCTGTTGAAGCATCATGTCCCGAATTGTCTGAATACTGTTGGCTCATCATTCTAGCCTGATTAGAATACCAAAAACATATTTAGTACATGTGTTGCGTGTATTATAAAAAAGAGAACTACTTTTATAAATCCACATAAAAAAAGAATACCTGATACACCTGATGCATTCTAAAGTTAACAATCCCAGCTATCTCCTCAATGCCACTCACAAAATGTGTGGGCCCCGTGTCACCAAGAAGGCGATCGGTAACCGGTGCAATTTCATGCAGATTTAAAACAAGTTTGTCCGGCCTCTGAAGTAGACGCTGAAATGTCAGTTGCAGTTCATAACATTGCTCAAACAGTGACCGACGACAAAACACATAAAGTCCCAACCGAGCACGTGACATGGCCACGATTAATCTTCTAACATCACGAAGATGTCCCACAAATCGTGTCCTCACAAGTGACAGTAAAATGAAATCATTCTGTTGACCTTGAAACTTGTCAACTGTCGTCACCTGTAAGCGGATCATTAAAACACAAACATTAGACAAATCAAAACATACATCAAATTTCAAATTTCAGAATTACGACTAACCTTGTTTGGAAGGCCGATAAAATCATAGGGCGCACACCTCCGGTTAATAACATCGCGTATCAGAAGCTTCTGGCCATTATAAGTTGTCAAAATGGATATCTTATTTGCAGGATATCCTAATAACCGCATATAGATATAAACGCTAACAAGATATTCAGCTTCCCCTTCATTCTGATAAAACCAAGGAGAAGGTGCGGTTTCACCTTTCCCGTGATAATCAGGGACATCGATTAACTGATAATCATAACTGAATCCAGCATTCGCTTTATGAAAAAAGGGATTCTCTTTAACATAAGGAAGATCACCTAAATCCCTATATCTCCAGTTATAAAGCTTGGCTAAACTCGGTCGCGCCCGACCTTGAGCGTTTAGCTCAATATAAGGAATTCCCAACCTAACAAATCGTGTAAACAAACTTTGATCCATGTGGCTGTACTTTTGAAACGCCATATTCTTCACGACTGGTGGCAGTTGGTGGTGATCACCGATTAAGATGCACCGTTTAAGTCGAGCATACCCGTCTTCTTGTCTTTGAAGTAACATAGGAATAAACGTCTCAATTTCCAATATTTGTGCACTTTCTTCCATTAAAAGATTGTCATATTTAAATCCCAATTGTAAAAAGTCCTTCCTCTTCAAAGCTGCGTGAGTACATGTCATCGCCACGATCTTTGCTTGCTTTGTCATAAGGTGATTAGCTCGATCAACCGTTGACTTTAACAGTTCAAACGCTCGGCATTCTTCAAGCTCCTGGAACATGGTTTTAAGGTGACTAAAACAACCTTTAGCAGCCCGCATGTCATCCTCAAATGATTTCCCATTAAAAACCGGTTGCGGGGTGTTGGAAAAGAAATCAGTAAACGGAAACCGATCTTTAACATACGCGGGTTTACCTTGATTCTTATCACAATCGGCTAGAAACTGTTCCCAACGGGAGTACACATGGAGCAACCAAAAGTACCCAGCCGTCTCACAAGTGTAACCAACATCTTCTGGAAGCTGTAAAGATCTTGCAAGCCTTTCAACTTCACTTAATAATTCTAGACGTCTCACAAGCATTGCGTTGACCCTACCTTGACGACTGAAGTCAAGATCGGTTGCGAGTTCTTGCTCACCTTGACCGAGTCGAAGAAGATAACGAGCCGGTACATCTCTCTGTCACAATCAACAAAGTCAACCCATGTAGATATAACAAATAAGCTTGAATGTAAATGTGGAAAAAATATTTATGTGAAACTATACCTCCATTATTTTTTCAAAAAGGTCATTCAAAGCTTGATTTGAATGTGTGATTATTAATGTCCTTTGAGAAGGACAGTTGTGATAAAGAACATTCAATATCTGAACAGCAGTATCAGTCTTCCCGGTACCGGGTGGGCCCACTACCATTGTCAAACCTGGTTGTACACCCGAGACTATTGCCCCAACCTGCAGAAAATAATATTATAGCAAAGATATGATGATGCAACATTTTATATACAATAAAAAATATAGATCAATATAGCTAGGAACACACCTGTGTGGGGGTGAATCTAACAGAATTCTGTTTTGGCTGATCTTGAGGATATGGACCGGGATCAGGAGGCCTATATGCCTCAACAATAAGTTTTTCCTTCTCAGAAATATCCTGTGTGGCAACATCCACTGTGTTTGTGGAGGACTTCTCATTCCCAGAGAGAGCATGAGAATTTCCCTTCAGATTTCTGGGAATATTGATCCGAAATGGAGGTAGCGGATTTAGGTTTTCTGTGCCATCTGGATTTGTAAACATAACCTGAAAATAAAGATTGCTTAGTTAAAAATTCTACAACATACTCAAAAACGGACAAAAATACCCTTAACTGTGAATATTTCAATTCAATTACTAGGCCTGCAAACGAATCAAGTGTTCAGTGAACAGTTCATGAACCGTTTGAAGTTCATTCGTCAATATATGCATCTAAAAATGTTGACCCATTACAACTTAGTCTGGTTTCAATAACCTTTTAGGCCCAACACATTGTTCTACACATTACTTTTAACTGGTTTTAGCTAAATTATATTTGCTTCTCTTTGTTCAGCTATGTTCGTTTGTTGCGTTCGATTTAATGTCCATGAAAACATAAATGAAAACGAGCATGCTCATTTTCTTAACAAATGAACACGAACAAGAAAACCCTGTTCATTTAACTGTTTATGTTCAATCATTTGTTCGGTTGAAGTTAAACGAACGGACGGTTCCTTTACAAGCCTACCAATTACCTATAAACAGGTCAGCTTCAGACTTACCTAAACATTTATATTGACAAAAAAGGCAATGCTTTCGTACTAAATTATTCGGTGTATAATGTTTATCAATTTAATTATTTATTAAAACCAAAGAGTGGATAAAGAAACGTATGCATGTGTAAGATCAGTCATCCGAACCCTTTGGGACCCAAAACAAAAAATTTACCCCCTTGACCCAAACCCGTGTTCACCCACCCATTTTGCAATTGGAAGCAAACCTGATAGTCAGTAAAACATTCTCTAACATGATCAGCATCAAGAAACGTATCTTTGAAATCAACGGTCTCAAGTAAATCAGGCATATTAGTCCATTGAGCAGCGGAAGGATTACCATATCCCAAAAACACATCGTGCAACCAATCAGGAACAATGCATGTTTCATTCATGAGATCTCTAATGGACTCTAATATAGCCTTAAAATTATTCTCCTTCGGCTTCCTTCTCATCAAAATATTAAACGTACCATAAACATCCTCCGCACCTTTCTCAGCAATATCAGTAACATCCATATGATATTGTGCAGTATCAATTGCAACCGTCACAGTTCTTAGCTCACCTTTTGGTGGTTTCCATTCATCCCGTTTAATCCTTCCCGTGAAATCATTCATCAAACCGCCTTCTTCATCACGAATTTCAATAATTTCACATCCTCTCACAAATTGAAGACCGAGCTTTTGTGGGACCGATGCTTTTTCAGCCTCGTCAGCACTTAACGGCTCGAAAGACGGACGGATAGAAAGCAAAAAGAGAACATCATGTTCTTTTAACGCATTCCATTCGGATCTAATTTGTGTTCTGTAACTTGAAATGCTGAAAGTGACCTCTGCTGTTACAGATGCCGGTTTTACTTCACCAATGTTTGGTTGTTTTACTTCAGTGATTTTAAATTCTTTAATCGGCACAGCCATTCTTGACCAACCATGGAAAGCGGGTTGACCTTCATTGTTATTGTAAGCGAGGAGATGTGGGACCGCTTCTTGAATGTCTTCACGGATTTCATAAGTGGATTCAAGACGGAAGAGATTGAAGTTTCTAAGAAGATAATCATGAAGTGTTAAAAACTGTAGATTTAGCTTTGGAAGTGCTAAACAACCTTCCCCTGAGTAATTAATGCTAGGGACGAGGCTTTCGTCCCACATTATCTGTTCATTTGGATACAGTGGTAGAGCGTTTATGGCTTCTTTTTGAGACTGCTGCTTTTCAAAAAAGGAGACCATGACTTCAATAAGAAAGTCAACTCTTTCAGTCCATGGGTCATTCTTTGAAACCAACTTAAGCTGCAATAAGATAAAAACAGCATCAGACAAGCAGCAGGTTTTCCCTTATAAAGATTACAAAAAAACTAATACCCTAATCATACTTGGGCACAGAACATCACATAGTGAATATTGCAAATTATAGTCACAATAATCATATTTTAAAGTGGACAAACAGATTATATAAATAATAATTTATATAATTTACTGACCTTATTGCAGACCAAATCCCTCAATTCATCAGGAGAAAGTACAGATAATTTCTTTGAAAGATCAGCACGCTTATGTATCGCCCCAATATTAGCAAGTGCAAGTTCTTTCAACTACAAAAAAATTATGCTCATTTTTCAAAAAATTGAAAAAATAGGACCCCAGATACATGCATTCTTCACACGGATTAAAAAAGGGCATACCTTGGGTATCTTTTTAAATGAAAGAAGCTGGAAAGCCTGAAAGCGTTCATAATGGGCTTGAAGCACCTCATCATCAGTCATTTGTCTCCCTAAATTATCATCGATCTCAAAACCTTCATAGTACTGGAGCAAGTCAACCAGCTGTGCAAAAAGCTTCCCTTTTTCATGTCTATAAAGAACACTCAAATGGCATTTCGCAACCACTGCCACATCTGCAACAAGAGGTTTAAAGTATCTGTGGAACAATCAAAGAAGAAAAATAATATTAAACAAATACATTATTGACTTTGTAAAAGCTAGAAAACATTCACAAATAGTCAAATATGTCACCTCCTGGTTGGAAGCTGGCTCAAAAGATCAATCAAGAACTCCATAAACCTCTCACAATACAAGATTGAAGCTTCATTAACTTTTTCAAATCGATGTACATTAGACCCTTCATCGTCATCATAATAAAATACCTTGGAATCAAGTACCTGTATATTTAGAATACAAAGAAATTTGTCTAGCTTCCGGTATTATGCTTCTGATAATTCAATAATAATAAGAGGGGGAAAAACCATATGGCTTAAACTTTAAACAAACATCACCTCTAGAAATTCATCAATGAGATTCCTCAAGAACTTCACTTCCAGCATTACTGACATATCAAAAGATTCCCCTCGTTTCTTTGCCTCCTTGGCTTTTTTTGCAATTCTTTTCCATTTCTTGATTAAATCTGGATTAAGACAAAGCTCCATCTGAAAACAAACCAAAAAAGAATCACATGTGTATCATGACAACGAGCTTGATGAATGACAGAATATGGTGCATGAATTTACCTGAAAACGACCATAGGATAGACTATGCCAGCAATGTAAACTTGCCAATCTCATGACTTTCTTGCTGACCACATCATCTTCTAAGCTCTGTCACAAAAAAAAAACGTGAAGTGAGGCAATTATAATTTGTACCAGTGCAATCATCTAATATGACTACATTGACATTCATTATGCCAAATTTGTATCAAAAGAATATAGATGAGTTCTATATTTTACCTGGAAGGCATTAATCATGAAAAGTAGATAATTTGTCTTCTCTGCAATACTCAGACTTCTTCCCTGCATTAAATATCTAAAGTCAGCCAGTAGTCTTGACAAATATCAATGGCCACAATAAAGCAAGTCACAATGTCACATACCTCCTTCAAGCAGAGAACCCTCTCAATAAACGCCTTAAACATATCTTTTCTATCATAAAAACATATCCACGCAGCAACATTCTCACGAAACTGCACATTACAAAACAAAATTTACTTAACACATAAGTTCAACTTATAGTACACACAAACATTCTCGCTCACCTTATTACCGAGGCTCAAACCCTCACCTTCCTTAATGACCAGTATCAGTCTACCTTCTACCAAACACTTCATTTGATATCACACTCAACAAGAGTACAAAAGCATATTCTCTACTCAATTGTTATTAAACCCTACAAGCAAGTTATTATATTTCAAGAATGACCTACAAGAGTTTTATGTGTATATTGCAGGCTAGCCAACTAGATTTGGTACTTGGTAGAGGCTACCGAATTGTGCTTACATAAACTCCTTCACATTATTATGCATACAAAATTGAGTTCACTTCTCATGGAAACTATATTTGTTATACAAACCTCAACAGCACAGCATTAAGAGAAAACACCAAATTAGGGCTGCAAGCAAGCCGAATGTTCGGCAAACTATTCTTGAATTGTTCATAGAGAAGTTCGTTAATGCTTGCCCGTATAATGAACGAACGGCCATGAACAAAGAATTTTGCACGATTAACTAAATGAACGAACACGAACAAACGCCGTGTTCATTCAATTGTGTTCGCTTACTTCCATTTATGTTTCATTAAGAATTTTAGTACTTGTTAATGACTTTTCTAATCTGATCATATACATTTAAGCGAAAATATTAACTACATAACAAAAATATATATGAATATTATGTGATTAAATCATACATAAAATTAACATATGAATATGAATGTTAAACGAAACACCATCACACAACTTCGTAGCCGAACCAAACACTAACCATTTTCGTTTAACCAAATCAAACAAAACATTGTTTGTCTTCATTTTTGTTCTTGAACCGTTCACAAACAAATTCATTTCCTTAATGAACGAACACAAACAAGAATTTCCATTAGGTTAGCTGTTCATGATCCGCTTCGATCATTCACAGTTCTACAGTACACACAATTGAATCCACTTCTCCTAGAAACTAGGTTTGTTATACAAACCCTAACACTACACACATAACTAATAATATTAATATCTTCTCATTAATCATAAAAATCATAAAATGAAAAGAAACACCAACAAAGCTTTGTAGCCAGACCGAACAATTGACATTAACCATTTTCGTTTAACCAAATCAAACAAAACATTGTTTTTCTTCATTTGTGTTTGTAAACCACTCACAAACAGATTCATTTCCTTAAGAACAAACACGAACACCAACTTTCATTCAGTTATCTGTTCATGAACCGCTTCGATTCATTCACAGTTCTACATACACACAATTGAGTCCACTTCCCCTAGAAACTAGACTTGTTATACAAACCCTTACACTATACATACAATCAATAATACTAATACCTTCTCATTAATCATAAGAATCATATAATTAAAAGAAACACCAACAAAAACTTTGTAGCCGGAGTGCCGGACCGAACAGTTGACACTGACTGTTCCAAATCAAGCGAAACACTGTTTTTCTTCATTTGTGTTGTTGAACCGTTCACAAACAAGTTCATTTCCTTGACGAATAAACATGAACACGAACTTTAATTCAGTTATCAGTTCATAAACCGGTTCAATTCAGTTCATTTACAGTTCTACAGTATACAATACCCTAACAGTTCAGCAATAATAAAAACCACCTAATTGAAGAACTACACATATAAATAATTAATAACATCACTACCTTCTCATTAATTAAAAGAATAATGAACACTACATGCTCAAACAACGCCGTTAACACTAACCATTTTCGGTTAACCAAATCAAACAAAACATTGTTTGTCGTCATTTGTGTTCGTGAACCGTTCACAATCAAATTCATTTCCTTAATGAACTAACACAAACACGAACTTTCATTCAGTTACCTGTTCGTAAACTGGTTCAGTTCATTTGCATCCCTACCGTATACACAATTAAGTTAACTCCTCACGGAAACTAGACTCGTTATACAAAAGCTAACAGTTCAGCATTAACAAAAAACACCTAATTAGGGATATTAGTACCTTCTCATTAATCATAAGAATCATGGACATAACATGCTCAAACGACGCCGTATCGGGATCGAAATTCGGCCAGAGATAATTCTCCAAATACTGACTCACTTCCAGAATCATCACTCTCTGCAACGGCACCGTTCGCCTCAATCCTCCATCCTCCTTCACCACCAGCTCCGTTTCGTATATCTCCTTAACCAGATCCGCACTAAATGGAGGTTTATCGTTATTATCCGTCGATTTAGACCAGTTCGCATTGGCAATTTGAGTCAGCCGGTCACGCTGGATTTCGCCTAGGGTTATGGAGCTTGGAACAGTTGCTTCGGGTTTGGATTCCGGCGGGTGGTTGGGACCGGTGCCGGTGACCGGGTACTCGGCAACGCGGTGGCGCCGGAAGTCGAAGACTCCGGTGCCGTAGACTTTGGTCATGGCTAGGGTTTGGAATTGGGTGGATCTGAAGGTTGATTTGGGGGTTTGATAAAACCCTAGTTATACTATACCCTGGTAGTGAGGCTAATGGAGTGTTTGTTCTTTTGTAAGAGAAACAAGTCGGTTTGAGATTTAAACGGGTTGACCCGGTTTAAAAATTCTCAATCCATTGTGGGGTGTTTAACGGGTCGGATAACGGATTACTCAGTATATTTAAGATCGGAATACTTAAATTTGAAAATTTTAGGAGTCTGTCTGAATCTAACCGAATTTAATCCGTACTCTGAGAGTAACAGAATAACAATTTTTTTTTAGTTTTTGTTCAATAACATTTTTTTACACGTTTAGAATCCCATTAAATATATAAAACCGGAAAATATAAATTAGTCTTGAACATGAATTCAAAGTTCAGAGTTCAAACAATAATCTAAATTTAACTATACTATTAAAGTAAGATGATTGTTTTACATGGCACCATCCTAGAGTGTCTACATTGGATTCCACATAAGCAATTCCCTTACATATATTTTTCACCTAATTAACATTTAATTAACATTCATTAAAATGTATAGCAATTCATTAAATGCATAAAATATTTGTCCATTATTTTTCATTTAATTGTCATTCTAAAATTATATTAAGCTATTTATATAAAATTATAAAGGCTAATATTTAACCTTTTACAATTTAATATAAAATCTTCATTAATTTTATTTTATATTCATTTAAATCAATAACAAAAGTTTGACTATATAAATCAATACAATGGCTAAAATCTTGGAAAATTATTAAATGGTGAAAATCAGGACAAATCATTTATTTTTTTATATACATGTAATTCAATTTTGATACTTTAAGTTATAATTTGATTTAAATGAATATAAAATAAAAGTTATAAATACAAATTATTATATGAAATAATTGGATTTGTGTATTACATATAATAATTTTTATTTTTATTATAACTTCCATCCGTGTGAAACACGGGGTCTAACCTAGTAAACATATAAAACATACAAATACCACTAAATACATGTTATTTATTCAGATTAAACGTATATATGAATAATCCATTTTTTTTAGAATTTCATATCCAAATCCGAAATAGTTATTCGGATAGATCCAATCCGAGTATCTGAATAAGAATTCGGATCAGTTTATTTGGGTTTAGGTTTTGGTTCGGATTTCAAAATTTGTGAATACCCCTAGTTGTGTAAGTAAAAGATTGCGAAAAAGTTGATGGGTTCTAACAAAGTAAAAGATTACGTGTAGTCGAGTGACAAAGATAATGGCTTATGGCAAAGTAAGATTGAAATGTCTTTACCTGCCAGAGTCTTCTCAGGATTCATTAATTTATTTCATTTTTAATTTATTATAAGGGCGCATTCGTTTTACGGAATGGAATTGGAATCGGAATTTGTGTATGATTTGGAATTTGAAGGAATTAAATTTGGAATCTGAACATTAAAATAGGAATTGGAATTTGAAGGAATTGAAATCCAATTCCATTCATGACGCGTTCGTTTGACATGAATTGGAATCGAGAAATTTTTTTTTTAACGAAGATAACGACAGAAACATTTTAGTTTTTTTAGATTTTTTGTTTTATATTTATATTTTGTGTTATGGTTTTTTTATGAATTTTTTTAGGGGTTTTTCTATTAAGATCAAAAACCCCTCAAAAAAATGTTCAAATATAATAATAAAAAAAATCATAACTCAAAATATAAATCGAAAACAAAAAAAAAGTAAAAAAAACCAAAATATTTTGTTCATTGTTCTCGTTATTAAAAAACAAAAACACGATAAAAAATTCCAACGAATTCACTTTAAATCCTCCACGTTTTGGAAGGATTTAGAATCCCTTCATTTAAAGGAATTTGAAGGAATTGAATTCCAATTTCAATTCCTTGACAACCGAACGCACCAAAAGGAAATTAAGATTCCAATTCCAACGAAACGAACACGCCATGTCATGGGATTTTAATTCCAATTCCTTTGAATACCCACGAATTATGTGAAACGGGCGCGTTCGTTTCACGGACTTTTTTTAAAGGATTTGGAATTGGAATTGGAATGAAATGTTTGAAAATTCCTATCATGTGTTTGGTTGGTTAATATGTATTGGAATTGGAATTGGTTTCGAGCTGACACGAGTTTTCGCACTGGACGGGTTGGGTTTCGGTTTCCTTTGTTTCTTTTTAGTCGGTTTCGGAGCACAGGACGGGTTGGGTTTCGGTTTCTTTTGTTTGTTTTTGGTTGGTTACGGATTCGTTTTCGGCCTTTTGTTTCGTTGTGGTCGGTTTTTTCAGTTTCATTTATGTTCGGGTTCAATTTTTTTGTTTCGTTTTGATTGATTTTTCGGTTTCCATCAATTCGGTTCAGTTTTGGTTTGTGTTTTGTTTTCGTCGACTTTCGGTTTCGATTCATTTCTCGTTTTTTTTTTTTTTTTTTTTGTTTAAGAACGAAGGCAAAGGCGAAAACGTTTTAGTTCTTTTTTTTATATTTTTTCATTTATATTTTGAGTTACGATTTTTTTTTGAATTTTTTTGAATTTTTTTTAGGGGTTTTTATTGTTAAAAAGAAAATTCTTTATTTTCCATAACAATCCTTTAAAATAGATGGGATTTTAAGATCCTATGAAATATGGGATTTGATGGGATTTAGTTTCCATTCTCATTCTTTCATTTAATGAAACGAACATATCAAATCATGGGATTTAAAATTCCATTCCTTAGAATTTATTTCAAATCCTTGAAACGAACAGGAACTTAAGTATTAAATTTCAATCACATTACCATTCAAGTGAACTTTACATGAGCATGCTTTTCTCAATGAACTAGTGACATAGGAAAATTACTAGCCTTTGTTGTGTTTCTAGTAGAATCCGCCATCGGGTCTCTGACCCGACTAGAAGACCCGAATTTAACCGCTCAAATTCGAAACTTCGAAGTGGGGCATCATGGCGGTTGAGGCTGGCATTAGAGTCTGGCCACAACCATGTCGGTTTAGTTTCGTAACTTCGTTATTTACGCACACATAATCATAAGCATACAATAAAACAGAGTTATAAAATATGTAAACAACTCTTGTGACTATCTGTATAATATGAATGCTGTCATTAGGCAGTATTGTAAAGTTTAACATATCTCTATTGAAAAATCATATGCAGGAAAAAGCATTAGTAGGTCAATATATCATATAAATCTATAATATGACTAAAAAACAAACTTCCCTCAATCAAATATCCTCTCGCCGGTCGAAAACAATGAAAACACAAACGAACTTAAAATGCAAAGCAAACCCGGAATAAAGAACACCATCTTCCAACTATCCGGACTAGAAAGATCCGAATCCGTAGCTTTAGAAGCTTCCAGAAGCTGACCTGTCAACCCGACCCCAATAATACCTGCCAAAGTGCCAGCTGTGTTAGACACCCCCATCACAATGCCAGCATAACGAGGCGCAATATCCATATGATTCACTGCAAACCCCGCTCTCCCGAGCGCCAAAAACCCGAGAGCCAATGAAGAACAAAGTACCACACCGTCGGGCGTTCTAAAATGAGGAATCGCGATTAATGCAAAAGAAGACACTAAAAACCCAACGGTGTTTAATACCTTTCTCGTTAATGTAACCGACATTATTCGTTTGGTTATCACATGGTCGGCGATCACCCCGCCAATATTTGAAAATATAAACATGTTTAAATACGGCACCATTTTAGACGAACCCATTTCTTGAAGGCTCGACCCGAGACCTAGCTCGAAGTACGTCGGTAGCCAGTTCATTAACACGTATAACGCGTAATGAAACGTGAAATTGTTAGCAACAATAGCCCATACGGGTAAGCTAAAAAAGATTCTCCTCCACGGGATTTGGCTTTTGTCGGTTTTCGCCCTTTGACTTGGACCGTCTTTGACCGGTAACAACGACTCACCGAACCCAGACGCAGCAGCTTTCGGATGCTGCGAGCGTGGCGGGTCGGTAGCGAACTTAAACCATAACAAAGACCACATGCCACCTAACCCTGCTTCGGCTAGAAACACGGATTGTGGGCCCTGAAACTTAACCAGACTAGGTAACAAAAGCATAACCATGGCTGCACCTACGTACATTCCAGATGTGGTTAACGAAACGGATCTTGACCGTTCATGTGGTGGGACCCACTGGGCTAAAACGGTGTGAATAGATGGGAAAATGAAGCCTTGTGCGACTCCCACAAGTAACCGGGCTATTATTAAGGTAATGACTCGGTTTGGGTCAAGTGGTACTAAAGCACAAGTTAGAGACCATAATATAAACGAGAAAAGTAAGACCCGTCTACCGCCTATTTTTTGAGCCACCCAGCCACCGGGAACTTGTGATAACGCATAACCGTAATAGAATGTTGAAAGTATGGTGCCTTTGCTTGATTGGCTTACGTTTTCAGCATCAGCAGCAACTGTGTATGCGATTGAGAACCCAACACGCTCGATGTAGCATACCGAGGTGCAAATGAAGGTTAAAATGACGATTAAATATCGTGTTGGAAACGTTGCAATGCCCATTTTTGTAATCATTTCTTGATGTAATTTCATATGTTATAAAGATTCATACTCATTTCACTGTCAAAATCATGTCAAGCCATACGACATCCGATGCACCTGAACAAACATATCATTCAAATATTAATCTTTTCTCTTAGAAAGTGTCCAAATTTGATATTTTATGTTTCTTGTAGGCCGGTATACGAACTGAATGAACACGAACAAGGGCATGTTCGTGTTGGTTCATTTAACTTTAAACGAGTGCGAATGTGAACACGAACAGTTAATCGAACAAACATTTGTGTTCATGTTCGTTCTTTTAAAAAATGAACATGCTCGTGTTCGTTTACTTTTCTTCTTTAAAAATTAAACGAACACGAACAGTTAATCAAACAAATACTGTGTTCATGTCCGTTCGTTTAAAAAATGAACATTTTTGTTTGTTAAAAATCTAAACAAACACGAGCAGTCATCGAACAAATATTTGTGTTTCATATCCATTCGTTTAAAAATGAACATGTTCGTGTTCGTTTATGTTCGTTCCATAAAATCTAAACGAACAGTTCACAAACATAACTGAACAAGAATAAGATATCAGGGGCCTAGGGGGTTAGTCTAATATATAAATTACAAACAATATTTAACTATTTGCTAAATATTTAAACGAACGTAAAAAAAAGGACATAAACGAACATTCACAAAGCATGTGTTCATGTTCGTTCATTTAATTAAAAAAAACAAAAAATTTTGTTCATGTTAATTCGTTTGTTAAATAAACCAACTTCCCATTGTACGGTTCACGAACAATTCACTTCCCATTGTACAGTTCACGAACAATTCACTTAACCTTCCGTTCGTTTACGGCCCTAGTTTCTCGAGCCAAAAATGTAAACTTTTAACTTAAAACAATTACAAAACGAATCACTTCAATAGTTCTATCATTACCCCCCTTTCAATTAAGCCAACAAAATCCAAATCAACAACAATTACCACAAATTTCTTAAACCCATCAGTAAATTTATAATTCCGTTAATCGTTTAATAATAACTATATTATTAAATTCGACATCTAAAATTAGAAGATGTTTAATATTTAACCTAATTTGTCAAAAACAGTTAAAACCCATTACACATAGCACCAACTGCTATACGATCACATAACATTAAAACAAAAGGATCAATGTAGTATTGCGGCGGTGATTAAACACGTAACTGACGGATCGGGTTACCTTAAATTGGATGTCGGAAACTGGGTTTTGCAAGTGTAGATCGGAGGTTGTTTATTGTGGGAATATGTGGAGAGTTGGTTAATGAATTGGATTGGTGAGAAGTGGAAATTGGGGGTTGGGTAGAAAGAAATAATTTTGACGAATGGGTTTTGTGTTTTGTGTTTTGTGTTTGTGTTTGTGTGTGTTTACTGTTTAGAGTTTTACAGATGATAAGGGAAGTAGTCAAAGATCGAAAGTCAACTTTTGGATCTGAAGCACGAGTACAATACATGTGCTGGTTTGCCACGTCACATGTGTGCATTATGCAAAAGTAATCGGGGCAAGTTCACGAGTCGAGCAGGGTGGAGTTGCCTCGAGCTCTAAATTAATTGAGATAGCTCGAGTTTGATTTTGAAGTTAAATGAGCCTAAGATCGAGCCATGACCCGAGCCGAGCTTGGGATGAGTTTGGCTCAATTACAAAAATGAACCAACTCGGCTCAGGTTGTTTCAAATCAAGTTTTTTTAACTTTGGAGTTTTTATCGAGCGAGTTGCGAGCTTTTTTAACAGCCCTAAAAGTAATACAGACGATGGATCACCATGTCAATAAACGGTACACACAGAAATTTTTAAAAGATGACGAAAGTCATGACACACAACAATAGTTCTATGTTATGATAGATCGATAGGCATCTTCTCTAAATGGTTATGGCTGCGAATAGCAGACAATGTTTTTCTATATTTTATCATTTTTTTTCCTTACTTTTTTGTTTTGTTTAGTGGTTCATTGAAATGATGTAGTAGTTTGTTAATGTTTAGTAGATATATTCTCTTCGTTGTAAACAACCAACAAAGAGAATCAATGATATTTAGATGTTCTCAAAAGTTATCATGGCACACTAAATTTTCGTTCGATACTCTTTAGCCTAACCTTTCCATTTTAGTTTCTTTTTTTGTTCATATTATATCCCAACTAAAAAGGAGCATAATTTTTCGCATTTTTCGTTGTGCGTAATTGAATTTCAGCATTTCCATTGTGCCTAATCGTTGCATTTTGTCTGCATAATCTTTATACGCCATCTCTCTGTAAGTATTCTTTTGCGCAAAATTTTTATTTATTTTACCCCTTTAATTTGGTATCTAAACGACTATGGCTTCGAAAAACAACAAACTCATACCAGTTGGGTTTGACGGATTTCTGAACCAGGTTTTATATCTTTTACTGTATACGAAAATCATGCAAGCCATTTTTCACTTCATTAGAACAAATACGCACAAAAGCATAGAAAACTATAAGGCAAATGAAAACTTTAATAAAAATACGATCCTATGTTGGAATCATAACCTAAGGGAAGTCAAGCAAACACTCATCATCATCATTATCATCGTACTCGGTAAATCCTACCAATAGCAAAGCTATGGTAGGGTCCGATGAGGGTAAGATGTAGACAACCTTACTTCTACCCCGTAGGGATAGAGAGGCTGCTTCCAGCGAGACCCCTGGCTCGATAGTAGTTTTGCATCAAGCCTTGGATATAAGGCACATAACACTCAACCACCGGGACACCGGCCAATTGGTGCGTGTACCCTTGTCTTTCAGCTATCAACGCCACCACATAATGCATGATTAACCTTCTGCCATATTTAACGTTATTTTCACGAGATTAGTAAAACAACGTCAAAATGAATGCAATTTCACTTTTGCCCACCCGAGGGTTCACACATACATGTATTATATGGGCGCACCGCAAGCAGTGCAATCAAGCAAACACTAATCATGCAATTTAATATCTTGATATCTTTCCAACGAGACTCCATATCAAACGAAGGATGGCCTTGTGTGTAGACTTCACACTTTAAATAATGGGATTTTCCACCACGTCCACGTCCCTCGTACTTGAGAACCCATCTATGTAAACTTTAATGTTATTTCGTTCAACATCGTGGATAACATTTATATGAAACCATTTATATATAATTTAGAAACAATCATGGATCCCTATAATAGAAAAGGCTGGTATTATATAGTCTAACCATTTCAGTTATATAGCAGTTAACCAAAACATTTGCTTGGTGCACGCTCGTCTCGTCCCACAAGGCACATATCCATATGCTTCAAACTGCCAAACACCCGAAGAGTAGTCATAACACTTCAAACAAGATAAACAAAATGAAACTATTTATCAATCTATTTGGAGTGAGTGTATATATAGTTAACACGTGCATCAAAATAAAGAGAAAAGATTTAATTGAATGCGAATCTCGTAGCGTGCACACGCATTGCTTGTGAACTCCTTTGGAGAAACGGTATCTTTGCGAGTGGAACATCGTAAGGCTTTTAGATTTCAAAATTAGAGTGATTAAGTGGTTGTGATACAACCCTAGGGTGGTATCGATTGTTTCACACCCCCATGGTAAGGCATATGAAAAGAGAGACACATAAAATGCATTGCTCAAAAGAAAAGATATAGGAGAATTCATTTTCTCTTAGCTCTTTAGATGGATATGGGTATGGTGATATATCTGTTGGATTTTATGGACCGATTCGGTTAAGTCAAGGCGGCTGACCGAGTTATGATCCGCGAGAGTTACACCTTGGGTAACGAGCATAACACACGCTTAAGTTAGTTAACCGATAATGACTTGTAATAACGAGATGGTCATATTCAAGGACTGAACTTTGGAGTTGGAGACGGGTGTTTGGTGGACCGATTAGGATTATCTAGTTTATTAATAATAAACCAGTTAACCTAATCATAAGATAAGTTTTTATCAAAAACTCTAGCCACCAAAAGGCTTTGGCTCTCTCTCCCTCTCCACCCCACAGTAGCCGGCCACCCTACCCGCCGGAGACCGGCAGCCACCGCCTCCGCTACTGTGCGTCGCTGCTATTGTCGTTGCTGTCTTGTGCCGCCGCCGCTGTCCACTGCCTTGCAGCCACCGCGACACCGCCACTGCTGTCGGCTGTCTCCAAGCACCGCCACCACCGGTTCTCGTCTCGTTTGGTCACCTAGCGAAGTTCGATATCCCTCGGTGTCTCAACCAGTTATTTATTAACAGAGGTAAAATTAAATATTGTCGGCTTGATTTATATTTAATTTGGTTGTTAATATTTGTACACGTATTGTTTGTAACCGAATCCCGTGAAGTTCCATAAAAATGATGATTACTCGTTTTGTTTATTCCACTGCGTTGATAATAATTAATGTGATTAATAATAATAAAACTTTTATTAAAACCGTGTTTAATTGTTAAACCGTTGACTGATCACCGCCGAAACCCAACAATCTTATCATTTAAAACTTTTATATAGTTTTATAAAATATTGTTTCTTGTTTGGTGGATATTCCCCAATAATGTAATATAGTGTTTACTCCAAATTGTCACACCCCAACCTAAGACGGAAATGTCGGGGCATGATCCGATTGCTCACAGCTCAAAGATACTATCATGAATATATATGACAATATCTAATTAATTATTTTATTCAAAGAATACAAACAATATTCAGATACAACAAAACATTTCAAGTAAATAAAGTATAATAGGTTTAAATCCATGTTTGTATTCGTTAAACCTAAGGTCTTTCTAAATGTCCATACTTCAATTTCAAGCAGCCTGCATATGTGTAGAAGGCAGAGTTTGTCAACATAAAGTTGAGTGAGAATATCACCAGTTTTGCATGTCAATATAAATAAGCATAACGTGAGAAAAACGGTAAATGTAATCAAACCATAAACAAGTATGTAGACCGTTGCCAAGCGAATCGGGCGTTGGTAAGTAGCTTAAGCACCCAATACATGGGAATACGTTGGAACCCTCCGAGTATACGAATGAATGAATATTAACACAATATGCGAATGAATGAATATTAACACAAGTAAGCATGTAACACGTATATTTGATTAAGTCACTCACAATTACACGTATGTATTTGTTTGATTTATATATATATATATATATAGTATAAAATACGGATAGGTACGCATATGTCCCTAAAACGTTTAAAAAAATTGAGTAAAATAGGGGAATGATAAACTCACCTTAGACTAATGGCAAACGAATATAAATATGAATAAGCGAGCTAATGAATAAGCGAATCGTCCACTACATCTCAAATGATATAAACAATTCAGAATCTGATATTTTAGGATATGATAATATAAATAAAAACGAAGTCGTTGCCGCTGGAATCACTCCAAACGAACGATTAGAACTCAAGTTATGTTTGTTTTAAGATTTAAGCGAGCCAGTACTGACCAGAATCCGAACAGCTAGTCGGAAGTCGGGTTTTGGTCAGTAGCCTTAAAATTCGTTACGAGAATAAAAGTCTTCTGGACCGAACGTTGAATCCGACCAGAAGTATGAGAAAACATAAAGTCAAATTAGTTGTCTATTTTGCCCTTTAACGAGTTTTAAACGATTTGACCAGTCAACACCCTTCAACCACCGAAATTTATTAAAGGTTATTGACTAAAGGATGTATATGAATGATTTCTATGTTTAAAACTTACCCGAAAAGTGAAAGAATCAAGAGATATGACGAGTCAATGATCCACATGCATGCAAAGTCAAACGTTTAAGAGTACGTCTTCAACCAAATAAGCAAAAACCGAGATGAATAATGATGAACAGAGGGTAGGATGGCTGGATAAGATATATTAGGGTATGAGGAAATTTGTGGCAGGAGAATTATGATGTATTTATATAGAGATCACAAAAACGAACCATATTTAGTATATTCACTCGTTTAGGAAATCGAATCGAGTTTTAATGATCAAATCAATAATATAATTAGTAAATTTCGTTATTAATCAAGGGGTTAAGTATATGGACATGTATTTTAGTTATATTAGTTTTCTTGGACCTTAATTCACTTGATTTATGCAAAAAATAAGCGATTTCGGGCCAAAAACGAACTATGAATCAATAATAAACGAAACGAGCTGTGCAGGTAGCCCATGGCGCCGCGTGGTGGGCCTAGGCCACCCCACCACATGGTGCTCCGGCCAAAAGGAGGAGAATTCCACAAAATGTCATATTTGGTCTTTGTTGTTTGATTATTGGTCAATTAATGAACTTGTAAATGCATAGTTTAAGATTTGAACAATATATAAAGTATAAGGGGCCTAAAGTGAACATAGGAACTTAATTACTTATAGTTATTTGATTTCAATAATAGTAAAGGTCTAAAAATGTTTCGGGTCAGGTTAAACGTAAACGAATACGGTTTAGAAAAATCCGAAATGTTACACAAACTGCCTTATAAACATTCGAAACAAACAATTAATTTAGTAAAAGATAGAAGAGCGCATGTGAAGAAACACGGATCCAATCGTATTAGGATTAGATCTATATTTCTATTGGGTAAGGGTTGACGAGTGAGTTTAGATTAATATGAGCCAAAAGTGAAGCTAGATCCGGATTTATGCCCTGCAAAACAACCCACCGTGAGCTCGTTACAGGAAGGACATGATGGGGTCTTTCCGTAACCAGCCTCCGGCGTGAGAGAAAGAAAGTACTAAGTGATAGATGTAATATGAGAATTGCGAATGATAAGCTCATGATGATTAAGAGAGTATTTATAGCCGGAGGTGAGGGAATATGTTTGGTAGAGTTGTTAATGTCCTGAAGAATCTTCCTCTTGCCTGTAACATTCGTTACTTTTCAAACCCGAAAACCTGACCCATTTAAATTTTCGGTTTTTGTTTATAATTTGCAAGAGTTAGTTATTGCGTTACTTCACTGCCATTTAACTAGTTATCTCGTTTATTTACGTGTCCTGTGCAGGGGCGAGGCTTCTCAAGCCCCCCCCCCCCCCCCCCCCCCCCCCCCGCCCCCCCTCAGTTTATTCATTTTCATCCAAAAATTTTAGCCTGACCAAGCGTCGCCACTGGTAAGAATGATTGGGGCAGCGTGGTGTGCACCATCATGCGTACATGGCTATGACATGATTGAATGACGCCTCTATAATACATAGCCTAATCAACTGCAACCAAAAGGAAAACTCATCTCTTTTAAATTATTGTTCTGTTCAGTATTTTTGTTGTCCATAAACTGATCTTTTTTATTAGTTAAGTTAATTAAAAACAAAAAAAATGAGCTAACTAATATACAAATTTTAGTTGAATCCTGAAACAATAAATACTATCATAGTTAATGATTATTATTTCTGAACGTGACGTTGCAACAAAACTGTTAAAAGACAAGAAAATATTGATTATTAAATTAAATAAACATAAGCTATAATTCTTAAACTCATACTAAAATATGAAAAAAAAGAAGCTATTGCATAACTATTCAATCTCTAGTTCATGTTCCCATCTGGCTCCATCCACAATCGTTTTATAGTCCAAATCGTCCAAAATAAGTATAAATCTTTTTGTATGACCGTCACAAAATTGTAGGTGGATTAGACAATCATTCTAATTCTCAAGTTTTCACAACAATTTGCGGCAGTCCATCTAAAGGATGACTCAACAACAAAGTTTTGACAACAATGCCATAACATGCCAAACGAAGATTTATCCTTATCTTGCACGATTTGGCCTATAAAAGGACAAGATGCCACGTCCAAGATAATCACACACACAAAAAGCCTTGTTCCTTGTGTTCATGAGCAAACTTCAAATAGAAGAAATGTGTTTTGATCCTTAAGAAAGTTCTGACCAAAATACACGAGCGTTTTGACGTAATAAACACATTTTTTATATAAACAAGGGCTCAAATTGTTGTTTATAATTAAATTTGGTAAGAAGTATAGTTTCATATTAAAGAGTAATGCTGAAAGTTAATAAAACTTTATGTTTAACCGTTATTTACGACGTGCCTCGTACATTTGCTCGACGTCAATGACATTTCGTTGTACGCCACTAAAGCTGGTTAGACATTGCATTATATATATATATATATATATATATATATATATATATTGTTGGGTTTTAACAAGATTATCAAAGTGATAAAATCCCAATTTTATCAAAAACGCAGCGGAAATAAGTTTTAAATCTTGTTAATTTGATATGTATAAAACCTATTTTACACATGCGAAACCCAAGCCCGGATCCAAATACGAAGTACATACTATCAAACACATGCATGTCACTATAAGTCCATGCATGTCAAGACTACCTTTCAAGATGACAAATCCGGGTGAAGAAGGAGATGATGGAAGGGCAAGAACTTCAAAGGAAAGGTCCTCAAACTTGCATACCCCAAGCCTCCGACAATACACCACTTTTAGCTAGGATTTTCACTTGAAAAACTGCTCTTCCTTGCATTTGATCTTGGCCGAATCCAAGAGAGAAGAGAGGAAGAGTTGAGAGTTTTTTTTTGTGTCTTGTGTTATCTTTTTAAAATTATGTTGTGAGAGAGAGATGAAAGAGTTATGAAAGGCACCTTCCAAGGCAACCAATCAATCCTCTTGCATGTACCCACTAAGTCTTGAATAATAATAAAATAATACAAGAAGAGGGAGAGAGGGGGGGGGGCCCTTTCTTATTATTATTATTATTATTATTATTATTATTATTATTTCCAACTTTCCAAATATGTATTGTATTGTGTTATACACACATATATTGTGTTATACACAACAATAACATATTATAGGTAACATGCTTAACATATTGTTATTTAACCCTTTAAAACACAATATGGAATGCTCTTTCTCAAAGTATAAATCATCCATATGATTTATTTATTTCACAAGTACATTTTATTTAGAAACCCCTTTCTAAATAACTCAAGTGTTAATATTCATTTGTTATGATCATATCATATATAAACAAATATTATTGGTGTTTGTCTAGCTTGTTATTGGGTATGACCTGACTTGGATCATGACATACTAGCCACATCAATTATAATATGTGTCTTGGGCATACAGAGTCTAACAATCTCCCACTTGCACAAGATACATAAAAAATTGACGCAAGCAGCAAATACCGCCTAACTACGGTTTACTATCCCTAATACGCATGACTAAGTGCCATTCAATAACATCATCCCCTTCAAGTCCCTTACTTGAAATGATTTAGGTACATCTATCATTTATCCTTTTGTCTCAGATGTCATGTCAAATCCAGAGACACAGAGTGATCATTCTCTGTTGATTTAACTTACAGGCCTTAGACATCTCACTCTCAACGAATAAGAGGGACAAATCCCCTCTTAACTACATACGTCTCTCACAATCACCTTGTACCAGACCTGATCTTAGCCTTATGTACTGTCATGTTTCAGAGCAGCGAAGAACTAAGTCAAAGCACAATATTCGGTGAATATCAAGACCCAATATGTATCTCAGGTCGGAGGATACGATGATATTCGCCTTTACTCAAATTTACTTATGATCAATCACAAGGATTCCATGTAGTAATATTTGAGAGCTGGTCAATCCAATATTTATATCACATAAATATCTATGAACCTTAGCAGCAACCCTTGCTCTATATTCATATCCCATGAATATCCATCAATCCAAGTTCATAATAGTCTTACCTTCATATTTGCTCCCACAAATATGAGAGACTATGGACATTTAGAATAAGTAACTTATTCAAGGATTTAAACAAGCTAAAATGGAACATAACTCAAAATGTCATAATCATAAACCATAATCATATGAATGAGTCAAAATAACAATTGTTCCGATATCTAAATACAAAATTCGATCATATCCAATCACTAGAATATCGAAGTCCTAAGGCACAAGTATGACCCTCATGTTTTGGCCTTTCAAGGAGCTTCGTGAGTGGATACGCAATGTTTTGATCGGTGTGAACTTTGCGAATACATATCTTTCCCTTTTCAACTTCATCCCTTATGTAGTTGAACCTCCACTCAATATGCCTCGTCTTTTGATGTGCACGAGGTTCCTTGATTTGCGCAATCGCACTCTCGTTGTCATAAAAGATCTCTAGAGGGTCCTGAGTGGTACGGACTACCCCTAGGTCGGCAATGAGTTTTCTAACCCACGCAGCTTCTTGAGCTGCCAATGAGGCGGCGATGTATTCCGATTCCGTGGTGGACAAAGCTACCACATCTTGTTTTGAGCTCTTCCAAGAGACTGCCCACCATTCATAATGAAAACATATCCTGATTGTGATCTAGAATCATCTCGATCGGTTTAGAAACTTGCATTCATGTAACCCTTTACAACGAGTTCCTCCTCACCCGAACCGTATATTAGAAACATATCCTTAGTCCTTCTAAGGTATTTCAATATACTCTTAACCGCCACCCAATGGCTACTTCTCGGATTATGTTGGAATCTACTTGTCATGCTTAAAGCGCATGACACATCCGGTCTAGTGCATACCATTGCATACATGATGGATCCAATAGCCGATGCGTATGGGATTCCATTCATTTTCTCTTGCTCATCCTTTGAGCTTGGACATGGAGATGCACTCAATATTGTTCCTCTTTGAATAGGTACCAAACCTTTCTTAGAGTTCTCCATCTTGAACCTCTTCAAGATTTTGTCAATGTATGCACTTTGGTTTAAACCTATCAACCGCCTTGATCTATCCCTATAGATCTTTATTCTCAAAATATAGGCGGCTTCACCAAGATCCTTGATAGCAAAACAACTTCCAAGCCATGCTTTTACCCCTTCCATTGTTGGAATGTCATTCCCAAATAGTAGTATGTCATCAACATACAATACTAAGATGGTAATGATGCTCCCACTAGCTTTCTTATACACACAAGCTTCATCACCATTCTTGATGAATCCAAATTTCTTAACTTCTTCATCAAAACGGTGATTCCAACTTCTAGATGCTTGTTTCAATCCATAGATTGATTTCTTTAACTTGCATACTTTATTAGGATGTTGTGGATCGACAAAACCTTCGGGTTGAACCATGTAGACATCTTCCTCAAGATGCCCATTTAGGAAAGCGGTTTTGACATCCATTTGCCATATCTCATAGTCATAATGTGCGGCTATGGCAAACAATATTCTAATAGACATTAGCATTGCTACGGGAGAAAAAGTTTCATCATAGTCAACCCCTTGAGTTTGAGTGAAACCTTTTGCTACAAGTCTAGCTTTATAAGTATCCAATTTTCCATGCATATCGGTTTTCTTCTTGAAAACCCACTTACTTCCAACCGGTTTGGAATTAAGAGGTGGTACAACCAAATCCCATACTTGGTTGTCATGCATGGATTGCATCTCAACGTTCATGGCTTCAAGCCATTTGTCACAATCGGATTGTGACATTGCATCACGGTATGTGGTGGGTTCATCCGAATCTACCACATAGCATCCATCCATGAAGAAACCATATCTTTCGGGTGGATGACTAATTCAACCGGATTTGCGAACGTTTTGTGTGTCTTGATCAACCATTTGATCATTCTCAACAACCTCTTGTTGAGTGCTAGTATCAACCAAACGTGTATCGGCTTGTGGTTCTCGATACTCCTCGAGTTCCACCGTTCTACTAGTACCTTCCATAAGGAACTTAGTTTCCAAGAACTCGGCCTTTCGAGCAACAAATACCTTTTGCTCGGTTGGGTTGTAGAAATAATATCCCATAGAGTCCTTGGGATATCCTACAAAGATACACTTAGTGGATCGACTTTCAAGTTTGTTTTGGGTGTTGTTCTTGACATAAGCCTCACAACCCCATACCTTTAAATATGATAATGATGGAGCCCTTCGATTCCATATTTCAAAAGGTGTTTTGTCCACTTTCTTGGTTGGGGCCATATTTAAAATACGGGCCGCGGAGAGCAAAGCGAAACCCCAAAATGATAGAGGCAATGTGCTTCTAGCCATCATAGATCGAACCAAATCCAATAGAGTTCGATTCCTCCTTTCGGACACACCATTATGTTGTGGTGTTCCGGGTGGAGTAAGTTGTGAGATGATCCCACAACTTCTAAGATGATCTTGGAAAGCATCACTTAGGTATTCACTTCCTCTATCCAAACGAAGTACTTTGATGGTTTTATCGAGTTGATTTTGTACTTCATTTTGGAAGACTTTGAACATTTCAAAGGCTTCATCTTTGTGTCTTAACAAGTACACATACCCATAACGGCTATAATCGTCGATAAATGTAATGAAGTATCTTTCACCATTCCTTGTCATTGCCTTAAAGGGACCACATACATCCGAATGTATGATACCCAATAAGTCTTTTGCACCTTCATTTGTTCCACTAAAGGGGTCCTCGGTCATCTTTCCAAGTAAACAAGACTCACACTTATCAAATGAATCATCTTCACTTGATTCCAAAAGACCATTCTTTTGAAGTGTATGTATGCGATCTTTGTTTATATGACCAAGGCGACAATGCCAAAGATAAGTCTTACTCAAATCCATTTTGAGTTTCTTGGTGCTTGATTGGTACAACATGTTATCAAAGGATGTGTTATCATGAACTAATTCATAAATGCCATTAGACAGCATTGCTTTAAAATAAAAGACATTATTCATGAAAACACAAATACCATTGTCTACAAACATAAAATCAAACCCATATTGTCTTAACAAAGAAACAGAGATAATGTTCCTAGTTAAACTAGGAGCATACAAAATGTCTTTCAAAATAACTTCCAAACCATTTAGAAGCTTCAATGTGTAGTCTCCTCGGGCTTCGACAACAAACTTTGCTCCGTTGCCCATGAAGAGACTAATATCTCCTTTCTTGAATCCTTCATTTCCCTTAAACCCCTGCAAATATGAGTTCCACATCCGGTATCCAATACCCATGTGTTTGAGGAAATAAGATTAAGATCAATATGAATCATGAAAGTTGTACCCGAGGTTTGCGCCGCATCCCTCTTAGCTTTCAACTCTTTTGAGACGGGTTGGACAATTACTTATCCAATGCCTAATATCCCCACATCCAAAGCATGGATCCTCCGAGCTAACCTTTAGCTTCTTTGGTTTGGGTGGTTCCACTTTAGCCTTTCCCTTGAACTTGCCCTTGACTTGTCCCTTACCCTTGGCAACCTTTGCCTTGGGTTCCGGGTGATGCCTCTTCTTATTGCCTCCCTTATTGATCGTGAGAATGGGTAAAACCTTTTTACCCATTCCCGTCTCGGCCGTCTTGAGCATTGTATGAAGCTCACCAATGCTCTTGTCCCACCCATTCATGTTATAATTCATAACAAATGTCTCAAACTTTTTAGTTAAGCCATTTAGGATCAAATTCGTGGCTAACTCGTTTGAGACGCGACAATTAAGGCGCTCGAGACGATCAATGTGACTTTTCATCTTAAGTACATAAGATGAGACCGATTGGGTTTCTTCCATACGACATGCATGAAGCGCTCGAACCGTTTTGAAGCGTTCCACCCTAGCTTGTGTAAGGAACATTTCCTTAAGTTGGGTGATCATGTCGTATGCCCCATGAAGTTCAAAATCCTTTTGAATCTCGGGAATCATAGTTCCCAACATGAGGCAAGAAACTTGCACCAAATCCTCATTGTGCTTAACCCAATTGTTATGGTCTTAGGCATCGTCAATGCTAGGTTCATCGGGAATAGGATCTTCTAATACGTAGTATTTCTTTTCTTGCTTGAGAACGATTCTCAAGTTTCGATACCAATCCATAAAGTGTGTATAGTTTAGACGATCCTTGTCGAGAATAGATCTTAGTGATAGGTTGTTTACGGGTGGAATAATAACGTTAGGTGGATTGTTGATTGCGACCATCTACAAATATAACAAAGCTCAATTTTAGTATTTTCAATATCAATTATTTTAATCGTTAATACTCTTTTATGTCTCCAAGACAATTAATGATTAAAATCTAGAACCCAACGTTACATTCAAATAGTAGTTAGGCGACCTTTATCCTACTATTTAAATTAACAAGGTAGTCAACGTTTGACGATTGCAACCCTTTGCAACTTCTAGTTTTATGGGATCGGTTAAACATCTTATGTTTAGTCGGCATGTTTAATCCCATCAACACCATTGTACGCCATGCTTCGGTGACCCTATTCACATGGTTTCCAATTTAAGTCGTCCTACTTACAAACACGTGTGAGTTTACACATACAAGTGGTTAGGTGACCTTTATCCCACAAATATGGCAAGCCCACCTCAAACTCACAAGTTTCCTCTAACGCGGTTAGGTGACCTTTATCCCACACCGAGTTCCCAAGTGATTCGAGTGTTGTATAAAAGGATGGTGTTCAACTTATTTTATAAAAGGGATTTTAGTTTTCAAAATTCTAGATTGGAAAACCTTTTATGTACCTTTCATTTGCATGCATTCAAATGTATGGTACTTAGTTGAAAAACCCATTTTCAAAGTTCCTATTAATAGAACCCATTTTATTATGAAATCATTAGTCTTTAATAAAACCAATTTTTATTACCTAACGATTTCTAAGGAACCAATTTTATGCTAGTTGTTGATTTTAAGTTGTTAGCAAACCACATTGCAATAACACAAACTAAAGTAAATCAACCATGCAAGCATAAAACATACACAACCACAAGTTCATAACCATAGCCTTCTAATGTTGACCACACTTGTTGACCGAAGACAAGTGTGTCAAAAGGTCTCTCCTAAGGGACTCAAAAGGACACGAGCTTGTGTCGGTGAACTCCCACTTGTTCCCGCATCCAAATGCTCCAAGTGTTCACCCCCGTGTTGTGGTCTCCTTCATTTTATTTGGGACTCCTTCCTTGCATCTTCTTTTACAAAATATATCCTAATACATTTTTCTAGTAAAAGAAAAGCATCTAATCTCCTTATTATTACAAATCAATTGAAATGAATAAATAGATTACAAACCCAAATAAATATTACAACCATATCGAATGAACAAACAAGCATTTGAATGAACAAACAATCAACACAAACATTCAACCAAACACAAGGCCATGGCTAGGTTATGAACATCCAATACATATCCATATATGCATTAATACAAGACCCAAAATGGTTCCCCTTGACCCTTGAAACTTTCGGCCAAAACAAACAAAAACCGAAAGTTCCGGGTTTTGTCCAAACAACACAATCAATCATCCAAATGACTTAGTTTTTCAAGATTACCACATGCATGTAAAGTATAACCTTGAAAAACCATGGGTTAACCAAAACCCCTAAAATTTTCGGCCATATGGTAAAACCCCACCATAAACCCGAAAATTTTTGGGTCTAATGAAGCATGCATCCGTATAAGTGGCTCTTGATGCCATTGTTGGGTTTTAACAAGATTATCAAAGTGATAAAATCCCAATTTTACCAAAAACGCAGCGGAAATAAGTTTTAAATCTTGTTAATTTGATATGTATAGAACCTATTTTACACATGCAAAACCCAAGCCTGGATCCAAATACGAAATACATACTATCAAACACATGCATGTCACTATAAGTCCATGCATGTCAAGACTACCTTTCAAGATGACAAATCCGGGTGAAGAAGGAGATGATGGAAGGGCAAGAACTTCAAAGGGAAGGTCCTCAAGCTTGCATACCCCAAGCCTCCGACAATACAAAACTCCTCTTCCTTGCCTTTGATCTTGGCCGAATCCAAGAGAGAAGAGAGGAAGAGTTGAGAGAGTTTTTTTTTTGTCTCATGTGTTATCTTTTTAAAATTATGTTGAGAAAGAGAGAGATGAAAGAGTTATGAAAGGCACCTCCCAAGGCAACCAATCAATCCTCTTGCATGTACCTACTAATTCTTGAATAATAATAAAATAATACAAGAAGAGGGAGAGAGGGGGGCTCCTTCCTTTCTTCTTATTATTATTTCCAACTTTTCAAATATGTATTGCATTGTGTTATATAACTTGTATTGTGTTATACACACATATATTGTGTTATACACAACAATAACATATTATAGGTAATATGCTTAACATATTGTTATTTAATCCCTTTAAACAACAATATGGAATGCTCTTTCTCAAAGTATAAATCATCCATATGATTTATTTATTTCACAAGTATATTTTATTTAGAAACCCCTTTCCAAATAACTTAAGTGTTAATATTCATTTGTTATGATCATATCATATATAAACAAATATTATTGGTGTTTGTCTAGCTTGTTATTGGGTATGACCCGACTTGGATCATGACATACTAGCCACATCAATTATAATATGTGTTTGAGCATACCGAGTCCAACACATATATATATATGTATATATATATATAGGAGAAGTATAGTTTGAAAACCCTCTTGAGTTGAGAAAACCCTATGTAACATCGTTTTTTTGTTACATGTAATATATGTTGTAACATTTAATATAAAACATCGAAAACATAAAAAAAATGTTTTGCTATTTTTTTTACATTTTTTTAGTAATTTTTATATATGTTTCAGGAGAGAGAAAATGTAAATACACTTTTACATTTTTTATTAACTTTAATTGTGGACCATAAGATTTAATCTTTAATTAAAAACATGTGGTCGAGAATGAGTTTCTAAAGTTTTTCACAACTCAAGTGGGTTTTTATTCTAACCTAACCCTATATATATATATATATATATATATATAGGGAAGGGTTAAAATGAAAACCCTTCCCACTTATGAAAACCTTATAAACCCTTTAATGACCATTGATCCAATCTCATCTATGGATAAGAATTAAAGTGTGATTTATGGATGATGAAAAAAAGTTAAATAACATATAAAAGTACGACAAAGGTAATTTGAAATGAAAATGTTGTTTTATCTCTCTTCTTTTTTGTAATAATAACCAGACTTTAGTTTCCAAGAAACTTTTGTGTAGTTCTTTAGTTTTTTTTTAGAAATGTATAATTTAACAAATAAAATATTAGTAGATTATATAATTATATTAAATAAAATGTATAATTATAGTAATTTGAAACTTTTCATTCTTTACTGTATTCTTTTAACATATTTCTTTATATTGATATTGTTTAGTTTTAAAATTTATATAGAGACATGATTTCATTTATTATAGTTTAGTATTAACTAAACGAATATATATTAAATCATTAAAAAGATAATAAGTAACTTGTAAATAATGTATGTATGTAACTTGCTTGTTACACATTTATAACTTAATAAAATCAAATACTATATATGAAAAACATTGTTACGTAAATAACATATTACTAAATAACGTCACATATATAGCACATACAAATTACATATATTAAACTATGTTAACTTATTTTAATAAAAAAATTTACATATATAAAATATGTAAACTTAATTTGAATACTTTAACATATATTAAAATATGTAAACATATATAAAAATATGTAAACTTATATAAAAAGTATGTTAAAATATGTAAACTTATTTTAATAGAAAAAATTTACATATAGTAAATATGTAAACTTATTTATATAAAAATAAGACAGAATTACAAATTTTGTCCTTTAAAATAAGACGAATTACGGTTCGTGTCCTTTTCTAAGTTTCCTTGCAGGCGGTGTACTTTAAATTTTTTTTTCCTACAAGTTTTGTCCTTTACGCTAACTGGGTTAGAAAAAGTCAGTTAAGTATGACATGTGCCAAACATGTGATGGGCATAATTGTAATTTTAATAGGGGAATGTATTATATATATTTTCTTTTCTTTCTCTCTTCTTTCTCTCTAAGCCACCACCATCACCATAAATTCCGGCCACCACCGCTACTCTCACCGATTCCGGCAACCTCGTCCTCCGAAACGACACCGTTTCAATCTGGACTACCTTCGATAACCCCACAGAATTTTGATTTTATTGACCCGATGGACCGACGGAGAGGATGCTATTAAACACAGATAACCGACAATTGCCAACCATGACTGACAATTGCCAACCATGACTGACCACCAAGGTTCCGAAACGGAGCCGACGATAGACGACGACCAACCCACCACCACGCCATCGTCACCTAGGGTTTGGAAAGGGAATCCGGAAAAGGTAAATCCGCCCACCAAACCACACCACCGCCACATACGTTTCCCAAAATAGTAATACCGGTGTCCACATCTATAGGTAATACCGGTGACAGGGTGGTAATATCGATCATAACCCTGCAACATATACGACCGACAATGAGATTCTTCCTTTTCAAATATTCTTCTAGAGAAACCAAAAGTCCCTCATCAATGTCAAATTATCCAATAATTGCAAAATAGAACTTTGCAGATAACGAAACCGAACCTTTAGGAGAGAAACGAAACATTCCAATTCAATTTGAGACACCACAGTTCCAATCCGACAACGGTAGACGAACTACATGATGAGGGACTTTTCGAACCACAGTTCCCCACAGAAGTTTTGACCGGGGGAGTATAGTATCGGTGGGGTTATCGAAGGTAGTCCAGATTGAAACGGTGTCGTTTCGGAGGACGAGGTTGCCGGAATCGGTGAGAGTAGCGGTGGTGGCCGGAATTTATGGTGATGGTGGTGGCTTAGAGAGAAAGAAGAGAGAAAGAAAAGAAAATATATATAATACATTCCCCTATTAAAATTACAATTATGCCCATCACATGTTTGGCACATGTCATACTTAACTGACTTTTTCTAACCCAGTTAGCGTAAAGGACAAAACTTGTAGGAAAAAAAAGTTTAAAGTACACCGCCTGCAAGGAAACTTAGAAAAGGACACGAACCATAATTCGTCTTATTTTAAAGGAAAAAATTTGTAATTCTGTCTAAAAATAATTTACATATAGTAAACTTGTTGACGGAACCCAAGAAAATAAAACTCAATGAAGAATTTAAGACCAGATTAGAGGTTTTGGCCATACATATACTTTCAACAGAAATAATATTATAATAATGAACATCTTGTAAAACTTTAGGTGTCAAGTCATGGTACAAAAGTAGCATATCAAATCTATGTGTAAGTCTAATAAAGGTGGCTGGCTATAAGGTGAAATGTTCAATTACAAAACACTCTCTTGTTAAAAAGATAGTATAAGTGAAAAAGTTATATGTGACAAGATATTGACTACATATTGAGTTTTTAGAGTTTTCTTAAGTGAGATGGGTTTTTAATTTATACTTACCTGATATATATATATATATATATATATATATATGAGTTCAAATAAAAATAAAGAGTTTCCTAGAAATGGTAAGAATCACTATATTTTTGACATTTGTCATTAAAATATATGGTAAAAGAATAATTCTAGAAAACTATGTCGGTTATAATGGTGAAAAAGTAATTCTAGAAAACTATATTGATTTTTGGTAATTTTAAATCTACCATTGATTAACATGATCTAATGGCTATGATTTATTCATAGTTTTCTTAGAAAACTATCTCCTTTTATTTTAACCCACCCCTATATATATATATATATCTATAATCTATATATATATAAACGAAAACCCTAAAATCCTACGTGTTGCGATGTGGTCGCTCCCCCTTTTTATGTAAGCCACCAGATTGCTTGATTTTTAAATGGAGGTCTCTCATTGATTTAACCCAAATTCATAGGTATGGGTCTTACCAAAACCAGATAGCTCTTAAATGGGTTATAACATCTCATTAAATTAAAAATTAATCTTATCAATTATTTAATATAAAAATCCTATAAAATAGGGATATACTAAAATTTAATATTCAATTTAAAAAGAAGAAGATATTATCTATAATTAATAAACAATTTTATAGTAAAAAACATAAGTGGGTCATGGGTTACCAAATCCAGATAGCTTTTAAACGGGTTATAACATGTCGTTTATTTATAAAACCCTTTCATCATCAAATCCTAAGTATATTATTAACTTTCTTACGATAAAGAAAATTAAAATCCAAAAAATAAATATTAAAAAAAAAATGTAAAAAAACCCATTCTCTCAAGCCATCAGATTGCTTTATTTGTAAATGAAGGCTTCTTAGGCATTTGACCCGAATTCACGGGTAAATGTCTCACCAAACCCAGATAGCTCTTAAACGGGTTATAACATCTCATTAAATTAAAAATTAATCTCATCAAATATTTGATATGATAATCCTATAAAATAGGGATATGCTAAAAATTAATATCCTATTTTATTTAAAAAAAGATATTATTTATAATTAAGAAACAATTTTATAATAAAGAAAATAAATGGGTAATGGGTATCACCAAACCCAGATAGCTTTTAAGCCGAATTATAACATATCATTTATTTGTGAAACCATTTCATCATTAAACTCAAGTATATTAATTATTAACTTTCTTATAATAAATAAAATTAAAATCCAAATATACATATATAAATATTAAAAACGAATAATGTAAAACAACCCCCGTAATACGGGGGATAAAATAATATATATAAAAATGAATAATTAATATATTTGAGGTTTGATAATAAAATGGTTTCATAAATAAATGATATGTTATAATCCGGTTTAAAAGCTATCTGGGTTTGGTAATACCCATTACCCGTTTATTTTCTTTATTATAAAAACGTTTCGTTATTATAAATAATATATATTTTTTAAATAAAATAGGATATTAATTTTTAGTATATCCCTATTTTATAGGATTTTCATATCAAATATTTGATTAGATTAATTTTTAGTATAATGAGATGTTATAGCCCGTTTAAGAGCTAGATGGGTTTGGTGAAACCTTTACCCGTGAATTTGGGTTAAATACGTGAGAAGCCTTCATTTACAAATAAAGCAATATGATGGCTTTAGAGAATGGTTGTTTTACATTTTTCGTTTTTTAATATTTATTTTGTTTGGATTTTAATTTTTTTATTGTAAGAAAGTTAAAATATAGTTAGGGTTTGATGATGAAAAAGTTTCATAAATAAATGTTATGTTATAACCCGTTTACAAGCTATCTGGATTTGATAACCCATGACCAGCTTATGGTTTTTACTATAAAATTGTTTATTAATTATAAATAATATATATTTTTTTAAATTGGATATTAAATTTTAGTATATCCCTATTTTATAGGAATTTCATATCAAATAATTGGTAAGATTTAATTTTTAATTTAATGAGATGTTATAACCCGTTTAAGAGATATCTGGTTTTGGTAAGACCCATACCCATGAATTTGGGTTAAATCAATAAGAGGTCTCAATTTAAAAATTAAGCAAGGGGGAGCGACCACATCGCGACACGTAGGATTTTAGGGGTTTCGTTTATATATATTATAGATTACTAGATTTTATCCCCCGTATTACAAGGGTTGTTTTACATTATTTATTTTTAATATTTTTATATGTATATTTGGATTTTAATTTTATTTATTGTAAGAAAGTTAATAATTAATATACTTGATGTTTGATGATAAAATGGTTTCACAAATAAATGATATGTTATAATCCGATTTAAAAGCTATCTGGGTTTGGTGATACCCATTACCCGTTTATTTTCTTTATTATAAAATTGTTTTTTAATTATAAATAATATCTTTTTTTAAATAAAATAGGATATTAATTTTTAGTATATCCCTATTTTATAGGATTTTCAAATCAAATATTTTATGAGATTAATTTTTAATATAATGAGATGCTATAACACATTTAAGAGCTATCTGGGTTTGGTGAGACCTTTACCCGTGAATTCAGGTCAATGCGTGAGAAACCTTCATTTACAAATAAAGCAATCTGATGGCTTGAGAGAATGGTTGTTTTACATTTTTTGTTTTTTAATATTTATTTTTTTAATTTTAATTTTCTTTATTATAAGAAAGTTAATAATATACTTATAGTTAGATGATGAAAGGGTTTCATAAATAAATGATATGTTATAACCCGTTTAAAAGCTATCTGGATCTGGTGACTCATGACCCGTTTAGGTTTTTTACTATAAAATTGTTTATTAATTATAAATAATATTTTTTCTTTTTAAATTAGATATTAAATTTTAATATATCTCTATTCTATTGGATTTTCATATCAAATAATTGGTAAGATTAATTTTTAATTTAATGAGATGTTATAACCCGTTTAAGAGCTATCTGGTTTTCGTAAGACCCATACCCATGAATTTGGGTTAAATTAATGAGAGGTCTCCATTTAAAAATCAAGCAATCTGTTGGCTTCCATAAAAGGGGAGAGCGACCACATCGTGACACGTAGGATTTCAGGGGTTTCGTTTGTATATATATATATATTATATATATATATGTGTGTGTATATATAGGGGATGGATCTTGTAAGAAGTGATGTTACAGCGAGAAGTGCGAGAAGTGAATCTCATCCATTGATTTTATTTGATCAATGGTCATTACTCAAAATGGCACTCTTGTAATTTATTTTTACCATTTTAATGAACTTTAATACCAAAAACCATCATTAAAAACAATTGTGTAACTCATAATTACTTAACTAGTTAATTAAATATTCCCATTAAAGCCAAAACTAATTTTTTTCTTTTGAAAATCATTTAATATTTTTGGCTTACTATCATTTTGAAGGCTTACAAATGTTTTATCTAATTTTATGGATGATGAATATCTTATAATTTGCAGGTGTACAGTGAAGAAACTGGTAAAAATCTCTTTTATCCATATGAAGTGTAGGTACGTGCGTACACACAAACTTACGTAGGTACGCACATCCCTACGTGTGTACGCTCATACATACGCACATACACACATACATACATAGGTGCGTACCTACCTACGTCCCTATGTGCGGATATACCTACATGCCTACATACGTACGTTCCTACGTGCGTAGGTACCTACGTGCCTACGTATGTACATGCCTATGTAATTATATAAATACATACATTCATAAAGTGTATGGCGTACCTATGAGTTTCATATAATTGGAATATACATGATAATTTCGATAATTTTGTAATAGTTATTAAAAATTCATGTAAGATATATGTGTCATCTAACAAACAAAATAAAGTAAATACATGTTAATATTCAAATAAAATTTAAGTTACAATATTTTGTTTTGTAACTTACTAATAGTATTTAATAGTTACCATAAAAAGAAAGTGTTCACTTGACTAACATGCCCTTATAATTAATAATTAAATAAATAAGAAGAAAAATTATGATTGGTTCTGATCACTTCTCGCACTTCTCGCCCTAAAAATACTTCTGAAAAGAATCAAATCCTATATATATATATATATATATATATATATATATATATATATATATATATATATATAGGAGATGGATCAAATACAAATAAAAAACCCGTACTAAACGTACGAATCAAAGAATTGAACTATGACAATTTTGTAATTAAAAGAATCTCTCATCATTCACCTATAACATTCGCTCCCACATCTATTATGTAATTTATTTACAGATCAACCTCTCCTTCCCTAATTTCTCAATTCTTCATCGTATCATCTACCCACAACTCGTTATTTGATGAAATCGATTGGGTTATATGATTCAATGAAAATAGAATTCAATCTTCAAAAAATATAGCATCACTTTTTTAAGGGGTTTAGGTGAAATCAACCAAATTAATCAATTGAAATAACATATGAAGATGAATCAACAGGAATTAAGAGTGTGTGAAATCAATTAAACAAGATTTGTACAAACTCAAATCAATTAGAATTAGGAATTAATTGATTTTGATGGTTGAAGAGATAATACGTATATACTTTGAATATGTAATTTCAAGTAGAGTAATTTTTAATTTCAAGTAGAGTATTTTTAAATTTCACTTAGAGTAATTTTCAATTTCAAATAGTGTAATTTTCAATTTCAAGTGGTGTAATTTTAAATTTATGTGTTATTTTTAATTTTTAAGTAGAGTAATTTGTATTACAAGTAGAGTAATAAACTTATATAAGTAGAGTGATTAATGTAACTACATATTCAGACTTTATTTTGTTTAACAAGAACAATTCCTACTTTTGTTGCTATTCTTGAATTTGTATTACTTTAGATTTTTTTATCCAGGTTTACAAAGGAGATAGCCTTCACTTCAATTTGATAACGATGTCATCAGCAATATCAATCAAATTTTTGTAGTTACTGGATAATATTCGCACCACCATTTTTTACAAATTCGTTGATTTAAAGCCTTTTAAAACAGATTGAAACAATACAAGATTTGCCAATCAACTTTGTAGTTACTGACTAATCTTTGAACCAACATGAGTTTGAATAAGGCTATTTGAGGAAGAATAAGTAGATACAATAATTACTCTACTAACAAAATAATTACTTTAGTTGAAACAAGTAGTGTAATTTAATTACACTACATAGTTTACAAATAGAGTAATTCTAGTAGTGTAGACTAAGTGTTATTGAGTTATCGGGTAATTGCACTACAAACATGATTTTCACTTATTTACAAAAATGTCACCGCCTCCACTTTGTTTTAGTTCGCATGTTTAGTATAAATATTTAATTTGTATGATAACCTTCCCATATATATATATATATGTATATATATATAGGGGAGGGTAAACGTACAAATGAAATTAACATGCTAAACATGAGAATCAAGTAGAGTAATTATATATACAAGTAGAGTAATTATGTAATTACACCATAGAGTAATTACGTAATTACTCTATGGTGTAATTACATAATTACTCTACTTGTATATATAATTACTCTACTTGATTCTCACGTTTAGCACGTTAATTTTATTTTTGTGTGTGTGTGTGTGTGTATATATATACACGCGCTAATGTTGAAATAAATGCGTATTTTCAGTTCATTTGTCAAACATATATTATATAGACAAAACATCAAAACTAGTTCTTTATGTTTGCCCATTTTTTCAGTAGACGTCCTTTCGCAAACTTAATGGCATAAAACATCCTTTATGCTCAAAAAGTCTATCACGTTATGTCCTTTGGTCCTAACCCAGTTAACTTTTCTTGTTAAATTCGGTCATGTGCCAGGCACATGAGGGTAGTATTGTAAATTTACTTATCCCTTTATAAAACAATTAGAAATTTAAAATTAAAAAAAATTAAATACATTTAAAGAAATAAAATTCTCTCTCTCTCTCTCACTTTCATCCACCACCACCACCACCACCACACACACACACTCTCTCTCTCAACCTCCACACCACCTGCCGCCACTAGAAACATCACCTGCCCTATCAGCTTCCGCCTGTCTCTCCACACCACCGCTTACATACAGCTTCCGCTTGTCTCTCCCCTCTCTATCAGCCGCCGCCACCACCCCTTTCCTTCCATCGGAATCCCAACCCCAAGTGTAGTCTCTGCCGGAACCCTAACCCCAAGTTCCGTGCAGAGTCTCCGACGAGGCGGTGGCCGACGAACCCGCTGTGCTGTGTTTCCGGCAAGTGTCAGGGTTTGTTACCCAAGAAGAATTATAATTTTCGCTTCTTATTGTTGAAGAAACCCTAATTGATTAACCCTATTGTGTTGTCGTTCAGATCTTGTTCGAAGCCCTAATCAACGCCGACACCATCTCTGTTCAGATCTAGTTCGAAGTCAAATTGAAGCCATAACCCAACCCAGGAAGAGTCAGTGTTCAGATTTAGTTGTTTTACACCCTAGTCGCATGAAAATCAACCAAACAGTTGGCTTGGGGAATTTTATTCAGATGTTTGGCGGCAACGGTTGACGATGGTGGTGGTGGTGGCACGACAGTTGATGATTGCTGTGGTGGTGGCTGGTGACATGGTGGCTATGATGGTGAGAGAGAAAGAAGATGAAAGAGAACAGATTGATGGAGAGTAAGGAAGATGAAATAAATATGTAAATGTACAATACTACCCTCATGTGCCTGGCACATGACCGAATTTAACGAGAAAAGTTAATTGGGTTAGGACCAAAGGACATAACGAGATAGAGTTTTTGAGCATAAAGGATGTTTTATGCCATTAAGTTTGCGAAAAGACGTCTACTGAAAAAACGTGCAAACATAAAGGACTAGTTTTGATGCTTTGTCTATTATATAAATACTCAAATCCGTTGGTTGATTTGTTTTGTTTGTGTTACATGTTATAAATTTAGGATAATGGATTTGGGCAGTCTATTGAACTCTTGGCCGTCTGTGGGCTAAAACGAGTGCTGCTGATTGGTCTTAGTTTGGGTTGGCTCAACAACCATTGTGTTTTGGATGGATTCGCACATACAACTATACAAGGAAGTACTAGAAGTTGTTTGAAAAAAATTTATTCAGTATCATCTAATTTCCTCATCACCTTCTCAACCTTTTCACCTTTTTCATTCACATTTGTCTTCATCTTTTGAATCAGAATGCATTGTGTATTAAGTTCTTGGTTCTTTTAGTTTTTATTACGTATTTCTTGATTGGATATGTTCTTGATTCATTGTATTTTGGATTTGTAATAATCAGTTTGAAGTAATAAGAGTTGGAATTCTAGACCTTTTGCTCAATTTTTTTAATGGTTAAAATTTAAGACGGTGTCAATAACGTAACTAATAAAATTAGGCTATGTATGATTGAGGTGTGAAATGGAAAAGTATAATGTTGAACTTTTTTTTTATTATTGAATAAAGTTTTACACTTTTTTAAAAATAATTAACGACAAATGTTACTCATATTACATACGCTAATAAATCTATTACTAGCGGGCTAACTCCACATTAGCTTTTCTAAAGTGAATTCCTGTTATATACTTTGTTGGAATTATGGACCAATTCGGGTAAGTTAATAGGACCAACCGGGTTATGACCCGTGAGAGTTACACCGTGAGGTAACGAACTATTAACCCGCTTAAGTTAGTTAATCGAGTTAGACACTTTAATGAGATAAAAATTACATGGAGCGGGCTTTAGAGTAAGAATTGGACTTGTTGGCCAATTAGGTTTATAACTAATGAGATTAGTTAAACCTAATAGGAGGCTATATAAATATATGATGTTTTAATAACCTGACAACTAATCCTAACAAGTCCATCTCATCCTTCCTCCATCCAACAGCCGGCCACCTGCTTCACCGCCGCCATCACTGCCGGAGCCTGACCAGCCACCACCGCCTGTCCGCCACCGCCTGCCGGTGCCACCGCTTGTCCGCAGCCTGTCGCCGCCTACAACCGCTGCCATACACCACCACCGCTGCCGTTGCCGTTGTGCACTGCCACCGTTGGTCGTTGATCTCGTTGTGTCACCTAGCTCGGTTCGTTTGCCTTCGGTGTCTCAACTGGTTATTTATTAACTGAGGTAAACTTAAACATATTGTTAGTTTATAATTATATATTTAATGTCTTGACTCGTACTCATATTGTCTGTAACCGGATCCTGTCGGGTTTAGTTTTCGGTGCTGATTAATTATATATTCCGCTGCGTATAATTAATAATTAATACAATTAATTATTATTTGTCACGTTTGTTGAACCGGATTTAATAAACAAAATTTTAACTGATCACCACTGAAACCCAACAGTGGTATTAGAACCTTGGTTACAACATACTAGTCGAATCCGGCATTTTCACCGGTTCTACATCATAAACTTCAAGGTAGTTGACGTTTATGATCTAGATAAAATGTTAGGCCAATTTTAGTTTGGTCAAAATTTTATTTATTTTGTTTGACCAAAATATTGCCCGATTTATTTTTCGTTGAATATGTAAATTTGGCCCGACCTTGTTTGTTTAGTTGAATGATTTTTTTTGGCCATGTGGATGGTTCAAAAGTTGTATTTAGTTTTCGATTTTATTTTATGGTTTTTGGCCACCTTGATGGTTCAAAATTGTAATAAATAGGGTTTAGTTTTTCATTACTTGTATTAGTGTAATGAAGAAGACCCGAATGAAACCGAGGACGAGCTCATGGAGTTCTTGAAGTCAATGGGAGTTACCAAGATGACGGGATGCACCAAAAGTCCATCCTTGTGGTTGTTTTGTGTTGTGACCCCTTGACCCGATTGATCTTGCTAATAGGCTCTAGCAAGATCAATCACTAATCTTGGCCATTTAAGATTTACATATTCTGTTTGCTATTTTTGTTGCTTGCTTGATTATAATAGGATTATAATACCACCAACCTAATACCAAATATATTAAAATAAATTAACCAATCAAGTTTTGCAAAATTAAACTAAATTTAATTTTCCATAACTAATAACTTAATAGGTAAAACTATTAACTTAAAATTGGTTGGTATTATCGCGACAAACTTAGTTTTAATAGGTTATATAAAACTAAGTGTCATGAGAGAATGAAAGGGTTCATCAAGTTGGCTCGATCAATAAAGTAAAACTGGACTTTTACTCTATTCGGTAATATTTAAAATTAATCTCAATTTAAATCAATAGTCTATGCCATCCTACTATAAGTCACACTTGAGGCATACTGCGAAACTTCAAGTGTTTGGAGCTACAGCACCGCACTTGATTTCTAGCCTATTCCTTCAAGGTGAAAGGGTTTCGTTGACACATCCGACTCTTTCACAAGTGACTATACTAGGGCGACTATTACTTTACTCTCTTGTTACGTGCTACAGCTGTCTGGAGACGAATGTGGGCATAAATGAGGCTAAACATATCTGCTTAGGCAAATGTTGTCTTAATAGACCTCATAAACGAGAGTTGTGCTCTATTCACAATTGGCAATCGTTGTCTGTCTGCCTAACCACTTACTAATGTTGTGTGCTACAGCTGCCATTAGTAACTGGAAGCCAGATTCTCAAGTTCCTATTTACTAATGTCATTGGGTCATTAATAATATGATTAAAACATCGAAAATACTAATAAAATTTACTTTTGCTTAATTGAACAGATGTCTACTGATAATAACTCCTCATTCACCCTCAAGGCTATCCTTGAGAAAGAAAAGTTGAACGGCATCAACTTTCTTGAGTGGCACCGCAACTTGGGACTTGTTCTCAAGATGGCAAAGAAGCACTATGTTCTCGATGGACCTGTTCCAACCGAGCCTGAAAACAATACTACTGATGCCAGGAGGGTTCTTGACAAACATATGGACGACTCTGCTGAAGTCGCCTGTATCATGCTAGCCACCATGTCTTACGAGCTTGCTAAAGGCTTGGAAGATTTTGGTGCCTATGAGATGCTTGAGCAACTCAAGGTCATGTTCCAGAAACAAGCCCGTCAAGAACGCTATGACACCATGAAGCAGCTTATCAGCTGCAGAATGGAACAGGGATCACCTGTTAGTGCGCATGTCGTCAAGATGAAAGGGTACATCGAACAACTAAGGAAACTTGATTATCCCTTGTCAGATGAAATGCCAGCGGATTTCATCCTGAACACTCTTCCCAGCTCTTACGACCAGTTCGTAATGAATTTCAATATGAATGGCTGGGTGAAGACAGTGCCGGAGCTTCATGGAATGCTCAAGACGGCTGAGATGAATATTCCCGCTAAAAACAATCAAGTTCTTATGGTTCGATCTGCTGGTGTCGTCAAGCCTAAACCCAAGAACCGGGGTCATAACGGTAAAGGCAAGAAAAAGGTTACTGTTGCTGCCAGGTCTTCCACCAACACTAACAAAGGTGTTGCAAAGGTACCACCGCCGCCTCCTGAGGAGCGCCAGTGCTACAAGTGCAACAAAATGGGACACTGGAAACGTAATTGTCCCGACTACCTTGCTGAGCTGACAAGGCAAAGGACCAATGGTGAAAGCTCCTCTAAAGGTATTTCTATTTACGTTATTGAACTTTTCACTGTCTCTAGCAACACATGGGTATTTGATACCGGATGTGGTTACCACATCGTTAATGTCTTGCAGGAGCTTGAAAACTGGAAGAAACTAAAACAGGGCAGCATGGAACTCATCATTGGTGATGGGAAGAGACTCCCAGTTCTTGCAACTGGCACATATCGTTTTGCTTGTCCGTCTGGCCTTGTAGTTACTTTGGATAACTGTTTGTTTGCACCTAGTTTGACCAGAAACATTATTTCAGTTTCTTTACTATTTGAAAAAGGATTTAAGTACGTTTTTAATAGTATTGCTATTTCTGCCTACTTGAATGATATTTTTATTTTGAGGCTAAACCTCGAAATGATATTTATGAGGTTGATGTTCAAATAAACAATAATGTATATAATCTTTCTAAACGTATCAGATCTGGCATCAATGATACATTTCTATGGCATTGCTAACTTGGCCACATAAGCAAGGCACGAGTTAAGAGACTCCAATCTGAAGAGATTTTTGAATCCACAGGACCAGACTCTTTTGATGACTGCGAATCCTGCTTAGCTGGCAAACTCGCCAAAGGCTCCTTCACTCATAAGAATGAACGAGCAAAGGATCTGCTGAGAATCATACATACTGATGTATGCGGTCCTTAAAGAACCATGTCTAGGAATCATGAAAGATACTTCGTTTCTTTTATTGACGATTACAGTCGATATGCCTATGTGTATCTCATGAAACACAAGAATGAAACCTTTGAAAAGTTCAAAGAGTTTCAAAACGAAGTGGAAAACCAACTCGGGAAAACTATTAAAATGCTTCGATCGGATCGAGGCGGAGAGTATCTCAGCTCAGAATTCATACATCATCTAAAAGAGCGTGGAATTGTTTCACAACTCACTCCACCCGGCACACCCCAACACAATGGCGTGAGCGAGAGGAGAAATCGAACCTTGCTAAACATGGTCAGATTGATGATGTGTAAAACTAACTTGCCTCACTCCTTTTGGAGCGTTGCCCTTTTGACCGCCGCCCGCATTGTCAATCTGGATCCAACTAAAAAGGTAAGCAAAATCCCATATGAGATATGGCATGGGCGAAAACCCAATTTGTCTTTCCTTAGAGTATGGGGATTTGATGCTTATGTCACTAGTGATTCTGACGATAAGCTCGATCCTCGCGGCGTAAAAGTTGTTTTCGTCGGATACTATAACCAAAGCGGATATTATTTCTTCCATCCTGATACAAATGTGATTTCTATCAAAAGGAAGGGCAACTTTCTCGAGAAGGAAATTCTCGATCGAGGATCTGGAGATAATATTGTCGATCTTGAAGAAATTCAAAAACTACAAACTACCGCTGAGGAAGTTGGAACGTCTGATCAACAAGTTGTTGTTGCTGATACATCGGACATGAATACAAGCGTTCGCAGAAGTAATAGGACTCACGTACCAAACTCTAAATACCTGTGGCGTCTAGATGGTCCCGAGGTCCTCTTAGTAGCCGAGTCAAGCGATGAACATACTAATTACAAATATGATATCTTAGATCCGGAATCTGAGAAATGGCAAGATGCCATGAACGCCGAGATGCAATCTATGCGTGACAATCAAGTCTGGAACTTGGTTGAGCTACCTCCCGAGTGTCGGGCAGTAGGGAGCAAGTGGATTTTCAAGAAGAAACCGACATGTATTGAAATGTACAGACTTATAAAGCACGGCTAGTCGCGAAAGGTTTTACTCAAACTCATGGTATTGACTATATGATGAAACCTTCTCGCCCGTTACTATGATTAAGTCGATAAGGATATTACTTGCCATAGCCGCGTACTATGACTACAAGATATGGCAAATGGATGTCAAAACTGCTTTTTTTAATGGACATCTTTCTGAAGATGTCTATATGGTTCAGCCTGAAGGTTTTGTTGATCCTAAATATCCTAACAGGATGTGCAAACTGAATTTATGGACTTAAACAGGCATCTCGCAGTTGGAATCTTCATTTGATGAGAAAATCAAAGGGTTTGGTTTTGCCAAAATTGAAGATGAGCCTTGTGTTTACAGAAAGGCTAGTGGGAGCACTATATCATTCCTTATCCTGTATGTGGATGATATACTAATCATTGGAAACAACATCCCTATGCTTAAGGAAGTTAAGAACTGGTTGGGCTCTTGTTTCGCAATGAAAGATCTTGGTGAAGCTGCTTATATTCTAGGAATTAAGATCTACCGAGATAGGTCTAAGCGGCTTCTAGGGCTGAGTCAAAGTACGTACATAGACAAAGTAATGGCACGCTTCTCTATGGATAACTCCAAGAAAGGAGCTCTCCCCATGGCTAAAGGAACCGTGTTGAACAAATCGCAATCTCCGGTAACGGACATTGAAACTAAGCAAATGCAAGCGATTCCATATGCTTCAGCGATTGGTTCTATAATGTATGCTATGTTATCTACTAGACCTGACGTCTCGTATGCACTGAGCATGACTAGTCGTTTTCAGCAGAACCCTGGCATTGCCCACTGGACTGCTGTGAAGAACATTCTGAGGTACCTGAAAAGGACGAAAGACATGTTCTTAGTGTTTGGAGGAGTGGAAGAAGAGCTCACTATAAGGTGTTACACTGATGCTAGCTTCCAGACTGACCGAGATGATTCTCGCTCATAATCTGCTTGGATGAAGAAATTCATAGCCCACCTCGATATGGTTCCAAGCTTTCAGAAACCAATCGACGTAATCCGTGATAACACAGGAGCCATTGCTCAAGCCAAAGAGCTCAGATCTCATCACAGGGCCAAGCACATTCTAAGTAAGTTCCACTATATACGAGATATACTGGAATGAGGAGACATCATAATAAGCAAAGAAGACACAAATCAAAACCTAGCTGATCCATTCACTAAAACTGATGACTCAGGACAAGCATGATCATCACAGAGATGCTATCGGTCTTAGATTAGCTAGTAGTTTGTTTTGATTTAGTATTTGGATGTGTGAACATCTCAAACAGTTATACTTTCTTTTTTGATTTAATGGTTAAATGCAAATGTTGAATAATATAACTGTGTTCGGTTTTAATACGTTTAATCCGTGAATATTGCATTCTAAATTATCCGTAGTCGGTCAGACTCGTGGGAACGACTCTGAATTAAGACTATTCTGACTTTGGACTCAAGGAGTTGACTTCCAAACTTATAGACCTCATTATGAATGACGTTGGATGAAACTCGCATCAAATCATCTTCATGGATCTTAGTCATAAGATGTTTTGATACTGGTATACTCATTTAGTATCCTTAAACCTGAGATACATATTAGAACTTTCGTTTACTAAAGGTTATTCTTTGATCGGTGTCAACCGCTGTCGCGTAACTGCCAGCTATAAAGGCATTGGTTAGGAATGATCTGAAGTTCAGTGGGAGTTGTATGTATTCAAGATGGGATTCTGTACTCTTACATGATATGTAACAGTTAAACATCTTGGCGCCCTCGTTGATTCAAACTGGTAAAGTGTGAGGCCTCACCCAAACTAACTGTGTGTTTGATTGGACCACTTTGATTCTTGATTGAGAACTATAATGATTGAACGCCATATGAGATTGAACCTGACCCATGTCTCATTGTTCAATTGATGTCTTATACAGAAAGGATAGATGACAACGATTACCATGGATTTGTTATCTTGCAATAGTGTATTCCAAGATTATTTTGGTTAATGAATTTAAAATGTTATAACCTGTTGGAGGCAGCTATGTGTAGCTAGAGCACCGCTGGCTATCAGTATTGAGTAACTTGACCAGAAACCGTCCAAGTGGGAGACTGTTGGAATTATGGACCAATTCGGGTAAGTTAATAGGACCAACCGGGTTATGACCCGTGAGAGTTACACCGTGAGGTAACGAACTATTAACCCGCTTAAGTTAGTTAATCGAGTTAGACACTTTAATGAGATAAAAATTACATGGAGCGGGCTTTAGAGTAAGAATTGGACTTGTTGGCCAATTAGGTTTATAACTAATGAGATTAGTTAAACCTAATAGGAGGCTATATAAATATATGATGTTTTAATAACCTGACAACTAATCCTAATAAGTCCATCTCATCCTTCCTCCATCCAACAGCCGACCACCTGCTTCACCGCCGCCATCACTGCCGGAGCCTGACCAGCCACCGCCGCCTGTCCGCCACCGCCTGCCGGTGCCACCGCTTGTCCGCAGCCTGCCGCCGCCTACAACCGCTGCCATACACCACCACCGCTGCCGTTGCCGTCGTGCACCGCCACCGTTGGTCGTTGATCTCGTTGTGTCACCTAGCTCGGTTCGTTAACCTTCGGTGTCTCAACCGATTATTAATTAACCGAGGTAAACTTAAATATATTGTTAGTTTATAATTATATATTTAATGTTTTGACTCGTACTCGTATTGTCTGTAACCGGATCCTGTCGGGTTTAGTTTTCGGTGCTGATTAATTATATATTCCGCTGCATATAATTATTAATTAATATGATTAATTATTATTTGTCGCGTTTATTGAACCGGATTTAATAAATAAAATTTTAACTGATCACCACTGAAACCCAACATACTTAATTATTGAAGAAGATAAAATCTTAATTATATTTTCTTTTATGTAAGTATAGTATTGCTATAATTTTCTTTAAATGATATTAAAGGTTGAGAATTATTTATATGTGTTGTGCAATATTCATTTGTTAATTATAAGGATTTATGATTACACACATACTAGCTTTTAGCCCACGTGGTACGTGGATTACTTTTAGTTTTTTTTTTTAAATCTTATTGTGAATATATATTTTTCTTGCAATGTGTTTAGGTATTAAAATTAAAGGTTACATGAATGTTTAAAGTATGCTAAGTTCATAGTTAGAGTTAAAGTTTAGTTTGTTTGTTTTATTTATATTTGTATGGAATTGTTACGGTTGCTTTGTGATACGGGACATATATGTTGTTTAATGGATCACCTCAAATAGGCTCTCATGGATCTATCAATTAATACATTTTGTTGTTTGAGATTTTAATTTTGTTTTAGATGGTGCATTGGGCTTTGATTCAATTCATGGATTTGAATTTCCCAAGCCTAAGTTCACTCTCACATTTATCTCAAACGGGCTAGTCGAATATATTGTTTTCTTGATGTATGTGTTTTCATTTCATTTTGTGAAGAGTTATTATATTTTTTTTATTTCTATGAAAGTTTAGCTCGAGGTTTTCTTGTATGTTTGTATAGGCTTGTTATATTGGCTTTTGTTGACACGATAAATTCACATTCACATCTATCTGAAACGGGTAAGCCAAATATTTGGTTTTGTTCTTGTCTACGGTTTAAGCTAATTATAAAGAGAATTATTATAATTTTTTACTTCTATGAGGCTGTATGCTATGGTGGGGGGCTTCGAAGCTCGTTCACAGCGCCACGTCAGCGTCACGTGGGCACTGGAGGCATCGAAGCCCTAAGGCATAATGCCCCTCTATAGTGAGGGGGGCTTCGAAGCCCGACATTTTTTCTTTTTTTTTCATAAAACAAAAAAAACCAATACAATAATATATAATACAATAATTAAAAAAATGCAATAATACTAAAATACAAAATAAAAATAAAAACCTTACAAATAAAAATAAAAAAACATACAAATAAAAAAATAAAAATATAACTAATGTTCGTCGTCGTCGTCGTCGTCGTCCTCGTTTGCATATTTGGCCAATATCTTTGCTTTTCTCTTTTCCATCACCGTCCGCGACACATGATTTAGATGCGATAGATCTTTTGAGATGAGCTCGAATTCCTTTTGTTTCTTTAGCTCCAAGTGCATCACTTTGTATTCCGCAAGCATCGCCTTTCTTTCTTCGTGAATTTTCATAAGGCCCTCCTGTTTTTGTTTTTTAATGTTGGCAATCTCGGCTAGCCTCAGCTCCAAGTTTTCAAGAAGCGAGCTCATGTCGGAACTCTTAGAGGATGTGGTTCTGGACGAAGATCCTCCACCTCTAGCCGCCTTCTTGGCTTTATCTCTTCCTACCGACCGTGGCAACTCATCTGGTTCGTCAAAAATTAATTCCGGATCCAATTCGTTTAGATTAACTTGAAAACGACCATCGGACATGGGCTGAGACGGAGATTGATTGGCCGAAGTAGACGTTGTCTTTGACCGTTTGGACGGTCGCGGTGGTGATGATGTCGGGACCGTATGCCACTTTGGCGAGCTTATGCTTTGTCTCCAAATTTCCAACATGCTAAAATTTTTTTTATAAAGGGCTTTGTATTGTTTTAAGCAAGCCTCCAACACATCGACATCGCTCATGCCGCTTTTTCTGTTGTTCACAACGCGGGTGTGAACGGCTGTGAAGTCGGTTATTTTTTTGTGTAATGACTTCTATTTGTTGTAGACGGAATCATTCCCGTGATAATCTCCTCGACCCATTAAAACAAAGAACTTGGTGCGTATTTGTACCCAAAACTCCGAATGTTTGCCGTCACCTTCGATACATATAAAAGCATAGTATTAATAAACAACAAAAATATAACATGGAAAACATATAAATATTTTTATAATATACCTTGAATCGCGTCTTCGGAAGAGTCGATCCACGCTAACGCCATTTCCTCGTCCGTTTCCCACATTTGTCTTTCGACCTTTTCGGTTGTTTGAACGTCACTCGGGTTCTTTTTTTTATGACTTCTTTTTGGACGCCGGACTTGCGTTTCAGGTACTGCCGTTTCGGGTACCTGCGTTTCGGGTATTTGGGTTTGTGGTTCTTGCGAGGACGTATACGGCATTGACGCCCGAAAGAACATATCGGGGGTAAACGGTGGCATGGGTGGAGGAATCATCGGTCGTTGTTGGTTTGCATAGAACGGGTTGTTAAGATCGACGTTATTTGCGAGCAAACTAGCCCACCACATACAACTCGGATCCCACGGGTTTTGGTTTGGGTTCGGTGTTGAGCTTGAGCTCGTGTTTGGGTTTGGGTTTGGGTTCGGGTTTGAGTTAGGATTCATGGTTAATTTGTTTTTGGTGTGTAGATGGTTAAATTTGGTGTGAAGATGAAAGTTGTTTGAGTAAAATTGAGAAAAAAGTTTGAATTTATATAGAAATGTTTAATTATTATTATTATTATTATTATTATTATTATTATTATTATTATTATTATTATTATTATTATTATTATTATTATTATTATTATTATTATTAACGGCTCTTTTGATGACCGTTGGGGTGCCCCCCCCCTCCACCATCCTTCCGCGCCAGGTTTGCCATCGGCACCCATGCATTCCGCGCCCACCATGAAGGCGCCCCCCGACAGTGTTCAAGGCCCCATGGCGCCCAAACCATCCATGAAGGTGCCCCATAGCATACAACCTGAAGTTTAGTTTGTTGACATAATATGCATCAAATATAAAAGAAGTTATATTAGTTTTTGAATTTTATTAATCAAATTTTTTCGATCACGTGTTAAAAATAAGTTAAACTTTATTTATTATTAATAATATATATATATGACTAATATTTTCTATATATATTTTTATTTTTCATTTAATTTTTAAAGATTTATGTGTTTTTTTTAAAATTTTAAAATTGGAAAATTGGTGTGATTATGGGAAGCCTTCGTTTGAAAATGCGCTTATAATGATTTATAACTTCTTTTAAGAAACCCTCTTATTCTCTAGCTTCAATAATCCTTCCATTCATATTCTGATTTCAAATCCTAACTTACTCATGACCAGTTATAACATAGCCCTTTTGTTTCAATCTGATTTTCCTCTTTCGAAATTGATCAACGTAATCGAGTAATTACTTACTTTTGTTTCAATCTAATAAAACCTTAATGGAAATAGTCAAATAGTATGTATTCAGGCTTATTCATAGATGCATGTTAAAACAAACAGAAAACTGTTCTAAAATTTTATATAATAAGCAGGTAGAAGCAAAAAATCAGATGAAATGAAAATATCATATATGAAGAAATTAGCATGTACCAACGAACACACACATATATTCTTAATGAACATACACAAACAACCCCGTTCGTTTAATTGTTCGTGCTCGATTAAAGTTAATGAACCATGATACACGTACATCTTATGTTCGTTTATAGATCTAAACTTATGCTATATTAGAGAAAGCAAAAAGACATGATCTTTAAGTTCCAATTGTTCAAGTTTTGAACATAAACAAACATGCTTCGTCGTGTTCGTTCGGTTCAATTACAGACCTAAACATATGCATTCCTATAGCAAGAAAAAAACATGCCTTTCAATCCCAGTTGTCCAACTTTTTAGTTTATACTCGCTTTGTCCCGACTTTTTAATTAATCACGCTTCTATTTATTGGACTATCTCAAAACCGCATTGAATGTACTATATTGATAACAATTTCAGCAAACTTAATTAAGTGTAATTCTTCTGCTCAACTCTATAACCTTTGACATACAAATATCCAATCTCATTAAATATACAGTTATAACTCATACAAATATCCAATCCCATTAAATATACAGTTATAACTCACAAATATCCAATTTGGATTACTATAAAATATATGCACACTTTGAAAGTTTGATAGTCATATTGGTAACAAAAATTTGATTCATATTGGTAACAGAAAATGAATGTTTGATAGCCATAGTAACAAAAATTGTACATTTTAGGGATGTTCATGATCCGAGCCGAGCGAAGGTTTGCTCGTTTACAACCGAACCGAACCAAACCGAACGGCTAAAATTCGAACCGAGCAGAAAACGAAACGAGCCAAAATCGAATCGAGTATTTCTCGATCGAACATCGAGCGATTTCGAGCATTTTTTATTTTTCACTTTAAAATTTTCAATAAGAAACAAGTTTGAAGGCTATAAATAATATATTTTGTAAACAAATTAGTGTTTTTTAGACAAACGTATAATAGGTTGTAAAATTTTAAGGGAAAAATGTTTGAAATGAGATATAGTGAACAAGTAAACAAACTTTTAGTATTCTGAAAACTTGAATCGAACTAATAAAACTATAAAATTGACGGAATAGGAAAAATTTAAAAAGGATTAAAAAATTGTATACTTATATTTTATGTGTGTTGTCTATATATTTATTTTTTTGTTCATATATAATTATATATAAAATAAATTAAAAATATTCAAGCCGAACCGAACCGAGCAGACCTTTGCTTGTTGCTTGGCTCGTTTACAAACCGAACCGAGCAGAGCGGCTCGTTTACAATCGAGCGAAAAAACGGGTGAGCATTTTCCGAGCAAATTCCGAGCGAGCGGCGAGCGAGTTCGAGCGCCGAGCGGTTTGGACGGCCCTAGTACATTTACAATTAGTACAAAAGTAAAATAGCTAAGGAGCCCGATGCAAAAAGAACTACATCAAGCCTAACAATTGAGGTTTTCTGGAGCCCGATCAATATTATCCACCATGGGCCCTATACAAATGGATCTAAAAACCCGACCATTACCTAGACATACCTTGTTAACATCAAACCCATTTCGGCAACCAAATCCGGTTCAATACACATAGTATCAACATGCAGCTTGATCATCATATTTCACTGCTTTTGCTGATCCATAGCTTGCATAATATTTTCTGAACTCACATTCAACCCTTAATCGAAAGTTGTTGCATCAAGGCTAGTAGCATGAAACACATAACCCCTGCTGATCCATAATTTGCATCATATTTATGAGAGTAATCATGAATCTTCCTAAAAGAAACATGACGTGAAACTTTTTGCATTTTGGAACCAAGTTTTGACTTTCGCGGTCAACCTTTTGAATATGCAATCCCAAAAACTCTTAAAAATGCTTACTAATTGAAGAGCCTATCCATGAGACGGACCTCATAAGTCAAAAGTAGGCTCTGAGCCAATAAGACAATAAGAGCCTAATACAGAAGGCCAACAAGGACATTCTAGAAAGCTACTTGGAGGGAAATGGATTTGGAGGGAAAAAGCCTCCTGTGCGACTGATCCGGTTGGTGGCCCAATGCATGGGTGTCCCAGAATAGGAGGCGTAACCCATGGGATAAAGACCAAGGAAGTCGCCGGACCAAAGGAAAGCAAGATAGACTAGTAGATACTATTAACCAATGGACACTATGTATAATGTCACCCCTCTATAAAAAGGAAAGGGGAGAACAATGTAAGCGCATTCAACGTATAATCACATAACACACATTCATATAAGCCGATCACCATTCTCTCTAACTTGTTAGGAACTTTACCCCATCCGGGAATAGGTTCCAACATTGGCGCCATCCGTGGGACCTCTCGATCACGGGTCTCATTTAAACCTCTAGAAGAATGGTCGATCAAATCCGCCGCCGCCACCGTTGTCTCACCGGCAAAATGTTTTGGTTTGTTCGTCCACTGTTTTGGTAAACAAGCACCAACCTAGTTCAGGATCTCCGACGTTATTTCCGTCGCTGGAATCTTTTTCCCGACTCTTCAGAATATTCCGTTAAGTCAAGGATCTGGAAATATCCTCCGGCGGGTTTTGAAAAGTCGGACATGACGACTGCTTTCAGCCAACATGGCACATGCTCGTTTTCTTGTGCTAATTTCAACCACTCCGGCGACATGCCACCGGAACCGCCGCCACCGGTTCAACCAGCAGCGTCATTAAGTCTAAGGTGCCCACAAGTGCGCATCCATACCGGGAAGATATAAAGAACACCGGTGGACCAGTTTATTCATAAATGAAGACGATATGGAGGTTGAAGACATTACGGCCGAAAGGCCCAAGATAACCTCGGAGTTCATACGAACTCACAGAGACGCTTTAAGAAAAAGCATCGAACAACAAGAGTGGGAAGAAAACTTCAATTGTCTATAGAACATTTTGATCTACGTAAGTTTGGTAAAAATAGGGAAGCGAAGCGGCTTGGTTTTGAGCCCATTCTGCCCAGGTTTGCACCATTTCAACTCAGTTTGGAGTCCTCTTTCGCCCACGTTCAAGCCCATTTAGTTCAAGACAGCAAGTCTTCTAGTGGGATCCTGTCCAGCGGAACAACAAAATCTTGCCGATATATTACGGTTGACTCCGAAGATCTCGACGGTACCCCCATTCTTAGTGAAAATAATCAATTTGTTCTCTTCATCATGTTTAGATTACTTTAGCACACTATATAGGTTATAAGAATTGTTTTACATCACCATTGAGGTTTGAAGTTCCAGAAAACACATCAAAGTATGAGTTTCTAGTGAAAATAAAATAAATATAAAAATAAAAAGTAAATAAAATAGAATAAAAGAAAATCAGAGTCAACCCTACATTACCCTACTCTTATTCTAATGCCACAATCTATTCTATATATAAAAAAATGGTTTGAAAAGAATCTTGGTAAAAGTATGGATTTAATATTGATTTGTTACAAAAAAGGGAGACATGGTCATAAAAAAAGGTGATGTAAAGTTTTGCTTTTAAAAAAAGGTGATGTGACCATACATGCTCACATGCACCATGCTTTGACCCTATGGGCTAACTCTTGCATGTGTTCCACATTATTTAAATGCTGCTTTTGTACTACATATTATAAAGAAAGTCTTAAAGTGACACATCTCTCAAGGAATCTCTTCCTGGTCAAGTGAACAACGAGTCCTTTATTGATGAATCCTTGGATAGTGAAGTCCCTTACTAAGTAATCCCCTCAGAATGAAGCCCCTTGCTAAAAAATTGCTTCAGAAGGAAGTTCCCTACTCAACAATTCCTTCAGAATGAAGCCCCTAGCTAAAAAATTGCTTCAGAAGGAAGTTCCCTACCTAACAATTCCTTCAAAATGAAGCCCCTTTCCAAACAAACCCTTCGAAATGAAGCCGCTTACTGAACAATCACTCCTGAACGCCCCCCCCCCCCCTACTAAACCATCTCTCTGGAGCAAACGCCCTTAAAAACTAATTCATTTAGGATGAGGTCATTCACTAAAAAATCTCCCTAGAACGAAGCCCCTTACTGAAAAATACCTTAAGAACAAAGCCTCTTACAAAATAAGTCCTTCAAAACAAGGTCCCTTACTAAACATTCCTTCATAACAAAGTCCCTTCCAAGAAAAGCAAGTCATAACAGAGCCCCTTCCAAGAAGTAGGCCTCCTTTCAAGACAATCCATTCATAATGATGGCCCTTCCAAAACAATCCCTTCATTACAAACACTCCTCCCAGACAATCCGTTCTGAAGCCCCTTTCCATATTACGAGAATCTTTTTCAAAGAAGGATATTCCTTTTCCAAGGGATGAGGTGTTTAAAACTTCCTTCCACGAAGAAAAAATATCATTTGGGCAAGAGTTATCTGCAAAGGAAAACAACCTCTTCCAGATTTTCTTTTTCAAGAAGAATAATCCCTTTTCAAAGAAGGAAGTATTTGAAAAGTTCCTTCCGTGAGGAAGGAGAGACTTCTATAACAACCTTTTGCATTACAAGAATTTTATCTGAAGGAGACGAATCCCCCTAAAAGGGATGGAATGTTCAAAGGTACTTCTTTCCATCAAATATCTTGGCTACATCACAACATCCTACACTACAAGAGTTTTCTAGAAAGAAGAGAAATCCCCGTCCAGGGGATGACACGTGAAAGGTCAATCCCATTTAGAAGAAACCCCCTCCCCACACCAACATGGAGCTAGGGGACTAATTTAACATTGCACCATTGTGTCGTGGGTTTTCGTTATTAAAGTCTCTTTACTAAGGCAAGGGGGACCCCATTCATTAGCTTTTATGCATGAAGACGTATCTCATAAAGAAATCACCATCTAAAAGAGACTTCCAAGAAAAACAGTTCCTTTCCAATGAAGGAGGTATTGGAAAGTCCCTTCCAAGAAGAATGAAAGCCTTCTACAACAACACCTCATGTTTCAAGAGTTGTCATTTTAAAGAAGAAGAGTCCCATTCTAAAGAGTGACAAAGTCTCTATGTAAGGAAAAAAGCCTCCTGTAGCAGCACTTTACATCCCAAGAATTTTTCACGGGGAAGAAACCTCCACATCCATATTAACTTTTATCAGAAGGGAATGGGCCCATCCCGTTAGCCCCTTCCATTAGCCCCTTTCATCATCCTTCATGTGTAAGACTTCTAGCATGTATTAAAAATATGCTTTTATATTTCAAACAAATATAATTGATTGATCATTACTTATAATACCCCCAAGTGGGATAAAGCCTTCTTTAAGAGACACAATACTTATAATTTCTCCAAGTGGGATAAAGCTCTCTTTAAGAGGCACAATACTTATAATTCCCCCATGTGAGATAAAGCCTTCTTTAAAAAGCACAATACTTATAATTCCCCAAAAATGGGATAAAGCCCTCTTTAAGAGGCATAATGCATATAATTCCCCATAATGGGAAAATGACACAAATTCTCCTTCACGAGTGTGAAAGGAACGCCCGACTAAGGGGCTTGGATCTATATACAAAAATAGTCCCATCTATAAGGCTCAACACTTATAATTTCCCCAGCCGAAAACAGCCCCATCTATGAGGCTCAATACTTGTAATTTCCCCCGTGGAAAATAGCCCTATGCATGAAGCTCGGTAATTATAATTTCCTTAGAGGAAAATAGATCTTTCTAAAAGGTTTGGAACTTATACGCCCTCCCCAAGCAAGAGGTACAGCCCAAAATGTGTTCTATTGCACCGTTGAGTCAAAATGCAATATCCACTCGCATCTTTAACGTGATTTATTCATCTTAACCGACAAGAACTTGCAGGAGAAACATATAGAAAGAATTAAAATCACCATGATTAATGCTAGTGGTTTGATACATTCTCATCATTTATTATCACATTGGAAAATTGTCTACGCTTTAGTTTCTATGTCCAATACTAGTAAAGCAAGAATAGCATGATCATTATTAGAGCTTGTTAATCGGTTACTAACAACTTTGGTAGGGTTATTCAACAAGAAGTAAGAGATTACGTGCAACCAACATAGTTACCCAAGAAAGAAAGCTTAGCATTGTCTTGATTATGATAAAGGAACTTGGGCTTAAAAGTCCCGTATCCCAATCATTAGTAATTAGCATAAGGGACTGGGGACTTGAAAAAGTAATTCCAGGATAGGGCCCATTGTATTGAGACGAGTTTAGAGATGTGTAATCTTTTTCTCATCCATGACCTCTCCATCGCAACTATATTGGGTCCAAATTTGATAAGTCAAAATAGAAGAAGGACCGCATATTTATATCGAGCTAAAAGAGGATCAAGTCCAAAACTGGTCTAATGAGTGGGTTTAAAAGGGATGAACCTATCCCGTATGTGATAGATTCGCTTGCACTACACTAGTCTCTTGTCCATATCAGAATAAGGACTAGGGGACTTGCAAAGCCTGCTTTGAAAATGGGTCTCCTTCCCATGATGAGGTCCAAGTCAGGAAAGCCCAGAAAAAACCAAAATATTTGGGGAGTTCTAGTTACTCTAACCAAACATCCTACCAACCAGGTAAGAAGGAGATAGGAAATGCAACTTTGAAAGTAAGAAAAGGGAAAAAAAGCAGTTATGAGAAAGGCTGGCGAGTCGAAATGTGTCATCACATCTTTAGGGGAGCGTGAGAAGCTTTGTCAGAACTATCGCTAGTTTAGGTATGGGTCGGGCGATGGGCTGAAAAGATAAAAGGGGGATTGGATAATTTAAGCCAAGGAAAAGTCGAGTTGGTTCATCACCCTTACCACAGAAGGGGAAACTTGATGAAGCTACCCTAGAAAGGAACCCAACAATATCATTCTTACTTTAACAATCGGTAAGGTGATGTTGATGTCGATAAAGGATACCGACACTAACCTTATAAGAAAGTGCGAATATGGGCAAATGTATTTAGAAAATATATAGAGAAGTGTTAAGTCATTTAAGATAACACAAAAATTGGGTCAACAGAGAAAACAACATAAGCAGACACTTCCGGAGGATAAAGAAAGAGTCGGGATAAAATTATAGCGGAGGATTGATATAAGTCCATTATACTCGTCATAAATAAAGAGCACAATGGACTGGGGAGACTTGAAGAGATTACCCTTGAAACGGGCTCTTCGAGCGAAAAAAGAATAGGCCTAACACATACTCAAAGTAAGGGTGGCTAAAGAAAGGAAGCCCAAAAGAGAGTAACCAAAGACCTCTTAAAGTAACTAAATGAAATCAAAGGTTCCAGAAGGATTAAGGGCCTGCCCAATCAATCTAAACAAGTTGTGGTATCAACCCGAAAGAAAGGATTAGAATAACACATATTGCTAGAATGGATGGGGCCTAAGTCAAAGAGAACAATGGCCCAGTGGAAAGCTCGTAGGTCAAGAACCAGCATATAATAGTTCTATAGATATTCCTTTTGTAACAAAGATATCCCCGACAATATAAAGGTCAATCGAAGAGTAAAGAGGATCACACAAGAGGTCACGCCGGAGGAAGAACATAGACTTGTTGTGAGTTCATTGTACTCGTCATAAATAACGAGCACAATGGACTGGGGGACTTGAAGAGCCTACCTCGGAATTGAGCTCCGGAGGTAAGTTAAAACCCATTAAGTAAGAAAGAAGGCCCAAGGCTAAAGGGAGAAAAGGAATACAAGCTCCAAGAAAACAAACCAAAAAATTGAGGAATACACAACGGGTCAAGTACCAAAAGCCCAAAAAGAAGAAAGTGAAGAAAAACACGAGCGACAATAGTTATTGAGTCTATTACCCTTATCATAAATAACAAAGACAATAGACTGGGGGACTTGAAGAGCCTACCATGAGACGGGCCTCATAAGTAGGCTCGGACCCAACAAGACAATAAGATCCCAATACAGAAGGCCCAACAAGAAGGACATTCTAGAAAGCCATTTAGAGGGAAATGGATTTGGAGGGAAACAGCCTCCTGTGCAACTGATCCGGTTGGTGGCCCAATGTATGGCTGTTCCAGGATAGGAGGCATAACCCATGGGATAAAGATCCAGGAAGTCATCAGACCAAAGGAAAGCAAGATAGACTAGTAGATACAATTAACCAATGGACATTGTGTATAATGTCTTCCCTCTAAAAAAAGGAAAGGGGAGAACAATGTAAGGGCATTCAACCTATAATCACATAACACTCATTCATATAAGCCCTCTAACATGTTAAGAACTTTACCTCTCTGGGAATAGATTCCAACACTAATGTATAAAAAAAGTAACAGATTATCATATAGACATAACTTTTTGAATTTTAAAATGACAATAAATAAATGAACTTAACATACTCTGGTTCTTGAAAGCCTATATGAGAATCAACTGGCCAAATCAACTAAAGATTATCATATGCACATAATACTGACCTAAATCAAGTAAAGATCACAGCTTATCAACAAAACAATATGTGAAAAAGCGTTAAGAACATTTTTAGCAATATATGTAATTTTTGACTCACCATATGAGCATTACACTTAACAAGAAGTTGCAGTTTTTTTTATAAATTCTCTTGCACCGCATTTTCGAACTAAAGTACCAATTGCTCCAACCACCAAATTCTTTTCTTTACTCATTCTCTTCGGTCATAACTTAAACCTCTGCCTTCCATTCTTGATTTCAAATACTAGTTGATTCAAACATAGGTGACTAAAAGTAACCAGTATACTCAATAATAAAATGTATTTTTTTACTTTGCTTATTTTCATTAATGAAGATAATAATTTTGCTTCAACTTTAGAATTTTATTTATTATTATTAATATTTTATTTTTTAGTTTCTTAAGCCAAATAATCGAAATCCCATTAACCTAACCCAATAAAACCCGAACCTGAATAACCTGAGAGAGATTAGGCCTCAGTTTCGGTTCTAGAATTAAATTTCTCAAATCCAAGGAACCCAACCTGAGAAAGCCGAATGGACAACCCAAAGAACACCCCTACTTTGACTAACTCTACACTTTAATTTTAATCCTAGCCGAATTAGATCTTAAACTATATATTTTTTTAAGAAATTCCTAATATGCTCATAAAGCAAATCTGAAAAACACAACTTTGTTGTCAATTTAATTTGTTACCATAACCTTTGTTCTGAATTTATGAACATGCACTTTTGAATAATTTTGACTTCTGCTATAACCTTCGAGCTGCTAATTTCATTTTTAACTAAAGAAGTAATTCGCACAACCCTAAATAGTAGCAATCAAATAACTATACCCATTTGACCAAATACAAAGCAAATGAATCAAAATTATGTTTTACACGCTTAATGAAATCCAAAGTAAATGGGTTAAAACTGCAATTGATGCTTATATATGAACAAACTATTTGGTCAATGATTTTGCTTCATATACTCACGAAAAACTAAACTAAATCATCATACTCATGAAAAAACAAATTGAATAATCAAGACTCATTAAAAATCAAAAATAACTATCAAGATTCATTAAAAACCAAATTAAATCATCAAGATTCATTAAAAAAATCAAATCAAATGAAAATCTTCAAGTTTCACTTAAAGATCAAACAAAATCATCAAGACCCACTAAAAATCAAATGAAACCATCAAGATTACTTGAAAATTTATACCTTATAATCCTATATGCACCCAATTTGATGAATAACCTACGAGAACTCCAAATTTAGAGGCTGCTAGCGAATTCGTAAGCATTAAACGCACCTGCAGATTCCAAACATCATTGAAACAAACTCATTACAAATAAGCAAGACGAAATCGCGGAGAAAAATTGAAAATTATAAAGAAACCTAGCGGTTTCTCGATCGTTGATGATCTGAACAGCACAAACACATCATTTGGGGTTTGAGGAACTTATCAGAAATCTTAATTGTCCTTCGTTTGGAAGCTTCTGGAGTCAATCGACTCATTTTTTTTACTTCATCAATCGGATTATGTAGGGGAAATCGGAATTGAGGTAATCTATCGGCTGAGTGTTGCAATCTAGTGATGATTTGATGTAGAAGAATCTGGGACAGAGATGGAGAAAACCCGTGAGATTGAGAGAGTTAGGAATTAGATTTTTGAGAAGTTATGACCCGTTTAAGAGTTATCTGGGTCAAACCAGGTTAAATCAATGAGAGCTCACCATCTATCTACTTCTACTTATTATACTATTAAAGCGATAGCTCTTACCATAAATAATATACATTCTCATAATTTTTTACTATTAAAACAATTCAAAATTATATAAAATTACATTCAACTTAATTAAAATCAACATATTCTAATCTACTATACTACTATTTATAATACATGTGTTCCTTAATGAGTTTGGGTTTTTCTTTCCAAAGTTTTATGGTAGTTATTGTTTATTTTGGTTTCATTTCGGTTTTTGGTTTTTATTCGGTTTTAGTTTTTATAAATTTGTTTCGGTTCGATTTTTTTTGTTTCGTTTTTGGTGGGTTTAACTTTATTCAGTTTTTCGTTTTGGTTTTTACATTTTTTGTTTTTGGTTCGATTTCAAATTTATCGGTTTTAGTTTTTCAGTTTCGTTTCAATTTTTGTTTTAGTTTTATTGATATTTGGTTTTATTTAGGTTTTCAGTTTTAGTTTTTTTTTTTCAATTTAGTTTCGCTTTAGTTTGTATTTAATTTGTTTGGTGTTTGGTTTTAATTCCTACTGAAAAATGAAAGAATATGGAGGTTCACAAATTTAGTGAAAGGTTCACATGAGTTTCAATTTTCGAGTGGGTTGAAGCTTTATATTTTTTTTGGATCTTCATAACCACTAATAACGAATTTCATTTGGTAGAAATGATTTCAAAAGCTAAGAACATTGTACTTGTTACCATTCATTTTTCTTCTTAGTCTTCAAGTGTGTTATTTGAATTTTGATTTACGAAAATGGGTTATTTTAGAAATGTTTCGATTTGCTTTGGCTCGGCTCACAATGGGTCATTTTAAAAGGGTATCAGTTTAGTTCTGGTCAATGGTCAATATAAAAAGTTATTGATCCCATTCGGGTTTCAATGGTTCTTTTTAAAATCATATCGATTTGTTGTGGGTCATAACAGGTCAATTTTAGAAGATATCGATTTGGTTCGGGTTAAAATGGGTCATTAAACTTAACTATTTATTACTGGTCAAAACATGTTATTTTAAAAAGGTTTCGATTTGGTTCTGGTTCTTAAATGCGCTTTGGACGTACAAGACTTTTTACATGAAATGTAAAAACAGTTTTCGTGATCAGTTAGTCACTTTGTTTGTTAGATTGGTGTATGAATTTTTATGTCATAAACTGTGTTCTCGGTCTAGGATGAAAATAAGCCCGAATCATTGTTGGATGACTATTGAGAATCTTTCCTAGATGCTTATTTTCTGATTTGCTTGTTTTTCAGACTAATGTTAGTGAAATTTGCTTGTTTTCTGTTAATATTATTGTTTAAAGTTTATGAAGTTTATGCTTTAAACTTTTAAATTTTCTTCGTAAACATTCTACTATGTAAAGTCATTCTTTGTAAGTTTATGAATTTCAATACTTTGCTTGAGTATTTACAATTTAAAATCATGTTGATGTCTCAAAAAATATATTAAAAAATAACTTACCGTTTGAAATTATATATGCGTTTACTTGACGACTTCTTTATTTCCACCCGTATCGTGCATGGGTCAATAACCTAGTTTATAAATAAAGCAATTTGGTGTATCCATAGGGGGTGGAAGAAGGCAACACATAGGATTTTAAAGGTTTCGTTTATATATATTATTATTATTATAGATGTTGCGCAACCATATATACACATGTTGCATAAGCATGCACACATATATCATTGCCTAAAATGTATACACTTGCATCTATGGTAACTTTGTACGTTTTGCATGGAAAAAACGACTTCGTACAAGAAGTTAAAAACCACCCTCTAATTATATATGCACATGATACAAGAACACACGTTAGGGCTGTTCATTTATGACACAGACTTGTTAACATGACATGACACATGCTTTAAAAATGTTTGGGTTTAAGCTTAATAGGTTTCGTTTTTTAAACAGGTCGACCCGTTTAATTACATGTCCTAACATATTAAAGACATGTTAACCTTCTAGTACCCTAATTATTTATTTTTTTGTTTAAAAATGAACATACACACCTAAAGTCATACTTACATACGACATTTCCCTCATGTCCGTTAGAACCCGATATTAAATTTTTAATGGGAGTTATGATTTGCTTATATGTTTTTTTTTTCAAGTATGTTATGAATTTGCGGGTTTTTTTTGTTTCATATATATACTATTAATTAAGACTTTTATGCTTATTTTAAAACTTTTTGTTTCATTACACTTGTATTATTTATTGATGCATAACACTAATAAAAATATGAAATTAACTAGTATTGTAACAGATGTACGTAATTTGCAACCAATTATATTAAGAACTAGTGTTTTACCCGACGTGTGGCGCCGGGCAGGTCGGTAAAACTCAGGCGTTGATAAAATCCAAGCATTGTAGGTCCCGGCTTTGAGGCGGTAAGTCGATACGAATTCGGTCAGTTTTGGTCATGTGCGTTATGGTATCAGAACTAAACTAAAAAACAAAAAAAAAACTATTTAAATACTGAGGTGAACCAATGGGTGGCTTCTGTAAGTAAAGCTTGGGCATTGGTAAACCCGGCCGTTGTCGATCTCGGGTGTTGGGGTAATGAGATTTGGTCGGTCTCTGCCACGTTCGTTATGGTACCGGAACTAAAAAACAAAAATAAAAACAAAATTGATATTCGGCCAGTTTTCATTACTATACCGACATTAAAACAAAATGCGGTGCGGTTTCATTTAACAACACAACTATCTGGTCCACACCAAAGTTAGTTGAAAGACAAACCATTCTAAGATACACAAAAACATAAATAACACACTTAAAAAACTTAAACAATTCTAAATTCTAACAAGAACAAAAGGCACTTAAAAAATTTAAAAAAACACATCCGCAACTTTAGAGAGTCGAACCCGGGTTCCAAACAGGTAAATGCACTTAAACTTACCAACAAAACCATCCAACCAACACTAATCTGTATGCCAAGTACCAGAACTATTAATACATATACAGAAACAAAACTAACACCATTTGTGGTACCAAAGTTCTTAATTATACTAATTTATAATATATGGTTTACCAATTATGAAAAACCAAACATGGCATGATATAATTAGTTCTTGAAGGACGCATTTTCGGTATAAACTACGATTTATATGATCTCGTGAGATAGCAGGTTATTGACAGTATTGTGAAATTTTTTTATACAATTCTCAAATTAAAAAATAATAGTAATAAGAGACATATTAGGCGTTTATATTTGTGATATATTGTAATTCATATATATAGCCTTTATGGTTAGGATCTTATCGAGAGATAGATTTGTAATATATAATAAGGTGAATGAATAGAAAGGAGATTAAGGAAATTGAAAACAATATACGTCTATCATGGTATCAACCCTAGCAGCCTAAAATCTTTCTTCTGCCGCTGGCTGGCTGCATTCCGATCCCTATACCACCTTCCGTCACATCTGCTTTCTCATTCTTTGTGTCTTTCTTTTTCCATTCTATGCTATGGAATCGAAATTGCATCCCGCGGTTACAGTCACAAACATCAAAAACTTTATCCCCACAACTTTAGACAATGAAACCAGTCAATACACTTCTTGGTCTGAGCTATTCAAGATACATTTCAAAGCATTCCTCGTCTTTGATCATCTAATATTAGACAAACCATACCTACCGAATCCTCCTGAAAAGCCAAAGAAGACAAACCCTCTAAACCTGAACAACCGGCTCTGGATTCTTGGAAAGGATTGATACATAGTCCTTCATGGATCTATGGCACTATCTCCCAAGATCTGTTAAACACAATCCTAAAGAAAGATACCACTGCACATGCTGCATGGACAACCCTTGAAAATTTGATCAATGACAATGAAGCCACCCGTGCCATTTATCTCAAAACAAAGTTTGCAAATACCCGAGTCGATAACTTCGCAAACATGCAAGCCTATTGCCAAGAGCTAAAAGTTATTTCAGATCAATTGACCAACGTGGATGTAACAACTCGGATTTTTCGTATTTATTTAAACCGATTTGAGAATGTAATTCAGATCTTTTGAACTGATTAAAACTTGTATTTAACTTGGTTTAACTTATTTTATAATTCCATAACTTTCAATCTTGCCAAATAATCCTTAGAAACCTTTAAAATCGTTTAAAACGACTACAAATCGCATTTTCGGGAACTACAGGGACTAATTTTGCCAATTCTTTCATATTTTCGATTAAATTAACGAAACTTAAACTCCAAGAAACGTTATAGCTGGTCCAATTTCGTTTTCTTGGTGTCCAAGCCAAGTTTTGTTAGTTATTGTACAAGATTTTCTCATTAAATAGCTTATTTTGTTTCTTAATTTGTTTTTAGCATGTAAATCACTTATTTTAGGCATAAATCGAGTGAATTATGGTCCAAGAAAAGGATATTAACCAAAATACAAGTCCATACCCTTAGATTACTGATCAAGCATGAAATCTTTTAGCTTATTTCATCAATTTGATCAATATTAAACTCTTATTTGGTTTCCTAAACGAGTAAAGATATTAAATATGGTTCGTTTTTGTAAACTCTATATAAACACATCATAATTTCCTGCCACAAAACTTTACACGAACCCTAGAGAAGCTCCTCCAGCCGTCCTACCTTTTGTTTCTCTTAATACGCTTCGTTTTTTGCATTATTGTTGAAGATACACGCTTATTTGGTTGACTTTGCATACATAAGAACCTTTGACTCTTCGTTTCTCTTGATTGTTTCACTTTCCGGGTAAGTTGTAAACATAGAAATCATTCATATACATTCCCTAGTCAATAAACTTCAATAAATTTTGGCGGTTGAAGGGTGTTGACCGGTCAATTCGTTTAAAACACGTTAAAGGGCAAAATAGTCAACAAGTTTGACTATCCGTTTTCTCATACTTCTGGTCTGATTCAACGTTTGGTCCAGAAGAATTTTATTCTCGTAAAGAAATTTTAAGGCTACTGACCAAAACCCGACTTCCGACTCGCTGGTCGGATTCTGGTCAGTACCAGCTCGCTTAAATCTTAAAACAAACATAACTTGAATTATAAATGTTCGTTTGGATTGATTCTAGCGGCAACAAGTTCATTTTTACTTATGTCATCGTATCCTAAAACCTTAGATTCTGAATTGGTTATATCGTTTGACGTGTAGTGGACGACTCGTTTATTCATTTGCTCGCTTATTCGTATTTATATTGGTTTTTCGTTAATCTAAGGTGAGTTTTATGATTCCCCTATTTTGCTAACTTTTCTAAATGTTTTGGAAACATATGCGTACCTATCCGTATTTCATACTATATATATATATATAAATATATGATATGGGCTAAATTATATATAAAAATTATAAATATTTCCTATACTTTTATATACTTTTGAGCCAAGTTTTTATTGAATATTATTATTATTAGGTTGAGTTTAATTTAATAGGTTCAAGAGATAATGAGCTAAAATGAAACACTTTTATTAAACTTGTGAAGGGTCGAGTATATTCTATCTATTACTAATTATCATTATAAGGTATTAACTATTATATATAGTATTTAAATTAAAAAAATTAATTGAAAAAAGAAAATAAAAGTGTTTACTTTGTCTCGTAGCATATGCTAGATAATAGGTTGTTAACATTGTTATAAATATTATTATTTATTATTATTATTATTATTAATTTATGTGGGCCTTGGGCCACTTTAGTGCAATTATCGGTGGAGAGCAGCACTATATATTTCATAAAGCAGAGTTACAAAAAAAAAGACAGCCGCCACATTATTCTTAATTGGAAGAAGATTCCAATGCAAAGCAAGACTTTTATTATTGATTGGAGGTGTTGGCTGAGTGGAGAAAAGTGACATATCTTCAGGCGCCATATTTCTTTTGATTGGGGGATATAAGACAGATATTCCACACAAGTCAAATATTTTGGAGGTGCTCGGTTTACACCTACTCATTCAAATACGGTTCTCTTGCTTTTAATTTTATTATAAACCTGGGTTTTGAACTTATTTATTTTCGTTCGTTCTTGAGTAAGGTTGTTGGCTAAACCCCTAGACCACCTAGGTTTATGATGAACTTTTGTTGATATTGGATTTTAGTTTGGACTTTGCTTTTGTTATGGTTTATGATTAAGTAAGAGGTTTTTTGTTATTTATTCGATGCATGTGTGGGCTTAGGATTGTTTGATGAGTTTTATTGTTTCAAAGTTTTCTTGGTGATTGTCTGTCATATAATAGGATTCTGTTAGGTCATCTACTGTGTGTTTTTGACTAGTTTATGGTTGATTTGCAATAAAGCCATAGGAACAATATTAATAAATCAAATATACTTAAGTGTGCTGCTAATCTAACTAAACTGTAAGGTGATAGATTATATGATAAGTATTGGTTGTTTAAGATTGCTATATTTAGTTCGTCGTAAGGCGTCCGTCTAGGTTTGATTTTTTAGCCTTGTTTATCTAGTCGAGTGAATACTTTAAACTATCTTTGATTTCCGCGCTGTAAGGTAGGATTTCTTATAGAGGTACTTATCATAAAATAAATTAGCGACCGTAAGCGAGTCTAATTAAACTGGTATTTCTAAGAACTTAATAGAAATCCATAGGTGTCTTCCTGAGAAGGGTCAGGGGTCCTGTTTGGGTTTTCTTTAAGTGAATAATTTAAGATCCCAGTTCCATAACTTAGCATTTTTCTACTATTTGATAATTGATACATTAGGGATTCTAGCAAAGGTTGTTGCTTGTCATCATTTGAATTAAGTCTAGATTTAAGTCGTCTTTAAGTCTTATTAATTATTTAACATTAGTTTAATATTAGTTTTTAGCAAAAACCCCCAATAATATAAATAAATAGTTGTGTATGTAGTTGAGTCTAATTTAGCTAGTTTACGTAATTAAAAGAGTCCCGTGGGTTCGATATTCGGACTTACTTAGCTGTACAAGAGTCGTCCGGTTCACTTTCCGGTTAGTAGTTTTAGTTAAGTTAAGAGTCTAGAATTATTACTTAGTGTCTATATTAGCGTTTATTTAGTTAATAAATTAATAACTACTTTCAGCACATCAATATATATTCAAACAAATGCATACGTGTAGTTATGAGTGACTTAATCAAACATACGTTGTAAGGCCTCGAACCCCGGGAACCCCACAGTTGGTATTCATTCAAAACACTTGTAAAATAATTAAACTTAAAAACAATTCTTTTCATTAAAATAAGCATCACAGAGTATAATTCGGCGGAAAACGTAAATAAGTAAATGAGTTCCCAAAACCCGGGGAATTTTGCCTAAAATCAACATAATTATCTTTAAATAAAAACTTTTAAAAATAAATGTTTAATAATAAAATCTTCAATTCCCGTATGCCCTTCACCGTCCAAGTAGCTTCGCGCACGTCCAAGCGATAAGGCATCCTCTTCCTAAACTGAAACTCACATTAACATGCACACAAAGTCAGCTTGAGCTGAGTGAGTTCAAGTTTTAAGTAAATAATATCAGTAGTAATAATTATGATAGTCATACCAAAAGTTTAAAAAGTAAAAGGGAGCATCCATCAAATCATCATTACCGAAAACTAAACATTCTCATACATATATATACAAAATATATATGTAAACATCCTTTCAATTACATCCTTATATATATAACAGTATATATATATAACATCCACGTATAACATCAGGGTCGAGCAAACGTACAACCAAACACGTAACATCAGTGCATGCAAACACAAAGTAGGCATACACAACATCAGTAGTCGAAACGACTACAACATCGCCAAATATAGACCAAGCAATAATGTGTGTATATATATATATTTAACATCTCAAGGCCTACCATATGCTAGCAAGCCTATATAAATTCGTTTAAAACATTTCATCCAGTAGGAAAACACTTAGGTGTGCATGCTAGCCCAAAAGTAAAAAGAGTAAAAAGGGCATCATGAACTCACCTGAAATTAATCGAACACCTGCAACGAGCTAGGAAATCCCTAAGTGCACAATCACAAGCAAGGGCCTGTAAATTATACACAACGCGTTACTAAACTAGACCGTAAGGACACTCTTGCCTAATGGGCCGTTCAAGCCCAACACTTTGGCCTAAGGCCCAACAACTTGGCCCAAGGCCCAACACTTGGCCCAAGGCCCAACAACTTGGCCAAAGGCCCAACACTTGGCCCAAGGCCCAACACTTTACCTCAGCCTCTAAAACCTTTCAACTAACCAATCCACCGGTTAAGCCTAAAACGAACTTATCGATTAATAACGAGTAAAACGTGTAGATTTTAGCATGCGAAGATGCATTTAATTACATAGAATAACCTTTGAAATAAATTATTAAATTTTTACCAGACTTTAATAAATTTCTTAGGTTTATAAAAATATTTTTATTATATTTTTCTATTGGACACAAAAATTATAAAAATTCCTCCAACACAGCAAGGTACGTGCAGCTATTTCAGTGCGCAACAAAATGGTTTTATTTTTATAAAATTCATTACCGAACCAAATTAAACGATTCCAATTGGTTTTGGTTCCTAACTCAAAATATTAACTTCCAAAAGTGGAACCATCCAATTTGGACCTGTCGAAAAAAAGGTTATGACGTCAGGAAGATAGACCAGAATCCGTCATCCCGCATCAGCTTTGACACTCGATTTTATAAATTCATAAAAACCATTCAAATCTCGTCAAAAAATTACGTATTATACCTTTCTGGAAACTAGACTCAAAGTAGAACATCATGAAATCAAGAATATATAAAAAACAGTGGATTATCATCGCGTTACAGACCCTACAATAAACGTATACGAATCTGTTAGCAAACTGTTATCATTAAAACTCAACCTTAACGACCAATAAGCTCGTTAATATGATCAATTAAGGTGTAAAAGACACTGGGAATCGTAAAACCGACCTTGAATTGGAGTTTTCATGGCTGAAACTTGGCTGGGCAGAAGAAAAACGAGCAGGGGGGGTCTTAGCTGCGATCGGCTGCTAAAATAAGGTTTAGGGTTTTTTCGTTTAGTGTTATATTATAAAATATTTTCATTCTAGCCCCCGGAATTTAATAATGATGCAACTTCGAAGAAATGTTAAGCGATTAGACGTACCGGGATGATGTAAAGGCTTCCGAGAAGCATCGGATAAATCCCGAGAATTATACATACTCTACAAGCTTTAATTCCTGAAACCGGAATTGACGGGCGTTACATACGTGCTACTTGCTTACTTGTATTACTATTCATTCATTCGTATGATGTGTTACTATTCATACATTCATATATTGGGATTACTATTCATTCATCCGTATAGTGGGTGTTCCTGCTATTGACCAACGCCTGATTCGCTTGGCAACGGTCTACATACTTGTTTATGGTTTGATTATATTTACCGCACTTATCACGTTATGCTTATTTATATTGTTGTGTCAAAACTAGTGATATTCTCACTTAAATTTATGTTGACAAACTCCATTTTATACGCATATGCAGGTTGCTTGTATTGAAGTTTGAAGTTTGGATACGTAGACAAGACCTTAGGATATAATCAAGATAAACATTATTTGAGCTTATATTCATATTGGTAAATTGCTTGTTATAATTGGATAATGTGTGTATTATTTGAATAAAAAAATTAATTAGATATTGTCACATTTTATATATGATAGTATCTTCAAGCTGTGAGCAATCAGATCACGCCCCGACATTTCCGCCTTAGGTTGGTGTGTGACGGTGGACGCTCCGGTCACCGAGGAAGATTTGGTCATACAACTAGTCACGGGTCTCAACGAACAGTACGAAGGAATTGGTATGATAATTCAAAACACGATACCGTTTCCAACCTTTGCAAATGCTCGATCCCAGATCACTATGGAAGAACAAAGAAAGTCACACCAAGCGGCTTTGGCCGCCTCCGTTGCTGGACATGCTTTACACGCCATGTAACGATTCCGACGAAACCAGGCATACCCTAACCGGTAGACAATAGTTACGTTATATTTAATGTCGGGTACATGAATTACCATAGTAATTATACGAGAATACATGGTTCACTGTATTGATTGTACGTGAATATATAATTCATCGTATTGAATATGCGATTAATCGATCGATAGTTATTGAAACCCGAACGAATCGAGGGTTCAATTATAGACGATATCTATAATATTTAGTGATTTTACGGAGCATTAATGCTTCGGGATAAGTAAAATACGGCACAGAAAAAGAATTTCGATTTAATGGTACGTCGGTACATTAAACGAAACCTTTAATACCAAACCGAGCAAGAGACGATCGATCAAGCCGAAAAAGATGCGCAACTATTAATAATATGATGTTCTAAGATAATAAATGCCATGGTTTAAGTTTTTAAAGTTTTTAAATCGGTTTTAAATAAACTTCTTTTTTTAAGCCGAAAACGACCGTTTTAGCCTCGTTTTAAGCCGAATTAAACATTTAACCGAAAAACGAACTGAACCAGATTATCCAAAACATTATCCAGATCTCTGATATCCAAATGTGTGGCTAGGAATGAAGAAGTGGGTCCCACCCCACCCCTTTCTTGATCCGATCGGAATAAGGGGGTGTATCCCCTTTTCCTTTGTTATTTTTTCACACAAACAAACCAACATTCATCACTTTCTCTCAACTCCATGAACTAAAAACCGAGAATTGTAGCAAGAACAACGAGGTAAAGATCGAGTATTTACGTGTTCATCTTCGTTTCTTGAGTTTAATTGCAAGAAAATGAGGTTTCAAAGATGAAAACCGATTCTTGCATGATCAAGTGATGTATACGGGTTATACAAGGGATCTTGGTCCAAGAAAGGAGTTAAACGAACCAAAAATGAATTTTTACGGTTAAATCTTTGTTTTTAAACCATAACCGAAACCACGAAAGAAATGGCTTGATTGTGAGTGTAACTTGCTTGGTGTGGTGTTATTGTGCTTGTAGGTGTTGTATCTAGTTGTTAGCAAAGGCTAGAAAGCGAGATCCTTGCGATTTAAAGCTAGAAACACAAGGTAGTTCGGTTTTTGTACGATGTTTGTGATTTGGACAGATTGTGGTATATTTAGATTTAGGCTACGAAATTTCACAGAGATGATCTACACATGGAAATAAGAGATCTGTGAAATTTTGGTAATTTTTGGACAAATGATGAATATTTGGTGAATTTAATGCTCGGTTTTGGCTAAAAATGGTGAAAAATAGTTAAATATCATGAAAAATTCTGGAAAATTCCAGATAAGCTTTTTATAACATGTGAAAGTCACACACAAAATTTTAGGTCCGTTGGAGAAGTCTAAGTAGGCTTTTTGGTTAAACGAGTTCTAGGGTTTCCTAGCTCGGTTTTAGTGAAAATGGCATGTAAAAATAGATTATGGTTCTGGAAAAATTACAGGGGACTATGGGGATGGCAGGGGTCATCCAGGAAAAATTTGGGACTTTCTAAGATCGTTTGGTATTTACGACATATTTAGTGTTTAAATGGTGTTTAAAAATAGATAAATAAATTTTAAATATAAAAATTAATTGGAAATATTTTTATAAAATTCCCCACTGTCAAAAAGTGATATGTGCAAAATTTCAAGATCCGAGATTAAACGGATAATTATTTGTGCTAAAAAGAAGATAAAAACAAACTTTTAAAGCTTAAAACGCGTAAACCGTTAAAGTTCGCATAAGCGAGCTAACTGGTGTATAAAAACCCTAAAAATGAACTATTTTCATATAATTGAGTTAAACAAGTAAAAATGAATCATCCGAAAATAATTCGGATGATCTGAGTAATTTTTACCCGATTAACAGTTTCCGGTGCACTAAAGACGGAAACGGGCCCCGCGGCCAAACTGGGCGTCTAAACCGAGCTCTAATTTCACAACTTTAATTAAATTATCAGTCAACAACTATTTTCGGGTCGTGTGTGACCAAACTCATTTTTGAAACGTAAAAACGGATAACCGTGCTAGGCACGCAAAACGGGAAAAACGACTAATAGTAATTTTAACTAGTGAACTCTAAACGATATCACAATCTGAGTCCGGAGAAGTGTTTCTGGGTTAACATTGCCCCCGGAACGGTTACAGTACTGGGTTAACAGTGTCCCCAGATGTACCGGTTAACACGGTTAAAGATTATATAAACTATAATTGTATAATAACGATCGTAGGGATCATATTACAGATTGGACGTGTTAACTGATAATGATTGTTGTTACCTGCTTGCATGTGCTAAGGTGAGTTTCACGAGCCCCTTTTTTCTGAATGGTTTTTAAATATTTTCTCTGGGCGGAAGCATGTTACTACTGAAATGTTTAAGTACATACTGAACGCATGGATTTGCGTGGATTTATATATATTTTATTGTACGGGAATCGTACGGAAATATACTAAGATGGTAATTGTCTGAGTTGCTAACATTCTAAGGCCCCGGAACACGAGTGATTAACTGAAAGCCGGTAGAGTGTGGATAGTACTATTGGTCTGACAAACCCAACTGGTCCGGCATGGATTTGCTGATGTTTCCCAGCCAGTTGCACATGTCTATTTTGTTGTTCTATATATTTTGCTATGTAATGTTAGGCATAGCGATTTGGGGCAGGTCCGTGGGCGGAGTATGCCACGGGGTTGTGTGTGGATAGTCAGAGGTTTCACTTGTGGGCTCAGCATAATTACATCGATAATATTATATTATGATATGGATTTATCATGGTTTACACGAATTGTGAAACTCACCAACTATTCGTAGTTGACCCGTTTTCTCACATGCTTTTCAGGTACAATTAAGATGAAGTGATTGCTTACGTGCTAAGTGCTTGATGTGTGTAAGATTTGCGTGTGGGATGTTAGGATACATTATAATAAATAGAATTATGTATCGTATTGTATGATGTGTGTATCACCTAGACGGTAATGAAATACGAGATAATGTAATTTGAAGTATATTAATGTATTCAGTTTTCTTTATAAACAATGTTGTTGATATCAGAGGTGTCTGTGGCGCCCCGTTTACGTTTCCGCTGCGGTTACGGGGTGTTACACGCCACCTCAACAAATTCTTTGTCACAACACACTCCTGATCATCGTTCGGATATGTCATCGGACATGGGACGCGGCCGTGGGCTGACCTGTGGTTGGGGTTGGGGCCGCAACACTTGGGGCAGGGTCGTGGCTCAGGACCCGAATATCACAATTCCTTCAATAATGGTTCAGGTTCTGGGCACAACAATTCGTTTCCTACTTGGCCAAATCAAACAAATAGCCACCAAAATTGGGTTTCCAATCATAACAACACCAACCATGGATGCAACAGGCTCCATATCAACCCAATAATTTCCCACAACCTCCCTGCCCATATCCAACATACTCTTGGTCCCACACAGACAATCAACATGGTGCTGGCCTTCTCGGTCCAAGACCCAATCAAGCATATACAACGGCTTATTCGCCAACAAATATTAAGTAGGCCCTCTACACCATGTCTCTCAACCCGCCTGATCAATGGAATATGGACACCAGAGCCCGATTCGCTTGGCGAAGGTAAACCAACAATTTTAGTCGTCGTAATCAATGCCCGATTCTCTTGGCAACGATTCATTGGCACATTATCAAGACTTTGGTTGTGTATATGGTTTGTTAAGATTTGATTGATTATTATCACATAGGTTGGTTTGCGTATTTAACATTTATCATTTATCTATCACACACACACACACACACACACACACATATATATATTTGTTGTGTCAAATTCTGGTGATCATCTCACACAACATGTGTTGTTGACAAACTCTTTTATTTTCTATGCATATGCAAGTTGCTTTATATTGAAGATTGAAGTTGGACACTTAGACAAGACCTTAGGATTTAACAAAGAAAATCATTGCTTAAGTTTGTTTAGAATCATGATTATTTATTTGGAATATTTTGTTATATTTGGATATTGTGTGTATTCTTTGAATAAAATGATTAATTAGATATTGTCATTTATATTTATGATAGTATCTTCGAGTTGTGAGCAATCGGATCACGCCCCGGAATTTCCGCTTTAGGTTGGGGTGTGACACCATGTTTAGTAGCTTTGCCAAACAAATAAATACCTAATTTGAGAGAAATATAAAAACATTTCAATGTGATAATGGGACTGAATATGTTAACTCCTCGTTTAAACAATATTGTGATCAAAATGGTATGGTATTTCGATTATCGTGCCCACACACATCTTCTCAAAATGGAAAGGCGGAACGCAAAATCCGCACCATCAATAACGTCATTCGCACCCTCTTGGCACATGCCTCCCTACCACCCACATTTTGGCACCATGCTCTAGAAATGGGAACATCTATTCCTAATATACTTCCAAATAAAAATAATAAATTCAAAACCCCCACGGAAATCCTTTACAACTGTTCCCCTTCATACGAACACCTACAAGTTTTCGGTTCTCTATGTCACCCTTTACACCCTTCCACACTCACTCATAAACTCGCTCATCATTCATATCCTTGTGTTTTTTCTTGGCTACCTACCCAATCATTGAGGGTAGAAATGCCTAAACCTTCACACACATCAAATCACAATCTCCTGGCATGTAATATTTGATGAAACCATCTACCATTTTGCTTATAATCCTTCTAACTCGCTTACTACCACTAGACCCTCATATGTTCTCAGCACACCACCACATCCACATCTATGGACATACACCACCTCCTCTACCCAACCTACTTAGTCATCAAACCCAACCACCACCCAATCTTCGAGGCTAATAGACACGACCTAACCAACACACACCCAACCTACGGTCATACAATCCTCACCACCTACCTCCTTATCACATATAGCCCATTCCACTCCTTCCACGTCCCCGACCCATGCCACATCTCAATTCCCTCAATCCACTCCTAATACCTCTCCTTCTGTCACCCCCCCGGCCGAAGGCGGAAACACCGGGGCGTGCATAGATTGAAATCATGCACATGGTATTAAATGTAAAAACTCATATTAAAATAAACTAACAAATTGTTCAAACCAAATAGAAAACATGACATAGCAATTTATTCATTAAACTTCTAAGTCTGACTCATCCCCCATGTGAAACTTCAAGAATCTTCATAAATTAGTTTCCATCACCTGAAAAACATGCGGGAGTGTCAACTAAAAATAGTTGGTGAGAACATAGGTTTTAAAAATAAGTTTTATGTTGAAAGCATTCCATATGTGTTAAGTTGTATACTTTTGTTATTACAACCAAACCTTTGACACGTTTAGCGAGTCGTCTAATCCATGATTAGACTATTATGTTTAATGTTTAACGATCGTCGGATTCTAAACACACAGGCCTCTACCCGAGGTCTGCGTGGGCGGGTCGGGCCAATAGATCTATCATCATACTACCACGGGCTTAACAACTTAATGATTGCATATGCGATTAAGTATACACTTGTAATGATCAAACATAACGAATATCATGAAATAAAGCTTGAATAAAATAGCACGTAAAACAAATTGATTATGCATGTTTTCCACTCCAAAGTATAAAATGTTTAAAAGCACGTAAAAGGGTTCATGAACTCACCTTGCTTGATGGATGAACACGAGCACGGGCAAGAGTTTGTTGAACCGTTCACTGGATGCCCTAGATTAAGTTTTGATTTTAAATTAGTTAGAGTGTCGCATACTAGAATGTTCTAAACCAAAAGCATGACCTCCAGCAAGTTGATTCCCGGGTAAGAGTCACGGGTCCAATAGGATTATTTACGCCACTCTTGCCTTTGACAGACATATTGCTTCATTACTCGCGACACTATTGGTGTCAATATTTATTAATACACATTTTATCGCGCACGCGCAGCGGGGAAAATAAAGAACATAAATCAAACATAAATCAATATATTATAAATTATAACATTCGAACAACATTAACTTGTCTTGATACATTTTAATTCTAGGTCCAAAAGTAAAAACTTCCTACGTGTCCACAAGCTCCAAAACAGCTACTGCAAACCTGAACATGTGTTAAAATAAACGTCAAACACTTGCGTGTTGGTGAGAAATCAAGTTTAATACAATACATAGATAACAATAAATCTGCGCGCAACATGTGTATGTCTGGTTTTCAACAAGGGTGTAATCTGATCGGGACCAACTCTAAGAGACAAGACTGCCAGTGCTCACAATTGAGCTCACAAACAAGACTAACTGTGCAAGTGTAACAAAAGAGAAAATCATAAACGAATGTTCTCCCGTGTTCATCTAATGGTACCATGAAAACTGCGGAATAGACCGACAAGACGGTTAATGATCCACACATACAAATAACAGCCAAGTCTACATCCTCAACACATGGGATACTGCGCGACTAAAGTTCATAAACAAGTTTAAGACTCTAAGTTTGTATGAACACATGAACATCCCAAAACATTAAAAGCAAAAAGGGATTAGGTACGAGATTACTCACTTGATAATCGGTGCGGTGTAAGGTAAAGCAAGAACCAACTTTAAACAAGCACAAGTTAACCTATAAATAAGATTATTGTTTTAACGATCGGTTTTAAGTCTTGATTACAAGTTAGCATAATTAATAAGTTATTATATATATTACCGGAAAACAGGGCAGAGGAGAGGAGAAAACGGAGGCAGAGAGGGAGGCGGCAGAGAGAGCAAGGAGGAGGTCAGGAGAGAGTAAGTGTTTTGTGTGTGTAGTGTTAGGAAAAATAATACTATTATTTATAGAGAAACCCTAGGAGACATAAATCCAGAAAAAAAAGGAAAAGATTCCAAGACAAACAGAACAAGACAAAACAAAAGATAACAAAAGATATCAAAAGATATGGCAGCTGCAGGGGGCAAGATAAAGCTGACAGGGAACAGTAAAAAGGCATGGGCGGTTCAGATAAAGGTACTGGTCAAGCATGGAAAAAGCAGATCTCAAAAGATAATGTCAGTCACTTTTTCTACCAACCAATGGGGTTGGTACGCATGCTGCGCCGAAAGTAACTATTCAGACATTAGATAGGTTAGGTCAACAGCTCAGAAGAAAAGACATTACAAAAGCAAACGGCTAGAATAAACAGAAGACTAAAGGGTTAAGCGCGAGAAGGCTGAGTGCGCGAGCGCGAAGGCTGGCACAACAATCCTTAGCGCACTGCGGGAAGAATCACAAATCCTTAGCGTGCCGCGTGAAGAACTAGAATTCTAAGCGCATCGCGGGAAGAACATGCATTCTTAGCGCGCTGCGAGAAGAGTTCTCTTCACGCATCGCAGGAACAAGATGTCTTCACGCAGGCTTCCATGTAAGGAGTCTGGCGCGTGGAGCTGCAGACATCCTTAGGCGGGAAGAACCAAAGGACAAGCAAAGAGTTAAGGAAAAAGGGTTCAAGGCTTAAGGGCGGGACGGCGACAAGAGGGAAAAGAAGGCGGAAAGAGAGAGGGACGGAACGGCGGAAAGAAAGAGAGAGGAAGAGGCGGGAGGGAAAAGTATATTATTATTATTAAAAGTAAAATATAAGTATAAATATTAAATAATAAAAGAAAGAGATCGGATAAGGGAAACGGGTACCTGGGTCGGGTCGGATCGGGGCAGATGTTACAGTCTCCCCTACTTTAAGAAATTTCGTCCCGAAATTTATCTCGAAGTAGGTTGCGCAGAGAACAGGTGCGGGTACTTGATCTTCATTTGATCTTCCCTTTCCCATGTAAACTCGGCTCCGCGCTTGGACTCCCAGCGAACTTTCACGATAGGGATGCGACTGCGCTTGGTTTGCTTTACCTCGCGATCCATAATCTCAACAGGCTTCTCAATGAAATGCATAGTTTCATCAACTTGGACTTCATCAAGTGGAATGTGAAGGTTCTCGTCAGCTAAACACTTCTTGAGATTGGATACATGGAACGTTGGATGCACATTACTGAGCGCGGGCGGCAGGTCAAGTCTGTAGGCAACTTTTCCCACACGCGCGAGAATCTTGAATGGACCAACATAACGAGGAGCAAGCTTACCTTTCTTCCCAAAGCGGACAACACCTTTCCAAGGCGACACTTTGAGGAGAACAAGATCACCAACTTGAAATTCGAGAGGCTTTCGCCTACGATCTGCGTAACTCTTCTGTCGGCTTCTGGCAGTCAGCAGATGATCACGGATCTTGGCGATTTTATCGGTTGTCTCTTGAACAAGTTCGGGTCCTGTGATTTGAGTTTCACCCACTTCGCTCCAACAGATCGGGGAGCGGCACTTACGACCGTAAAGTGCTTCAAATGGGGCCATACCAATACTGGAATGATAGCTGTTATTATAAGAGAACTCGATCAAAGGCAGGTGCGAATCCCAATTACCTCCAAAATCAAGAACACAAGATCGGAGCATATCCTCAAGAGTTTGAATAGTTCGCTCAGACTGACCGTCAGTCTGAGGATGATATGCCGTACTCATGTCCAAGCGAGTTCCTAGCGCAAATTGGAGAGATTTCCAAAAGCGAGATATAAAACGGCCATCGCGATCGGATATGATGCTCAAAGGAGTACCATGGCGGCAGACAATTTCCTTGACATACAGCTGCGCGAGTTGCTCAACACGGTAGTTTTCACGAATGGGCAGGAAGTGAGCAGACTTAGTCAATCGATCCACTATTACCCAAATGCTATCATGTTTGCTTGCTGTCAAAGGTAACTTGGTAATAAAGTCCATCGCTACACATTCCCATTTCCACGTAGGAATTTCTGGTTGTTCGAGCAAACCAGATGGGCGTTGGTGTTCAGCTTTCACTTTAGAACAAGTCAGACATCTAGCTACGAACACAGCAATATCCTTTTTCATACCGGGCCACCAATAAGTATTGCGCAAATCCTTGTACATCTTATCAGCGCCAGGATGAATAGAATACCGAGATTTGTGCGCTTCACTCAGGATATCTGCGCGAAGATTCTCATCAAAGGGAATCCAGATGCGATTGAGATAGTAGAGAATTCCACTCAGATTAGGGACAAAAAGTGCTTCCGCGCCACACGCTAACTCGGCGCGAAGGTTACCGTTACTGATGGATGCGCGCTGCGCGTCACGAATACGCGATTCAAGGTTGCTTTGAATCGGCGCGAAGTGAAGCTGCGTGCGCGGCAAAATACAGTTAAGCTGGCAGGGTTTTCGGCTGAGCGCATCGGCTACCACATTAGCCTTACCAGGATGATACCGGATCTCACAATCGTAATCGCTGATGAGTTCGTTCCATCGGCGTTGCCTCATGTTAAGTTCCTTTTGATCAAAGATATGCTGAAGGCTTTTATGGTCAGTGTAGAGGATACACTTAGTACCATAAAGGTAGTGTCTCCAGATCTTCAAGGCAAATACAACTGCACCAAGTTCGAGATCGTGAGTTGTATAATTCTTTTCATGAACCTTAAGTTGCCTTGATGCGTAAGCGATAACCTTGCCTCGTTGCATAAGAACACAACCGAGACCTTGGTTGGATGCATCGCAATACACGACAAAATCATCATTACCCTCAGGTAGCGCAAGAATAGGAGCTTCACACAACAAACGCTTGAGCGTTAGAAAGGCTTCTTCTTGCTTCGAGCCCCAAATATACGGTTTACCTTTGTGCGTCAGAGCTGTTAAAGGCAAAGCGATCTTCGAGAAGTTCGAAATGAATCGCCGGTAGTAACCAGCTAAGCCCAGAAAGGAACGGATCTCAGAAGGAGAGGATGGCGTAATCCAGTTCTTGATTGCTTCAATTTTGGATGGGTCGACATGAATACCCATCTTGTTTACAACGTGACCAAGAAACTGTACTTCATCAGACCAGAATTCACACTTGGAAAGCTTAGCATAGAGCTGCTCGGTTCGAAGCTTTTGCAACACCAACCGAAGATGTTGCTCGTGCTCGGCCTTGGTCTTAGAATACACCAGAACATCATCGATAAACACAATCACGAATTTATCCAAGAAAGGCCTACACACCCGATTCATTAGATCCATGAAAACGGCGGGTGCGTTGGTTAAACCGAAGGACATGACCAAGAATTCAAAATGGCCATAACGAGTTCGAAAAGCAGTCTTCGGAACATCTTCATCGCGGATGCGCAACTGGTGATAGCCAGAGCGGAGATCAATCTTCGAGAAACAAGAGGCACCTTGGAGTTGATCAAAGAGGTCGTCAATACGCGGTAAGGGATACCGGTTTTTAATGGTGAGTTTGTTCAACTCGCGGTAATCAATACACATGCGAAACGATCCATCTTTCTTTTTAACGAACAACACCGGAGCACCCCAGGGCGAAGAGCTAGGGCGGATGAATCCTTTAGCAGTCAACTCTTGAAGTTGGCTGGCCAATTCTTGCATCTCAGCGGGCGCAAGACGATAAGGAGATTTAGCTACGGGGGAAGCACCAGGGACAAGATCAATACGGAACTCGACTTCACGAGCGGGAGGGATACCAGGAAGATCATCAGGAAAAACTTCAGGGAAATCACGCACAACAGGGATATCGCGAAGCTTCTTTCCTTCATCGGGTTTAACCATATGGGCTAGAAATGCAATACACTTCTTCCGCATGAGTCTTTGGGCTTCGGCGCAAGACATAAGTTTAAGACCACTGGAGGGTTTTTCGCCGTAAATATGAAGATCACCATTTTCTCGAGGTATGCGAATCAATTTCTTGGCGCAAATAACTTCGGCGCGATTCTTCGAGAGCCAGTCCATACCAATGATAACATCAAAGCTTCCAAGAGGCATGGGGATGAGGTCGATTAGAAAATCGTTTTCGTTAAGGTTAAGCGTACAATCTTTAATCACTGAGTTAATTAAAACAGTTTCACCGTTAGCCAATTCAACTGAAAAATCTTCTTTTAAATTGTTGCGCGGTCGCGCAAGCTTCTGCTCGAAGGCGCGAGAGATAAAACTTCGATCGGCGCCAGTATCAAAAAGTACAGAAGCATAAAATCCGTTAAGCAAAAATGTACCATTAACTACGTCATTATTCGCTTGCGCTTGGTGCGCGGTTATGTTAAAAGCTCGTCCACGCGTTACTTGGTTTGAAATCTGGTTCACCGGATTCGCTTGCGTAATCTGAACTTGTAGTCTCGGGCACGCGTTCCGGAAATGACTGGGATCACCGCAGTTATAGCACGACCTGGGTCGTGGGTTTTGGTAGGTTAGTTGTGGATTCTGTGGGTAGACTGGTGGTGTTTGCGCAATTGGGTTGGCGGGAAGGACTCTACAGTTCTCAGCAGTGTGACCAGCACGGCCACATCGGTTACAAAGTCGACACGGGGTTTGGGTTAGGTGGTGAAATCTACAGGTTGGGCAAAAGGGATGGTTTCCTGTGTAAGGTTTCTTAGTTGGTGGGGCAGGGAGTGCTGGGTTGGTTAAGGCATAGTTGTGGACTACAGGAGTTGGGTAGGCTGACAGAGGGTTAGGCGCGTAAACTGGGGGTTGGTAAATGGGTTGCTGGACAATGGGCGGGTTGGTAAGCGCATAGGCCTTGCGCCTGCGCTTGAGGTTGTTACGGTTTGAGTGTTCAGGTTTGGTTTCTGTTGGTTCAGGGGCAGTCTTGGTAGGTTTGGTCTTCTCAGTTCCCCGCAGGAACAGGGTTCCTGCTCTGACATGGTTGTCGCTGAGCACAGCGGCCAACTCAATGGCGTCAGAGAGGGTAACTGGGTTTCTGGCCCATACAGAATCTTGAATTTCCATGGGGAGACCCCCAAGGAATTTCTCGATTGCTCGGCGTGAAGGGGTAACAAGGTGAGGGACCAGTAAGCTTAGCTCGTGGAAGCGCGTCGCGTACTCGCGCGCTTCGCCACTGTATTGCTTCAAGTTCCAGAATTCTTCCTCCAGGCGCTTAACTTCATTGGGAGGGCAGAATTCTCGCGTAAGAATTTCCTTGAATTCCTCCCATGTCATGCTAGAAGCAGCCTCTGCGCCACGCGCATGAGCTACTCCATTCCACCATGTAAGCGCTCTGGATTCCAGGACACTGGAAGCATATAGGGTTCGTCTGTCTGAGGGGCATTGGGTGTGGAGGAAAGTGTTTTCTATCTTCTCGAGCCATTGGAGCATCACGGTGGCTCCTCCAAGACCTGTGAACTTTGGAGGGTTACCCGCGTTAAAGGACTTAATGTTATAACTCGAGGTGTTGGTATTGTTTTGGCTCAAAGCTTGGGCTATTGCGGCGGCCATTTCCTGGGAACGTTGCTGTCTACGCATGCGCGAGGCTTCTCTTCTCTGAAATCGGCGAGATAGCGGAGGCATTCTATAAAAATTTTAATTTTAGTTAATATCTTGGTTTTAGCGCAAAGTTTTAATCTTATAAAGCTTGGTTTCACGGAGTCAGTTACAGTCAAAAGTTAGAGTAAAATAAATGACCCTAAATGCAGACTTAATAAAGGTAACAAATTCGAATCAAGAATCGACAATTCATGTATCACCATGACTTTCCAATCTTCAATATAAAATATACAAGAAAATGAGTATTGGAGGTTGACAATTCATGTATCACCATGACTTTTCAAGTCTCCAACCTCAGAACATAATCGTAAATGGAAATTGAAAATCAACTATTCATGTATCACCATGACTTTTCGGATTTTCAATCCCAACAAACGAATATGTAAGTAAAATCAATAAAAATCGAAATTCAGCAAAAATCGAAATATCGCGAAATAAAACATAAAATCATATACTGCGCAAGTGCGAGCATATTCATAAATAACGAGTAATTAACAATAAGCGCGCAAACATGAGATTTCTCTCATGCGCGAGAGGGGACTCTTAGGTATTCTAGGCCGTTACGTCTAACCACCTATCCTAAAGTCAACGAGCTCTGATACCAATCTGTAACACCCCGACCAAAGGCGGATTATACATCGGGGCGCCACATATTGCTTCATTACTCGCGACACTATTGGTGTCAATATTTATTAATACACATTTTATCGCGCACGCGCAGCGGGGAAAATAAAGAACATAAATCAAACATAAATCAATATATTATAAATTATAACATTCGAACAACATTAACTTGTCTTGATACATTTTAATTCTAGGTCCAAAAGTAAAAACTTCCTACGTGTCCACAAGCTCCAAAACAGCTACTGCAAACCTGAACATGTGTTAAAATAAACGTCAAACACTTGCGTGTTGGTGAGAAATCAAGTTTAATACAATACATAGATAACAATAAATCTGCGCGCAACATGTGTATGTCTGGTTTTCAACAAGGGTGTAATCTGATCGGGACCAACTCTAAGAGACAAGACTGCCAGTGCTCACAATTGAGCTCACAAACAAGACTAACTGTGCAAGTGTAACAAAAGAGAAAATCATAAACGAATGTTCTCCCGTGTTCATCTAATGGTACCATGAAAACTGCGGAATAGACCGACAAGACGGTTAATGATCCACACATACAAATAACAGCCAAGTCTACATCCTCAACACATGGGATACTGCGCGACTAAAGTTCATAAACAAGTTTAAGACTCTAAGTTTGTATGAACACATGAACATCCCAAAACATTAAAAGCAAAAAGGGATTAGGTACGAGATTACTCACTTGATAATCGGTGCGGTGTAAGGTAAAGCAAGAACCAACTTTAAACAAGCACAAGTTAACCTATAAATAAGATTATTGTTTTAACGATCGGTTTTAAGTCTTGATTACAAGTTAGCATAATTAATAAGTTATTATATATATTACCGGAAAACAGGGCAGAGGAGAGGAGAAAACGGAGGCAGAGAGGGAGGCGGCAGAGAGAGCAAGGAGGAGGTCAGGAGAGAGTAAGTGTTTTGTGTGTGTAGTGTTAGGAAAAATAATACTATTATTTATAGAGAAACCCTAGGAGACATAAATCCAGAAAAAAAAGGAAAAGATTCCAAGACAAACAGAACAAGACAAAACAAAAGATAACAAAAGATATCAAAAGATATGGCAGCTGCAGGGGGCAAGATAAAGCTGACAGGGAACAGTAAAAAGGCATGGGCGGTTCAGATAAAGGTACTGGTCAAGCATGGCAAAAGCAGATCTCAAAAGATAATGTCAGTCACTTTTTCTACCAACCAATGGGGTTGGTACGCATGCTGCGCCGAAAGTAACTATTCAGACATTAGATAGGTTAGGTCAACAGCTCAGAAGAAAAGACATTACAAAAGCAAACGGCTAGAATAAACAGAAGACTAAAGGGTCAAGCGCGAGAAGGCTGAGTGCGCGAGCGCGAAGGCTGGCACAACAATCCTTAGCGCACTGCGGGAAGAATCACAAATCCTTAGCGTGCCGCGTGAAGAACTAGAATTCTAAGCGCATCGCGGGAAGAACATGCATTCTTAGCGCGCTGCGAGAAGAGTTCTCTTCACGCATCGCAGGAACAAGATGTCTTCACGCAGGCTTCCATGTAAGGAGTCTGGCGCGTGGAGCTGCAGACATCCTTAGGCGGGAAGAACCAAAGGACAAGCAAAGAGTTAAGGAAAAAGGGTTCAAGGCTTAAGGGCGGGACGGCGACAAGAGGGAAAAGAAGGCGGAAAGAGAGAGGGACGGAACGGCGGAAAGAAAGAGAGAGGAAGAGGCGGGAGGGAAAAGTATATTATTATTATTAAAAGTAAAATATAAGTATAAATATTAAATAATAAAAGAAAGAGATCGGATAAGGGAAACGGGTACCTGGGTCGGGTCGGATCGGGGCAGATGTTACAGGTCGGGCCAATAGATCTATCATCATACTACCACGGGCTTAACAACTTAATGATTGCATATGCGATTAAGTATACACTTGTAATGATCAAACATAACGAATATCATGAAATAAAGCTTGAATAAAATAGCACGTAAAACAAATTGATTATGCATGTTTTCCACTCCAAAGTATAAAATGTTTAAAAGCACGTAAAAGGGTTCATGAACTCACCTTGCTTGATGGATGAACACGAGCACGGGCAAGAGTTTGTTGAACCGTTCACTGGATGCCCTAGATTAAGTTTTGATTTTAAATTAGTTAGAGTGTCGCATACTAGAATGTTCTAAACCAAAAGCATGACCTCCAGCAAGTTGATTCCCGGGTAAGAGTCACGGGTCCAATAGGATTATTTACGCCACTCTTGCCTTTGACAGAATCGTTTGCTTGTTCGATACATATATACCCAGTTTATATTTTTTTATACTAACTCAAAACGTTTTAGAATGGTTTTGATAAATAATAAAGTACGAGTTTAAAAGTGTAATATCATATAGTTTGGGTGTTTATTGACATTTAGGAAGTATAGGGTTCAAAGTGTAAATATTAAAGTTTAGGATGTTTATTGACATTTATGAAAGTATAGGGTTTAAAGTGTAAATATTACAATTTAGGATATTTATTGACATTAAGGAAAGTATAGGGTTTAAAGTGTAAATATTATAATTTAGGATATTTATTGACACTTATGAAAGTATAAAGACCAATTATGTAAATATAATTTTTAGTTATGATAACTTTATGAGTTTTTGAAGATCATAAGAATATTCGTATTCGTTCATGGAAAAATTATACTTCGATCCAAGATTTTGAGAAAATAATTCTGATTTCTTGGAATAACATGATCATCATAATCTTTTAGAGCAAAAAAGAAAAGTGGAAGGGTTTTATTAACAATATAGGATGATCATGGTGAAGATATATGAACAACTATGAAGATTAAAAAAAAACTCAAGAACATAACAATAAACAAGAAGAAATTCACAAGAACAAGATCAAAACCAAAGAAATATGAAGAACAACAAAGAAAACATGTAAAACTTACTTGATTATGCTTAGAGAGAAAAGAGAGAATGAGATTTGATGTGAAAAATAATGAGAATGAGAGGCTCTATTTATAGTGAAGGGTGGAAGATTTGAATATAATTGAGATAGAGATAAAATTGGTTTAAAGATTAAGAGGTAAGCTAAGAATAATAATGATAATAATAATAAAATAAAAAAAGAAAAAATAGATTTTAATAATCCCAACTTTATGTTATTAGCCGATAATAACCCCAACTTAGTTTATTCCTAACAGTGGTCCCAAATTTTTAAAAAAAAGTGTCTCTCAATGGTCCTCCGTTAAAAAAAATCTAACGATGTTAAGTTGTTTCCGAAAATTAAACTGACTTTTTAGGGATTTTTGATCGGAAGAAGGACACGAGTCGATTGATGTAAAACTAAGATCGAAACGATACTCCAAACATATTAATTTTTGTTAATTTGAAGTTCAAACACCCAATTTGAAGCACTAATCAAGTCATTTGAAGCATCATTTCGACCTAAGTTTTACGTTAATCAACTCGTATCCTCCTTCTGATCAAAAGCCCCAAAAAATCAGTTTGAAATTCGGAAAAAACTTAACGCCGTTAGTTTTTTTTTAACGGGGGACCATTGAGAGCCAACTTTTTTAAATTTGGGACCACTAGTGGGAATAAATTAAGTTGGGATTATTATTGGCCAATAACTGAAAGTTGGGATTATTAAAATTCAATTTTCCATAAAAAAAATATGTGCATATGAACACATCAAAGTGCACGGCACTTTGCTATGTGTTTATTTTCCTTTTTACTATTATTTTTTTTTCAAATTAAATGAATTAGATAAGGTAAAACTTGAGTAACAAGGTTAAGGTAAAAGGTTCTAGAATGTTCTCTTTTTAAACCACATGATTAATTTAAATACTTAGAATAAAAATAATAATAACAAAATATTTTGTTATATGTTATAAAATATTAATCTAAGCATTCCGGTTCAACATGTCATATTAACGATTAAGCACGATTATGATGAAATGAACATAGGATCATAGAATTACGCATATAAAGATAATGTTATTCAATAAATAACACTTAATTCAACACTAATAAATGTAGACAATGAAATAAGTACGAGAACTTCATTAAATACTAGCACAAAGGACTAGCGTTTTTGCAAGAAAAACCCATAGATGTTACACCTGCCCACTCCACTCCCATTACTACAGTATCAAACCATTCCACCATAGAATCAAACACACCCACATTTAATATTCAACCACGTCAGCTTCCACAACCACCTACTAAGTGCGCTATGCGTACGCGTGCTATCGATGGTATTACGAAACCTAAACGCCTCTTCAATCTCTCGGCTAAAACTTTCCTTCCCATCCCAAAAAATCTTGTTCACGCCTTGTCTATACCGGAATGGCGCAATGCCATGGCTGAGTAGTTTAAAGCCTTAATTAGAACTGACAATTGGGAACTTGTAACCCGCCATCCACAAATGAATATTATACGTAGTATATGGCTGTTTAAGCATAAGTTTAAGTCTGATGGTACACTTGAGCGTTATAAGGAACGGTTGGTTTGTGATGGTCGTAATCAGCTGGTTGGTATTGATCGTGGGTAAACATTTAGTCCGGTAGTTAAACCGGCTACGATTCGAACAGTGTTATCTATTGCCTTATCACATTCGTGGCCGGTGCATCAATTAGATGTCAATAACGCTTTCCTACACAGCAAGCTAAATGAAACGGTCTACATGTATCAACCTATGGGGTTTCGTAGTAAAATGTATCCCGACCATGTTTGACTTCTTAAACGGTCCCTATACTGTCTTAAACAAGCACCGAGGGCATGATACCAAAGGTTCACAGACTTTGTTCTACATTTGGGTTTTAAGCAGAGTCAATGTGATAACTCGTTGTTTATACTCCACCGAGGGTCCCACACGACATATCTTCTATTATATGTTGACGACATTCTGCTCATGTCGTCATTCGAAAATATCTGTGAGCAATTGATGTCCAGCCTAGCTTCCGAATTTTCTATGAAGGACCTTGGTCAACTCAGTTTTTTTCCTGGGATCTTAGCCACTCACATTGCTAAAGGTATGTTTTTATCTCAAAGCTCGTATAATCATGAAATAATTAAACAGGCCGATATGCAATCTTGCAAACCGATTGCAACCCCTGTTGACACAAACAGTAAAGTAAGCGCTACATCTGGTGTGCTATTTGAAGATTTGACACTTTATCGAAGCATGGCAGGTGTGTTACACTATCTGACTTTTACTAGACCTGACAATATTTACACGGTCCAATAGGTTTGCATGCACATGCATGCCCCTCGGACCACTCATTAGGATGCCCTCAAGCGAATTATTCGATACATTAAAGGAACCATTGATTGCGGTCCTACGCTTAACAAGTCTGCAACCCCATCCTTAGTTGCGTACACAGGTGCTGATTGGGCCGGCTGTCCGGATACTCGCCACTCGACATTGGGTTACTTTGTTACTATGGGTCTAATCTTATTTCATGGTCTTCAAATCATCAGCCTACCATCGCTCGATCGAGTGCCGAGGCCGAGTATCGCGAGGTCGACGTCGCAAACGTAGTCGCCGAAATATGTTGGTTGTGAAATCTGTTGTTGGAACTTTATCGTCCACTTTCTTGACAAGACCCGAGCCCGGTGCGGAAGCATGAATAATGGTCGTTATTAACGGTGGAGCTCGGATCTGAGCTAGGATCGAATCGTATTCACTCTTGAAAGGTGTTTTGGACGGATGAGTGGTGTTTGGGAGAGAGCCTGAATCGATTTACAATGAACAATAGACTGGATGAACAAATATATGTAATCAAAACACAAATAAAGAAGTGGTAGTATGATTTCATTAGTCAAAAGATTGTCATACAGAGCACTCATACATACACACATACATACAATAAAGATCAGCCACCTCCTGGAGGCGGCAGCTCTCTCTAAGAGATAAAACCCTAGATCTCACACAATACACTCATACTAGACAAATTAACAAATACATCTATTTATACTAGTCTAGCATGTCTTGGTCTTCAAGCCATCCACCCTTGGTTGAAACCAAAAATATTAATATATTTTTCACCCACAATAATAATAATTCGATGGGTCTAAAATATAAGTTCCAACAATCTCCCCCTTAGACCGATGCCATCGAATTTCTTCCATGATCACCTCAACAACCCGTTGTTTTTCGTTGAACTTCTCCCCCTCACGTTAAGCTTCTCCCATTGTTTATTTCGAATCATCTCTCTTATATCACTTTTTGGATACATTTGTATGGGCATATGAACGAGGCTTTGAACTTCAAAGATCAACTTCAAGTAGAAGGTCATCACAAAAAGAAATAAACTCAATGTGATCATCAAATAATCTTCCATTCTTCAAACCCGTTTCTTCCCTTGTAACTCATCCTCAAACCTTTCCCTGAATCAAGATAGCATTCAAGTCAACCATAACCCATTCTTGATTGTCAAGTGACTGTTTTCATAGGAGGTTAAACTCTACTGATCATCCGTTCACCATGTTATTAGTGATGACTCTATCTTCTCAACCGTACTAGGAAATTTGAAAACTCACAAACAATGAAACATCTCTAAAGAATCTTGGATTATTGATCTTGATCAACTTTTCCTTAACTTGAGTCTTTTCACTTGATTTGAAGCAAGAAATTTGCAATGAAATTCAAGAAGTTTTCCTCCCCCATTTTCATTGCAATTGTCTTTGAAAATTGTATCTTCAAATCAAGTATGGGTGAAACAACCTTGACCATCCTTATCAAGATTGTTGATTCTGTAATAAACAAAGATAAACAAAACATTATGTTGGTTGACACGCATATGTGATTAAATCCGTAAGCTTGGTCAACACTTGTTCTTGTAAAGCTCTTTGATGAAGTTATGAAAAATTGATAAGGCTTTGATTTTCTTTTGCTTGTTGATGATTGGATAAAATTTACCAAAATACCCCTGGTATATATCTTCCGTAAAGATCAGCTTGGTCAAACGGTCAACGGCACCAAATATTTCAAAAGTTTCTTCAAAATGTGTAATTCATTCACGAGCATGGATTATCGGTTCACAAGCACACATAAGTCCTTTAAATCCCTTCACGAGCATAGTCAATTTTTTTTACCCGAGCATGCTCGAGGGCGCATGCTCGAAAACACTTTGTTTTTCTGTCTTTCATCGAGCATGCTCGAGGGCATGCTCGAAAACACTTGTGTTTTTCTCTTTCATCTAGCATGATCGAAAACATTTGTGTTTTTCCTTTCTTTTCCTGAGCATGCTCAAAAGTAAAAGTGTGCTCGAAGACAAAGTGTGCTTGAAAACACTTTTATTTTTCTTTTCTTTTCATGAGCATGCTCAGGAGCAAAAGTGTGCTCGAAGAAGGTTTGCTTGAGTAAAACAAAGTGTGCTCGAGACCAAAAGATAAATTGTTTGATAAACCAGGATGTGCTCAGGGTTCATGTGCTCAAATCCAAACTTGATGTGCTCGATATAAGATATGCTCGAGATAAGCTGTGCTCGAAGCAATACTTAGTCATTTTACATACTCGAGACCATTCTTATCATGCTCGAGACATCCAGACTTCTTTTTTGCATCATTAATTAATGATTTTCCAATACAGAACCTACTTGAATATTCCCTTTGCATTTTCCATCTGTGGCTACAAACAATGGTTAGATTGCTCATAGTACCTGTTCATTCTTGACTTCTACATATCAGATTGTACCAGCAGCAATGTTCTTCAATATTCTTTTTACTGTTCAAGCAGCACACTCATATCAGAAACAATTACGAGCAAATAAAACCCTAATTTTCATATCAAGAACCAAGCTTCGTCATCTGAAATTAATCGTCGTAACAACATCCCAGTCATCTCGATATCAACCATCTATCTTCAATCTATCAGTAGCCTTTACAAATCTGAAAATCATCTTCAAGAACAGTCTTGCCCCAAAACGAGCTAAAAACACTGTTACATCAGATCTTGACCAATATGACCAAATAAACATGAAATTGATGTTGAATCTTCGAACGAGTCATCAACCCAAACATCAATCCACATAAATTTCACCCAAATCATAAAATAATTTCAAAACCCTAAAAAATTTTCAACAAACTTCATCGGTTTAACGTCCATGGTGGATTCAAGAGCGAGTTGAATCAAATTCAGCGGTTGTCTGATGTTTCGGCAACCCTGCTCTGATACCAACTGACAAGACCCAAGCCCCGATGCGGAAGCGTGAATAATGGTCGTTATTAACGATGGAGCTCGGATCTGAGCTAGGATCGAATCGTATTCACTCTTGAAAGGTGTTTTGGACGGATGAGTGGTGTTTGAGAGAGAGCCTGAATCGATTACAATGAACAATAGACTGGATGAACAAATATATGTAATCGAAACACAAATAAAGAAGTGGTAGTATGATTTCATTAGTCGAAATATTGTCATACAAAGCACTCATACATACACACATACATACAATAAAGATCAGCCACCTCCAGGAGAGCTCATCCTAGAGGCGGCGGCTCCCTTTAAGAGATAAAATCCTAGATCTCACACAATACACAATACACTCATACTAGACAAATTAACAAATACATCTATTTTTACTAGTCTAGCATGTCTTGGTCTTCAAGCAATCCACCCTTGGTTGAGACCGAAAATATTAATATATTTTTCACCCACAATAATAATAATTCAATGTGTCGGTCTAAAATATAAGTCCCAACATTTCTCATGCAAATCTTTTTTATTGTGATAACGTCAGTGCTATTTATGTTTTCGGGAACCCCGTTAATCACCAACGAATAAAAAATATTGAACTTGATATACACTTTGTCCGAGAACAGGTTCAGCGGGGATAGGTATGCGTTCATTATATTCCATCTCCTTATCAGATCGCGGATATCTTTACCAAGGGTCTTCCTCGATATTTGTTTAAGATTTTCAATCAGTATCCGTTCACCTCCCGCTTCGATTGCGTGGGTGTAATAGACATATTAGACGTTTATATTTGTGATATATTGTAATTCATATATATAGCCTTTATGGTTAGGATCTTATCGCAAGTAGATTTGTAATATATAATAAGATGAATGAATAGAAAGGAGATCAAGGAAATTGAAACAATATACATCTATCAAGTAACACGAAAATAACTACATGGATTTTAAGGAAATAACATTATGAACCTATTTTTAATTAATATAGCATTTATTTCTTCTACTTGGCATGCAATTAAGGCTCTGGGATATATCTTAAGCTATGGAGTATACTCTAATCCCTTTTAACTTAATATAAGCTCCACATTGCTTATTTTTCTTTCTTTCACTCCATCTCACCAAAGAAAATGGTTTATTCCATTTAACTCCATCTCACTCCTATTAATTTTTAATTTAATATCAAACATTTAGTTTAATTACAAAAACAAATAATAATAATAATAATAATAATAATAATAATAACCCTTCATTAATTTCTTATTTAGAATATACATTGATAATGTAATAAAATAAAAACATAAGAAAACATAAAATAAAATAAAAACTCAGAAATCCCATATTTGTTCCTAATCTTTTGTTTTAGTTCTTCCGCCATAAAAACTAAGAAATCCCATAATAGTTTTACTAAATTTGTAAATGCATAACCTCATAGTACGCTCGGACATCTTTAAGTATTCGTCGAATGCGTCCGGAACTGTTCTGTATGCCATTTATTGAATAGCCGCCATACATTTCTGTAAGGGCTAAAACCAATTCGACCTCTCGCATCATACCCTTGTCGGAACCATGGGTTCACTCTTTCCACATTTTCAAGTATTCTCAAGAATAGTGGTCGGTGCATTCGAAAACGACACTTAAATATATCGCCCGTATACGTGGTATCCACTTCTTTAAAATAGTCATCATTAAGCATCGAATGAGTGCGTAGCCGTTTGCGACTGAGTACAGCTTTTCGGGTTCGTGGCGGCGCTTGTGGTTGTTGTAGAAAAGCTTGGGCCGCGCTTAAAGTGTTTGAAAAAAACCTCATCCGTGGTGTCGGAGTCAGATGATGATGATTATAAAACCCCGACTTTAAGCGGAATACGCCTGGGTGCAACGTACGGATCACTCATAAGCTCGTAACACTATTAATAGTGACAATATATTTATTTTATTCCATAATTTCGCAAGTACACAAAGAGTTTGATAATTGGACAAACAATATTATATCTAAATAAAACAAATATTATCCATTGAAATAATCCTTAGGTATAACTAGTTTCTTTTCCTGACGTTTCATCGTATAAAACTGCAGCACGCTTAAAATAATATCTAAAATGCGCGATTCAACGATCGTCATGCAATAAATGTTCAAACATAATGTGAATGAAATCAAATAGTATCGTCCTCACGTTCATTTACCCAAAGCCGTAGAATTCGGGGAAATGAGAACCACCTAACCTAAGCAACTGAAGTCGTATGTTAAACGGCACAGGTACGTCCCATCAGACCCTCCCACTATGTGTATGCGTTTGCGTTTGCATAACTTCCACCATAAAAACAGTAAACACGTTGCACATAAATCACGTATAATCATAAACAATATGAAAAAATAATATTAACATGTACGATAAATGTGAATCGATTTGTAAACAAGCGCATAAGTAACGAAATAAAAACTTGTGACATGCTACACCCCAAAAATATTAAAAGCGTTAAAAAGCGGTTATGAAAAACTCACCCGTTAAATAAGCGAGACAAGCAAATAAGCGAAAATAACTTTGTGAATCGACAAAGTTCGGTTCAACGAACAACCTTAGATAAATAAATAACTAGGATCAAAATGAGGTTGAAGAAAATAAGAAAAAGGTGGCCGACATGTTCGGTTTATAATTCTTAGACGAAAAAGTTTGTTAAAAATATATTTTTATTATATTTTATTTGTATTAGTTGAAAGAATAGGTTAATTCTTTGGTTTAAAGTTGATTTATTTTAGCCTTAGAAAAAGAGTAGGTTATAATAATTATTAGTTAATTTAAATGGTTTCGATTTATTTCCGAGCCGAATATTATTTAATAAAAAAAAGTTTAACGAATGGTTCAACTTTTTCGTTAGACATGAACTAGGTTTGATTTGGATTTATGTCTAACATACTTGAAAAGATAAGATGACGTGACATGTTGGAAAATCTTAGTCTTGTTTATTAGTTTTGCAAAAGTTAGTTTTTAACATAAAACTTTTTTTTAACCGAACATTAACGTGCCGATGAGCGATAGTGAAAACACAACCACTGCTGTTAATTTAGAGTGACAACATGATGATGATCACATGATATGTTGTATAGAAATAACACAATAATTACCCGAGGATGGAATATCAAAGAAGAAAGAAGAACTTGAAGCTCTGATTTTAGCACCAATTGAAAAAAAGAACACAATTGAGAGTGTAAAGTGTTATGGTAAATAATTTATAGAAGTTTGAGAGGCTTTATATAGGCTTCAAATCATTAATTACAAGGTTGAAATGATTAATTACATAAGCTAGTCATAAGGCTAATCTTAAGCAATAGTAATCACCAAATTAATGAGCTTTGGCCCAATTTGGTAAAGGAGGAAGTTAATTATCAACAAAAAAATAGTCTAGGTTCATTCAAGACTTGGAAAAACGAGTCAAAGGGCGGGAATTTAGAAAGGATGAGAAGAAGGCGGTTGACCTGTCTTGAATAAAACCAATAATTATAAACAATTAAATAACACAATCAAATACACAATAAATGCAGGGATTTTATTAATAATTGAGGATCCGAAAAGTATCAAAATTTTAAAATGGGTCGGACTTTCGGGTTTTTAAAAATGCGAATGTCACAATGATGATGATGATGATGATGATGAAGACATTACTTAAAAATTTTAGCGGGTATTATTGATGATAAAATATTTGGTTATTTGGTTTGAAACCATTATAAATTTTGGTTTATATAGTACTAATTTTTGGATTAAAAAAAGAAAAAAGTTAATTAAAATAACAAATCAATTAGTAATTAATACATATTCTTTCTTTTAACCCATTAAAAGCATAATCCATAGGCCAATTTAAAAAGCTTAACACTCGTGGGGAGTGGTTTAATACATGTTTAAAGTGTAATGTCATGTTAACACTGGTGGGTGTTAGAGTATACCCCATGGCCTTAACACCCATGATGCTAATTGTCAAAAATATGAAGTATTTTTATTATTTTCAATTTATATCCAAAAGTATGATTGTGTTTATGTGTTGTTTTTGGTGTTTTGCATATGAGATTATTTGGTGAGTTATGGGCTTGGATGCAAGTGAGAGAGTTATGGGCTTGTAGAGTTCGTGGGCTTATGGAAGCATATACGCAGATTTTATGACTTATTATTTAGTCTCGCTTTATCATCTATTTCATCACTGTCTCGATCTTCAAGGTCTCAATCACCATTGTGTCGATCTCGACCAGCCTGCATTATGTCAAACCCTTCAAGAGTAATGTACATCACAACTATCATCAATCGTTAACTGTAGGGTTTTATCTCTTATAATCGCATCTGATATAGGGTTTCTTCACGTTGATAGTTCTTGTCTAATTCTTTTGTGGTTCTGATGGTATTCATATGTTTGACCAGATCGTTGTTTTAAGTCTGAATTTGTTGTTCGTTTGATTCAGTTTTGTGTTTATTCAAACTCTTGTATTGTTCTTTGGTTAAACATTTGTGATTTGGATTTAATAAGATATGGTTCGATGTTTGTGACACTAATGTTGATTTGGCAAAGGTTAACGTGTGGGACACCACTCCATACATGGGTTAAGGGGCATTAAATGCAAGATGATTTAAAGTGTTAACAAGCTTTAAAAGCTACATTAACACACAATAATTTAAGAATTGCTTTAAATTAAATGCGGGGGGGGGGGGGGGGGGGGCGTTAAGCGGGGTTAAACCATTTCCTTGTGGTGAAATGTAGTGAAAATTGGTTAAATGGGTAATACGACGCATATCTGTAGTTAAAGGGCAAGAACATATACTTCATGACCTGATACATACTGAAAATTGAAGACCGAAAATTGAATGTGATAAAAGTTTTTTTAAACAACTAATTTTTTGTATACTCCACCTTTTGCCTCTTATGAGGCTTCCCAAACCTTTGCTGGATAACACTAAAATACAATCAGATGCAATATTTATAATTAATTTTAAATACCTTTTTGTATAGCTGTGCCAGTATCTTTATAAAAATCTTTCGCATTAAAAGCAAATTTATTTGAGATTTTTGTGTAATTCTAGGCCTTTTTCTACTCGTTTAAATAAAAATGAGTGTGGTTTGGTGTAGATTCAATGTAAGAAACCTGAACACAAAAAACACAAGCCTAAACACGCAATGAACTTGAAAATACGGCCAGACATGTGAACCTGAAGATTACACAAACCTGAAAATCATCGGGTTCTAACAGGCAAGAATGAAACGTCGTATGTAAGTATGACTTTAGGTTTAGGACTTTAGAAGTGCATATTCTTTTTTTTTTTAATTAAATATCTAAATAGGGTACTAGTAGGTTAGCAAGTCTTTAATATGTTAGGACATGAATTAAATAGATCTTAAACATATCGACCTGTTTAAGATACGAAATCTATTAAACTCAAAACTAAACATTTAAAACTTGTGTTGTGCTGTGTTGTGTCGTATTAACAGGTCCATGTTAGAAATTGACAGTCCTAACACACATACACCACACACATAATTAGAGGGTGGTTCTCGACTTCTTGTACGAAGTTGCTTTTTCCATGTAAAGCGTACAAAGTTACCATAGATGCAAGTAATTACATTTTAGGCGAATAGGTGATGATATATTTGCAATACTTATGCAACATATGTATATATGGTTTTGTAACACATGTATATAATCATAAATCCTTATAACTAACAAATGCATATTGCACAACACATATCAATAATCCTCAAACCTTTAATGGCATTTAAAATTCGAACAACCTTTGCTGGATAACACCAAAATACAATCAGAAGCAATATTTATAATTAATTTTAGTTCCCTTTTTGTATAGATGTGCCAATATATCTATAAAATCTTTCGCATTAAAAGCAAATTTATTTGAGATTTTTGTGTAATTTCGGTAGTCTTGCTTAGAGGTCTTTTGTGGGCTTTTATTAATTTAATTTCAAACTTTCAGAAAAAAATTAAAAGCAAATATATTTTATCAATTAGGATATAGCCCGTGCAATATACGGATAGTTAAAAAAATATAACAAACAAATTAAATTTAATAATATATGTAATAACATACGTTATGAGTTCAAAGGATATAATAATCAGTAGTACAAAAAAGGCTGTTTAGCAGTGGTTATTAGATAGGTAAAAAGCAGTTTTAAACCGTTGTTGATAGGCTTCCTGTTTATGCTCTGAATGTCAAACAGTGGTTTTTGTAAACAGCGGTTTTCAGGTTTTCCTTTAAAGCGTTCATGTTTACAACGGTTTTATGCTTTATAGTGGTGCTTTATAGCTCCTTTTGGAGCGGTTCTAGTACAGTATAAATATGCAATTACAATGTAGCATAATATACATCATAATTATAATACAAAATTATCTAGTAACAAATCATATTTAGCTTTCATATCAAATTATCTAGCAACATTAAAAAACACTTACATCCAAATTTTATACAAATTATCCAGATATATAAAGTACTAGCTCCAAAATACATAAATCCAAGATTATCATGTATGAGAATCATTGTGTCCTTACAAACAATCTATCAAAAAGTTTTGGAATTAATCTCATAATCATATTGTCGAGTTCCGCCAATGTAGCCACTATCGAGTCTTGCCAAATCTAAAAAAGATAAATACAATTTAGAATAACCAGAGCAAACCATAACCATAAATATAAGAACCCGACCCAAACTAACGCATATGAAAACCGAACAACCCGACGCGAACTAACCTAATCGAAAACCGAACACCGACCCGAACTAACCCAAACCCGACGACCTGAAACTATAAGGGCTAAAAGTGTAACTTTAATTAAAATATATTAATATATTATAAACCACTCCATCCCACCCCTTTCCTCAGGCTTTTCCGGTCACCGGAAATCCAGCGACTGTAAATCACTCCGGCGCCCATAAATCTTTCCATAACTCTCGCGTTTGACTCGTTAAAATGGTGTAACGACTTTAGAAGATAATAATTAACTATAATCAACATGTTAATTGCCTTATAGCGTCCCGTAATCATCCCCTAGAAATTACGAATCGGCCGGAATATTGGTTAAAATGCAATTAAGTTCATTGAACGTAATAAACTTCAATCACTAATATAAATAGGGAGTACCCCTTTTGCTAAACTCGCACCAATCTTCAATCCTATCTAAAACACTCCCTATAATCACCAATTTATTCGTGTTAGTCCGATTCCGGCCAACTCTAGTTCTCTGTCAATCCATAACAATACTGTAAAATTCGTCAATTTTTTTGGACTTGAAAACCCGACCCATTTAAAACTTTTATTATTATCTGGACTAATGTTATATAATAAAATCAAAAATTTATTAATCCTTTCGGCCATTGATTATTTATTCACGACGCTCGAATTAGTTTTGGTTATATATTTATATATTAATCTAACTATCATCTATATGCCAAAACAACCCCTAAACTAAACCTTTAACCATTTTTGCACCCAACTCTAAAGATCAGGGACCAGAGTGCAATTATTATTCAAAACCAACTTCGTTCTTCTTCCCTATTTCCCTCCAACGGCCGACCCCCCCCCCCCCCCTCCCATTTCTTTAGCCGTAATTCTCACATACAATCAATGTTTGATCTTTCCAAATCAATTACCAACCTCAGACCGACACCCACCGACGATTTAATTGAGGAATTGATGTAATATTGACAGCTATTTCGTCCATAATCAGCCACGGCTGAATCGGACTCTAAAACACTATATATACTAAGCTATAATTCAATTAATCACGCACACACTATCTCTGCAAACTCAAAATCCTAAACCCTAAACCAATTTAAATCTGTAAAGCCGCTAAGACCTCTAATAAGCTCGAATTGCAGCCATGGTGTTCATCCCATCAATCTCCCTCAATTCATTACTGTTTCTGGTAATTATTACATACATTCAATTAGGTTTTAATGGATTATCAAAACCCCCTTATCAATTTAGGTAAACATCAAGCAATGGAACCAATTCGAAATCTAGGGTTTATGTAATCAAAAAGGTAAACTGCTATGTATGCTTATCTATTTCCGTTTACATCTTTTAACCGAAGTAAGACGCTTGCCTAATGGTCAGCGCATGTTATATAGAGCATGTGAACCGGCCTTGGCGCGGGTTCGAGAGTCCTCTAGGCCCGGTTTTTGAGTATTTTTTTATTTAACCATTTTTCTCATTAAATTATTAGTACATATCTAAAAATAATGAATAAACATTAATTTAACGAAAACGAACCCTAGGATGATTATTTTCCCTCATAACGAAACCGAGCCCTAGTTTTGCAACTTATTTATTTATCTTTTTTTTTTCTTATATATATATATATGTACTTTTATTGCTATATATTTTTTTATATATAATAAATATAGTTTAAATGTTTTATCATTCGTTTAAATACACCGATCTAGTGACTTTTTAATGTTCAAATAGTAAAGTGTTTATAGTAATAAATCCACATATTACATAACATGTCATCAAAACTAGCGTTTATTTTTGTTTTCGATTATACATATACATATATATATATATATTGATTAATTATTCATAATGAGTATTATTTATAAATATCATATATTGGCTATATATTTTAATAACCAATAATGATTTCCAAATAATAATAATAATAATAATAATAATAATAATAAACCGAGCTAGATTGTAGTTTCAAATAATTTATTCCGTTAATAAATAAATATGCATTTTTATCAAACATATTATACATAAGTTTATGGTTAATTAATATTGATTATTTATAATGCTTATTTATTTATAAATACATGCTTATAGTAAATATTAAGGTAAAGCGCTAATATTAATAGCAATGATAATAATAATAATAATACAAATCATTAATATATATAATAATCTCTAAATTTGTTTTAACAATTAACCTAATAGATCTTTAATCTCAAAACACCATCAAATCGCAAATCCCTTATAAGCCCTATAAAATTTTCGTTTATTGATTAATTTTGTTGTTAACAATTAGGGCGTTTTTATTGACGTGTCTCGAGAAGCGCAACCATTGCCGCTTTAACTTTTTATCATCGTGTCAACACTCTTTCCAAACGTAAGGTAAGTAATTCATATCCCCATTTTTACCGTTTTGTATTTTGGGGGCGTTATGCGTTCACAACTCAAACACTTTATTTCACACTACAATTCCATTATTTTCGTTATATGATATTGCTCAATTAGTAATACGTGTAAATGTGACTATGTGTTTGTTTTATGTTTTGATGGTTGGTATCTCATCCTCATTAGTATGATCATACGCCGTCGGAGTAGCTCGCTATCTATGTGATTCGAGTGAAAAGACAATTTTTATATTTATTGTTATGCTAGTTGTTGTAATTCATATTTATCGCAAGGAATTGACTTTTTAATAAACTATGTATTTTCACGCATGGCGCAGGTAGCTTTTTGGGATGAAGAAACAAGAGATTAAAGAGTAGATTGGACCTTAGGATTCGTGATGAATAAAGACTTATTTATTGAATTTTATTTTTAATTATTTAAGGTGTAATGTTTATTTCTTTTGAGACAATGTTGTGCTTTGCATACTTGATATATGAAATAAATAATTTAGATATTGACATGTGTATATTACTTTAGTGTCTTTTAAGCTATGATATAATTATGTCGCGCCCCGGCATATTCCGCCTTAGGTTGGGGAGTAACAAATACTAGGTAATAGTTAAATGCATTTGTTTAGTTTTTATCCGTAAATCAAAACCCCTAAACTAATTTTAACAAACCTTAAACGGATTAACGGATTTGGATCCTAGGGTTTTCTTTGAATGAGATTATACGTAACATTATTATATAATAAGTTGTTTCCATACCTAAACTAAATTGCAAGGTAGACCAGATGGTTAGTGCAATTGAGCATGAACGGAAGGACCCGGATTTGAACCCAGGTCAAGCCGTTTTGGTTTATATTTTTTTATAACCTTCTCTTATATATATATATATATATATATATAATATATATAAAACCTAAATAAATGTTTAAAAATTAAATGAAATTATTTTAAGATTAAATAAAATTTATCGTAAATTAATTTTTATCGTTTTCACCTAAAAACCAATCTTTCAAACCCGTCAAATTTCGTTAAAACTTGTAAAACAATTATATATTTATCTATTGTTTGTTAAACCTTATAATTCGTAACACTTTCATTTTTTCATAATAAAATATATCTTTAACGCCAAATTTTTGTAAACGTTATAACATTCAAACTTAGTATTAACCTTGAAATTAAGAAATATTTATAAATCGTTAACTTGTTAATATTAATTTGTTCGTTAACTTTAAAATTCGTTAACTATAATTCATTATATTATTAATTCGTTGGTTTTACTCCAATAACATAGTTAATTTTACGAGAGAAAGTCCGTGCCTACTAAACACCATGAGTCTTTTAATAGCATTAGTTTTAATATTTCAATAATATAAATCATAAAAATGCCAGTAAAGATTAAAAATAATAATATTTAAATTGTTTAAGTTTTTAGTTCAACTTTATAAAGTTAACATAAATTAAATACAACACTTTAACCATCCCGAATCCGTTATAAACCCATTCTATCATGTCTAGTTCGTTCATTTCGATTAGATGTTTTTTTTATATACTTTAAAATTAGGGTAAATCGTCGGGACTCATGGTGAAACTAACTAGCTTGTTTAAACCGTCCACCCGCTGACGTTTTTCCTTATTCCAATTGAGTTTTTCATAACCCCTTTTTACTTTTACACGTTTTGTGGTCTAGCACGTTCCAAACTTTTATTTGTTATTTCATGTTTCATGTTGTAAACTAAAATTCACATGCGTGTCTTGTATGTATTTGTTTCGTATCATATTGTTTGTAAATTATGGAATTATGTGCTAGTTGTTTATTGTTTTGTTGGTGGAAGAGACTTATACACATACTCAAACGCAAAGTGGGAGGGTCCGAGAGGACGTACCTGTGCCTTCAATTTTTCAACTTTTGTTAATAAATGGCGGTATCATTATCATATTCAATGGTATCATTATCATATTCTATACTCCAAGTAGCTCGGCGAACGGCGGTTCCTTAGTAGATTTGACTTTTGTCAAGCGAACGAGAATATCATGTATTTACTTTCCTTTTACTTTGTAATTGAGACGTGTTGGTGCATTTTGTGACCGTCGCTATGCAATTCTGATCAGCGGAAACGAAGTACGAAGTTAGAACAACTTCACCATAGGCGAAGTTATAACAACTTCGCCATAGGTGAAGTTGTAACAACTTCTGCCATAGGCGAAGCTATAACAACTTCGCCATAGGCGAAGCTATAACAACTTCGCCTACTGGCCCAAGCCCAAGCCCGCGAAGTTGTTTTGTCTATATATATGTGTGTCTTGTTTAGGTTTGAGAATCTAGAAAGTTAGCATTTTTTGTGTGTTCAGTTCAATTGTCTAGAGAGAAACCCAGAGGGAGAGTCGTGTGGGACGGCCCGAGCTAGAGCTCACCTCGGGTCGGACGTGTTTTGGTTTATGTTCGGTTTGTAACGTGGTTTGATTATTATTTAAAAGATCTGCAGATTCGTTTATCCCATTCGTGTGTTTGTTCGTGTGTTTGTTTGTGTGTAATCGTGTTCTTCGTCTTCTACACCATAAACGAGTCTAGGAGGATTCCGCACTCCTAGACCTCGTGCGGATCTCGTATCGATCAGCGACGCCCCGGGGGGACTTACAATTGGTATCAGAGCCTTAGGCTCTTATGCTATGGTTCGAGATCTGCGTTTTGGTGTTTCTGGCACGTTTCTGATGCGTTTTTGGCCGAACAGCCGCCGCATGCGAAGTTATGGGGTTCAGGCGAAGTTGTCGCTTAAATTTTAGGGTTTAGGCGAAGTTATCAGTCAGGCGAAGTTATGGACAGGCGAAGTTAAGGAGGGGCGAAGTTGACTTTTAGGCGAAGTTGAAAAAAAAAAAAAATTGTTTGGAGTTTTCGTCTGTATGGCCAGGTGTACATGATTATTGTGAGACCTAAGACGTTGTTCCGTCAACGAGTGAAACTTGTTATCTCTTGGTCTTACGTGTGAACAAATACGTGTCAACTCTGGATATGGGGTTGAGGTTGTGAATGGGATATTGATTGAAACTGGATATTGACACATATTTGGGTGTTTGTGGGCAATGAAATAGTTGTTGTTCGAGGTTGACCAACTGAAGAAAGTCAAATTGAACTGAAGGTTTTTGTCATTACTGGATTGCGGTCAGAGCATATTATTTATGTTATTTTCAAGGCGTTCGAGAATTGGATCCTGAAACGTGATGCTTATTTATTAAAGTGAAAATTCTGGAATAAGTTGGATTTAATCGGGAATTAAAGTGTTTATGTTCTTGATCGTTATCCCTGGTGATTGAAGATGCTTCGGATTAATTAATGGTCATGTGTGTTAGATTCTGTCAAGGTGGTTTTGTGATGAAATTGATCACTTGATGTTGAGTAGTTGAAGATTAAACCTTATCGTATGCCGACGTGTTGGTGAAGTTGTGGAAGGAGCCCAACTTCACGTGTTGGTGAAGTTAGAAGAACTTCACGTGTTGGTGAAGTCAGAAGGACTCACGTGATTGGTTGAGATGATCAATTAGGCACGGGGATGCATGCATTTCAAAGACCTCAATCTATATAGTCGGAGAAGCTTACACTGAAGGGGAGATCTGATATGGAAGACGCTGGGTGATTGGTAGATTTGTGAAGCTACAAGACAGTTTCAGACACGGCTGGTTGAAGAGCAAACAGAAGATCATCAGTTAAGAGGGAGTCTGTTGGTGCATGTTTTGTAACAGATGATCTTTTGTGTTTGTTAGAATTGAGAGCAACGGTCAAAGGGGAGTCTGTTGGTGCATTTTGTGACCGTCTATGCAATTCTGATCAGCGGAAACGAAGTACGAAGTTAGAACAACTTCACCATAGGCGAAGTTATAACAACTTCGCCATAGGCGAAGTTGTAACAACTTCTGCCATAGGCGAAGTTAGAACAACTTCGCCATAGGCGAAGTTATAACAACTTCGCCTACTGGCCCAAGCCCAAGCCCGCGAAGTTGTTTTGTCTATATATATATATATATATGTGTCTTGTTTAGGTTTGAGAATCTAGAAAGTTAGCATTTTTTGTGTGTTCAGTTCAATTGTCTAGAGAGAAACCCAGAGGGAGAGTCGTGTGGGACGGCCCGAGGTAGAGCTCACCTCGGGTCGGACGTGTTTTGGTTTATGTTCGGTTTGTAACGTGGTTTGATTATTATATAAAAGATCTGTAGATTCGTTTATCCCATTCGTGTGTTTGTTCGTGTGTTTGTTTGTGTGTAATCGTGTTCTTCGTCTTCTACACCATAAACGAGTCTAGGAGGATTCCGCACTCCTAGACCTCGTGCGGATCTCGTATCGATCAGCGACGCCCCGGGGGGACTTACAAGACGATACATCTTGACTTGTGAATTTTACACTTTTCGTATTATATACATATACAAAACTTTATGAATTCTCACCAACATTATTGTTGACAAAATATATTATTTTAAACGTGCTGTAAGTTAAAGTTTAAGGATTGAAGACTAGATTAGTTGGACCATTAGGTTATTAGAAACACATCATAATGAAATTCAAAGTTATTGTATTGTTACTTGATTAATGTCAAATTTTGTATTTGTGATGTAATGAAATGAAATAAATATAATTACTGTCGCTTTAATAGCGTTACAAGCTTATGAGTGATCTGTATGTTACACTCGGGCGTATTCAGCTTAAAGTCAGGGTGTTACACACATTCCCAATAGCCCTTTTGTTGTTTGCACTACAATAATTTTATATAAATAATTAGAACAAATATTAACAAAAACTAATGAACTAGCAAATTATAAAACTTACGTTAACCATTTTCCATGTGAATGCTCTTTCCCCCAAATCTTCTTCAATTATTTTTGAAAGAAGATAATTATTTTTATTCTTTATGCCTTTTAAAGAATCTAAAATAAATCCTTCTTTCTTTTTGCGGCAAATATTACATAAGATCGAGTGACCACTGCTAAACACAAAGTTATATAATAGGTAAATAACATGTAGTAATGAAATATATAAAATTTATTGAAATAGACTATGAAAAACAAAATATGTGTTACCTTGCCAAATATGGTGCAAGAATATATTCTTTATCACCATGATAACTTGATAGGTCGAGAATGTGACCTTTAACTTCTTCAGGTTTAAGTTTGCACGCAACTTCGGATATCGCATATATACTAAAGAAATCGAATGGCATTTCTTTACAAATGGATTCCTCATAAAAATAGCTTAAATTAAAAATAAAAAACATGATACAATTAATAAAATAAAAAATATATATACTGGAATATTGTACCAAATACAAAAACTAACAAACTTACATTGAAAACCAATTAATGAGTGCGGTATCAAGCCAAGCCTTGGCGAAGACTTGTATAAACATCTCATACTCAAAGCAATCTGATAAGATGTTGGGAAACATACCATCAGGTGTAGAAAACGAGAGCGCACGAGATTCACGTGTAAATTGGTTATGTAATTCATCAACCAAATCTTTAATCCTTTTAGCTCGTTTACCTATTACCTTCAAAGCCTTATCTATATTTTTGTTGTGTTCATCTTCATCCTTATTAGTGGTTTTCTTCACCGTTGGTTGTTTAACATTAATCTCCTTTTGGGATGGTTGTTCTTCATCCTTATCAATGCATTTTTTCATTATTGGTTGTTCAATGCGAAGCTCTTTTAGAGGTTGTTCAACTTGATTATCTTCTAGATCAGCCCACTACATTAACAAAAAACTTTTTATATTATAAACAAACACACACACACACACACATATTACGAAAGTGAAGTGATTTATTACCAATGAATTGACAACATCATTATCCATATTTAAGTTATATGAAAGTTCATGATTTTCAAGTTGGTCGTCTTGGAGCGGGAATGGTACATAGGGGTGGGATGTCATCACCGCTTCTCAGTGCACTATTACTCGGGCCGTTTGTCTAGTGACTCGTTGATCCGTGGGGTGATTCAGCATTTAAATTCTACAAATAATATATATATTAATAACTAATATAATAAAATATAGACAAAACCAAACTAACCAAACCAAAATCAGGTTAGCTGATTTAACCACACCGAACAATTAACAGATGGTTCCGTTAAGCTAAAACCAATTAATAGAACCTAACCCTTAACTGAACTAAACCTTGCACACCCCCATATACAAGTATACAACTTATAATCAGCCAAGCATATATTCAATGCGTTTTTAGGCCACTGAACAAAACCCTTGATATGAGACATTTTTGTAATGCCTGCCGTGCGGGACTCCTTAGGGATAGATAAATTCATGTATTATGGCACAACATAATTAACTTGCACTTTTAAACAACCCTCTTTTATGAGAGTGTCATGTACAAGTGTATTAGATGAAGTAGGATACACCAAACCTTTAGCTATAGTTATTTGGCAATCCACCTCATAGTGCATTAACAATTCACACGGATAGATACCCTGCAAAAACATAAAATGTTAATATAGGTCTATTTAAATCAGTTTGGGTTAACTTAAAAATCTGTTTTGGTCACCTTTGACTAATTAAAAGTCAACACTGTTAACAAGTCAAAATAACCAGATTGACGTAGTCAAAATAGACCCGAAATAACCCTCAATATTAATATTACCTGAACATTTGCATAATCCACGTGAGATGCACTCAGCGTGTCCATAGTTTTGCTACTTTGGTTCATGTTCACCCCTTCACTACATGCTCCTTTGAACACACCTCCAACAACTTATGATGGACCTATAAATTCAACATACAAAATTGCACTAATATATATATATATATATTATATACAAATATATTGATGTATATTGATGTAATTACCTATTACGCATGAAATTGCTTGAGTTCGGCCTCCGTGCTCTTGTCCAAACAATCTTGTTATTGGGTCGGACCGCTTTCAAAATATGTGCCGTCTTCCTTCATTTCTTTTTCAACACGAATCTATAAGAAAATATAAATGTTAGAACATCGAATAATATTATATTTATAAATAGATATGCACTTGTTTACCAAATCTTCGATATCTTCATCTTCAATCGCATACAAACGAGTTTTTTTGCACTTATTGGCTCTACCAGCGGCAAACCATTGAGACCGTTAATCTTGCAAATCTTCAAGATGTGGATTAACCGACATGAGTTGAGGCCACAAGGTAGGAAAATTATCCTTCAAGCCTCCAAATCCAGCGCGTCCTGTGCAGGCGTGGTTTTTTTTGTGCGTTTGCACTCTTTTTTTGCGTTTTCATGTTTTTCCTATGCATCAACAAACAATAACTAATTTTACAAAATATAACAATAATATTATAATAAGTAATTAACATATACCATGGCTTCCTCAATAATCTTTGCCTTTACGAATTCCTCCCAATGCGACTTATCGAGCCATTTATACTTTTCAAGAGGATTTTTGTTAGCATATACGAAATTCCGTGCATCCATCAAAAAATGATGGTGGAAAATACATCTAAAGCTCACAGAGGGTGACAACGATTTCTCCTTGTAATGCATCCAAGGACTCAGGATCAACAATTTTCGAGTGAATTGTATTAAAAAACAAACAAAGTTTTGTGATAGTATGTCGAATGTTATCTTGTAACAATCCACGAACTGTAATAGGAATCATATGTGTCATCAAAACATGACAATCGTGAGACTTCATACCAAGCAACTTACGGTCTTTCAACGACGCCAACCTTTTAATGTTTGCAGATTAACTAGATGGAACTTTAATATCTTGTAACTATTTACAAAACTTCTTTTTTTCATCGTTCGACATAGTATAGCATGCAGGCAGGAGAAAAAAAACCTTTGGTTTTCGGAGCAGGATGAAGTTCTTCACGTATTCCTATTTATAACATGTCTTGACGAACTTTAAGCCCATCTTTCATTCTACTTGGAAGGTTTAACAATAAGCCTAGTAAGCTGTCACATACATTTTTCTCAATATGCATAACATCTAGGCAATGTCTAACTTGTAAATCCTTCCAGTATGGCAAATCCCAAAAGATTGATTATTATTCCAAATGACTCTAGTGGATTTGGCTTTTATGCCTGTGGTGGATTTGGCATTTTTCTAACCACGAACTCTTTTTGTAACGTCCAACTTTTTGTTAAATAATGAATGACGGAAAGTTTTGTTATTTAACTGTGTGTCGTTACGTTAGTCTTGTGTTAAGTGTTTGGAGTAGGATTTGGGAATGGGTGGTGGGACCCGTGAAACCCCCTCTATATATACCCAACCACTTCTTCTTTTCCTTTCTTTATCTCATCCAAACACACAAACACACACACTCAAGAAACACAGACATACTCTCTCTCTAGCACTCAGATTTAAAATCCAAGCCAAAGAAGGGTGGAATCTCGTGTTTAACATCGTCAAGCAACAAGAATCACGTCCAGATCCTCGAGTTGTCAAGATCTGAACTCGAACCCGCAAGTAAAAGGAGGGTTTTAGTTTAAAATGGTTAAGTTTTGTGATTAGAATCGGCATGCAAACAGTTATAATGATAGATCGGGTTGTGAAATGTAAGAAAAATATAAACTTGGTAAGTTATAACCTCTCGGGTGCACTTTGTGATAAAAAGGTGGTGTTTGGACTTTGAGAGATGGGTTCAGGATCAGGTGCATGGGGTCAGAATGTGTCAAAAGTTGGGAAAGAGTAAAAATCAGGACCTGAGGAAGAGCCACGAAGTAAAATGGCTTAAAAATGGTAAAAGCGAAGAAAGACAGGCATTTCGCTTCGCTCAGCCATGAGAAGCGAAACAGGCATTTCGCTTCGCTTAGCCATGCAAAGCGAAACGCTTCCATGCGAAGCGAAACAATTTCATGCGAAGCGAAACAGTCCCATGCGAAGCGAAATTCTTCCATGCGAAATTTTATAAAATTCATTTTCTGATGCATTTTTGTTAAAGGACTGTTAATGAAAATAAAATCAACCCCAGCCAGGGGTGCTGCCCCTTGGACCCTGCTAGGGGCTGCCGCCCCTAGACCCCGCTACCAGGGGCGCTGTCCCCGAACCCCCGTTAGTTGAGGGTGTCATTGACTTAGATATAAGAAGTAGTAGTAATAGATATTTGACACTCGTAATGCGTTATACAGTTAGTCGTGCACAGCTAAAGAAGGGCATTACTATTAACGGCGAGAGAAACCGACTTCAGGTGAGTTTCTAGCCCCTTTATCTGTTATGTTTTTGGGGCTGTGTGCATACTCTTTTGTGATAGTTGTTAATACACTTAGCTTAAGTGGTAAGTGTATGATATGAATATGTCATATGTATGATTAAGTATTGAATGTTATTATGGAATGTTTATACGAATGAATATGTACATATAGGTATATCCATGACCAGAAGATATGTAAAGTATGCATGAATGAAAATGAATGTATGCACGAGTGACGTGACAGGTATGGTTATTGGAGACAAAGGGACCAGACCCTAAAAATATCTTAGACAGAAGGGACCAGACCCTGATAATATCTGAGACAGAAAGGACCAGACCCTGATAATATCTGAGACAGAAGGGACCAGACCCTAATAATATCTGAGATGGTAGAGATAGAATAGCCTATGGTAAATTACAAGGCTTTATGAAAGAAAGTAGGTAAGCGTGTGTGCATGTATACAAAGTTTGTATGAAAGAAGAAAGAGAAAATAAGGTATGAATATGTATCTTCGGATGCGTATGAGTAAGGATGTGAATGTATTGTATGTTAAATGATTAACTAGAACTCACTCAGCGTAGCTGACTTTTAGTATGCACGCAGGCAAATAGATTGAGGCAGCTGGCTTGAGGAGGCACACATGGCATGGACGGAAGAGATTGGCATCTACGAAGAAGTGTCAAGATTGTTTTTAATTAATCACAATTTGTATGTTAAGACAAGAATGAATGTTTTGTAATGTGATGTATGAAGTTTTAAATTATTCTGCGAAAGTTTTAATTAACTCTGATTTTAGAATTGTGCTTATGAGTAAATCCAACACCAAAGTAGGGTTACCGGGAACGGGGCCTTACACTTTTCCCAACACGGTATTTATATTTTTAACTCAATCAAATGCATCAAATTGTTTCCTAATCAATTCCTGTTCAGCAGATCCATCAAACTCTTTCTCTTTCTCTCGATAAATGTGATCACATGGAAGGAACTTTCGATGTATGTACCCCATTTTTTACAGCTATCCAAACACTTCAAAGTTGTCTTGTCTTCATAAATAGGACAAGCAAACTTACCTTTGGTAATTTATCATGACAAATTACTATATGCTGGAAAATCACTTATGGTGCAAAAAATCATGGCTCTCAACATAAATCTTTCCTTTTTATAAGAATCATACACTTCTACACCTGTACCCCATAGAGTTTTCAAGTCATCAATCAACGGAGACAAGTAAACGTCAATGTCATTACCAGGTTGTTTCGGTCCCTAAATTAACAACGGCATCATTATGTACTTTTATAACCATGGTGGAAGATTGTAGATGCATAGAGGAACTGGCCATGCACTATAAAGGCTACTCATGGCTCCGAAAGGGTTAATTCCTTCTGATCTAAGTCCAAACTATATGTTTCTAACCTCGTTGTCAAATTCTGGATACATATTATCAATATTTTTCCATTGAGGTGAATCCGCAGCATATCTTAATTTTCCATCATTTATACGATCATCTGAATGCCAACACAATAACTTTGCTTCTTTCTCATTTGAAAATAATCGTTTTAGTCTCGGTATGATTGGCAAATACCACAACAATTTAGCCGGATGTCCATTCTTCACATCTTCGTCAACTTCATCAGTTTTCGTTTTACGCTTATACCTCTAAGCGCCACACTTTGAACATTTATAATCATTTTTGAACTTTTTCCTATACAACATACAATCATTTGGACATGCATGTATTCTTTTCACTTTCAATCCCATCGGGCACATAAGTTTCTTTGCTTTGTATAATGAAACCGGAAACTCATTAACTTTCGGAAGCATTTCGTACACAACCTCTAATAGATATGTGAAACTTGCATCGCTCCACCCGTACCTAGTCTTTGCGTTAAACAATTTCAAAACAGCACTAAGTTTCGAAAATTTCAAACAACTAGTGTATAATGGTTTTTCTGAATCTTCAAATAGACGTTTTAATTTGTCTTGTTCACTATCACCAACATTATTCTCTAAATCGTTATACATGTCATTTAAATAGTCATCGACGTCATTTAAATCGCCATCGTCATTATCTATTAAATTGTGTTTATCATCATTGTCCTTATTTGACGACGTGCCACGATCAGTAAGTGACTCACCATGCATTGACCAACAAGTATATCTAGGTTTAAATCCATGAGATATCAAATGGTACTTTATTTCATATATATCATTATATCTTTCGTTGTTTTCACAACTCCTACAAGAACACCAAATCATTTTATCTCCAACTTTCACTTGATTATATTTGGAAGCCTTAAGAAAACCTTTAACGCCATTTATATATGTTTTGTCGGTAGATAAACGACCGTACATCCGGTCTTTACGATCCATTTGAAAGAAAAAAAAATATATGAATATGGTTTAAATCGGTGCTCTAAGGCAACGGATCCTAGCCCACTTTTTGAAAATTATCTCTCTCATGTATACATTTTAACGAGTTGTCAATTTAAGAAAAAATCGGCAGCATTTCCCCTTAACTCCCCAAGCATGCGTATAAACCGCAAACTCGAAAGAGTAGGAGGAAATAATCATCGGATTTTTTCTTAAATGTCAACCCGTTAAAATATATACACATCCTAAAGGAAATATAATATTCCAAAAGTAGTCCCGAAAAAGGGAGAATCCAAAATTTATCTCCATTAGATAAATTTTGACGAGTATATACTCTAAAGGGCTAAAAGATTGGTTAGTGAGTAAGGTGGTGTTCGTTTTTTACTAGAATATCTTCTTGGCCTCTTATATCTGCACCATACAAACCACGCGCAGACCTTTAGGCTTGAAGACTGTTTGTTTTACTGAAGACATTTCATTAAAAAACGTATTCGCGCCCTCTTATCCTAAAAGACATGGACCAACATCTTTTCACATCTTCTGCATCTTCTATTTTATTCCAAACCCTAGCCCCCTTTCATTCTACCTTCTCCTTCCCTTTATCTCCTCCCCTACCATCTCCCTTCATCACCTCCCCAACCTCCACCACCGGCGACTTCCACCACCGCGAACTCCATCACCGGCGACCTCCACTGTCACGCCGCACCGTCGCTGCTCCACTGTCGCACTACCGCTGCTCCACTGCCGCACCGACAACCCCATACCTCTGTCGCCCTTCGCCTGCCGTATGTCCGCCGCCTCCGCCGCCCACTGCCACACATCCACAACTCCGGTCCATGTATTATTATTTTGTTGATTTGTTTACTTTACCTATATTTGTATGATTTGTGATGTAATCGGTTTGAATTTGTGTATTGGATTATACTATTGAAAGTTTATAATATCGGAATTTGTTGAAATCAGGTTTAATTGATGTTCGTAGACTGATTATTGATGTCATGTTTATCAATTTAGGTTTATTTTATGTAAACGAGCTTGAGTTTGGTTTGTATTGACTTACGAGATCTTGAGAATTGTTTTTCAATTATTGTTGAATGTTTATTAGTTTTTTTTTTTTTGAAGAAATTGATTTGTTGAACTATCATTAGTTTTTGTTTAATTAATTAGTTTGCATAATTGTCCAATTATCATTAGTTTTTTGTTGAAAAAAGTTTGTAGAAAATTTAGGTTTAATGAAGATCTTGTTCCATTAGGTTTGCATAAAGTTTAAGTTTGAAGACCTTTTTTATGTTTAAAAATTCGGTTTATTTAAATTTCTGTTTATTTTAACAGTTTGCAGACGTGTTAAAAACAAACAGTCTTCTTCTTGCAGACTGCAGAAGTTTGGTCCACCTCTTCTGCTACAGATGTGGTCCACAGACTGCAAACATTTTACCTCTTAAAAAACAAACAGCACCTAAGTATAGTAATAATATTTAAAAGAAAAAGAAAAAAAGAAACCAAAATTCTTTTACCTTCATAAATATAGATGATGAGAGCTTGAAAATAAATGAAGAAGACAATTAAGAATGAAAGATATATGCATGATATATGTATGAGCTGGATAGAAACGTTGCAATTTTCAAATGGGCAACCTTTACAGCGGTTTTATAGTTTATTAAATATATTCTTATTTTGTTTTTGGCATTTGAAGCGTTTCATCCACATAGCAAAATGAATTATTTAATTTTTTGATTTATATTATTATGTTTCTTATGTTTACAGCGGTTCACTTATCAAACCGCTTTATAATTCAATTTTTTTTAGTAGTGAATGATAAATAAAATTTTATAATTTATAAATATTTAAAAACCTAATTTAATATAACATTTAAAGTTTTATTTGTAACTTTATTAGTAAATATATTAATTATAATATTATTAGTTAGCATCCTAGTCGTCTATTTTAATTGAATAGAATGTGAAATAATGGTTTTGTTTTAATAGTGTAGGTAGATATCCAAGTAATTTTGAAATCAAAAGCAAATATATTTTATCAATATATAAGTAATATAAATAAAAATGAGTGAGGTTTTGTGTAACTTCAATGTAAGAAACCTGAACACAAACCTGAGCCATAAATTTGAGAATACGGCTAGATACGTGAACCTGAAGACAATAAAAACGCGAAAATCGTGTCAGTGTCAAGACACATGAACTTGAACCCGGAACGATTTTCATTCTTATTACAAATACAATACATTTAACCTGAAACTTATATTATTTTACATTAATGCTAATAAGTTACAAGTTCGTAACAAAAAGTTAGAAAACTAGAAATGAGTGTGTATAAAGTTATTATGTTCAAACAAACTATAAAAACCTGATGTTCAAATATGTTCCCTTTAACTAGGGGCTTAAAATACTCCACTAGTAGTGCTATTATGTAAAACACATTTAAAAAGATAATTATATAATTTAACGGGTTAAACCGGTCGATTTGCTTTGTCAATCAAAAACGGTAGCGATAGCGGTGCAGCTTGTTGCCCGTTTTCCTTCTGTTTCGATGTAATTTAATATAATTATTAATTTACTTTGTAGAAGATGTCGGTTTAAATATTTATAAACTGACCTGACCTTATCTAGATTAAATTCAAAAATTTTCATGTTATATTCGACTATTCGTGGCATGTGTTTTGTTTCATGTAAAAAATAAAAGTCATCCGAGGTACAATAAAACCATTAAATATGCATTTCCAAGTTTCCATGTCCAAGGAAAAATATTTAATGTTAATTAATATTTAATACATATTAAGTTCCAATTTTGTTTATTCAAATATATTCTTTCCAAGTTACATATGTTTTTCATTCTTTAATAACACATCGATATTAATACGATTGATTGTGATTCACAAGTTTTCTTAGAAATATTAAATATTTTGTAATCTGCATTAATTTAAGTTATAATGTTACATATAACTTTTAATTCTAGATTTGACCTCTTGCAAATTATTTAAGTCGTGGTCGAGCTGTTTGTGATCCAGATCGATCACGTATTCACATTGTCAATATCTCACTCTCACTCTATATATACATACATACATATAGATATATACATCTTTGTGTGTAATCAGTGATCATGGGTTGTGGGATTGAACGAGGATGTTTGTGTGCAATTGTTGTTACTTTGTGTGCACTTGTGTCAGGAGCAACATCAATTGGTGGTGACAAGTGCAACTTGTATCAAGGAAATTGGGTATACGACGAGTCGTAACCTATGTATGATTCTACAAAATGCTCTCACATTCGAAAGGAATACGACTGTATCACGTTCGGACGCCCAGATCGAAGCTACCTAAAGTACCGATGGCAGCCCGACCATTGCGACTTGCCCAAGTATGTATCCCTTCTCTTCCCACATACATTATACGTATATTCATAGTTTCATACATACATATGTTCATATAGAACTACATGCAAAAAGAACATATAGATTTGAGACTTAAAGAATAGATTTACTTTGCATACCTACTTTTTAGTTGTGCCAATTGCTCACGAGACCTAAAATTTGTTCACATGTTTCTTGGCGATTAGAATTTAAGAGGTTTTTTTTTTTTTTTTTTTGCTAATATATAAGATTCATTAATTTTTTACATAAAATTCAACCGAACTTCGATGGTCATATGGTCGAATTTCAGTGGCAGGAGATTGCCCATTACGTACTATTCTTAGAATCCCGTTTAATATACCGGATGATCCAAATAATAAATATACAAATAAAGATAAGCAATAATAATTATATAATGTCTATTGATCTAAATATTAAATAAAACAACTTAAAAAGATTTACACATCAAATTCACAAACTTGTGTGATCCTAACAACAAAACAACATTTTTACATATTCATGTATAAGATTCATTAGACTTACTTTTTTATTTAATGACAGTGTATCATCATGTAACGATGTTCTTGTTAAACCACTTCATGTATCACTGTTTTATAACATTCGACCAATTGAATGGTTTACAAAACGGAACAAATATTTTCCTTATTAGAGAAATGATAAGTTGATAACGCCACCAAGGCACTTTCATCTAATAGTTTCATAATATGGTAAAATAGCTAATTTGTTTTCAACACGTTTTTCTAATTTATATAGTAACGGTAGTAATTTTTCCTTAAGAAGATTGTTTTTAATTTTTTGTAAAGAGAATTATTTTTAGAAGAGAAACAAGCAATCAATGAGTATGACACGAGAAAGATGTACGTTCGTTATTAGTCTTATTACAAGCATACGTCACCACTTTAATGGGATGGTCAAGAGATACGTCTTTCATAAAAAGTATCTCCGCCTTTTCTTATACGGCATTGTTTGGAATAATGTCACACTATTCATGTGTGACGATTATACATAAATTCTTCATATGGTTTGCGTCTTAAATGCGTACAAACAAGAGTAAACTATTGGTATTATTTTAATTATTTTGGTATACTAATACACCAATAGTTTTTTTTAACGACAAATTTATGTTATCTGAGAGTTTTTGAACTCAAATAGAATATGAGATTCTGAGGTGTTAGGCTAGTCGGTGACCCATTTCTAGACCCCCCCCCCCTCCCCCGCTTTTATTAAATGCGTTCTCATACGCTACTTTAAAGTACATAATTTAATTTTTTCATATTTAGAATCCCGTTTTGATTAAAATCCCTTTAAATAGTTTCCTTAACAAATTAATATTGTAAATTATTTCCTAATTTTCAGCGTTTTAATCTACTGTCGAATGACATACATTTTGACATATCCAAAAACGCGGTGTTGTCCTCATTCTGAACAAATGCGTTTTCGCTTTTACATATCATGGTTTTCCTTTCATCCCAGGTTAGACATATGTGCTAGGTTTAGTATCTGATTAACATACTTTGTTTGAGATAGAGAAAACATGCATTGTTAAGAGTACCTAGGATGCCTAAACACCATCGAATGGACCGAAATCGGCCAAAGAAAACTTTAAGAGACGTGATTGTGTGCCGAAGCATACTATTAGAGGAGTTAATAGGTATAATATTACTCACATAGTCACATCTAACAATCATATTGTATCATAACCATGTACATATACCTAATCTTCATTTTGTTTACATGTTGGTTGTTCCCGTTTTAATATATACAAAATTTTATGTGTCACACTTAAATTGTCTTATTTTATAATAAACTAGGTTACGGCATAATCATCAAAATGTAAAACTGCGACACTTCATCAAAGTTTCTACATAGTGGATAAACTACAAGAAACTATAAAAAATGATCAATGCTCATAAAGAAAATCAAGAGGGGATTAATCACAAACTCCAGCCCGTTAAAAAGAAGTTTAATTTGCTTTGTATACATTGAAAAACTAATAATCTAATCTAACTAATCTATAAAATGGAAACATGTTTTTCGCGTGACCTTTAAATATGTCATTCACATGGGATGTCAACTAATCAATTTTCATTTATAAATATTCCACCTAATAAACTAATTTTTTAATTATCATTCCCACAATTTAATATTTTTTATATTAAATGATATTACAATTAATGCATTTATTACTATTTAAATTTATTAATTACCTCAATTAAACCAATTATGAATTTCTTAAATTGTATTATTAACAATTTCTAATCACCTCAATGTGAATGACATATTTGAAGCCTATGTGCAAAATATGTTTTGCTTTAAATATATATTATAATTGTTTCATATACGATGGTATATACTTCATGTTTGATTTCACATATAACTTGTACCGAATATGCGAACATTTTTTATTGACATTATATCATTTTTTAGCTCGTGTAATATATGGGTTACTAACCTGGTCTATGAATAACAAAGAAAGCCGTTGCACAAGGCTCTCGCATGCGTAAGTTTGGAGAGTTTCAAGTCAAACTTAAGCCTGATATTTACCTCTTGCATTTTTGCTAAAAGTTGTTTTAATCATGGTTGTAATCGTGCCTAGGCGCTGAGTACTCGACGAGTAATTCCCGAGTACTCCTTGCCCAGGCCGAGTACACGAAAATAATTCTCTATTACTACCCGATTAGGCCAAGTAACCGCAACTCCCTAATAAATCAAGTTGTCAGCACCTAGTAACTTTTACGACCATGGTTTTAATGACTAGCACCAATCACCTCAAAGTCACATGGCAACCACTTTACAATTGCTCAAAGTTCTACCCGTTGACATATTTAATTATAGATAATTATAGTTGTTCAAGCGTACGATGAATATATATATATATAGCTTAATAATGTAATCATTCATTCCTGCTTTCTTCAAGAACTAACTACAAAACACACTGAGGGGAAAGAAAATAATCATTCATTACGATTCATGCAATTTTACTTGCAGATTTGACGCCCAAAAGTTCTTAAGAATAATGAAGGGAAAGAAAATAATGTACATCGGAGATTCGATTAGCTTAAACCAATGGCAATCGATGGTGTGCCTTCTTCATGCTGCCTTGTCACCACACTCCAATATCACCGAAGAAGCTGTTAACTCGACTACAACGGTCACGTTTGAGGTTATAATCAACTCTTTCTTAACATTACTTATACATCATTTTATGTAACATTGTGTGTTAATTTGGAAAGCTAATGAATATACTGTATATAACTAATTGCATTTAATTTGTAGGATTTTGGGGTTTCAATTTCAATGTTCTTGTCTCACTACTTGGTTGACATTGTGGAGGAGAAAATTGGTCGGGTTTTGGACCTAGATTCGATTACAAGCGGAGATGTATGGAAGGATAACGATGTTTTAATCTTTAATACGTGGCTTTGGTGGTACCGTGCTGGAGAAAAACAACCGTATGTGTATTGTGTTTGTTTACATGTGATTACCATAATGGATGATCATTTTCCCTATTATGATTTGATGTAGATGGGATTATATCAAAATAGGTTCCAAGTATAAAGAAGGACATGGATAGAATGATTGCATTTCATGAAGGTTTAAAGACTTGGGCGAATTGGGTCGATGTGGAAGTAAACATTGAGAGAACCAAGGTGTTTTTTCAAGGAGTTTCTCCGTCTCATTACCAGTAATGTTTTCTTACTCTTTACGTTTTTAAATGCATTATATAGCACATATAAGCTTAACTATTTTCGTACTGTCGTTAGCCATAAAAAATTGTTTTCCTAAATTCTAACACAAAGTTATCAAAAGTTTGTTAATATTAATAATGTCACAAAAAAGATTAAATATCTTATTAGTTACGGAGAAAAAATTATAGAGTGTAAATTTCTAACATGACATGAATCTAAGTTAGTTTAAATGAGTTTCAATAAGGTTGTATACGGGTTATACATGCATAATTCTGGAACACAAACTAAGTTTTCATTTTTTATTAAAAATTTAAAAGTTAGATAGCATTGCTTATATATAGTTTGAAAATTATACATTACTTTATATAGAATTCTATTTTTAAAGTATTAATATAAAAACAATAAAAAAATCAGGTTAAACATTTATTTGTGTCAATTCGGGAATTCTCGTGTTTTGTCAACTTCACATGTCTACAATGTTCGGGTATGAGTCGTTTGGATTCGTCTCAAACTTTTGGGTTAAAAATAAGATTCGACCCATTAACCCATGAACACAACCCATTTAACACCTTACAAAGGTTACACCGCAAGAAATTATTTATAAAATTTAATAAATCATCTGAACACTTATGATTATTTTAAAGTGTACTTTTATCAATACATTGAAATAATTAAATCAAAACTTGTGCAGTGGGTCAGACTGGAACGAGCCGCGTATGACAAACTGTGCTAAAGAAACGATTCCAATAAACGAGTCTATGTTCAATGGCAGCATGCCGCGTGCTGAGACGGTGATTGAGGAAGTCCTGAGTGGTATTGAAAAACCAGTGTCATTGCTTAACATAACAAGATTGTCTCAGTTGAGAAAAGATGGACATCCAAGCAGATTCAATGGCTTTAGAGGAATGGATTGCACACATTGGTGTGTTTTTGGAGTTCCAGACACATGGAACCAACTTCTAGCTGCTGCTCTTGTTTGAATCATATTTTAGGAATACTTTTTATATCAAAGGTTAAGACACTTTTGGGGATCAGTAGTTATAGATCAACTAATAAACCTAAAAGATATATATACATGACAACTTATTGCACTTTCTTTTTAATATTAATGGGAAATTCACTCATGTGTCCATTTGACCGAAACGCTTTGACATAACAATATTGTCTTTTTAAAACTTTCCAACAAATCAATGCTTAACACATATCTCATGACGCAACGGATTCAAATCTTGGCGAAAAATATCAATGATCGGAGCCGGTTTGGATCCGATCAAAGATCGGGGGGGGGGGGGGGAGGGGGGGTTCAACAATAGAGTCCGTGGCGGAACGTGTATATATTCATAACTAGGGCAATCACGTCCTCGTTAATGCAGAAACACTTCTCCTTCTAATCATAAAAACCAGATGGAGCATTGCTTGCCATAAGCTTCATCTTACCCCACGCAGGGGCGGATCTAGCTATTCATTAGGGGTAGCCTCTGCTACCCCTCAACTTTTCGTCGATAGTGTAAAAAATTATTTTTTTAGACATGTTTTCGTATTTCGTTACCCCTGAAAAAATATGGCGTTACCCCTATTTGTTTAAAGCTCAACCAATTTAAAAGTTCAACAAAAGAAAAGCCCGACCAAAGTTTAACGCCCAAACCAATTAAAACCCATTAACCATTTTCAAAAGTTATACTTGTTGTTTCGAAATTGGAAACTAGCCAGACATCAAACATCGTTGCACCAGACACCACCACTCGACACCATTTTGAGGGTGAAGTTTTTTAATATGGTTTTGGATATGCAAATTCAAGAACATGAAAATAGATACAGTGATGTCTCAACTAGTTTGTTAGAAAATATGTCTAGTTTAAATCTTTATAGTTCATTTACTAAGTTTGATTTAAGATAGTGTCATTTTATGAGATGCGTCCAAATGATTTTAGTAATGAAGAAAGATGGTGTAATTCGAGTGATGATCTTACAACTTTTTATCACACTTTAAAGGAAGATGATAAATTGCAAAAATGGGTGTAATGTGTGACCTTGCTCGTGTAATGGTGGAAACGGGAAAACACGCCACTTTTCCTCTGGTTTATCGAATATTGAAACTAGCCTTGGTTTTACTGGTTGCAACCGCAATCATTGAAGGATGTTTTTCTAAAATGAAGCTTATCAAAACGGATTTGTGCAACTGAATGGGTGATGAGTATTTGAACAATGATTTAATTTGTGCAGTCGAAAGAGAAACGTTTAATAAAGTAAAAGAAGAGGATGTGATGTCTCGAGTTCACGCTTTCAAAAACCGAATAGGAGAAATTTGCACCCGGTGTATTTAAATTTATTTATTATCATGTTTATATACATCAAGGGCGGCTATAAGGCAGGGCCGGGTGGTCGACCGATCCCGGCCCGACACCCGATAGGCCTGAATTTTTATTCTTTTTGTTATATATATATTATAAAAAATATGTATTTTTAATATTTAAACCCAATAACTCAACTAATTTAAAGGCTATTTTTTTCGCCTTCGACCTAAAATTTTTTCACGATTCTCAGTGATGGCCCTGGTTTACATTGTGTGAAATACGATAAAAAAAATTTTGGACGTTACCCCTGAAATTGATGTCTAGATCCGCCACTGACCCCACGCTTATCAAATGTAAACCATCCGACGCACAACACCATTCCGTTAAAAGCGTTGGTCATTGCACACGTAGGCTTGAAATAAGATTACATAGAATCATAGTCGACTCTATAGGATTGATTACCGGTGAGTCGATAAGAATATAATTGATTGTATAATTAGGAGGAGTTGTCAATTTACAGCCAATCTTCCAAATCAAGATCAACGTCAAAGATTGAGGAATATGCAACATCTAAAAAATTTCGTGTCAAATTTGTGTAACATCACAAAAATTTTGGTCCAAAATTGACAAACTAATAAAACTTAAGGACTAAAAATATTCATGGCAAAAGTAAAGAGAAAAATAAGACAAAGAATGGAATTAGCTTATGTTAAGGAATGGAGTAAAGGAGACTCCATCCCACATCGGAGAAAGAAAGAAAAATTAAGCACTTTATAAGGGGAGAACATTCTATGAAAGTGTTCTTATGTGGTCAACCACTCTCCCTAGTCCTAGCGGAGGGTCCGAAGCAACTGATGCGCACGGGCGATGGGCGTAATGTGGCGCTTTGATGGCGCACTTTGCACTTCGCATCGTCGCTATTTTTGGATGATGATGAGACGAAATCAAGATATGGCAAGTTACCAAAAGATCAGGGACTAAAAATGAACAGATTCAAAGTTTTGCATCTTCGCGATACGCGAAGAATCCACGTTTTGCATCTTCGCGTATCGCGAAGATGCAGGACACGTGGCAAGCCTACGCGGCGACTCAACGAAGCTAGTGCATCTTCGCGATACGCGAAGAAGCTTCGCAATACGCGAAGATGCAGGAAAATTTCTATAAATAGGCCGGCCATTGGGGTGGTCCTCACTCATCCAACATACTCCAAATCACATATGTTACCTCGATAAGCGTGCCACGACCCAGATATGGCGATATCCCGACAAGTCTTAACTCGAAATGCATGCCATAACTCTACCTAGTTACTCTCTCTCGACCTCTCGCCAAGTAGAAGTGCGGTCCAAGTAGAAGTGTAGTCCAAGTAGAGCATCGGCGTTTCGAGTAATAAGCCATTCAAGGTAGGGGTTCTGCCCGATTATTATATTATAAATGGCTTAGACCCTAGTCAGGAATATAGCCTGTACCTTGATTTTATAAAGTGGAAATAAGATTCCATAAAGTCAAGATTATAGATAAAATAATACTTCTTTGTATAAAGATTTTATTAAGTATTTCTTATAATAAAAGAAAGTTGAAATATATGTTTCTTCACGAAGAAGAAACAAAGGTTTATAAATGACTAACAAAAGAAAAGACTAGAGGTCCTTGTATTGAAAAGACAAAATGTCAAGGTAAAGGTTATGCAATCGGACTAAAGGTCTGAAGCTAGATCGTTGATCTAGTACTTATAAAATGTTATTCTCGTACTATAGGTCCGAGGTAACGAGACAAATTGGTGAGAAACACCAACCAAGAAGAAAGGTGAATACGTCCAACTTTTTATAAAACAAGTCTTGAATGTTTGCATGGGATTAAATCCCTAAAACTTTATAAAAAAAAGTAATGCTGGCCCTCAGGCTATTGTATACGTTTGTCTGGATCCTTACATATGTGGGTAGACGGTGGGCACACCACACCACACTTGCTAATACCTCCGCCACGTTGGGCCGGACCTAAGTAATGTCCGAGAGGGGATTATCTCGTGTATATTGAATAGTTGCTAAGACCTCGATGTTGCGGTATTGCTGAGAGGTTTCAAGTATAACTTGAGGTTTATAATAGTATATTTAACTTGGTTGTTTCCTAAGCCACGATGGGTCGGGTCATAAGATACCCAAAGGATAACTAAGTAACTTAAATGTTTTGTATCAGCATGTTCACCAGCATGTGTTGCTGACGTATTTTTATAATTGTTTTACATGTAATGGAGAATAGGTGTTTGGAGAAGAAGAGTAGCCGTTAGACGATCTGATGGCTCAATGGATGTTTTATAAATAAAATAATGAGAAACATGGTTTTGTAATCCAAACACTTATGTACAAATTAACGGGTGTTTTAAAATCCCGTCTTCTAAATATAATAATATTTTAATAAGTCTTCCGCTTTATAACCGTAAACTCTGATATATTTACAAAACAGGTACCAACGTTGGGTGTCACGCCCAGGCCCTGAGCCGAGGTGTGACAAGTGTTGGTATCAGAGCCATCGATCTTAGCGAATTAGATATATAAGTATACCTAAGCTTTGATCAGAGATAAGTTTTAATATTATTATATAAGGATAAGGTAGGTTGGTATTCTTTCCTGTCCCTTATCATTTTAATCTTTTCTATCCCTTATCATTCTTATCATCATAGATGTCGATATTCAAAAAGATGATAGAATCCTTTTACGAAGAAATGAGACAAGCAGGCCATCCAAAACTCATCGTTCCTCCCGATGGTCAAAGTGATGAATACTATGCTAACTTCTTCGACCAGGAAAAACCCCTCACACCAGTGGTCCCATATGGGAATCAACCCATTTATTTCCGAGGCACAGAGCAATTGCTAATCAACATTCCAAGTGATCCGCCATCCCCGAAGAATCATCCTTCCAATAATATGGAGATTGATGAGCAAGCTAAGACCAATCCTAAGGATGGTACCCCAAGTTGGATGCAAATTTACTCTAACCCAAGAATCCCAGTTTACAATCCCACCGATTCTCCTCATTCTATTTCAGGTCCATCAAGGAGACCTAAGATGAGAGTGACGCAACCGGAGACCATTCGGATTGAGGTGAATCAAAGTAATGTGGAAGTTGAACCAGAAGAAGACCTCGAGGAAGAAGTTGAAGAGGATTCGGAAGAAGAACCAGAAGAAGAATCGGAAGAAAACCCAGAAGAAGAACCAGAGGAAGAGGTTTCAAGGGAGATGAGCATTGATGAGAGGAACCCTGAGGTGCAAAACCACCCAGGATGTGACTGTCCACCGAGTATGGGCTGCCAGCAACCGTTGTTTCACCTATCCTCCCATTATGATCCACAAGACCCATACGTCCAAGCACTCACAGATAGTTTCCCACCCTTTACAGGTGTCGTTCCAACCATCTCGGAACAAGCAGAAGAAATCAGGCAGTAAGAAGAGGCTGCAGAAGTTTTTCACAACATGCCAGTTGAATCCAGTCCACCACCGCAGTATCCAAGGAACCATTATGACATAGTCATGATGAGGTATCGTGATCACCGCCCCAGTATGGATATCCAAGTCTCATTCCTCGGTCCCAGGAAGAGCATTTGGATCGAGCACTGCATGAGACGGATGAATTGCGCAAAAAGTTAGCTACGGAAAGTAGCAAAAAAAAAGGTGGAAAGGAAATTACTTCACAAGTGTAGTAAATTGAAGAAGAAAATCAAGAAATACATGAAGGATTGAAGATCCCGTTCTGTTGTGACCGTATCGTTTGTTCCTTGTTCTGTTGTTGTAGTATCGATGGTTTCTAGAATAAGTCCATAGTATTTGTGATGGTATCGTTGTTCCTAGAGTTCGTGGTGATAGGAGTTGTCATAATGTACTTCTGTTTGTGAGATAAATAAAAACTTTTAAGTAATGAGTTAATTTCCTTATAATTTCAGAATGTCGAATCAAAATAATCCCTCTCAAAATAAAGAAGCTTCAAAAAACAACAAATCAAAAACTGAGCATGCTCAAGGAAACAATGAGCAGTTGATAACCAAAATGCAAGAAATGATCAATACCATGAATTCCTTATTACCCGCTATGAAAGAAAAATTTGTCCATCAAAATGAAAACCGACAACCCAGTAAGTCTGTCAAATCTAAATCCCGTCCTAATCCTACCCTTCAAGATGAAGGAAGTGATCAAGGATCAACTAATGGTGAAAAGATCCATCAAACCTTTAAGAAGAAGTTACGAATCGAAGGTTGTTTGTTTAAAGATTTCAAAAATTATGGACCAAAAGAATTTTATGGAGACAAGGGTGCCATAGCCGCCATAAGATGGCTCGAAGAGATGGAATCAATTGTTATTATAAGAAAATGTACTGAGGAGGAAAAGATTCAGTACACAGCACAGATGTTCAAAGGGGAAGCCTTAGAGTGGTGGAACACTCTATTGATGGCAAGAGGAAGGAGGACCATGTATCAGTTGACATGAGAAGAGTTTAAAGATCTGGTTATGCAAAAGTATTGTCCAATGCATGAAACTAATTTAGTTCAAACCAAGTTTTTGAATCACAAGGTAGTTGGGACCAATCTGAGAGAATACAATACCAAGTTCCAAGAATATTGTAGGCTTGTGCCACAGTTGGTAACACCTGAATCAAACAAGGTAACCCATTACATATGGGGTTTACCAAGAGAGATAAGAGACATGGTAAGATCTCATCTGCCACAGACAGCCGAATCCGCCATGGAACTGGCTGGTTATTTGATGAATGGTTTGATCCGCAACAAAGAGGAAGACAAGAAGGAATATTCAACAAATGACAAGAAAGCAAAAGGAAATAATCGTTTCAAAGGAAAAGATGTGGATAGGAGGAGAGGTGGTTTCAATTCTAACTACCTATTGTGTAAAATTTGTAAGAGGCGTCATTTGAGTCGATGCCGGTTCGCAGTGTCTACATTTGTCATCTGTGACACATGCAAGAAACCAGGTCATGCCACTGCTGATTGTTGGAAAAACAAGATGACTTGCTTCAACTGCAAGGAGATGGGACATCTTAGTTTTGAATGTCCTAAGAAGAATGTTTCTGGGAGTGGAGGTGCTGGAGGAAGCGACACCAAGAATGAAGGAAAGAAAGGGAATACAAAAGTCTTCGTACTTGACACCCAAAAGGCCGCCAACATACCGAAAACCATCACTGGTACGTTCTTAGTTAATAACGTTTACGCAAGAGTTTTATTTGATTCTGGTGCAAATCAAAGTTTTATAGATTATAAATTTTGTAGTCTATTAAACGAACCTTTAAAGAAATTAAATAAAACCATAAACGTTGAGACGGCCAGTGGTGAGATAGTTAAAATTTCCGAGACCTTAGAAAATAGAAAGATCTTATTAGCAGGCTACATCATACCTGTACAATTACTACCCATGACATTAGCAGGTTTTGATATAGTTCTAGGTATGGACTGGTTATCCGATAACCATGCTCATATCATTTGCAATAAGAAAACCATAGAACTTCAAGCACCTGACAAGCGAATAATTCAAATCGCGGGCGACAAAGATGCTGGTCATGTTAGCATAATCTCTATGATGAAAGCTAACAAATGCTTAAACCAAGGATGTTTAGCATTTATGGCTTATGTGACGGAAGAATCAAAACCGAAGGAAATCAAAGATGTGCCCATAGTATCCGAATTTTCTGATGTCTTTCCAGATGAACTTCCAGGAATCCCACCAAATCGAGAAGTCGAATTCAGAATAGACTTAATGCCGGGAACAACTCCAATAGCCAAATCCCCCTATCGTTTAGCTCCGACGGAAATGAAGGAATTAAATAAACAACTGGATGAGTTATTAGAGAAAGGGTTTATTCGTCCAAGTTCATCACCTTGGGGAGCTCCGATTTTATTCGTCAAGAAGAAAGATGGTTCCATGAGAACGTATATCGATTACAAAGCCTTGAACAAAGTAACTATTAAGAATCGATATCCGCTACCTAGAATTGACGACCTATTTGATCAATTTTCAAGGAGAAAATTTCTTTTCGAAAATAGACTTTCGTTCTGGATACCATCAGTTGAAAGTTCAAGATGAAGATATTCCGAAAACGGCGTTTCAAACAAGGTACAGACATTATGAGTTCACTATAATGCCATTTGGACTCACTAATGCCCCAACCACTTTTATAGACTTGATGAACAGAGTTTGCAAACCTTATTTAGATAAATTTGAAATCGTATTCATCGACGATATACTTATTTACTCTAAATCAGAAGAAGATCACAAAGTTCATCTTAGAATCTTACTTGAGATACTCCGAAACGAGAAATTGTATGCAAAATTCTCTAAGTGCGAATTCTGGTTGCATGAAGTACAATTTCTTGGCCACGTTATCAATGCAAACGGAATTCAAGTGGACCCCGCAAAGATTGAAGCAATAGCTAAATGGGAGATTCCTAGATCGCCAACCGAGATCCGAAGTTTCCTAGGTTTGGCTGGATATTACAGAAGATTCATCGAGAACTTCTCCCGTATAGCAGTTCCCTTAACTTCATTAACCCAAAAGAATGTTAAGTATGAATGGGGAACCAAACAACAAGAAGCATTTGAGTTACTTAAACAAAAGCTTACGAATGCACCTATACTGGCCTTGCCAGAAGGTACAGAGGATTTCGTTGTATTTAGTGACACATCTCATTCAGGTTTGGATTGCGTACTAATGCAAAGAAAGAAAGTAATAGCTTATGCTTCTCGTCAATTGAAAGTACATGAAAAGAATTATACGACTCACGATCTAGAGTTAGGTGCCATAATTTTTGCCTTAAAGTTATGGAGGCACTATCTCTATGGAGTCAAATTTATTGTGTACACTGATCATAAGAGCTTAAAACACATCTTTGATCAGAAGGAACTTAACATGCGTCAAAGAAGATGGATGGAAACTTTAAATGATTACGACAGTGAAATCATCTATCATGAAGGAAAAGCAAATGTTGTAGCTGACGCATTGAGCCGAAAGGAACATGAGAAACCCAAAAGGGTTCGAGCTTTGAGATTAGAACTATAAATAGATCTAATCGAACAAATCAAGAAAGCTCAAAAACAAGCAATTGAAGAAAACCATATCTCCGAAGAAAAGCGTAACAGCACCATTGATTCTTTAGTAAAAGGAGATAACGACATACTCAGACTTGGAAACCGAATCTGGGTACCAATTGTTGGTGATTTGCGCGAAAGGATCATGAGTTAAGCTCATAAATCAAATTACATGATGCATCCCGGTAGTGATAAAATGTATCAAAATCTTAGGCCGAACTACTGGTGGAATGGGATGAAGAGAGATATTGCTTTATATGTTGCTAAGTGCTTAACATGTTTACAAGTCAAGGCAGAACATCAAAAGCCTTCAGGTTTACTCCAACAACCTAAACTTCCTGTGTGGAAATGGGAGATAATAACAAAGGATTTTATTACGAAACTCCCTAAAACTACCCGACAGCACAATGCTATTTGGGTAATCGTTGATAGGTTAACTAAATCCGCTCATTTCTTACCTATCAATGAATCCTATTCTATGGATAGATTGGCATGGATTTACATGAACAACATCGTAGCATTACATGGTATACCATTATCTATCATATCTGACCGAGACAGTAGATTTACGTCTCGTTTCTGGAATAGTTTCCAACAAGCGTTAGGAACTCGGTTGAATCTTAGCACTGCTTATCATCCTCAAACTGATGGGCAGAGCGAAGGAACAATTCAAACGCATGAAGACATGCTTCAAGCTTGTGTGATCGATTTAGGTGGATGTTGGGATGATCATCTACCTCAAATGGAATTCTCGTATAGTAACAGTTATCACACAAGTATTCAAGCCGCACCATTTGAAGCTTTGTATGGACGGAAATGTAGAACGCCTGTATGTTGGTCCGAAACTGAAGATAATCAAATATCTAGACCCGAAGTAGTCCAAGAAACCACGGATAAAGTATTACAAATTCGTGAATGACTTAAGGCGGCAAGAGATCGACAAAAGAGCTATGCAGACGTCCGCCGTAAGCCGTTGGAATTTCAAGTAGGCGATAAGATTTTACTAAAAGTATCATCATGGAAAGGAGTTGTACGATTCGGCAAGAAAGGAAAATTAAGTCCACGTTTCGTATGACCATTTGAAGTACTAGAACGAATCGGTACTGTTGCTTATCGCTTACGATTGACAGAAGAGATGAAAGGAATACATGATGTATTTCACGTCTCTAACTTACGTAAATGTCTGGCTGACGAAACTTTAGCCATGCCCTTAAAGGATGTCGAAGTCAATGAAAATCTAAAATTTGTAGAACAACCCCTACAAGTTGAAGATTTTCACGTCAAGCAACTTAAACGTCGAAGGCTAAAATTAGTCATGATGCGACGGAATTCTCGATGAGGACCCGAGTTTACTTGGGAGTTAGAGTCAGAAATGAGAAGGAAATACCCGCATCTGTTCTAAGCGAATCTCGATGACGAGATTCATTCTAAGGTGGGGAGGATGTAACATCACAAAAATTTTGGTCCAAAATTGACAAACTAATAAAACTTAAGGACTAAAAATATTCATGGCAAAAGTAAAGAGAAAAATAAGACAAAGAATGGAATTAGCTTATGTTAAGGAATGGAGTAAGGAGACTCCATCCCACATTGGAGAAAGAAAGAAAAATTAAGCACTTTATAAGGAGAGAACATTCCATGGAAATGTTATTATGTGGTCAACCACTCTCCCTAGTCCTAGCGAAGGGTACGAAGCACCCGACACGCACGCGCACGCGCACGGGCTCGAGCACAGGCACGGGTGAAGGGCGATGGGCGCAATGTGGTGCTTTGATGGCGCACTTTGCACTTCGCATCGCCGCTTAAGAGCCGCCTTTGTATTTTTAGATGATGATGAGACGAAATCAAGATATGGCAAGTTACCAAAAGATCAGGGACTAAAAATAAACAGATTCAAAGTTTTGCATCTTCGCGATACGCGAAGAATCCACGTTTTGCATATTCACGATACACGCAGATGAAGGACACGCGGCGACACGTGGCAAGCCTACGTGGCAACTCAGCGAAGCAAGTGCATCTTCGCGATACGCGAAGATGCAGGAAAATTTCTATAAATAGGCCGGCCATGGGGGTGGTCCTCACTCATCCAACACACTCCAAAATCACATTCATTACCTCGATATGCGTGCCACGACCCCAATATGGCGATATCCCGACAAGTCTTACCTCGAAATGTGTGCCATAACTCTACCTAGTTACTCTCTCGACCTCTCTCCAAGTAGAAGTGCGGTCCAAGTAGAGCATAGGTGTTTCGTAATAAGCCATTCAAGGTAAGGGTTCTGCCCGATTATTATATTATAAATGGCTTAGACCCTAGTCAGGGATATAGCCTGTACCTTGATTTTATAAAGTGGAAATAAGATTCCATAAAGTCAAGATTATAGATAAAATAATACTTCTTTGTATAAAGATTTTATTAAGTATTTCTTATAATAAAAGAAAGTTGAAATATATGTTTCTTCACAAAGAAGAAACAAAGGTTTATAAATGACTAACAAAAGAAAAGACTAGAGGTCCTTGTATTGAAAAGACAAAATGTCAAGGTAAAGGTTATGCAATTGGACTAAAGGTCTGAAGCTAGATCGTTGATCTAGTACTTATAAAATGTTATTCTCGTACTATAGGTCCGAGGTAACGAGACAAATTGGTGAGAAACACCAACCAAGAAGAAAGGTGAATACGTCCAACTTTTTATAAAACAAGTCTTGAATGTTTGCATGGGATTAAATCCCTAAAACTTTATAAAAAAAAGTAATGCTGGCCCTCAGGCTATTGTATACGTTTGTCTGGATCCTTACATATGTGGGTAGACGGTGGGCACACCGCACCACACTTGCTAATACCTCCGCCACGTTGGGCCGGACCTAAGTAATGTCCGAGAGGGGATTATCTCGTGTATATTGAATAGTTGCTAAGACCTCGATGCTGCGGTATCGCTGAGTGGTTTCAAGTATAACTGGAGGTTTATAATAGTATATTTAACTTGGTTGTTTCCTAAGCCACGATGGGCCGGGTCATAAGATACCCAAGGGGATAACTAAGTAACTTAAATGTTTTGTGTCAGCGTGTTCAACCAGCATGTGTTGCTGATGTATTTTTATAACTGTTTTACCGATAATGGAGAATAGGTGTTTGGATAAGAAGAGTAGCCGTTAGATGATCTGATGGCTCAATGAATGTTTTATAAATAAAATAATGAGAAACATGGTTTTGTAATCCAAACACTTATGTACAAATTAACGGGTGTTTTAAAATCCCGTCTTCTAAATATAATAATATTTTAATAAGTCTTCCGCTTTATAACCCTAAACTCTGATATATTTACAAAACAGGTACCAACGTTGGGTGTCACGCCCAGGCCCTGAGCCGGGGTGTGACAATTTGACAACCTTTAATAGTTGAAGGGGTCAAGGTATAATATTCATGATAAAAAAGAATGCATAAAAGTACGCAAAAATAACATTTGAACCTTCGTTCTGATATCTTAAAAGTTAAGGGACCAAATTATCATTCTGCCAAACTTAAAGTTCAGGTTCTAATATGTAATTTTTTAAAATTCAGATGAGACGGCCCGTCACAATATTACCCTGGGTATTAGGTTTCCTTTTGAGATGGAGTGCCTCATACACCTACAATTTTGAGATGGGGATGACTCATCTACCTACAACGGATGAGATGGACAGTCTCATTTTATGACGGTCCGTCTCACTGCCCATATCAACAATAGTTGTCAAAACCCGATCTTAACGTATCAGCTCATGTACGTATAATGACTCGTCAGACGATCCAGAGGCTATATAAACAGGTTTAGATCGTCCATAAACTTCATGCTTCACCAAGAATCGATACTAAACACTTTTAATCAAGTATAAGCGAGTTTTTTGAAGTTCTTAAGCAAGAACAAGTCAAGCAAGGGTGATACATGGCCGTAGTGAAGCTCTGATCACTTTCCAGTAGTGCTAGAAGTTATAACAAGGCATTCTTAGTTTGTGTTAAGTCTTGGAAGAAAGGTATAGTATCACTAGACTCGTTTTAGTTCGTTTTTATACATTTAGCCAGTATCCAAGCTATTATCATTCAAACCTCAAACATGACTAGTTACAGAAGTTATAATGAATGTTTTAAGCATGTATAAAGTCTTAGAACATATAAACGGGCGTCGGAATAATGTCAAAATGATTTTTAACTTTAGTAGGTTAGAACAAAAGGTTAGACAGACTGTCTAATCATGTGACGGCCAGTCTCAACTTAATTTTGATACGGGTCAAAGAGTCCAAGTAAGACGGCATGCCAAACAGTTATACAGACCGTCTCAACCATGATACGGTCCGTCTTATTGAAATGATCGTATCATTTTTGTAATACCCGTCACAACAAAGGTTTAGAGAACAAAGTCAAACCATGATAATATGGACCGTCTCATTATGATACAGCCCGTCTCAAATCCAAAATTATTATTTTAATCCATATTAAGTTTTAAACATAGAAATCAAACAATATTTATAAACGAGGTTTGAAATAATAAAACAAGGCCAATATGGTCTTCAGCTGGATCAAAGCACAAGATCCAGGTATTTATGTAAACCTATTGATGATAGGTTAAGCATAAAAAATCATAAAAGTTATCAGAACAGATTCACCGACCAAGCAGGAAGGTGAATACGCCCTAAACTTTTACGAACTCTTTGAGAGTCAAAATGTTTGCAAAGGATATATGAATCTTTAAAACCTTGTGTTACAATAATAAAAAACGGACACTCTGATTAAAGTATAATGTGTATGGATCTATTCATATATGGTGACTCGGCATTCTCTAAGGCCATGTGAATCATCAACATGCCTCTGGAAGCCTACTAGGCTGTTCAGAGAAATGATTTTGTGTATATGTTTAATTGTACATGTACTTAGGGTAATTTTATCTCAATTGAGTTGGATGCCTAATAAGTAGTCACAAAGATATTATTATTGGTTTCACAAAAGAACTTGAAAAGATTTATAAACTGGGTCAACGTTATTCACCAGTTGTGTGCTAACGTATTTTTCCAACCCTTTTTACAGAAAATTAGTAAAGTTAGACCAAACAAGCATGACAGATAGAAGATCAAAGATATAATAATTAGATGCTATCTGATAGCTCATATATTTGAAAATTTAATTAATGTAAAGGTATTTAAAAAAATATCTTTTGTAATATTAAATAGGTATTAAATTCCCAAAATTTTATGAAAGAATATACTTTATTTAAAAGACTTCCGCTAAAAGAACTGTTGGTCATACGTCTAGGCCTGTGAGACCGGGTGTGACAAAATACCATAATAGGAATCGGAGAATCCGGCTTGCAAACTGTTGCTCGAGAGGACGCTCATTTCCAAAAGAAAAGAAGCGACGATGGAGGAACAATCAATAACACTTGACACAAAATTGAAGTCTTCTTGCAAGCCCATGATAATAGCCTAAAACCAAGATAATCCATCTTATAAAACAAAAGAACAAGCCCAATGCTAATTAAGAAGATTACACATTTAATATCAAAGACATATTTTTAATGATGCGACACGTCAAAATGTAAGTGAAAGAATAGATGGCAGACCGACATGCCCGTTGTCCCTCTGTGACAGTCACCAAATGTTACTATCGCTTGTCAACTTATAAGTTATCCACCCACTAAAGGAAACATGTGATGCAAAAATGTCAATATGAGCGTGCAAATTCAAAAAGCTATGGGCCATCTGCGACAGAGCCTATGCACATGACTCAACAAAGCAATTTGAGATATGGGCACAAATTCAAAAGGCTATGGGCCCTCTGCGACACAGCAGGACCTGCACGTCTATGCATCTAACCAAAGACGATCCCAAGTCATTGGAGGGAAAATGCCAAAGAGACAAACTCACTGGCGGGCACCCTCATGAGACCCATCCGAAGATGCCATTTGGATAAGAGCTACGTGTGGGGACAACATAAATAATAGTATTCCAAACCTCCAGCTATAAATGACCTCCTCAAATGGTAAAAAAGATTTTGCACTCTTAATTCTCTCCTTATTGCTCATATCTTAACATATTCATTTTCATGCCGAAGGGTGATTACATAAAGCCCCTCTTGTTGTAACAAGGCTAACGGCTTTTTTTCGTTTCGTAGATCTAGCTTACTTATTCATATTCAAGGCTTTAAGTATCAATTCACCTGTGGAATTACTCCGTAAACTTCAGTTTAGATCTGTGTTTATTCACCAGCATTTTGAAGTCGGAGATAAGCTTTTATTATATTATTTATTTTTCAATTTTATAGATTGTTACTTGGATAAAAAAAACTAAATCTTTTTTGGAACAAGTGATTGCAAAACCTCTTCTTTTCATCAGTGACGGATCTTCATCAAAATCTCAAGGATAACGTTTAATTATTTTTTTACCATATTTCATATAATGTAATCAAAACAAAAATAGAAAGATGACAATAAACAAATTTAAGCACATGGGGTGCAAAGTTCTCTCGTATTCGGTTTCTAAAACTTGAAATCAAGCTATTATATCCTCTTCTTTTATTTTATCTAACGCTTCTTATAAGTCTTGACTATTTTTTTGAAAATGTTCTGATAGAGCATTTACGAGGCCTAAAATATTGTCCAACAATATGTATAAAACGGGGTAGGCTAAACGTACCCCCTTCTCTACTTGTCATATCCCCTCCCGTGAAATTTCGTTTCCTTTAAGAATTTTATTTGACGTATTACTCCCTTGTACTATTTTATTGCATTTTATGGTCTCCCTTTAAAATATTAGAGTAAATTGTGGTTTTCGTCCTTGTGGTTTATCGAAATCTGCGGTTTTAGTCCAATAATTTCAAATTTGTGATTTCTATTCCTATGGTTTCGTTTCACTTGCAATTGAACTCGACCCACTAACCCCATTAAGTCTGATCAACCCATCAGCATGCACCTCACGTAAGGGGGAGTTTTGTCCTTTTTCTTCCCAAGTAAACCTCAGCGCTAATTCACAAGCCCTCTCACGTGTGGGGCTGGGGTTTATTTGGGGAGAAAATGGACAAAAGTCCCCCTCACGTGAGGTGCATCCTGATGGGTTTAACCATTATAATTAACGGGGTTAGTGGGGTCAGGTTTAATTGCAAGTGAAATGAAACCACATAGATGAAAACACAAATTTGAAACTATTTGACTAAAACCGCAGATTTCGACAAACCACTTGGATGAAAACCACAGTTTACTGAAAATATTAAATTAAAAACTATGCAGTTTTTTTTTTTTTGGTCTCACTTTGAAATATTAAATTAAAAACTATAAAGTTTTTTTTACCCCTCTCATTTTATGTTTATTGTCCTTGAGCATCATAATAGTAATTATTATCAGTGTTGATGCATATATATATATATATATATATATATATATATATATATATATATATATATATATATATATATATATATATATATGTATATATATATTGATACTATTAAAATTAAAAAAAAGATACTATAACTATATACAATATTAATAGTAATAAAAATAAATTAATAATAATAGCATAATTGTTTTTAGTTTTATATATGAAGTGGAGACTATTAAGTGAAAAAAAAAGTTGTAGGGGCTAATATGTACGTAAATAATGTTAAGAGCTAATAATAATTAATTTAATAAGTTCAAGGGGTGCACGTTTAGTAAAAATGACATGGAGGGGGTGGGTATGTTTAGCAACACCCATAAAAAACACAAATTCAAGACTCTTAAAATATGATAGAATACCTTTCACATTAAATTGTTGTTACACGCTCTCTCCATATTTTGTAATAAAATCAAGTAGCTCAACAAATTTCGAGAATAATTTTAACAAACTTATGATTGTTCTATGATGAGAATCTTATCATGTGTCTCCGACGCGCGTAGGGAATTATCTTGGTGTAATCCTTTTTTCGTCTTAGTCTCACCAAAAAGAATCCCCCCCCTCTCTCTCTCTTGAACATCATATCTGTTCTTTACAAGAAGCACCAACCGTATTAACGACAATTCCAAGAAATTCATTAAATTCTTTAACACCGATAGGTTTTTTTTTTTTTCAATAGCCACAATCGTTAACTATAACATCTCGGATTTAATATTTGAATTCATATTCGTTTACCCGACTCAGGAATGTAATTCGAATCTTTCTAATTTATAAAACCTTAAATTTTTTAGCATTTAGCTTGATTAAACTTAATTTATATTCTCTTAACTTTCAAACTCGTCAAGCAACTCTTAAAAACCCTTAAAATCGTTTAAAACGGCTAAAAATCGCATTTATAAAAGTGCAGAGACTAATTTTTGCCAAAAATCAAAGTTGGGAAACCCACTCACCACGCCGCGTCACGCGTAGAGAGAGCCCCATGTGGGCCACGTGACGTGGGCTACTCTTTGTATCAATTTTTGTTGTCGTTTGGCTCGTTTATTAGCTTTTATTGCTAAATCGAGCCTATTTTGACCTAATTAATGAAACTTAAGCCCTAAGATAAGTTCTATAATGTTATAAAAGGTTCAAACTTGTTTTCTTGTTGTTAAAGTCAAAATCTCTTGGTTAATTGACCCAATTTTGTCATAATAAGCTTATTCAGTTTCCTTAAACGAACTATTTCCTAATAAATGATTTTGGTGTATAATAATTAATCATAATACATTCCTAAACCCTAAAAATCTAATGTAAATCAGCCACCACCTCTTCATATCATGAAATCCTTTCCTCCATTGTCGGTTCGTTCAAGTTTGTTCAAGAACTTTAAGCTTTAGTCTGACTTTGGTGTTCAAGACCCCTTTGACCTCGATTATCTACTAGTTCTAATAATTGTTTTGTCTTCTTTATTTTTGTTTGTTTTCATTCACTTAACAAAATCCCTCAATCAATTTATGGGATTGAGGGAGCCTCGGTGGTCAATTTTGTAAGGCCCCGATCCCGGTGCCCTACATTGGGTGTTGGATTTACTTATAAACACAGTTCTAAAATCAGAATTAATTAAAACTTTCACGGAAATACTAAAAACAACAACCACTATATTAAAAATCACAAAATATTGTCTTAACAAAAGTTAACTTGTCTTAAACATAACATCAAATTTCATAATCTTCCTTCTCAAGATGCCAGTCTTCTAGTCCCTACCATGTGCCATCCTCAAGTCAGCTCCTTTAACATATTTACCTGCGTGCATACTAAAAGTCAGCTACGCTGAGTGAGTTCTAGTTAAGCAGGTAACATACATTACATTCACATTCTTACACATGTGTATATATCCAAAGACACATATTACATTCGTTCTAACTTTCATACTTCCATACATTCATACTTTAACTTACTTTCATTATTTTATGCATACATAACCGTTCTACGTTTTAAAGAGCCTTTCACCCTATAACCTTCGCAGATATTATTAGGGTCTGCAATCCTTTACTCTTCGCATATATTATTAGGATCTGCAACCCTTTACTCTTCACATATATTATTAGGGTTTGCAACACTTTACTATTCGCATATATTATTAGGGTCTGCAAACCTTTACTCTTTGCAGATATTATTAGGGTCTGCAACGCTTTACTCTTCGCAGATATTATTAGGGTCTGCAACCCTTTGCTCTTCGCAGATATTATTAGGGTCTGCAACCCTTTAACCATAAAAACCATACATACATTAGTTATATCTATTCTTATATACATCTTCATACATACATTTAACTCTTTCCATACCAAAAAAGTATCATTTATAAGCATTCATATGGCATACACTTACCACTTAAGGTAAGTGTATTAACTAATCACTTTGGAGTATGCACACAGCCCCAAAAACATAACAGAGCAATGGGGCTATAAACTCACTTATAGTCAATTTCTCTCTAAATTAATGGTAACACCCTTCCTTAGCTGTGCACGGCTAACTGTGTAATAAGTTACGAGTGTCAATTATCTATAACTACTACTTCTTACATGTAAGTTAATGAAACCCTCAACTAATGGGGGTCCGGGCGCAACGCCCCTGATAGCAGGGTCTTGGAGCGGCAACCACTAGCAGGATCCAAGGGGCAGAGCCCCTGGCTGGGGTCAAGTTGCCAAGTCATCTTGGAAAAATTTTATTTTCATTAATAAGTCTTTACTACAATTTCATCAGAAAATGACTCTTTCCAAAACCAGTCGCATGGTTGCAATCCATTCACATCGCATCGCATGGAGCAAAAGGAATCGCATCGCATGAAGCAAAACGAATCGTATCGCATGGAGCAAAACCAATCGCATCGCATGGAGCAAAACGAAATCGCATCGCATGGAGCAAAACCAATCGCATCGCATGGAGCAAAACGAATCACATCGCATGGGCAAATTCTAATCGCATCGCACGACTTAAGTAATCGCATTGCATGCTCGTGCGATGCGATTCTTTTCTGTGCGATCAGAATCCCCTTTTTTCTTTATTTTACCATTTTACAGCCATTTTCCTTCGTGACCCTTCCTTATGACCCGATTTTACCCTTTTTATGAGTTTTGGGCCGTACCAACTTTGTCTACCCGTGTTTTACAAGCTCCGAACATCACCTTTTTGTCCTATATCGCACCCGGTGGGTTACGACTCACCAAGTTTATGTTTTTCTTACATTCTACAGCCCGATCTACTAATATATCAAGTTGCATGTCGAATTAAAAACTTAAAATTTTTGCTGAAACTCACCTTTTTGGTCTCGGGTTCGGGTTCAGATCTGGACCAACTCGTGGATCTGGACGTGTTCTTGTTGTTTGAAGATACTTGAACACAAAATCTTCCTTACTTTAACCCGGATTTGGATTCAGGGTTTTGAGAGAGTATGTGTGTGTGTGTAGGGAGGAAAAGAGAGAATGGAAAATGAGGAATGTTTGGGAAAAGTTAGGGTTTAAATACCCCACCCTATGGGCGTCGGGCCCGTATCCACTTCCTCAAGCCCATTCATGATTCCAGGCCTACCACTCAATCTCTTATACTTAACAAAATTTAGATAATGATACACATAATAATTAATAAAATTCTCTATTATTTATTATTCACAAAATACGGATGCTAAAAATTTGATCCCGGCTAATTTAAGGGCAAAATAGTCAAATCCTTTAACTATTCGATTTCACTATCTTCTGTTCAAATATAGCTTTTGGGACAGAATACTTTTATGCTTGTTTTGAAATTTTGAGTGTACTAGTCATACCCTGACTCCCGACTCGGAGTTTGGATTCTGAACAGTACCAGCTCGCTTATATATTAAAAACCTCATAACTTGAGTTTTACACATCCGTTTGATCTGATTCCAGTGGCTATCTTCTCGTTTTTAATTGTTGTTTAATGTCTCAAAGTTCCAGGTCAGTTCATGTCGGATCAGTCAGCGCGTTAAAGGCTCGAGATGTGTTTGTTATTCTTATTTTATTGTTTAGCTCATCAATTATTAAGGTGAGTAATCACTCCCCTATTTTACTGATTTTAAAACCATGTTGGGGACTTAATGTGTACCATATAATATTAAACTTGTTATTATCTCAATTCATTTATTTCATTTAAACTAGCAACTCATGACTTGTTATGTTAAACGATTAAATGTTACTTGCTTATTTGCTTACTTGTTTATTTTATCGCATTCGGAGAGGTCCATCACAATATATCTCACTCTCAGTTAATATGATCATACGCCGTCTTAGTAACCAAAGCCCGATTCGCAAGGCAATGGTCAACCAACACCATTTTTTTGTATTTCTTTCGTCTTAGTAGCCAAAACCCAATTCGCAAGGTAATGGTCAAACGACACAAATTATTTGCTCATTATTTAATTGTTGATACTCACATTATTGATTTGCAATTTTTATTATATGTTATAGTTTGTGTCAAAACTGGTTATCACTTACTCAACTTCATATTGACAAACATATCTATTTTATACGCATATTGCAGGCTATCTTATGGTGTGAAGTGAATGTTGAAGATCACATAGAATGGGCTCAAGATATTTGATAAAAGAAAGACATGATGTTTTTGTGTTATTTGTTTTGTTTTAATTGTAATTGTTTGAGATGATGTGTACTTATTTAAATTCAATAGAATAATTAGATATTGTCACTATAATATTGTTATGTTAGTGCCTTATGAGTTGTGAATCAACAGTTCGCGCCCCAGAATATTCCACCGTAGGTTGGGGTGTGACACTAACTGAAGTTGATGAGCAAACCAATGTATTTAATGTGTTGATGGATTATCTCTCAAAATCAAAGCTTTTAATCCATTAAACTCTCCTCACATATTGCTTGCACCATCATCACCTTGAACCCTGACCCGTTGAAACAAAAATAAATTATAACGGATATAAAACATATAGGGTTATTGGGCTTTATTTAGTTTGATCTTTAATTGATTTGAACTTTAATTTAGTTGGGTTTTAAACAAACAAGGGTAACATTATAATTTTCAGGGGGTAGAAAAACAAAAACTGACATAATTTTTTTTTGTTTTACTATTGACGAAAAGTTGAGGGGTAGCAAAGGCTACCCTTGCACGTCCGCCCCTGATTTTCATGTAATTTTGTAGTTTGGATGTTTGGTTAGCTTTTTCTAACCATCTTCTTTTTAATAAATTGATTTTGTTCAAAAAATAGATAAAACCGTCATGAACACAAAAATTTGATACAAACTTGAACATATCACGAATCTGAAAATATAGCTGGACATGTGAACCCGAACCTGAACACAACACAAACATTAAATCGCGTCAAATACATGGACCCGAACGTGACACGAGTTTTCATTGTTGTCACGTGTGATAAATTTACCCTATTTTTCACATATTAATTAAACATCAAGTTTTGAACGTAATTATTTTATACATATTTCTAGTGTTCTAACTTTTTCTTGAAAACTTGGGATTTATTTTTCACTAAACTATTTCAAATTATTACATAAAACATATTTTAAAAAATAAGTATAGACTTAAAAGGGTTAAACCAGCCAATATGCTAGGTGTTGACCAAAACACGATTCATTTTGATTAATGTATTCATGAGTTTGACTGATCCAACAACTTGTTTAGACTAAATCCAAACAATTTCATGTAAAGTTCGTGACATCATTTTGCTAACTCAAGTTCTAGTAATTTATTCAAATTCATTCTTTCCAAATTTTCATTTTTATTCATTAATAGCAATTTATATATAATATTAATGCATGTGATTCATAACTTTTCTTAGAATTATTAAATATTGGATCTGCATTAATGAAATACTTAATCCGCATTAATTAAAGGCAAAAACTTACGTAACTTTTAATTGTAGATGACCTTGCCAAATAATTGAACTCGTGGTTTAGCTGTTTGTGATCCAAATCGATCGCATTGCTCCTTCAAACGGGTCAACGATCTCTCTCAGCCTCTTGTGTATATAAATAAATGCATATATACATAGAGATATATGTAATCTATCAGTGATGGGTTGTGGGATTGAAAGAGGATGTTGGTGTGCAATTGTTGTTATTTTGTGTGCACTTGTGTCAAGAGCAACATCAAATGGTGGTGACAAGTGCAACTTGTACCAAGGAAGTTGGCTGTACGATGAGTCGTATCCTATGTATGATTCATCAAAATGTACGCACATGCGAAAGGAATACGACTGCATCAAATACGGTCGCCCGGATCGAAGCTACCTAAAGTACCGATGGCAGCCCGACCATTGCAACTTGCCGAGGTATGTATCCCGGTCCTTCTCTCCCCATACATACATATATTCACACACACATATACACACACATGCACGAGCGGAACCAAGGGATCAAGAGTGTCCACTGACGTCATCAGAAGTTGTTGGACGTTTATAAATCATAAAACTGAGGCTTTTTTTTTCATATGATGGCCCACTAAAAGATTTTGATTCCACTACTAAATATGCAATAGTGTTGAGGCTAACATTTTAGACTTTAAGAATAAATTTAGTTTGGACCAACATTTTAGTTGTGCTAATTGCTTATGAGATCCAAAATCTGTTTGGAGTGTCACAATATTCACGTGCACGATGGTTATGCCAAAACTCTTTGTATTGTTTGCGTGTCTGAAACAAGTACAAACAAGACAGAACAACTTTTTCTTAGACAAAATGAATATCATTCTCAATATCTTTTCACGTCAATGGAGTAACGGGTGATTGAAAGGTATAACTTGTTAACGTTATTAAAGCAGACTATAGTTGATGCAGGGGCGTGGACAATATCTTTTAATTTTGTTATTTTTATATTTTATTGTTTTTATTATCTTATTTCCATGTTTATCTCCTTTTCAGCTTTTAGCATAAATTGGATGCTAGGGTTTATTGTTTAGTTAGTTTTTGATTAAAAGAGCATTGTTCTTGAACCTTTGGTTCGGTTTTATGGTCTTTGTTATGGGTTTCTTGAACGATTGATCGCTTCTAAACTACATCAGTAGTTGCTTGAAATACCAAACAATGTAACTCTAGTTACACATTATGAAGCAAAATTTCTGTTAGTGCATTCCTATCTTATGCTATCCAGCCTTAACTCTTGATTTGGAGATACTACCTTAACGTTTAGATAACCAATATAATTATCACCCAATAAACACACAATGGTCGAGTGCCGAATGCCGTACATCTTGGCATGCTACTCAGTCTACAATAAGTTGTTCGATACATGGAATTGTGGTCCATTATTTATCCTACCCTAGTTTAGGAATGACATGCTTGTGAGAGAATTTAAGTGACTAGTTTAGGAATGACATGCTTCAGATAATTTAAGTGTGACATTGTGGATTATGTGTGTATAAACATACATAGGACTTTAAAGCACACAAGTACAAGAGGCCTCATAAATCCGATTTTGGGTCATGGTATTCCTAATTCCCATCTCCGGTAGTAAAATGTGTATCCAAAACTCACGGCCGGCCCAAATGACTACCAAGTAAAGCTAGGGCTTTTGGCTCCCGAAATTTTAAGGCCTCTATTTTTCAAAATAAACTATATATATAGCATATATAATATTTATTTGTGATTTTAAGGCAAAATGTTGCTTCACTATAGCGTTAGTTTGCTTACTAGCGCTTTCATTTTCCTTGGCCACCGGCCCACCAGTGTTCGATCTCCATTCTGATTGAAGATTTAATTTTTTTTATCCGACACCAATAAAGGAAATATGTTAAAAGCCCAAAATTGCATATAGTAAATCATTTTTCTTCTACTATTTTAAAGGCATTTTATTTTTCACACAATATAGATTATAGTTTAATAAAGTTTTTTTTATTACTTGTAAGTAAAAATTTAAAAGATTTATTCAGTAACTTGTGTACATGTAATTAAAAAAAATAATAACATGACCATATGTAGTAATTTCTAATTTGGAGTCAAAACTTGTTTGTGAGTTTATCAAGTTAAAACTCAGCATTATCGTACTTTAAATGTTATTTTTTCTCTAAAGTAAGATGATATATGTGCATTATACCTAAATGTAAGCGGTCATGTTGAAAATGACCAATCTGTGTGTTTTCGTCTATAAGATGTTTTGCGGTATCCTCCCATCAAATTACATTGATGACGTGTTTCAACATATATGCACTATGGTTGGTTTGTTTTAAAAAACAAATGATACACTAGCTTACGTTATAAAATAGAGTATTTTAAGAGAAGTGAAACTATATAGGTTTTGAATTCAGTGTATTCATTTAATTGAATCTAAAGCGAAATGAATAAAATTTTGGAAAGTAAGAACTAAATTTTTTTTAAAAAGGCCACAGATTTTTTACACGCTTTGGGTCACCAAAATGGTTAGGCCGACCCGCTAGTGAGTCACTCCTCACTCAATAACTCATCATTGTTGGGTCCATAAGTTTTCTTTTTCTCCAAGATCGTGGACCCTTGACTATGATCTTAGTCAGCTATTATTTCCCTGCTGTAACTGAAACTTTTAGTTACAAATCCATCCTTAAAACTATCTTGAAAAATAATTCTACCAATTATAAAATTTTCTAACTACAATAAGTTCAAAATGCCATGAATATCACATGCACACCATAATCACCATCACAAGTCGTCAAGTGGATAGATCAAGGTACCAATGGTAGGATGAACAAGGGATGATATATTAGAATATTATGTAAATTTTTTTAAAGCTACATTATATTTAATTCTTTATTATCAATATATATTTAGAATTGGATAAGTCTCTACCTTCCAAAGGTGTGTGGATTCAAGTCTCGTGGATGTCTATAATAAGCGCATAACTTAGGAGTACATTAGAGAGTCATGAGTTATCAAAAAACAAATATGAGTTTATATAAAATTCATTCTTGCTTTCTTCAATTGCATGCAATTTTTACTTCTAGATTTGACGCCAAAAAAATTTTGAGAAAAATGAGGGGTAAGAAAATAATGTACATCGGAGATTCAATTAGCTTAAACCAGTGGCAATCCATGGTGTGCCTTCTTCATGATGCCTTGCCACTACACTCCAATATCACAACGAAAATCGTTAACTCGACTACAACGGTCACATTTAAGATTATGATCAACTCTTTATAAACTATTATTTATAATATATCATTCATTCATTTCATATAACATACATGCATGTTTTAGAAAGTTAATGAACATACTATTATGCCGTTTAATTTGTAGGATTTTGAAGTTTCGGTTTCGATGTTCTGGTCTCAATACTTGGTTGACATTGTGGAGGCGATCAATTTTGGTCGGGTTTTGCAACTAGATTCGATTACAAGTGGAGATGTATGGAAGCATAAAGATGTTTTGATCTTTAATACGTGGCTTTGGTGGGGCCGCGCTGGGAAAAAACAACCGTACGTGTATACGTTATATGCTTGTTTACATAATGGTTGATAGATTACCAATATTGTAATTGATGCAGGTGGGATTATATCAAAATCGGTGCGAGTGTAAAGAAGGACATGAATCGGATTGTTGCATTTCGTGAAGCTTTGAAGACTTGGGCGAATTGGGTCGATGTGCATATAAACACTAAGAGAACCAGAGTGTTTTTTCAAGGAGTTTCTCCATCTCATTACTAGTAATGCTTTCATACTTTTTAGTTTTTAAATGCATAATATATATATATACATTTAACTATTTTCGTTATTGCTGTTAGCTAGAGAAAACGGGTTTTCCTAAATTCGAACATAAAGTTACTAAAAATCTATTAAGATCAATAGCGTCACAAAAAAATTAAATATCTTATTAATTATGAAAAAAAAAATATTTAGGGTGTGAATTTCTAACATAACATGAACCTAACATGTTATCTATTTGTTTGAGTGTCAAGATGAGTTTTAGTCAAGTTGTATAAACGAGTTGGCATGGTAGGTTTGTAGGTTGGCATTTGTGTGCGTATATATGTATAATTTCAAAACACGAACTAAATTTTCATTTTATAAGAAAATTTAAAAGTTAGATAGCATTACTTATAGTTTAATATAAAAATAATAAATAAAATCAGATTAAACAAGTCGTATTCATGTTAATCCAAAAAAACTCGTGCTATATTCAAGTTCATGTTTACACAATCCTTAGGTATGTGTCATGCCAGGGTTCATCGCAATATTTTGGGTTTGTATAAGATTCGACCCATTAACTTGCGGAGATGACCCGTTTAGCACCCTAGCAAAGTTACAAAACAAGAAATTAATTATATAATTTAATAAAGAATCTAAAGATTTATGATTATTTTCAAGTGTATTTTTATCGAGATATTGAAGAAATAAATCAAAACTTGTGCAGTGGCGCAGAATGGAACGAGCCGGGTGTGACAACCCGTGCTGAAGAAATGACTCCGATAAACGAATCTAAGTGCAATGGTAGCATGCCGCGTGCTGAGACGGTGATTGAGGAAGTTCTGAGTGGTATTGTAAAACCAGTGTCATTGCCAACATAACAAGATTGTCTCAATTGAGAAAAGATGGACATCCAAGCAGATTCAATGGCTTTAGAGGAATGGATTGCACACATTGGTGTGTTTCTGGAGTTCCAGACACATGGAACCAGCTTCTAGCAGCTACTCTTGTTTGAACCCCTATTTTTTGGACAATTTTTTTGGACCAATAATAGTTATTAGTGCAAAAACTTAAAGATACTTGGTTATGACAACTTGTTGAAACATTGTATTGTTTTATAACCTCTTATCTTCTCTTAGACCATGTGTTATGGATGGGTGTTGGTTAACAAAATGCACAACCATGTCATCACCACGTAGGCGAAGGAAAATTAACGAATCAACCCAATAAAACAAGTGTTACTAAGTTGAAGAGGAAGTTGACGTTGGGCGCCATTGTAGAGGCGCCTAGAGGGGTGACGCTTGGTTAAAATGGTTGTGGCGTGTGGTGTTTGGCACCCGGTGGTGATGAGTTGGCATGTGGGTGTGGGTGACGTCCCTGATAACTCCATGACACTTAAAGCATGTTTGGGGTTGAGTTTAAAAATGACTTATCAACTTATTGGTTTTTTTTTTTTTCAAAAAGAAAATGTAGGTCCTTTAGAAATGGATCTCACAACTTTCTTGGATCAAATTGTGTTGTTAGCAAGTGAAAATCACTAGCAACATCCAAATCTCGAATCTTCTTGTTATTTGCTATATATGGAAATAGTTGATAGGATAAGTTAGAGAGATAAAGTAGAGTTGGTTTCAAAGTTAAAAAGTTACATATATGTATGAGAAGCTTACATCTTTTATAGGCAAGTCTTCTACATATTCATATGTTCTCTATTCCATAAAGCCGAATGGGCTAGCATACAAATGGCCTCAGGTCGAAACATAAACAAACTAAATGAAAACACAAAATATTACATGAGATAATAAAGCTAGCTAATAAATACAAAAAACTTAAACATAAGAATGCACTCTACATAAATTAAGTTTAAAAAAAGGTGTTTGGTAACCGTAGAAGTCATTTTTTAGTTAGTTCTCTTAAAAGGTTAAAAAAACTCTTTATAAAAGTCACAGATCCTAACTTTTTAAAATGGCTTCTGATTTTTTGATTGAAAAATTACCATTAATATTCGAACAATAACATACAACGTCGTTCATTAATTTCGTTTTCCACCACAGAACGTCGAGCTTTGCAATCTATCTCTAAAACTTTTTTTTTTCTCAACAATTGAAAGAAATCTCATGCTATGTTATGTTTTCTTCCTCTTCTATTGTTTTCTTTTTTCTTTTTTCTTTTGTCGGTCAATTGATTTAAACATTTATGTGATCAAATAGTTATTTTTTTATAGAAGCCAATACATTATTTCTGAATCTTTTTAGGGGGTGTTTGGTACAGAGAATGGAATTGTAGAGAAATGGAATAGAGAAATGGAATTGCAGAGAAAGGGAATTGGTCTGGAGAATGAGAATTGACTGTTCTGTTTGGTAGTACAGAGATTTCAGTAGAGAAATATAGCTGAGAATCATTTCTCTTGTTTGGTACATAGAAAATAAATAGAGAATTATATCAACTTTATCATTAGCACAAGTATTTTTTTCATAACAAATATTTATTAAAAAATAAAAACATATAAAAAGATGCATAAATTCCAACCAAAATATGCATTGATCAAACCAATTCACATACAAAACATAGTTTTTAAGCAAAAAACATCAACCATAGTTAAAACCAATTCACATACAAAACATACTTCAACCATACACAACTATCCCATTGAACCATCGGTATACAACTCGACCATCTCAATTTTCTCTTCTATTGTCAACGCAAGAAAAGAACGTCCTAGATCCACATCTTTACCAATCAAATGAGCTGCTTTGAACCGTTTTTATCATAACTCACAATATCAGTTGTTACACAATGAATTTCAAGTAAACACCAGAAGAGTTTATAACCCATGCTAATGCTTTTTTTGCATGCTAAAAGAGTCCCTATCGACCAAAGGATTTCCTCTCCTGTACTACTTGGATGTCATTGGCTATCTCATTATTTTTTCACTTTCATGCCAACCTGTGCAAAAAAGTCTTTTGTGAGATAGGTTTCATTTGAATCAAAGCTAACTCAAAGTCTCAAACCCATTTAGATCCCTATATTTGGTGTAACGTTTATGTCAATGTTAAAACTTATATAACACATCACTGACTATTTTTAGGCTACCACACTATCATTTGACCAATTCAATCTCAAAGTTGACATTTTACTTCAACTCAACTTTTTAAGAGAAATACCAAATATGCCCTTAACAATATGCAATTTATATTTGTAAGTTTCTGTGGATCTGACCCAATTTCAAATAACGTCTAGCAGTCTAAACCTCAGTTGAATTACATACGTAATCTATTTCAATTTAACTCTAGTACAGGTATGCATGTGACTTTTGATTGACCATTATAAAAGAGCAATTGTGCTGAAAGAAAGATAAATCAAGTCACATAAACATGGATGATAGCATCATTTTCAACCAATAAAAAAATGCAACATATCAGGCAATAATCTAAGCTTATAAGTCCACAAACATGTGAATTTCAAAATCTAAATATTTGAGTGTCATGTTCTACTTACGTTCTGTACAACTGAAGAGGTACACTTTCTTCCCATGTAATACCCCGCCCTCTTCGAATGCCTCCTGCACGGTTTGATGAAGAGATAAAAAGTTGCTTAGTTATGTGACATTTATTAGATAAATAAAACATTAAAAAATAATCAATTCTTTTTGGATGTTAAACAAACGCTACAGTATTACTCACCTCTAGATTTGAGAAATTCCAATTGTATTCAGAAAGTAAGTCGAGTTGGTCCCACTGTCAAGAAAATGTAAAATTCAATAAGTAGCCTACACCAAAAAAAAAGAACAATATAAAAAATGAACATTAATGATCACACACACCTCTGTCCCAACAGGAAAGATCTGCTTCCATAAATCCTCCTGCAAAAACAAGTAAAAAAATAAAACCATTGAAAGAAAAGAAGGTATAATCTTAGTCATGACTAGTGAGAAAGTAAAAACAAGCATCATGTTCAAGTGTTTCAAAAAGATAACTAAATTCAACAATAAAAACAGATTATGACCAGTTAAGCATTAATGCAAAACTATTGTGATACATATTTTGATAAGAGAAAATTACACAATTTATTATAAATCAAGCACAACCACTAAAACTATAGCATTATAGAAGCATCTGCATATAAATCCGTAACAGGGCCCATATAAGTTTTAACCTCAAGATTCTGAAGATTGAGTTTAACATGCACATCAATTTGCAAAAGAATATACATGTCTAACTAATGATTCAACCTCGATGCATGCTAACAATTAACCCAAGTTACACAAGAATTGCTAACCATGTCCCCTGTATCTCATTATTAGTATTTATCTAATCTCCTACCTGCAATGGTGTAGCAGAATAGAAAAGTACCAATAAGTTAATTCTCTGTTTGTGTTTTCAAATTAACTGTATTAGCTTTTACGTCCATATGCTACTTTTAACCCTAGCTTATTAGATAATCAACTAACCACCAGCTCAGTATCAATCCATCCAACAATTGTTCAACATTTGTTTTCCTCAAATTAACTATACTTACTTATAACTCCATGTGCTATTTTAACCACAGATTCAGCTCAGCATCAATCAACCAAACAATTGTTCAACATATGTGTTGTTCAAATTAACTATTTACCTTTCAATTTCATATGCTACTTTCAACCCTAACTTATTATACGTTCAATTAACCACGAATTCAGCTTAATATCAATGAATCAAACAATTGTTGAACATATGAAATAACTGTTTTAGCTTTCAATTCCAAATGCTACTTTTAACCCTAACTTATCATACAATCAATTAACCACAGATTCAGCTGCGTATCAATTAATCAAAATATGTGTTGTTCAAATTAACCTCCATATGCTACATTCAACCCTAGCTCAATTAACCATAAATTCAATCAATCGAAAACTGAAACAAACAGCAACGTTTTCAGCAAACAATGAAGACGTATCCTTACCAATCACGCTGGTCATCGAAGAACTCAGGCTCCGCTTCAGCTTTGGAAGCCCTAGCACGCTTCGTTTTAGGCGCAGGATTCTCAACCTCCTTATTCTCTTCCGGTTGAGTAACGGCCGCGGTGGAGGTGGAAGTGGAGGCTTCATCCTTGCGGCTTGCGGCGGCCTTACGCTTGCAGAAGAAAGATGAACACATGGGAGAAATGAAAGGAAAAGGAGGAAAATGGGAGAAATGAACGTCGAGAAATCCAATTCTCCGCTTTTGTTAGAGAAACAAAATCAGAGAAATAGAAATGGTTTATTTCCATTTCTCACCTCTTTCTTTCATAAACAAACAAGAGAATTCTTTCCAATTACATTTCTCACCCCTCAATTCCCTCTACCAAACACCCCCTTAATTCTTTATAAACAATTCATTAGATCGTTTTTCAAATCATTAGATCGTTTTTCAAATCATTATGTTTTAATTCTTTCCAAACAATACATATTTGTTGAATCATTATGTTTTCGATTCTTTATATTATATATTTTGTAGCAAAAATTTAAAATTATAATTTTTATAAAAAAATTGTTAAGGAAATAATAATATATGTAAAAGAAGTAAATTGTTTTAAATATACAAGAATGCCTTTTTTATCATTTTATATGAATAAGTCAAGCAAACATTTTTAAAAAATAACTTATTGACTTATTAGATTTTCCAACCACAAAAGTTAATCAAAACACATTTTTTAAAAACACATTTTGATTCAATAAGCATTTTGGAGTTAAAGAAACAATCCCAAACACCGCCTCCTAATATTTGGATAGTATTTTCAAGATTGCACTTTCTTCTAATGTAGTTAATTATTTTTCTTTGAATATGATTTTTTTAGATATGATAGAGAATATGATAAGAATTATCTTATAAAAAAAATATAAGCAAATAAAAATCAAAAACTAAAACTTAGTTATTATTTATCATCATACAACTAAAACCAGGATAATGTAAATAATCACAACTTCAAAACTAACATTTAAACACCAATAAAATAACTTCTAAACCATATTAATTCAGACTTGTGTCATGCAGGTGCCTATATATAACATACCCCTTCATTTAAAGTTTTAAACAATATAAGTTTTAATTTCTTGTTATATATTCATTCATCAAACCATCCATTTAATTACCACCCACAATGAATCACTCGATTCCAAACTCAACTCTAACAATCACCACCACCGGAACCACCAACTCCGGCGAGATTCCGGCCTACAAAATACCCAAAACACCCTCACCCACCGCCACACCCCGCCCACTATCCGTCATCACCGGCCACAGCGAATCAGTCACATGCATTGCATTATGTGGCGAATTCATCATCACTGCTTCTCACGGTAAAGAAATCATGGTCTGGCAGCAGCCCGATCTCCGGTTATTCACCAAGTTTGGCCACGGCAGCGGCTCGGTTAAATCGCTAATAACCATCGGAACATTAATATTCACAGCCCATCAAGATTCCAAGATTAGGGTTTGGAGGGTTTCAAGAAACCTTGACAATGTGTTTAAACTTGTTGACACACTTCCAACGACAAAAGACTATGTTAACAACATTATGAAGAACAGTAGTTACGTCCAAACAAGACGGAATCACAAGCGCTTGTGGATCGAACATGCGGACACCATTTCGTGTTTATCGGTTTGTAACGGGTTGATCTACTCAGGTTCTTGGGACAGGACGTTGAAGATTTGGAGAGTGTCGGATTTCAAGTGTTTGGAGTCGATTAAAGCGCATGACGACACGATAAACGCGTTAACCGCGAGTAAAGGGATGGTTTTTTCGGCTTCGGCGGATGGAAAGATTAAGGCTTGGGGGAGGGTGGAAAAAGAAGGTGTGCATTACCTGAAGGGTGTTGTTGAGGGTCATAAGGATGTGTCGATAAATGCGGTGGTGGTTTCGGCTGACGGGGCGGTGGTTTACGGTGGTGGGTCGGATGGGTATGTGATGGGGTGGATGGTGGATGGGTGGATTAGGGTTTTTGAAGTGGAAGCACATAAGATGTCTATTATGTGCATGTGTATGAAAGGTGAGATTTTGTGTACAGGTTCAACAGATAAAAGTATTAGGGTGTGGAAGAGGAAAGTCAAAGGGTTGACTAAGATTGGTGTGATGATGGGTCATGGAGGACCAGTTAAGTGTTTACAAGTGTCACCAAGTAGTGTTGGTGGTGGTTTTGTGGTGTATAGTGGTAGTATTGATAAGAGTATAAGGGTTTGGTGGGTTCCAAATGGCTCAAAATTTGAGGATTTTAACTCTAGAATCACAAAGACCATTACTTCTAGAACTTTATTTTAGTTGAGGTTTTGTAAACCATTAAATGGTTTTGTGTAATTTATTTACCATATGATAGTTTACTTCACTATTTGTTCACTTGATATATGGGAGTGTGATTTTTGAAGTTGGTTTTTCATATGTTCAAATGCTCGTGTCCCAATAGATTTGTTTTAATTTATAGGTGTTTAATCAATATTGTTCCATCCCCTTTCTTGTATCATCTTCCCTTCAAGGTACCAATATCTTCAATATTTGGCTTCATCCATTTCTTTTGTATCAATATGATACAAAGCTCTAACATAACATACCGTTAAACAACTTTTTTTTAATGAAAATGAATTATAAATTTCATTAAAAAATAATGTTTGCATCGATACAGAAGGCAAACGGGGAACAAGTTGTGCCGCCGGTCCTTTTTTTATAGCAAAACTAAGACGTTGTTTAAAAATAACATTCATAGAGAGTAAAGTCATAACATTACTATTCATTACCCGTTGGATGTATCAATGGACATGCAGTGATGGTCGTGTGAATGTACGTAAGTATTTTTCATTGTGGATAGCAATGGCTTTCCTTTAGAAATCCTACAATTCTATACAAACCAAACCGCTTTAAGCCTTGACATCACATCAACACCGGTTGTTTCATTATTATAAAAGTTGTAACCTTGATATATTTCAAATATAGTCGATCGTTGTTTGGGCATGATTTGTGGGTTATTAACGAGTGTACGTCATTCTTATCATTTTGTTGGAAGTGGGCTATTATCGAGTGTACGTCTTTGATAATGAGTGACGACGACGTTAGGGCCGTTGTCGACGAATTTCATATTCCCTCAGATTTGAATCCGATCAAGGCTCCGTCGGATAAACCTATTTATCCCTTTCCCAAAAGAAAATTTTTTATTTATCCTGCCATTTTTAAGGTGTCTAACTATAAGATTCCCTTTAGTAAGTTTTTGATAAGAACCTTGATGTTTTTTGGCTTTCATATTTCTCATTGTAATCCTTTGGCACTCGCTCGTCTTTCCCATTTTGCGGTGTTATCCTGGTCTTTTCAAAAGACTCCTACCGTGAATCTTTTTAGGGCTTTCTATCGTTTGACTAGGGCTGGTCAATGGTTTATTTTTTAGAAGCATCATAATGCCACTCTTTCCACTAACCCCCCTTCGAATCTCCGTGGATGTTAAATTAATCGTTTCTTTTACCTTGATGACCGTTGTTTGCCAATTGATATGAAGTGGCGATCTTTGGATCTTCCGGTTGTGGATGAGACTTGTAACGTTCGTTAATCTTCCCGAAAACTCGACCCATTTTAAATTTTTGGTTTTGCTTATATATATATATATATATATATATATATATATATATATATATATATATATATATAAAAAGGATCAAAGGAGAACTCCTTCTTAGAGAGATAACTAAAGAACTAATAAAGAAATATTTTTAATTTAATTAAAAAAATATTTAAATTTTTTTTTCTTTCAGCCTTCTTATTTGTTTTATTCTTCACTAGAAAAAATTATAATAATTAAAAAAAAACTCGTTGTAGTGCACATATGCAATATATCGACTTTTTTTTATTGCATATGTGCACTAGTGTGTATTTTGATATGTGCAATAGTGTTGAATAGTATATATGCAATTGTTTGTATTGTATGCATACAATAGTGTTATATTATATACAAAAATAAAAAAAATCGATATAGTGCATATGTGCATTAGTGTTGTATTACGTATATGCGATAATGTGTGTTGCATACAATTATTAGTGTTGTATTTGCATATATTAGATAGTGTGTATTGTATAATGCAATGTGTTGTATTATATGTAATTAAACACTATTGTACATATGCAATGCACATTAGTCATATGCATTACATCGACGGTTTTTTTTAAGGAACAATATCATCTTATTAGGAGGAAAGAAAAAAAAATCTACAAAATATTTTTTTTTAAAAGTTAAAAATAATTCTTTATTAGTTCTCTAGTTCTCTCTGTATCCCACCCATATATATATATATATATATATACATGTAGGGTTAGGTTAAAATAAAAACTCACTTGAGTTGTGAAAACTCTAGAAACTCATTCCCAACCACATGTTTTTAATTAAAGATTAAATCTTGTGGTTCACAAAGTTAATAAAAAATGTTAACATAAATATAACATTTTCTCTCTCCTAAAAAGATATAAAAAAATTAGTAAAAAAATGTTAAAAAATAGCAAAACAATTTTTTTTAATGTTTCGATGTTTTGTATTAAATGTTACAACATATATTACATGTAACAAAAAAAACGATGTTACATAGGGTTTTCGCAGATTTTCACAACTCAAGTGGGTTTCCATTCTATACTTTACCTATATATATGTGTGTGTGTGTGTGCGCGCGTGTGTTTTATAATGTTATTAACTAGTTTTTCTATCCGGCGCATTGCGCCGCGACAGCTGGTAAAACCCCAACGTTGTAACACGGGCGTTGGTTAAACCCGAACGTTATGATGATGATTCGACGCGAATTCGGTCAATATCAGTTGCGTTCGTTATGATATAGGAATCATTGGTAAAATTTGAGCGTTAAAACCCAAAAAATTAATTTGTCAAGTTAACATATAAAAACATTAAAATATAAGAAAACAAAATATTTAAGACGATGTTTATTTGGTTGGCAAACCCGACGGTGGTAAAACCCAAGCGTTGTGGTCCCGAGCACTGAGGCGGCAACTTGACACGAATTCGGTCATTTTTTATTACGTACATTACGGTGCCGGAACTTAAAAACGAAAAAAAATATAAAAAATTGAGGGGGACCAACGACCAAATTTGGGGGAGGGGGATGGGGGTCGGTCGGTAAAATTGCGTATTGGTAAAACTTGAACGTTGTCGGTCATGGGCTTTAAATAAGGCCATGAGTATGCGCAAACTCGGTCAATTTCTTTCAGGTTTGTTATGGTACCGAAACTAAAACAAAAAAGAATAATGTTTGGTCGATTTTCATTGCGTTTATTATGGTAACTGAACTAAAAACCAATATTAATCGACTAATATGGTGCCGCCAAGTGACTAATAGGCCACTTGCAGCACCAAAGTCGTTATTTATATTATAGTATAATTAATCTCGTTAGTATACATAAATTAAAAAGGTAAACATCCCATAAGTATTATCCCTCACTTGTGGTCTAGTGGTATGAGGCTTGGGCTCTCCAATTGAGACCCAGGTTCGAATCTCACTTGTGTCACTTTTGGATGAATATTAACAATGAAGAATGAGTTAGGGCTTGTGCAATGGTTATCAGTTCGAACCCAAAGCCCACCCGGGTTTTCGTCCCACCGTGTGTTACGCCAGCGAGTTATGCTCTTGTGGTGGCAAAATAGCTGTTAAGTGGCAGTCGGCGGTATAGTTTCCCGGGGGAACGTCCAAGCCAAACTCTGAAGCCAACGTGGGCCGGTTAAGACAACATAGTCCGGTCAGAAGGGGGCCGAGTTTTCCAAATTTAAAGAGTACGGTATCCTAAACACAAAAAAGTCGCCGTTTTAAAAGAAAAAAAAGAAACATCAAATAAGTATTGAGTTGCCACCCATCATGCCTTGTTGCCACAAGATAAGTAACAAGTTCAATAATTGGTAGGACTAAATGGCATGCCAAAGAAGGCATTATAAATGATAAATTATGGGTGTTGTTGAACTAAACCTTGCATAAAAATATTTCTATTCACATTTTGAAATGTTTGGTGAATGAATACGACCGTATATATTGACTTAATCAGACTGGATTAAATTGAATACATATATGTTTGATGACTAGGATATATTTACTAAATAAATAAAGCTGAAGTGTGGAAAATTTTTAGCATACATGAGTTTTTTTTTTTGAATCGGATTAAAGAAAAGTTAAAATATTAACAGGAAAATGAAAAGTATGAATGACACCATCACACCAAATTTATAAAATAACGGTATTATTGTATAGATACAAATTTTGTAACCATATTTTACAAGTTCTTTATTAGAAAATGAAAACAAAAGTGTGTTTGTATATGCACCCAATCAACTAGAACGATGTATTTTAATAAGCAGCAGTAGATTAACATTTGATTTAAATCAAACGTTAAATATATAACATTTTGATTTAAACGGGGATCCATTCTGATGTCTAAAACATATTGCGCCCGCTTCTAAACGTACTTTTGCTACAACGATGTAGCTAACAACAAGAGTATGACAATCCAAGAGTATATCCAAACCAGAGCTTCTATACCTACTAAGAATCAAAGAAAACATGACCAGTTAGTCTCATCGTATGTGGGAGTCTCCTACGATCAACCTCCAGCGTGAGAGTCAATGATATGATACGATTATAAGGTTGTAGGAGTGTAAAGAGAGAGTTAAGAGAGAATGAGAATACCTTTGGTGGAGCATTCTTTATATAGGCAGTCGGAAAGCTTAAGCTTCTTAAGAGAAAAATGTCAGCTTTTCTTTCAGCTTACCCAAACTGGGTGTATGTCATTTCCATATAAGCTTTGCTCAGCTTTTATTTGTCTTCTTGTTACTTTTACTTTATGGCAGACACCAGCTTTTGTTAGCCATGACTTTATCTTACATTACTGTAGCAGGAGCTTCTTGATCAACTTAAGAACCTTGTTGGGCAAGTGTCAAACTTCCTATCTGAAAGCTTATTTTTATTATTTTCTTGTTCCGAAGCTTCCCTGACTTATAAGCTTGTGTTTGTTGTTTCTTCATTCTTAAGCTTCTTTAGCTTATGGGTAGGGGTACCCACGTCATCACGTACAGTTGGATTAAGTCCGTAATTTCTTTAAGTAGGGAACTAAACGAGTAAAATGAGCATACTGTAGAGACCATATGACAATAACTTAACCAAATCGACAAACTTGACTTCTTTACAAGACAAATTTTGTTATTAAAATTCATTAATCTGGAGGAGCAATTGCATATATATTAGTAATGTCTTGTATTAAACATGGGGTGACTCAGTTGTTGGTTTGTACCTATACCCCGACTGATCATACCTTGACTCGTGAGCTCATGGGTGACTCATAATGAGTCAAGTAAACTCCTAACTAAGTCAAACGGAAAAATTACCGTGTGATGAAATTAAAGTAGAAATAGATGAAATAAGGGCGCTGTTTGAAGTAATCAATATAGTAGTTAGTAAAAACACAAATCTCATAAATTAAAATAGCAATTAAAATGTTAAAATAGAAAGCATAAACAAGGTTTGTCTGAGAAGAGAGCCAATAGCCTAATTTTTTTTATTTTTCATTTGTGGCCTGATGGTAAGAGACTTTAGTTTTTACTTATTGGAGGGAGACTCAAGTTCGATCATCACTTGTGTTACTTTTGGTGGATTTAGACAGTGAAAGATTTGAGCTAGGCCTTGTGAAAGGTTGTCAGTTGGAATCCCGAGCCCACTCGGGTTTTCGTCCCACCTCGTGTTACGCTAGAGAGTTCTACTTTGGTTGTTGCACAACGACTGTCAAGTGACATCCGGCGGTATGATTAAGCCAAACTCTGAAGTCAGCGTGGGCCCGATTAAAGACAGCATAGTCTTGCCGAAGTGAAACAACGAGACTCCTTAATTTGGAAAGTGTTGTAACCTAAACACAGAAAATCGCCGCTCCAAAAAAAAGGGGGGGGGGACATTTTTTACCCCCCTTTTAAACCAAAGTCGTAAAAACGCTTTTAAGAAGATAAAACTTGGGCAATTTAAATGGTATTATTTAAAATTTAAAACTACGATAACTTTATTTAATTTCTTAAAATTGCTATCACTTTCAAGAAATTTAATTTAGAAATCAATGCTTTTAAATTCAATTTTTTAAGAGACTTTATTCACGTTATTAAAACTAAGCGCTGCCTTTCAATAAACGTGTAGTTGTTGGGCCGTCTCTTGGGTAAACTAAATAAGGTCATGGCTTTAGGCCTTTATTTTTATAGGGCCTCCATTTTAAATAGGAGTTGTCTATTATGAGATTTTGAAGTAGAGTTCTTTTAGAATTAGTAACTCATTGATGTGGCACGAGCTAAATAGGAGTGATTCATATATATTATCATTGCATATCATCAATATTCTACAATTCTTATATACTCTCTAGCCTTATACGCATAAAGAAAAGAAGAGAAAAGGGCCTGAAAATTTTAATTAGTTTTAGGCCTTCGAAGACGTTGAGCCGGCCCTGAGTGATTACGTCCTTGCCAGTTGCCACGCGCTCACACCGGGGTACAATCACATGATGGATGCTCAAATCCAAACTATAATCTATTTCATGGGGTTACAAGTTATAGCTTATGTCATAGCTCATACGTATAGAAAGCTTCTTTTTCTTTTGTCACTTCACATTCAACCCAAAAATTATTGAAAAATATTACATGATATGCTTTCCTCCTTTTTTTTCTTAACAGCAAACGAATTATCCAAACTGGCTACTGGTTAAATTCATCAAATCCGAATGCACTCATCTTTCGATCCGGGACAAACCCTTACCTAAGGTCAACGCTCGTGAACACTCACCCGAAGACACGACAGTACGGTGAGATAAAACTCGTTAAGTTTAAGGATCAAACTAGTGAAAGCCACCTATTCGCCTAGTCTCTCATCATCTCTTTGGTGCCTCTGAAACTAAACGACGGGGACAGGAATCGAACATGGTCACATGAAATACCAGGTCTCTCTTTTACCACTCCACCACCAGCTCACTGGCAATATATATCTTCCTACTAACTTACCAACTCGAAAACACTGAAATGTATTGTTATACAAAAAAAAAATTGTTATATTATAATAGGCTCATGAGCCTACTGAAGTTCAATATGTAAAGCTCGAGCTCAAGTTTGTTTATTACTCTAGTTTAGACTTGAGCACTTTTCGAATTTTAAACGAGCCATCTATAGTAGCTGACAGAACATTTCATATCGTTTTCAAGCTCTGCTTTCAATGTGGGCGTATAATGTATATATATGTGTGCCCTCGGGAGGCAAAATTAAAATTGCACTAATTTTGGCATTATTTTATTTATTTCGTGAAAATGACGTTAAAAGTGTGGAAAGTTAACCATGCATAATGTGGTGGCATTGATAACCGAAAGACAAGAGTACATGCACTAGTTGGCTGGTAACCCAATGGTTGAGTGCTATGTGTCCTATGTCCAAGGTTTGATGCAAAACTACTATCAAGTTGGGGGTCCTCGCCGGAAGTAACGTCTCTATTCTTATGTGTCAAGTTGACGAGTTTTGGGTTGTCGAACTGAATTAATGAACAAGAACCCAAACACGACCTATATAATTATTCACGTCAAAAGGGCAACTTAACTTCTACTTACTTAAAATCACATAACATGAACACGACTCATGCAACTCATTTATCTAAACAAGTTGTAAACAGGTAATCAGGTCGAGACTTAACTAGCCTTGTATATTTTAAAGTTTTAACTTTTATAGACCTCCATTTATTAATTTCACACTGTAAACCTAAGCTTTAGCTCGTTTAAGATACTACACACGATATTGATCCGAGATTAGGCTCGTTTAACCTCTTTTTGTTTTTTCAAAATTATAAAAATAACTAAATTGTATGTAAATTAATTAATAAAGAACAGATAAGCTGAGCTCGAACTTAATACAACTACTCATGAGCCGAACTCGAGCTCCTGTAATACAAAACGAGTCAAGCTCGAGTTTGACCGGACTAGTATCTAGATAGATTAGTTAAACAACTCAAACATGTAAATCCAAAAGGAAAAAACTAAAAAGTAATAAAAGTTAAGGGTTCACCTTAAACATAACATTCTATGTGTTTTGTTCCCCCAATTTCATTCCTTTTGCTTCTACTGTACTCTTCCATTCCAACCAACTTCTTCATATGTACTTTTCACCCTTAACCAGCAAAACCCATTTCAACTCAAACAATTTGGTCAAATGGGTAAGTGGAATTACCGACGAACATGGCGACCCAAGAATTATTATCGAGATCAAAGAATCCCATCTCCACCGACGTATTACGACACCGAATTCAAACTCAGAGGTAATATTTCATTCAATTTTGGTGTTCTTGATGCTAATTGCAAATGGGTTTGTGAGGATTTTATTTGGGTGTTTGTGGTTATTGATTATTGGTTGTGGATTTGGGAATTAGGGTTTGGTTTGATTTTGAATGGGGTGGTTATAAGCTAGTGAAATTACGGAAAGGCCCTTGATTGGTTTTAGTTAAGGTAGAGGGAGGCAAATAAACCGGTTAACCGAACCCACCCGAAAATCGTACAGAAACCAATTTTGTAGAAACCGAGTTGGAACTGATTGAAACCGCAGATTCGCAACCGGTTTGTAACTTTCTTCGTCAAAACTGGTTCCAAACCGGTTAACCAAACCGAAACCAGCAAAAACTGGTAAAAACCTGATCCGAAACCGATTGTAATATGACCAAGAAACTAGTTTCAAATCGAACCAAAACCGATCATAAACCAGTTTTGACTTTTGTTGACCAAACTGAACCGGTTTCATCCCAAACCAGTTTTGAGTTTTAAATCGGTTTGTGCGCCTCTAGTTAGAGGTAGGGTGGGGATGGCAAATGGGTTGGGTCGGGTCGAAGCGAGTTAGGGTCGGAACAGGTTAGGGAGTTAGGGTTTTGTTTAGATTGTTAGTTTGGATGGGGTTGTAAATATGTGAAACTACATAAAGGTCCTTGATTGAATGCAGTTAAGAGGTAGGCCGTAGGGGTGGCAAATGGGTCGGGTCAAAACGAGTTAGGGAATTAGGGTTTTGTTTAGATTGTAAGTTAGTTTGGATGGGGCTATAAAGGTGTAAAGTTACGGAAATGTCCTTGATTGGTTGCAGTTAGAGGTAGGAAATTATGAATTGAGTGAGTATTTGAAAATTGAAAATGTAAAGGTGTATAAGTGATTAAAGGGGTAATATAATGTGTAATGCTGTAGTGGTTGATGTATGATATTGCGGTTTCTAGGGTTTGCAAATAGGAGTTATAAACAGTTAAGGTTAGACTAGGAATATTTGATTATGCGTTGTTGGTATTATTTTTAACAAGGTTGATTTGTTTTTTGAATAGGAGTAATACATGATAAAGTGGTTAAAACAATAATTTGAATGAAACATGTACGGGTTGAAATGTTGTGACGATATGAGCAAACACGTGTTATCGATGAATCCGTGTTTAACTTTAAGGGATTAGTATCAAGAGAAATAACCTGCAAGTTGTTTTAGTTGATGATTTTAGAAGTGTGAAATGAATTGGAAGTTTTATATGAAGTCTCTTAAAAGACCAGAAAATAGGCCTCAGACAAAAAAAAGCGCAATGAAATTATATGAAGTTTTATATGATTAAGATAAAGAATAAGACATGTATGCTCACTAAAGATAAATAAAAAGATGAAGTGAGTTGTGTATTCTCACTAAAGATGAATATAAAGATAAAGTGAGTCACAGTGGATGTGTGCTCACTGTATTTAATTGTTTGGATAATAAACTTAAGAAGACTGCACATAATGTTCTAGACAATTTTCGGGTGGGTAACACAATGCGTGGAGCAGGCTGGTCCAAGGGTCATTGAAATTAAGTTACGGAATTGTGCGCCACCTAAGTAGGGCCCCGGTTTTAGAACGGTCTATATAAGGCATTTTACGTTTGACACTTATTCTGAAAGTAGGCTTGTGAAGCGTCTGGTACTCTGGTTATAGGAAATAGATCATTTAGGTTAGCGTCCACTTTACCATTTCTCTCTATGGCATCTAGCACTCATTATGGGTGAGGTGTGAATTCGAATGTAATAAAGTTTGCCGAAGTCAAAAAGTCCGTCTTTTGATGCTTTTGATTATTGGGACGCCGGGCGCCACCGAGAAAAACGCTAAATAGACACTAATGACTAATCTAATGATTTATTTTCTAACCAGACGCCTCTCAAGCCCACTTTCATATCAATTGTCAAGCTCAAAATCTTTTATAATTCTGTTTTTTCTAAAACCGAGGCTCTATTTAGTGGGGGGCAAAAGACCTAGTTTGATTTTGACAGCCCTTAGGCTGATTCTGCTTCTAGCATTAAACACTCTATAATGAATTTTGTGTACTATTTTACTGACTTGTTGGCTGTTGCTTTCTGTTAAATTGTCGATTCATTTTTTCGTTATTTTTAAATAAAAGGATGCTTAACACGTATTATCAAAATTCAAAGAACAAAGTTAACCCGTTGTTAAAAACTTAAAAGTGCTTATTTGTTTTTGTTCACATCCTTTAATTATTCTTCCTATTGAGGAAAGATCATTAATGTCTGCATTCTCAAACTTTAAAGATCTAAACGTTTTCTCAACTTGGTCAGTTGTTCAGTAGTCGTCTCGTACTAATTTTTGTCAAAAACTGGTATGATCTGGACCAAAATGACTATTTTTTGAAATGGCCGGTTCTGACTCGTTTTCTCATCTTACCCGTTTTCATTGATGATATGTGGATCTATGAAAACATGCAATGATGGCTGTGGTGGTATAGAGAGTGGTCACAGACTCACAATATATAATACTTGCTCAGCCTAGGGCGGAAAGCTGTGGTATAATGACAATAGACTTTGGATTAATGCTCACTTTTGCTTATGAACGAGATGTAGCAGCTAGCAACCAGACTATTTGTCTTTATTCTCAACGGTTTTTAATACTTTAGTCCCCAGAATGCTACTGCTGAGTTGCTATTATGCAAAAGAAATTTTTGAGCTTAGGGTGTTTTCAAAGATTAGTTAGGAAGGTCCCAGATGCCATTTATTAGGGTTAGGTGTCATTAATGTTAGTGTTTTGTGAGTTGTCTACCTTTTTTTGTGTTTAGTTCATTGTGTTTTGTCGATTAATGCTATTGGTATTTGGTAGACTGTAACATATTATTAACGTCAGCAAAATATCTCTTTTACGTTTACATTTATAATCAAAGCATTAGTTATTTATTAAGTTTCAAAAATATTGGACAAAAACTGTTTGCGGGTTCGTGCAACCCAGCCTGTGCGTTGACTCTAACCCAGTTTGGCCCGTTAACCAACTCGCCTGACCAGCTCATTTTACCACCTTTATATTTAGGTATATTGATTTTTATTAATCCCAACTATCGTCTTTTGGTCACTGCTGGTCGCAACTAACGAATTGGCTGTTGACGGCCCCAACTTTTAACGTATTTGTTTCTAATGGCCCGCGACTAACAGAATCCTAACGTCGTTAATTTCAGGTCGTCGGAAAAACGTTTTTGGCCGGAAAACACAATTTTTTCCCAAAAACTCAACATTTTCGTCCCAAACATCTTGGTAACTTTGTAATGAACCTTTAGGAACCTTTTTCTAGTAAAAGCCCCAATTATTGAGGTCGCCAGAAACCCTAGAACCATCGTCGTAATCAGTTGATGGTGCTCAAGTGGTGGTAGTTGGTTGGCGGTGAGTCAATTGGTGGTGGTTGCGGTGTCTCAGCGGTGTTTACCGGCAGCAAATTTGACTTTTCCGGCCGAAAACGTTTTTCCGACGACCTAAAACTAACGGCTTTAGGATTCTATTAGTCATGGACCATTAGGAACAAATACGTTAAAAGTTGGGACTGTCGGTAGCCAATTCATTAGTTGGGACCAGCGGTGACCAAAAGACAATAGTTGGGATTAATAAAAACCAATATACCTTATATTTAAATAATTACTTAATACATATATTTATAAGTTCTTACTAAAATGTAATACTAATTTCACACAGGAACCTGGAAAAACATTGACCTGCCATGGGAGCAAAGATTCTGCATTTCAGTAGGGATTCCATGGGAGAAAGTAGTTAATGCCAAAGACGATTTGCAATACTATGATAGCGTGTCGAAGTGGGACGATTCAGCTGGCGAGTTAAATTTTCTTGAGGCCAAAAAACGATTTTGGGCACAAATTAATAACATCCCAACCAATGACCCGCAGCCGGATCCCAACATGTATAACGAAGATATTGATTGGAACCCAGAAATCGACTGTGAGTTAGTTAAGGAACTAGATTTAGCATATTTCAATCCTGATGAAGCGGAGAAACTAGAAAGTTACAATGCCACCAAGATAAATGACGGTTTTACCCCTGGATGCATTTTAGGATTGAATGATAGCAATGATAACAATCCTTGGGAACGCAATAAAAATGAACGATCGAATAAGGCCGAAGATAAGAATATTGCCGACCCGTGGGAACGGGGAATTACTCACGAGGATAGAGATAAAAAAGACGCGTGGGACGGTGGTATAAATAGCGCGTGGAATAAAAATGTTACATGGGGAAATGATGCAAGAAACGCGGGAAATAATGAGAATGCATGGGGTATTGATGTAACTAACTCGTGGCATTATAATCAATTTCGGGCTCCGAAGGAAGCGGGATGGCAAAATAGTAAATATGGCCATGCCAGCTCTTCACGTGGGGCCCGACAATATCAAGGTCCGAATAGACAAAGGGGAAACTACAGGGGTTTTGGTAGGGGGTTGGGTGGTAGTTGCAGAAAACGAGAGGGTGGTCATGAGTATACGACTTACAAAAGTTACAAAAGTGCCCGAGTTCAGTCGGATGATTATAGGGAACGGAATCCGTATAGAAGGTAAGTGACGGTTAATATGGTTGGTTTTTTTGGTGGTATATGGTTTGTGATACATATATGAATTCAAAGAATTCTTGCCATATGTTATCATGTGCTCCTTTTTGTTAGCTTTTGTTTCGGCAAGAAAAAGAATTGTAATATCGTTTTTGTACGCATATGCTGGTTTAATGTTGCGTTAACGGTTTCTTTACTTTTTATCTTGTAAGACGGATTAAATATGTCATTTAAAGAAATTACTCATGAGAGAGTTGACGGAGCTATATGCGTATTCGCGTATGTAGCTCCATCAGTGTTCTCAGTCATTGGGCATAAACATGTGACATGTCATACATTTTTTCTTTCTTTTTTTTTTGTGTGAGATTGTAGTCTAGGAAATGAATGCCATTGCTAACTAGGGCTGTAAATTAATCGAGCCAAGTCTGGGCTTGTCTAAGTTCGGGCTCAGCTTGGGTTGGACTCGTTTCTTATTTTATTATGTAAATGTAAAAATTATTTAAGTAAAATCAAGTAAATAATTATTATTTACCTTATATCAACAACACGCTTAGGGTTGCTAGATTTTCTTTTGCTCGGGAGTTTAGTGAGATATTAAACTTTTTCACGTTTAAGTTTAGCTTGATTCGAACTTTTTTTTATTTGATCGCGAGTAATTAGTCAATGGGCTGAGTCATTTTAAGTTTTAACCTCTCTTGGTGAAGCTGTTGGTCATAGGATTTATAACTTCCTTGCAACTCTTTTTCACTTATTAATTTGCAATTTATTTCTTATCTTTTTGTTGAAAGTGATGCTAGGTCTTGTCTTCACATTTATTTATTATCCTTTATAAACCAAAGACAATGTGTAATGTCTCACTTTCAAAGAGTACATAAAGTCAATCACTCGATTTAAAGGTATAGTCCATGATAATATGTGGTCACTAGACTGTTAACTGCTAATAAATAAAATAAATATCAAATGAAAAATGTATGGAAAGATGAATTGTTTAATTTAACCACATCATGAACAAAGTGATGTCATAAATTGGTTGTGGCTCAATGGTAGAGCAATCACTTTATTAGTGAGAGGTAGGGGGATCAAACATCACTATCATCAATTTATATGGGAGATAGGAGGGATGACCCTGGCTTGCAAGGGTTCGAGTCCTGATCTCACCCGGTTTTACCGGCTCATCGCTGTCGTGCCATTTGGCGGGCGTGGGGGTCCGGTTTTATCCGGGGAATCCCTCAATAGGTGGACCGCTAGGGGCTCCGTCAGAACTCGTGGCCGGCTCGGGCTACCTTTAGCCATTGGGGGCCGCGTACGGAGTACCCGGTATTACTTTGTTGGTCGTTCCAAACAAAAAAAATGAACAAAATGATGTCTACAAGGACATCTATACACTTCAAATAAATAGTTTCTACTTTGTAATTATTTTTGTTTAAACTGTTAGTTATATAAAGAGAGACCCCATGCCCCTACATCTTCAATAATCAGCACACGAAGCCAATACTTGATGACTCACATCCACTAATAATATCCTTGTCATATTTCTACATTAGTGGTAAAATTTTAGATGTTGGTTTTGTAAAATTACATTTAAGTAACTTCTTTTTAATTGTTAACTAAGTTATAGTAACTTCTTTTTAATTGTTAACTAAGTTATAATAAGCCAATGATCCTTGGCTCAGTAGGTAAATACTAGTTGGGTTAAGCATTGGTGAAACTTTGACATAAAGACGGGAAAGGGGGGGGACTCAATACGTATAAAAATTTATGAAAAAAAACGCGTAAATTTACACTATTGAGAGGGGGGGAGATTATGCTTCGCCAATGGGATTAAGTGTGAGGCAAGGGAATTGCTGGTTCAAGCAACACATGTGATAAAAATTATGCGGGAACCTTCTGGTGTTACGGTTTAATTCCAACAAGGAAGAACGCCATTGTTTTAGGTTTCAAACTCTGGTAAAATGGGTTGTCGTGTGAGGTGGGGTGTAAATCTTTTGGATTCCCCAACAACTAGTTGCACTAAAGCTGTTAAAAGAAAGCTATAATAACACCAGGTATTTAAAGTAGAATTTTCAATTTTGGTACCCCCTGTTTTTAATTTTGTGAGAGTATAAATAGATATGTTAAAAGTGCCACAAACAATAAAACATGAGAGATAACAAACAAGCAACGTGTTCGATGGCTCCACATGAAATAAAATATAGGAAATAGAATAACTTCCAAAATAAGTAGCAATCACTGTTACCGTTTAACTTATTCTAGAAGACCAGATCGAAGATGTGATTGCTCAAGGGTGGTGGGGGTGGTAGTGGGTACCATGGCTCGAGTACTGCGGGTACCAAGCTAACACTGCTCACTAGGATGAGTAACTTAACCGTCATAACCGTTAAACCGAATCATAACTGACATAACCGATAACCGACATAACTGGTGGGTCGGTTTAATAAAATTTCAAAAACCACCAAATATGGGTCGGTTTTGGTTAAAGATAATTTCAAAATCACTATAACCGAACCGACCCATTAATTTAACCAACAATATGTTTGGGATTAACTTCCACCAAACATGTTGTGGGATTATATCATTTGATGTTTTTGGTTCAACATTTATTATCAAATTAAGTTGAATTTCATTGTTGGATTATATAATGTCATTCTTTTTTTGAATATTTGGTATTAATATTAAGGATTATATACTTTGTAAGATTATGTCATGTCGTTTTGGTACCAAACTTTTAGGCCCAATTACATTGTTTTGGTTACGATTAACCGATCCATAACGCCTCACTATAACCTATAAAACCGATTAACCAAAACCGCCGTAATTGGTCGGTTATGGTTATGATTATCCATTAACCGACATATCGGTTATGGTTATGGGTTTGGCTCAAAACCGCCCCATGCACACCTCTACTGCCCACCACCCTCAGTTTCCTTTCTCGGATGCTTGCTAATGGCGGCCAAAATTCAAAAATATAGCCATTACAACGGCTACATCCCCCATTTAATACCCATTTTCAATTTTAATTTTTTAGGGCGATTGAAATAAGAGGTGCCACCATTTAAGGTAGTCTAGAGTAGTTCAGGATAAAATTTAGGTCGTTGTATAGGATTGATCAGATCATAAGTTAGATATTTTAGGTGAAAGGAGCACCCTCTCCACCGTAGTAAATAAACAAATAATGTATAATGACTTGTACTCATTTATTGCAAAATATGATATATAACATCACATAACTACATCTCTTGTGTTTGGTTAGTATTGTGTATAGTTGTTCAAAATTGATATTAAGTAAACAAATAACGTATAAATAAATACTAACACCCATTTCTTGTGAATGTGATATATAAGATAGTTATTCTGTGATTTGGTTTTTAAAACGTCACGTCACTGTCATATATGCAATGAGCTTTAATTAATTAATCCTTTAACAAGAGTGTTGTGGTTTAAGAGCATTCCCAACTCATCCTCTAAAATTATGTGAGGAGGGTTTGTAAATTATAGGGTGGGATTGTGAGTGTAAATTATAAGGTGGAGAGAGAAAAGGTAGTGATTTTTTGTAAATTTGGGGAAAAGGTAATGATTTTTTTGTAAATTATAGGGTGCGGAGAGAAAACTGTAATGAAAAGGGTATAAAAAATATTATTTAATTGAACATGAGAAAGAAATGTAGTGTTTTTAATGTAATTATATGATATATATGGATATAGGGATAGGGAACTGGATGAGAATGCTCTAACTAGATATTAAAAAAAATGATTAGATGAATTAGGGTGGGCCCCATCTTTTTGGTCCCTCTTGGGTTGCAGTGGGATGGCGAGTAGGGAGTAAGAGCATTCTCATCCAGTTTCCTATCCCTATATCCATATATATCATATAATTACACTAAAAAACACTATATTTCTCTCTCATGTTTAATTAAATAATATTTTTTATACATTTTTCATTATAGTTTTCTCTCTCCACCCTATAATTTACAAAACAATCACTACCTTTCCCTAAATTTACAAAAAATCACTACATTTTCTTTCTCCACCCTATAATTTACACTCACAACTCCACCCTATAATTTACGAACCCTCCTCACATAATTTTAGAGGATGGGTTGGAAATGCTCTAACAAGTTTGATGCAAGGGAGGTGTTGTGGTTTAATGGTGGGTTAATGGGTGAAGGTGGAAAGATTGGCGCCTTCAATCCACCGTCAGTCCATCAGAGTACCTGGTTTTATAACATTGAATAAATACATATTTTTTCGTAATTAGTTAGTATTTTGTACAATTGTTTATGTAAACTTACAATTCTTTATTCAAAATTGATGGTTTATTAAATACACTCTCCATGCGTGTGCGCGCGTCACACACACACACATATATATATATGTGTGTGTATGGGAGATTTCAAATGAGAAACACTTTGAGTTTAAAGAACTCGAAAGAACTCAATGTAATAATTTTTTTTTTGAATTTTTTTTACACATGCGTAATATGTGTAGGTTACATAAACGTAAAAAAATTACATAATTTTTTACGTACCGAGTCGACTTTTTGCATATGTGTAACGGACGTAAAAATTAGTGTAATCACTTAAATCTTTATTCTCTCTCATACTTTGACTTTTTAATCAGATTTAATCTCAACCATATAATCCAATCCATTTAATTAAATGTATGGCTGAAGTTCTTAAGTTCTTAAAACTTCACAAGGATATCAAAATATCCCTCCCATATATATATAGGGTTTGGATCAAATACAAATGAAATTAACGTGCTAATCGTGAGAATCAAGTAGAGTAATTATATATACAAGTAGTTACTCTACTTGTATATATAATTACTCTACTTGATTCTCACGATTAGCATGTTAATTTCATTTGTACGTTAACTTTCCCATATATATATACACACACATACACATAACGTCCTTATCTGTTATCAATAATTGCCTTGTTCTAGACGAGCAATCATACGATCAACAAACAGAGAGAACAGAATTTGAAAACCTATTTACATCGATAACCTTAGAGCATATAACTATTTTTGACATAATAACAAAAGCCGTACAGCAGAATAAAGGTGGCGTCTTTTTTTGTTTATGATCACAGTGGTACAGGGAACACATATTTATGGAAGACATTGTCTTCAGCCATACGATCCCAAGGTAATATTGTTTTAAACGTTGCATCAAGTGGAATCGCATCATTATTGCTATCCGGAGGTAGGACGGCACATTCTAGATTTCATATTCTGATTAACCTAAATGAGGACTCATCTTGCGTAATGGAACGAGGTTCGGATAAGGCCGAATTATTAAAGAAAACAAAGCTAATAATTTGGGATGAAGCCCCAATAACCCACAAACACGTATTTCAGGCTCTGGATAAATCTTGCAAAGATGTCTTAAAGTCAAATTCTTTTTTTGGAGGAAAGGTTGTTGTCTTTGGAGGAGATTTCAGACAGATTCTGCCGGTAATTAAGAAAGGAAGCAGGCAGCAAATAGTTAACACCTCTCTGTGTTCGTCCTATATTTGGCATCATTGTCGTGTTCTTAAGTTAATAAGAAACCTAAGGTTAACAATTGGTCCGCCATCGACTGACATAGAAGAGACCAAAAAGTTTTCTAAATGGCTACTAGACATAGGAGAAGGTAAAGTCGGCGGACCTAATGAGGGTACGGCAAAAATAGAGATACCATATGATTTACTTATTGAACAATGTGACGACCCTATCACAAAGCTGATTCAGTTTGTGTATCCGGACATTCTAAACAGCAGCCAAGATCCTACATACTTTCAACAGAGGGGGTTGCTTGCACCAACAAACGAGGTTGTTCATGAGATTAATGATCGTCTGCTTGAATTATTTCCTGGTGATCCAATTGAGTACTTAAGCTCAGATTCTGTAGCTAAGTCCGACTACATAGATGGAAATGTCGATCCAACTTTATACTCTACTGAAATACTTAACGGTCTTAAAATATCCAGACTGCCAAACCATAGGCTTATGCTAAAAGTCGGCGTACCCGTGATGCTTCTAAGAAATATCGATCAAAAAAAGGGATTATGCAACGGCACTAGGCTTCAGGTTGTTTCTTTGGGTACGCATATAATCGAAGTGAAAATTCTTTCGGGGAATAACACTGGTGAGAAGATCTCTATTCCAAGAATCGCCATGACACCTTCCGATAAGAACATAGCATTCACGTTTACAAGACAGCAATATCCCTTATCAGTTTGCTTCGTTATGACAATAAACAAAAGTCAAGGACAGTCATTAAGTAGGGTGGGTTTATACTTAAAGAATGATGTCTTCTCACACGGACAGCTGTACGTCGCACTATCAAGAGTTACGAGCAAAAAGGGTTTGAAGATACTGATTTTTGACAAAAATGGTAAACAGGCTAACAAAACAACAAATGTCGTTTTCAAGGAAATTTTTTCTTATTTGAAATAAAGTTAATTGTTACCAATTACAATATTATGATTTCTCAATGTAGTACAATTTCTTATTTGAAATAAAGTTAATTGTTGTCACTTACAATATTATGATTTCTCAATTTAGTACAATTTTATAAATAAAATTTTATTAATTCATAATGTTTACTAACAAATATAGTTTAAGGTAACGAATCAAACTGGTCTAAATCAATTGCTAAAAAAACTTAAAAGTAACCCGCGTAACACGCGGGCTAAAAGCTAATATATATAGGGATGGTATCTTTAAGAACTCTAAGAACTCATACTAGCCATTGATCTTAATACAAGGGTATGATTGTAATTAAAAGGATATTTAATTGGATTAATAAAGTGAAAATGGGTAAAATGGTAAAAAGGCATGTTTATTAACCTCCTACAACAACTGCTCGGAATATTTCTTCCTAAATTAACTCCTATTTTTACTCCTTTTTTTCTATATAAGCATCACAAGTACACGATCTCCTTGTTTTGTTTTCTTTTTTTCTTTTTATTTTACTTTTTTTTGAATTTCTAATGGGATAATAATTTTTTTTTTGAATATTTTAATGTTTTGTTGTAAGAAGAGTGATATTGTCGACATTAAGGAGCAAAGTGTTATCAAAATTTTATTTAAACATTGTCTGCAAATGTTGTTTCATAAACTTCTGACTCAACTATTAACAAATTCACACGTTTAATTCAAATTACATGCTAAATAATATATTGGCATAAGTACATACATGTTCATGTTTATTGTTTACTCAATCATATATAAAATGTTTTATATCTTAATACATTTACATATACGTAAATAGACAATTTGCATATATGTAAATGTATACCTATATAAGTAGGTCACTTGTAAATATGCCAATTAAACATGTATAAATAGGTTAATTACACAAATAGATAAACGTACACAATTTACAAATACACAACTAATAACTAAATTACAAATATGTAATTATTTAACTTAAGCATTTGATGTGTAAATGCTATACATATATACGAAAGGAAAATTACAAATTCAAAGGACCATTGCATATTGGTAAATAAACATAATTTAAAATTATAATAATCCAAAAATATCGTACGTACATATTATTCCAGAAACAAAGTATGTGAAGTTTTGTTTATGGGAAAAAAGATTTTAATAAATAAAAATTTAAACGTGAATTAAATATACTTTCATGTTTGATCTTCAAATCCACTAGGATAAAATTTTAAACATGAATTAATTCTGGGGAATGGAGAAAAAATAGGAACTTTAATCAGATAACTGAGGTAATTTGAAAAAAATAAGATCTGTTGAGCATGATTAATTTATATTGATACCCTTCAATTAAATGAAAAGTAAATATGAATTAAAATAATGTGATTGGTTAAAATAGGTTCTTACCGTTCTTAATAAAACTAGGAGTTCTTAATTGATATTCACCCTATATATATATATATATATATATATATATATATATATATATATATATATATCTCCTAATTCAATACATAACATAACAAACTAACTCTTATTCAATTTGAAGTCTAAATAACACTTACGACAACATAGCAAACCTAATGGTTCATTCAATTCATACCTAAACACGTATGTCTCTCTTCTTTTTACTATCGTAGTCATCGCCACCACTACTACCACGTACCATCACCATCATTGCCTTTTACAACCACCTCCATCATTGTTGATTCCCTATAATAGAAACATTGTATTCATATTTTCACAAATGTTTGTAAATTTGTTCATGTCATGTATGATGGTGTGCATTTAAAATTTTCATCATCTTAAAACTTCATCCAACATAATATTATTAATTCACAATTACAATATTATCAATTTCAGTACGTCTTGGATTAAGTAGCCTTTGTTACATAAGCAATCTTCGGGTTCATCTTACTCGTATAGGTTCATCACTCACGTTTACATGCACTTTACAGATAAAGTATGTTTCAACTAGGTTAACGTTTTAAAATACCATCATTATCATTTGTATCACTTATTTTAAAACCATCCTAACACAAACACCATCTAATTTTCTAGAATAGTTAGAAAAAAGAAGTATAGGGATGATGAAATATGTTAAAAGGTTTTAAAAAAAAAGAAAACATTGAACATGTAATGGACCCATCAACAGGAGAAAAGAAGGCATAATAATTCAGTTAAAGTGTTTCTACCACCATTCCTTTTAATCCGGTTAGTTGATCAGCCTTTTGTCCCAAAACCCATGTGTACATTGTTTTATAACGACAAACATGTGTTTGGTACGCTACCATTGCGTCTAAACAACTGCTTGTTACCATCAGCCACGCCACTACTGTTTCATTCATAATTGATTTTTATCTTTTTGCTTCCTACCTATTCATTCAGTTTCGTCTAGTAATGGGTGATGCATAAATTAGTAATATTCAAGCCTTTAGAGTGAACCAAATCTTTTAATAGAAAATTATGAAAACTGTCGTCACCACTTTGGTGGGGGTTGTTATGAGATTTTCATTCTTAGGTCTGAATCCGGGCTCATGAGCGTGCTCTAAAATATAGACAGCATAACTGTAAGGGAGATATGAACTTGGGTAATAGAGTCGACGAGTGTTATGTCTTTTGGGAGAGAGACGTCCGGGTGTCTTTAAAGAATAGAAAAGAAAATTGTATAAACCACATAAATAGTTGTACTTGATGAATGAAAGACAAATAATTAGTGAGTCATAAATAAAAATGTATGTCCTTTATCATATTTAAAACAATAGATACAAATATAATGTGGCTTATATAATTTACATCAAATGCATGTAGTGTGAGAAAGTATGAGGCAGAAATAAAAAAAATCATGTTATGCATCAAAGTTAAAACATTATGTATAAGTATAACGTAGCCATAATTTTATTATCGTATCAAGGGCACCAGTAGTTTAGTTTTTAGGGAAAATTTCCAAAGTAAGTATTTATGAAAATAAATTTCTAGTTTTAGGTACCATTTGTAAAAAATTTCAGAAATAGGTATTATAAACTAGTCGTGATGAGTAGTTTGTAGAAACCAATTAGAACTTGTCACGTGCCCTTAAATTAACCGTAACGAGCACGTTCACTAATCAATTACTCGTCACGACTAAATAAGTTTCTTGTCTCGTAATCAACGCCCACGAGTAATTCATAAGTCCTTTAATCGCGAAGAGTAGATTATAAGGTTAAACCAGTCGCGACGAGTTAACTACTAATAAACTATTCGTATAGGGAATGTAAACAGGGTAAACTAGTCGTCACGACTAAAGAACTTATAAATTACTCGTGGGCGTTGATTACGAGGCATGAAACTTATTTAGTCGTGACGAGTAAATGATAAGTGAACGTGCTCGTCATGGTTAGTTTAAAGACACGAGGCAACTTTTAATTGGTTCTACAAACTACTCGTCACGACTAGTTTATAATACCTATTTCTGAAATTTTTTGCAAATGATACCTAAAACTAGAAATTTGTTTTCATAAATGCTTGTTTTAGGAATTTTCTCTAGTTTTTATCATGTATAATTTTACTTATTAAATTTTAAATAGAATATAAATTAATTTTTATTTCAACATCCATTTAGTTATAAGTTATAAATTACTTGATTTAAAATATGGGGAAAGTGAATATAGGGCTATTAAATATGTAACCTTACATGTGAAACCATCAAAACTACTTTGTTTTGAAGAAGAGTTTTCAAAAAAAAAATGATTTTATTCTTTTAAATGTTTGTTTCCTTCCATTATTACTGCATCCCTAATTTTAAGTTGTCACACCCCGACTTAGGGCCTAGGTGTGACACCCGTAGTTGGTACCTGTTTTGAAAATATATCATACTTGTGGGTTATTAGCGGAAGTATTTGATTATTATAAAATATTAATTTATTTTGAAAATCTCTTGGATAATAAATAACCAAGTATTTTTAATTTACAAACCTTTGTTTATTATTTTACAATATTTTATTTATTTAAAACTGAGCCATCTCCATCTGCGAGCCTCTAACTCCATAAATGACTCTTATGCCTTGCTATCTGTACTATGCTTGTTTTCCTGTAATGAGGGGAAAAATACGTCAGCGATATGCTGGTGAATCGTTGACACTGAAAACATTTGACTGACAAGATAGTTTTGGAAGAAACTCAGCATAAACGTATTTTATTTCTAGGAACTTGTGCCACCACCATACACACACAATTTATGGTTCTCCAAGAACTAACGCCCGTTGAAGAACTATCGTTATGTCTGTTAGCCTGCGGCCACGTAGCCTTGATTGAAAAGTTAACAGATATGTTTGGATCCAGACACATGTGTACTCGGTCTGAGTTGCTTTTAGTATCTACCTTGTGACTTAGGGTTCACGTAATCCCTTAAAATTTGAGATCACGTAATCTCATATTTGACTAACTGTTTAAGATAAACAACCCGTTTATCTTAACGACTAACTGAAAAAGGTTTAACGTATTCACCTGCGATCGTGATTGTCTTTTCTGAATGATGTGGTGATCTCGTTTGAAAACCCATGTGATTGAATGATGATTGATCTATAATAAAATAGGTTTGTATAAATACCTGGATCCTCTCTTGATCCAGCTACAAACCTTTAGTCTGGTTTTAATAGCTTTATGTGAAATCTCTCGATTTCGGGTCAAATTGTATTTATTTTGTATTTGTTTTTATGTTGTAAACCGACCCGATTTATATCCCGAACATTTAAAATATATAAAATATTGGATTTTATGTTACTCAAACATTCCCTCTTGTCTAATTTGAAAAACCCCTTTTACGGAATCGAAAACGGACTTAAAACGCTCAAGATACATCAAAAACGAACTTCCGGACGCGAACCGACGTGCAGACCAGCAGACCCATCTTTTTTTTTTCTTTTTGTTGTTTTATGACTTGTCTTGACCCCTCTTGCATGCAAACCTGATATCACACCCCATGCTTGACCCTTTCAACCCATCTTATATATACACTCATATCCCCTTCATTAATCCTTGCTCATTCATCTCTTTCTCTTCCAATTCTCAAGCATTCAAAGGTGTTCTTCATATTTTTTTGGCTGTTTGACTTTCCAAAGTCAAACTGACCATAGTCTTACATTATAATCAACTTGTTAACACTTATTTATACTTGAAGATTGTTATACAACATATATATAATAGCACCCTTTGTACCTTCGGTGGGCATTTCTCTAGTCTCGGTCTGTTAAGTGTCCGGCCCATAAGACAAAGCTACATGGAGGACTCATAGTAGTCCTTGATTATATATATTTTCCGCATCTAACCATCAAACTTGTTATACTTGTTTAACTTCTGCTCATCTTAGTTCTATTTTACATTTTGAGTTCCATGGTTATGGGTTTGTAGAGACTAGCCTCGGTTATTCCGTAAATAGCTCCAAACCGGAAGCCGAACTCTTGTTTACTAGTTTGTTTAAATAGTTGTATAAATGTGTTTTATGTAAAATAGTGAGTTTCTAAAAACCATTTTAATTAGTTCCATGGTTATGGGTTTGTAGAATCTAACCTCGGTCTTATCCCGAAACAAGATCCGAACCGGAAACCGAACTTTCGTTTAAAGACTTTGTTGTTAACTTTTTGTATGTAAGACTTTGGTATTATTATTTATAAATTATTTTACAAGTTCTATGATGTTTGGACATGTGGTAACCATTCTTGGCCTTATTCCAAAATAAAAACCGAACCAAACCGAACTAAACCAAGTTTACTCGCTTAAGACACACAAGCGTGTTTTTAACCATTAAAGCTTATATACTTCTTTAAAAATACTTTATAAACTGATTTTAATTATTTTCACAAAGCACTCGGAATGTTGAATCCAACTTGATCTTATAACAAAGTTTGGACCGATTAAACCGAACACTCGCTTAATGGACGTTGTTAGTTCTAAAACAATAGAACTACATACTTGGTTAAGTCTCTTTAAGATTTATTGAGTTATCTCATACATTTATTATTTTGGAAAGTTGACTTTGGGTTTGGTCAAGTCACCAAGACCCGAACCGACCACCCGAACACTCGTTAAAACCCGTTTTAGTATCTATATTATAAAGGGACTTGCTTTCTTGCATTTTTACCCACCTTATTACTTAACATAGGTTGAGTAAAATTAAGGGCTAGATACTTTAACCCGGTTTCGAGCAAACTTACATTTTTAAAGGACTATTATTATAATTTCTTAAATATTTACATTTTAAACCTTAAACTTTAAATTGTTTACATTTCTTATCATTTATTTTCATTTAAAGACTTCCAAGACAACTTTTCTAATACAAGACTTCTTCTCCTTTAGGCTTCGTTCGTTAAACTCATCGTTCCGGTTAATCTCCAAATCATCAAATCTTTCAAGTTTATTACTTGAACGTGAGTACTTTCATCCCCCGTTCTCACTCTTTTATATTTTGGGGGTGACATTGCAAACTTATTCAAATCCAAATGATTTATACTTGAGTCTTAAACCACAAACTTTATTGTATACTTTACTTAAATAAATGCTCGATTTGGTGTTATATGCTTATATGCTTAAGTGCTAATGTGTTTACCGCTTTTGGATGGTTGATTCATAAATCCGAGTATATCTAGCATCCCCTTATAGAAAGGTGTCGTTAATGTATTCTTATTAACGATTTCATACAAAATCCGAGTATATTTGGCATCCCCTTATAGAAAGGTGTCGTTAATGTATTCTTATTAACGATTTCATTTATCTAAATTGTTGCTATTATTTATTGTTTTGTATACAAGTTGTGGAATTTCATATTATATATCTATTGTTCAAAAACTATGAAATTGCTCACCAACCTTTGTGTTGACAAAATCTATTTATGCAATATTACAGGTTTGACTTTAGGTTGACTCGAGGACTTGAAGAAAAAATGTTATCGAGACTATTAGGATATTAGCAAAACGAACAATATATTATTTACTATGATTTGAATTCGGTTATTGTATGAACAAGTTATGTGACTCTTTGTGTTTTTATGAATTTAAACGAGTTGATTAAATATTGTCACTTAATAGTGTCGTGTGCGATGAACAATCGGTTGCGCCCCAACGTTTCCGTCATGGTCGGGGTGTGACAGATTGGTATCAGAACCCATCGACTATAAGATAGGTGGTTAGACGTAATGACCTAGTATAGTTTAGGCTTTAGGGTCCTTATACGTGATGCTTATACGTGTTTACCCTACTTGATTGTTTATTGCACTTATTTATTTATAAGCTTGATTAAAATTCATTTTTAAATCATAAATGTACACATACACACACTTTCATAGTATTCTAAGGTATCCTTACCTTAAAACGAAAAACATTAGTTTTTTTTTATTATTATGTTTTATGGATCACAAGCTTAACTTGGATTCCGTTGTTTAAAATCTCCTTAAAGATCGGCTCTATAATATTCGTTGCGATGACCGTAGGGACTGAACACTTGGAAACGGCCTTTTGACAAAAAGATTCCAAGAATCGAAGGTGATATACTTACCTGGGAAGGTCGAGTTTAAGTGTTCTTTTCTAGGCCAAACGACTTACGTTATATGAGACGGCAACTTTAAGTAGTCGAATGCAAGCATTCCGGTTGCCTCCAAAGTTTTGGTGTTGAAAACATGAAAGCCACGGTGATACGTGGACTAGTGTTTTTGACATCTCGTTGTATCTCCGTTTTATTATATCTTATTATCGCAATTTGAGTCAACGACATAAAAGACGCGGTGATACGTGCATATGTTCGACTCCATATATATATATTACATTTATATACAAATTTTATTGTCAGGATATCAAATCATGGTGGTTCATGTATAACTTTCCCGACTATATGTAATTTTCTATACTTCAAAACCTCCCAATTTTTAAACTCCAAAACTTTGAAACATATACTTATACACATTTTATCATTTGGTTTATGTACAAACTTAAAAAAATAAATAAAGAAATAAATAAAAATTTTCATTTTAACCCCTTTGAGTTCCATAAATGTTATTTTTAGCCCAATACTTGAATGGGGTATTCTCGAGATATTACATAAGTCATCCTCTTCGTATTCAAATATGTTTTTCTCATAATAACTAACTAGGATATAGCCTGTGTAATACACGTGGTTAAAAAAATACAACAAAAAATTTAAATTTAATAATATACGTAATAACATATCTTATGGACTCATAAGATATAAATAATGATAAATATAATTTTATAATTAATAAATATATAAAAACTTCATTTAATACAAAATTTAAAGTTACATTTGTAACTTTGTTAATAATTTTATAAATGGTAATACTAAGAAGGGAGCACAAAATGAGTTGTAAGTAATTAATCAGTGAATATGTGAGAATTTTATAAATAGAAATTGTATTAGGTGGCAGCATAGGTGGATAGTCTAGTAAGAGAACATATGGATTACATTGTTTTGCTTTGATAGTATATACGTAGATGCCGCATTAAATTATGTTTTTTTATTATGAATTACTTTTGACTAGAATTCATCGATTTAGATTATACATTTATTATTATTAATTACTTTTTGGCACAAGGAAAAATAATGTAAATATCTTATCTTCATAGGTAAGATTTTAAAATGATTTTTTTAATATCAGTTTACTAAAAGCACAAAGACGCAAAACCTATCTACAATGCTGTAAATAGAATTGAAAATTCAGTTACGATACACATGCGAAATTTAACTGGTTTTCTTTCCCAAAGCAACTGAAAGAACAATCAATAAAAGTGAAATTCCAGATTTAATTGACTTGATATTATTTTCTGAAAAAATGCGATGATTTTCTGAAAAAATTAGGGATGTAATAATAATGAAAGGAAACAAGCATTTAAAAGTTAAAAGAATAAAATCAATTTTAATCTTAACTCCCAAAGCAACTTTAACTTTAAGAACGATAAAGTGATCTTCTAGATTTAATTGACTTGATATTATTTTCTGAAAAAATTAGGGATGTAGTAATAATGTAAGGAAACAAGCATTTAAAAGAATAAAATCATTTTTTTTTGGAAAACTGTTATTCAAAAGACGTAATTTTGATGGTTTCGCATGTAAGGTTACATGCTTAACAGCCCCATATTCATTTTTTTCTTAAAATATATAAGATTACTTTTATAATAATATATTTCTTATATCGTACTTGCTAATGTTATTCAAGAAAACTTCACTCAAATTTCATCTAAAATAAACGCTTTCAACTTTTTATTTAGTGTAAACTCTTATAAAATCTTTTGAAAAATGTTCGCTTTTTAAAAAGATTAACTGATCCAGATAAAACATACATAATTTGGCTATAGTTTAGTGAATGTTTTTTTTTTCCATTTTTTCTCATTTGACCTTAAAAAGTTAATAAACTACTATGTTATTACTTTGTAAAAAACAAATTCTTCAATATTGCCTTTTAAATTAATTACCAAAAAGTAATTAAAATTCATATATGTTTTGTTTATATTTCTTAATCTGAGATAAATTTAATATTCAAAAAAGTTCGAGTGATTTTAATCTAAACGATTTTAATGAAATATGTAGAGCATTCTCAACCGATCCCTTATCTCAATCTCTATAATTACATTAAAAAACACTACATTTTTCTCTACTGTTTAATTAAATAATATTTTTTTGTACTTTAATCATTACAGTTTTCTCTCTCCACCCTATCATTTACAAAAAAATCACTATATTTTTCACAAATTTGCAAAAAATCACTACATTTTCTTTCTCCACCCTATAATTTACACTCACAACCACTCAGAACCCCATCCTATAATTTACAAACTTTGCTCACAAAATTTTGGCGGATCGAATAAGAATGCTCTTAGAAACTTCATTACCTTTGATTCGTTACTTGTTTTTTTAGAACGGTTGGTTTGCGACCAACCCGTTTGAAACCCCTAGAGAGTTTCTCCGGAAGGGCATGTATAACCCCTGGTTTCCGGATTACTTTGCGTCCTCGGATGAACCTTCTTCGTTGATGCCACTTGACACCAATTACCTCAAATAAGATTCGAAATCCTCTAACATAACGCGGGTGAGATAAAACCCGTGATTTGGATTTAAACTGAGAGCCTTCTGTCAGCTCTTATCTTCATTTATCTATCTATTTATGCAAATAAACAAAAATAATGAGGATGATGTGTCATAACTGCATTCAATCCTAACTTTAATTTTCCTCTTATTTTCAAATTTTTACTCTCCTTAATTCATGCTATCCATGGGTTAAATTGGTATGACCTATTAGTTGTAACACATATGAAAAAAAATATATAATGTAATTTAAATCATACTAATTTTTACTAACTCATTGCATCTAATTTTACTATTAGATATAGAAAATTTGACTATGTTTAAAAAAAACCATATCAACTATTGAGTATATAAAATAATAAGTTTAAAATCAAACAACGAATTATTAATTAGTTACATAATGATTTGAGAACTATTATCGTATAATAATTAGTGACTTATATTTATAATAGATATTTAATTATGTGTTTACTTCAAATTTCATTGAATAAATACAATATTTATAATCTTATAATTTGTAAAACACTATTTAACTTGCATTCGTATTAATCATATAAAACATCTTTAATATGTTTTAGTAATCACCATTAGTTGATTTTATGTCATCTTAAAACATTATTTCTATTTTAGAAAAATATAAAATTTAAATATGTAAGATTAAATGCCTAAATTTCAACAATTTGACAAATTTCATTTCATATAATAAACAGATTCAAAAGCTAGTTTTCATCAAACAAAAACAAAAACCCAGCTCATATTCCACTACACACACAATCACCCATTTAAACTTTTCAACCCGAAAACAAGACCCGAATCCACTACTCCACCTGTCAACATGGCATTCTGGCAAACATTCTTCATCACTTCCACTTCACTCGGACTACTCAACTCCAACTCCTTTCCATTTATAGAATTCAGCATCTAAATCCCAATCACCAATTCCCAATAAATCCTTGAAACCTGTGAATCAAATTCTGCAATCTTCTTAAACTAATTCTGCACCAATTTCCGAAATCACTGATGATTAAAGATGCCCAAAAGAAGATGGCTCAGTCTCATCAAGAAACTGTTTATTTCAGATTCTTGTCAAAACAGATCAAAGGTAAAAAAATTAAAGATTTGATTTTTATCAAGAAAATCAAAACCCATGTTAGTTTGGGTCTATATTAAACTGGGTTTGTTTTACTTTTAGGAAAAAAATTGATTTTTATCTAGAAATTTTAAAACCCATGTTGGTTTGATTGTATATTAAACTGGGTTTGTTTTACTTTTTGGAAAAATTTGATTTTTATCAAGAAAATCAAAACCCATGTTTGTTTGGGTATTAAACTGGGTTTATTTTACTTTTAGGAAAAATTTGATTTTTATTAAGAAAATTAAAACCCATGTTGGTTTGGTTGTATATTAAACCGGGTTTGTTTTACTTTTAGGAAAATTTTAATTTTAAAATTTAAAGATTTGATTTTTATCAAGAAAATCAAAACCCATGTTGGTTTGGTTGTATATTAAACTGGGTTTGTTTTACTTTTAGGAAAATTTTGATTTTTAAAATTTTAAAATTTTAAAATTTTAAACTTTGATTTTTATCAATAAAATCAAGACCCATGTTTGTTTGGGTGTATATTAAACTGGGTTTGTTTTACTTTTAAGGAAAATTTGATTTTTAAAATTTGATTTTTTATCAATAAAATCAAAACCGATGTTGGTTTGGGTGTATATTAAACTGGGTTTGTTTTACTTTTAGGAAAATTTTGATTTTTTAAAAATTTAAAGATTTAATTTTTATCAAGAAAATCAAGACCCATGTTTGTTTGGTTGTATATTAAACTGGGTTTGTTTTACTTTTAGGAAAATTAGATTTTTAAAATTTAAAAGTTGATTTTTATCAATAAAATCAAAACCCATGTTGGTTTGGGTGTATATTAAACTGGGTTTGTTTTACTTTTAGGAAAATTTTGATTTTTAAAAATTTGAAGATTTGATTTTTATCAAGAAAATCAAGACACATGTCTGTTTGGTTGTATATTAAGCTGGGTTTGTTTTAGTTTTAGGAAAATTTTGATTTTTAAAATTTTAAACTTTGATTTTTTATCAATAAAATCAAAACCCATGTTGGTTTGGGTGTATATTATCGGGTTTGTTTTGTTTTTAGGAAAAGAAGAGAAGATGGGTGTTTGGGAGGCCTAAATTGAAGAGATTAACATCACAATCAGTAGTTGTAGTCAGACCACAATCTGTACCTGAAGGTGGTGTTCTTGTGGGTGGTCAAGAAGTTGGTGAATTGAAAGGAGTGTGAAGGATGATGAGAATGGTGCAGCAATCAAGATTCAGACGGCGTTTCGGGGATTACTTGTATGCTTTCTTTACTCAAATCTTTATTTATTTTGATAAAAATTGGATGTGTTTTGATATGGGTTGAAAGGTGATTGATTTGGGACTATTGATTGGATAATTGGATCTGAGTTAATTAATTTAGTACTGCCAAAATGTGATTTTTGACTTTTTAGGTCAAAATCAATGACTTTTAAGATCTTAATTAGAATGAGTTCTTTGATATTAATAAAATTTTAAAAGTAAATTATCATAAGGTGGATTACCTACTGCTTTGGAAAATAATTATGGGAAAAGAGCTAGATGAAGTGCATAAAGAATTGAATTTGAAATGCTAAAAGTTTGACCTGAAAAGTCAAGATTATTATAATGGTTTTTGTTTGATGTTCTTGGCAAGAAAAGGTTTAAGGTCATTACCCTGAACTGCATTTGTTTATTTGGTACAGTGAGATGTATTTTTTGACTTCTAAGGTCAAATTCACTGACTTCTAAAATCTTAAAATACGAATTCTTCATAATTTAAAAAATTCAAAAACAAATTATCATAAACTGGATCAGATACTACTTTTGAAAAGAAGTCTGGCAAAAGAGCTTAGATGAATTGCATAAATAATTGTGAAGAGGTATGTACCCGCCTCAACACCGAGCAAGGCGGGTCAACCCACAAGATAAAGACATTATGAAGGCACAAAGCCAAAACCTATGCGCATGGCGCATACAAAACATCCTCAGGCATCATATGCCCAGGCACACATATGCTCGCGCATCACATATGCGCGCGGCGCATCAGCGCGCGGCGCATATCACATGCTCGTGCATATCACATCTGCCCAGACACACATGCTCGCGCATCACATATGCGCGCAGCGCATCAGCGCGCGGCGCATATCACATGCTCGTGCATATCACATCTGCGCATGAAATATCTGCGCGTGAGAATAAAGAGAAGTCCTCGCGCATCCTCAGGATGGGCGCATATCACACGTGCGCATAATCAACCTCGTCCTTATCCAAATCAGGATTAGGGCAACCCTGATTGTGCACGTCAGACAACCTTCCAGAAGGCATCTTTTTAAGGAGTAAGAATATGCTGATGTTGACAGCTGCCAAATTAAAGGTCGACAACTCAGCATGACACATGTGTTACCACGTGATTACAACCAACGAGAAAGCGCCAGGTGTCCCAGAGGACACGTGGCGCAGTGCGATTGGAGGAAGCCAACGAGGTTGAGCCCAACCGGTGGTAACCCTAGCACTATAAATACAGCATCAACTCCACTTTGATGACACATTCATACTCAATCATTGACAGTTACAAGCAGTGATAACACATTCAATCATATTGAATCACATTCACTCACAGTCAGTTACATACAATCACACAGTCTCACAACCAAAGGGTATTGAGCAATTAAGCAATACTCTTGAGATTCTCCTACACACATTATTATCTTCTCCACAAATATACTGATTCTCACGCCGGAGGGTTACCCCAAAGAGGACCCCTCTGTCCCTTTCTGAGGGGTAAGTAACGGCGCTGTTCATTTTGTAGGTGGAAGAACACAGACCCAGAAGAACCATCGGTGAAATAATATAATCACACCCGAGGAAAGTAGATCTGCTACCAGTGAGTAGATCCACGTTTCTTCATTGGCGCCATCCACTGTTACAAACGGCAATCAGATCTCATCAGATCTATAAAAAAAAAAAATCAATCACCATGGTTTCTGGAGTTCGTAACGTTGATCAAGCTCTGGAGGATATTGAACGTGAGGGTGTTAACGACGGACAGCAGGTTCTGAGGGTTCCGCGTGATTCTACGCGTACCACCAGCAACCGTCCCTTCGTCACAACCCCTCACGGCCAGACTGAAACTCCTCCAGACGATCTCACGTTACAAAATATGGCCGGCGCGAAACTGAAAGGACCAATGGGTCCAGAAGAGGAAACAAATGATCCAAATGAATGGCTCATAAACGAGCAGCGGCGTCTGATGGAAAAATACAATGAAATGGTCAAGCAGAAAAAGCTAGCCGACCAAACACAAATGCAAGCTTTTGATAAGCAGACTACAAAAAGGCCGCGCGCGCCGGAAGAAGGACATTCTGTTCACACTGCACACACTGAGTTCAGTGATGAAGAAGTGCATAGCATGAGGAAGACACGGGATACTCAACAGGAGGCTCGCAGCTCCGCGCGCCTGTGAACATGGCGCCTGGAGCCAGAGCAGATCTGGATCTGCACATGCCATACAGCCCACCGGTCAGAGGGCAAGTGGACGTAACCACGCCCTACAGACCAGCCATCCTGGTAAAACACTCAAAGTTTACTGCGCGCATCGCGCAGGCTCCCATCCAGCACAAGACAAAGATGCCAAGTGGTCTGGGCAAATATGATGGCACAACAGATCCAGATGACTTTTTGCAAGGTTTCTATAACACGGGAAACCTAGAGAGCTGGACGATGCCAACATGGTGTCATATGTTTGCTCGCTGCCTCACGGGCGCAGCGCGGGTATGGTTCGAGAGCTTGCCGACAGGGCAAATTGATGGGTTCGAGGAACTATTAGAAAAGTTCCAAGCCCACTTCGTACAGCAGCGCAGGCACACGCGCGATCCTGATGACATCATGCACTGCATACGCAGGAATGATGAAACGATTGAAGATTACATCACTCGTTTCAATCAGGAATCCCTGGCAATCGGGGGTATAACTGAGCAGCTCCTGCGCGTGGCCTTTATACAAGGCGCGCGCAGTGATCAACTCCGCCGGGCTCTCGTAAGCAAAGATGGTATGCCCACCACGTGGGCCAAGTTAATGGAGGCATCGCGAGTTTTCGCGAGAAATGAGAAACAGATTGCCCAAGATAGGGCAAGAGAAAGAGCGCATCAGGCAGAATCACCGAGCAGCAAAGAGAAGATGGCCAAACAGAACTCTGTATGGTCCAGGTTGCAGCCAACAAGTTTTTCTTCCGCGGAAAAACAAGCGCAACCAACCTCACCCCAGCCCCAAAAAGAAGTTCGTAATCGCGGGGAGGGTGACAAGAGGGAGGGCGGCAGAGATCCTAGCAGACCTCTGCCAAGAATATGGACACCCCTCACTAAAACACCTTCACAGGTGTTAAGTACTGAGAATGTCCAATTCAAGCCCCCCAAGCAACTACACTACAAGGGACCGCAAAACAGTGGCAAATATTGTGAATTTCACAGGTCCCCGGGCCACAACACCGACGCATGCCATCATTTAAAGGATGCGATCGAGAAGGATGTAAAGTCAGGCAGGCTGGCTCACTTGGTAAAAAACCAAAGAATAGAAGATGAGCAACCGGAAGGAGCCTCTGCCAGCAAGAAATACAAAAGAATCTGTGTGGCTGAGGGGGGACGACAAGGGCAGACGTCAAAAAAGAGAAGCGCGCAAATCCACGGAGATTGGCGCGAGCAGCAAGTCATCTTCCCAAGAATCAGGGGAGGCCCTTCAATAAGCAGTCCTCTCGTCATCACCACACACATTGCTCATTACGAAGTGTCAAAGGTCCTGGTGGACACTGGAAGCGAATTTGACATTATGTATGAGCAGTGTTTCAGAAAGTTAGACCCGGCAGACCAAGCGCGGCTCGAAATTGTGAACGCACCAATCTGTGGTGTCTCAAATGAAATCATACATCCCCTAGGCCAGATTCAGTTTGAACTAACTATGGGGGATGATGAGCACAAGCGAGCCGAAGTTGTCAACTTCTTGGTCTTGCCCATCACGTCATGCCACAATATGATCCTGGGTAGGGGAACGATTGCCCAATTTAATGCTGTACCGTCGCCAGCGCACGGCGCATTGGGGTTCCCTACACCAACAGGCGTAACATTTGTTTACCGCGATCATTTGTGCGCAGTGACAAGCACGCCGCGGGAAGGGAGAATGAAACTTCCAATGGCTGACAATGCGCCAGAGAAGTGGATTTTAAACCCAAAATTCCCAGAGCAAACGGTCACAATTGGCGCTACCATTTCAGACGAAACGAGATTGAGAATGAAAAAGTTGCTCACAAAATACACGTCGGTTTTCGCGTGGCAACACTCCGATATGACGGGGGTCCCGCGAGACTTGGCGCAACATTCTCTTAACACGTTCAAGTCGGTGGAGCCAATTGCTCAGAAAAAGAGAATCATGGGGGATGAAAAGGCGAAGGCCATGAATGAGCAAGTGGAGGACCTGTTGCGCGCAAACATCATCCGCCCGATCCGATACCAGACGTGGGTAGCCAATCCTGTGATGGTAAAGAAAAGCAACGGGTCATGGAGAATGTGTATTGACTTCAAGGACCTCAACAAAGCATGTCCGAAAGACTGTTACCCCCTCCCAAACATCGACGCAAAGGTGGACTCCGTGGCGCCATTCAAGCTCAAATGTTTCCTGGATGCCTACAAAGGCTATCACCAGATTCAAATGGCACCACAGGATGAAGACAAGACTGCCTTCAGAACCGACAAGGGTGTTTTTTGTTACACAAAAATGCCCTTTGGTTTAAAGAATGCGGGCGCAACCTATCAGAGACTTATGGATTCGGTTTTCAGTGAACAAATCGGAAGAAATCTAGAAGTCTACGTTGATGATTTGGTGATCAAGAGCAGGGAGGAGAGACAAATGCTCAAAGACATCGAGGAAACTCTTCAGCGCCTAACGGAAGTTAACATGAAGCTCAACCCGAGCAAATGTACTTTCGGCGCGGAAGAGGGGAAATTTCTTGGTGTAATGGTCACTAAGGATGGTTTCAAGGTGAACCCTGAAAAGGTGGAAGCCATCCTTGACATGCCTTCACCATCCACCATGAAAGAGGTTCAGAAGCTGAATGGTAGATTGGTGTCAATCAACAGGTTCCTAGCGAACCACGCCAGCAAATCTACTCCATTCGTTAACACTTTGAGGAATTGCTTGAAGAAGAGCCAATTCAAGTGGACGCCTGAGGCTGAGCAAGCTTTCACTGAGATAAAAGAATGTCTCATAAAGTTGCCAGCGCTCACAGCTCCACTTACTGGCGAAACCCTTACATTGTACCTGTCAGCTGGAGACCGCGCGATCGGCGCAGTATTATTGGTGGATCGCAAGGGGATCCAAACGCCAATATACTATGTGAGTCGGGTGCTCACAGACCCTGAGACGCGCTATTCCATCATGGAAAAGTTAGTTTTGTCACTAACACACGCGTCGCGCAAGCTCCATAGATACTTCAATGGTCATCCTATTGAAGTTCTGACTGGTTACAACATCCAGCAAGTCTTGCGACGCCCCGCGCTCTCCGGAAGGCTGACAAAGTGGGCGCTGGAATTAGGTGAACACACGATCACTTATAAGCCCCGTCCAGCGATAAAGGGTCAAGTTTTGGCGGATTTCATCACGGAAATCCCAGAGGGAAAGATTGAAGAAGCTCAGCGCGAGGTAGACCCTCCGCGAGCAAATGATGAAGAAGATGTTTGGAGGCTATTCACTGATGGAGCCTCCAACAGCGAAGGGTCCGGCGCAAGCCTCAAACTGGTGGACCCTGATAATCATGAATATACTTATGCTATTAGGTTGGACTTCAAGAGTACCAACAATGAGGCTGAGTATGAAGCCCTGCTGGCTGGTCTGCGCATTGCACGCAAGTTTGGAGTTAAAAGGCTAGAGGCCCATGTTGATTCTTACTTGGTAGCTGCTCAGGTCAACGGCCTATATGACGCCAAGGAGAACACAATGCCTCTATATCTAAAGCAGGCAAAAAAGTTCGTTGAGCAGTTTGACTTCTTCAGAATCATACACATCTCGCGCAGCGAAAACAAGTCCGCTGACGCGTTGAGTAAGATGGCATCAACTAATTTTGATCACTTTGGCAAAGATGTCAGGGTGGAAGTGATGAGCAACCCGTCAGTGCAAACGCAATCGGTCCTTGTAATTCATACAACCCCTTCATCCTGGATAACTCCAATAATGGAATTCCTGAAGGAGGGGACGTTATCGGATGATCGCGCACAGGCGAGAAAGATAAGACACAAGGCGCAGAACTATGAACTACTTGATGGTACATTATATCGGCGCTCTTATCTTGGACCGCTCATGAAATGCCTGGATGCTGAAGAAGCAAGCTATGTGATTAGGGAGATTCACGAAGGAATCTGCGGCATACACGCTGGCCCGCGCATGGTGGTTGCCAAGGCAATGAGCTCGGGCTACTATTGGCCAGGCATGTACTTGGATGCGCTAAAAGAAATACAAAAATGCAAGGCATGTCAGAGCTACGCGCCAAACACCATGCGTCCAAAGAACAACTTGATTCCAGTGACCTCCGCATGGCCTTTCCACAAATGGGCCATTGATATTGTGGGGCCCCTGCCGCAAGCGCAAGGGCGAGTGAAATTTTTGGTAGTGGCGATAGACTATTTCACAAAATGGGTTGAGGCCAAGCCACTAGCAAAAATCACAGCTGAGGCGATGAAGCAATTTATCTGGAGCCACATCATTTGCCGTTTTGGCCTTCCTATGGAAATTGTGAGCGACAATGGCAAACAATTCACTGACAGGAAGATATCCAGCTGGCTCAAAGAACTGCACATCAACCAAATCTTCACTTCGGTCTACCACCCTCAAGGGAATGGCCAAGTGGAGCGCGCGAATCAAAGTTTGTTAAATGGGCTGAAGAAAAGATTGGAGGGAGAATCCCATTCTTGGGTCGAAGAGTTACCTAATGTCCTGTGGGCGCACAGGACATTAAGCAAAACTAGCAATGGCGAATCCCCGTTCAGCCTAACCTATGGGACTGAGGCTATGATCCCAGCAGAAATTGGATGCCCATCCCATAGGGTACTCATGATGAGCAAGACTGATAACGAGCGCGAAAGAAGATTGAACCTCAACTTGCTTGAAGGGCGCAGAGAAGCGGCTATCATCAATGAAGCCAAATACAAGAAAAAGCTGGAAAAATATTATAATCAGCGCGTTAAAGAATGCCACTTCAAGAAAAATGATTTTGTCCTTCGAAACAATGAAGCTAGCCGCGCGATACCCCCAGGAAAAATGTCCCCCAATTGGGAGGGACCTTATCAAATTTCAGAAGATTTGGGGAAAGGCGCGTACACTTTAAAAGATTTGAATGGCAAAAAGATACCGCGCGCGTGGAACGCAGCACGGCTTAGAAAATGCTTCATGTAAATGTTCAAATATGTAATCAAGGCTTTTAAGCCATCATGAATGATGATTCGCGCTATCTTTCAATATTTGTTCTATTACCTTTGCATACATGTTTCACACTTCCTTTATTAATTTGGAACAATATGACAACACTATATTGACTTCAAAGCAAAATAAAGCGAAGTAAAACATACATGCGCGAGCCTTAGCTCAAACGCGTTAACGAGTCTTAACTCTAAAACGCCAGGGCCTTAGCCCAAACTTACGAGCCTTAGCTCAAACACGTTAATGAGTCTTAACTCTAAAAACGTCAGGGCCTTAGCCCAAAACAAAGAGCCTTAGCTCAAAACACTCACAAACATCCATCTTACATCCCGCGCAGCCTGATCATAAAAATCCTTAAACACAACTAAGGCAAAGTACATGCCATATCATGTTAAGGTCTCAGGTCGAGGTCGCGCGCGGAATCATAGTGGATATCTGAGTAACACACGCTGACATGTAATGGCTAAACTCATACTTCCATATAAATACCGCGCGACAACGACGCGCAAAAAAGAAATAATGAAAAGTTAGCGCGCATGTCAGCATAAACAAGATACTGCGAAACCACAAACAAAATAGAACAGAGGTTAAGTGAATAATTTCCTTACAACCTTGTTCTTATTTTAACGTGCAAGCATATCTTATATCTATACAAGCAAACATGAAGAGATGAATGGAAATGCGCAAGATGTGAAAAAGAGAAAACAAGTTTCATTCCATTGGATTGAAATTTACAAGTATGATGAGTTACAAATTACAAGTATAAAAAATTAAATATGTAAAATTTGATGAAGGGCTTCTCAAGTCTCCACGTCGACGTCAGCCACTTCATCACCTTCATCATCTCCCGCAGCATCTGACGCGGCCTGCTCCTCATCTCCGAACTGACCATAGTCAAGTTCTTCCTCCTCATTGGAGTCTTCTATCACGACGGTGGCAGGAGCAGATTTATTCGCAGCGCCAGAGCCGCTGGCAGGGGCAACATCCCCCGCGCCACCATCATCGCCACCAGCCCTCTCGCATTCATCGAGCAACTTCTTTAGCGCGCCGAGGTCGGGCTGGTCAGCAAGCGCAGCTATCTGCAAAATCATTAGAAAAGTATTGAGTACAAAACACTTGGAAAAATTACTCAAGTAAAACTCATTAAGGTCAAGGTACCTGCATAAGGATGGGGATGGGAGTATTCATGTACTTTTCCCCCACCGCGGCCATGTCCGCGCAGGCCGCGTCGCTCTTGTAAGGGTACTCGGATGGGTTCTTCTTCAACATGCCATAGTCATACCCATCCGTAAACCCTTCAGCTCGGCCCACCAAGCGCGCGGCGGCATTGCAGTCCATCACAAGGGCCTGAAACTCGGCGGAATATTTCATCGCCAAAGCGCAGCGAGTTATGCCCTGTGACACCAGCCATTGGCGATCCTGCGCGAGGCCAGCAACAGACGTCTCGAGGACAGGAACCTGGGAGTTTAATAACTCAACAGTTTCCTTAGTCTTTTGTAGCTCCTCCTTATCAGACGCTGCTGCCGCCAAGATTTTTTCTTTCTCCGCCTGCGCAGCACCAAAACTTTGACCTGAAAAGTCAAAACATATAATAATGTTTTTTTTTCCAAATGTTGTAGGCAAGAAAAGCTTTAAGAGCATTAAAGGGAGTAGTGAAACTGCAAGCTCTTATTCGCGGTCATTTAGTCCGACACCAAGCGGTCACAACTCTAAAACGTTTACAGTCCGTTGTCAACATTCACTCACAAGCATGTGCAAAGAGAATCCAAGTGGCAAATAGCAGTTTTCATGATAACTATCAAGAACTTAGAGGAAAGGATATAAAGGTAATTTTAGCTTCGTGTTTTTTACATTTGTTAACTTTAATGAGTTAAGTGTAATTGTGGATGAATATGCATAGATGGATATGAACAGTCAGAAGAGGTGGGATGATAGTATTTTAACAAAGGAAGAGGAAGATGCTATGTTGTTTAGCAAGAGAGTTGTGGCTATCAAGCGAGAGAGGATCAGAGAGTATGCGTTGAACCACAGAGTAAGTGCATACTTCTTGCTTATAGAGTTTTGACTTTTTAGTTCAAAAGTCAAAACACCGAATTTGACTTTCAAGATTGGTTTGATTTGTTTAAATTCTTGATATAAAAATCAATCGCTGCATCACACTTGATGGAAGATTTTACATGTTAAAAGGGTGCTTGCATGCGTGTTTTAAAAGTGATTATCTGATTTTGAATAATTAAAATCGACTATAAATAAACCACGGTGGCAATTTTTGATACGACACTAAAATAATCAGTTTTGGGTTGTTATGTCTCCATTTAACATACGAGTCGTGTTTGGGTTGACCTGTTTAATAAAAGTGGCTGTATTTAGGGATGGCAAATGTGACCCATGGGTTGAATGGGCTGTAATAAAATGTATATAATGGGTCAAACTAAAAAAAGAAAAGGATTGAATTGGGTCAAAACGGGTTGACATTTCTTAAGTTTTTTTTTTTTTTTTTTTTTTTTTTTTTATGGAACAAGAAAAATGGAGGGAACTTTTTAGTTTTTTTACTTTTTTAGATTTTGAATTATATTTCGAGTTATGATCTTTTAATTATTATTTTTGAATAATTTATTGAGGGGTTTCTGAAATCTCAACCCATTTTGACCCATTTCAAAAACCCCTTATTAAAAAATTCAAAAAAATTAATTAAAAAAATCATAACTCGAAATATAAATCAAAAACTAAAAAAATAAAAAAACTAGAAAGTTCCCTCCGTTTTCTCGTTCCATTAAAAAATAATAATAAAAAAAAATGTCAACCCGTTTTGACCCGTTTCAATCATTTTCCTTTTTTAGCTTGACCCATTATATACATTTTATTACAACCCATTCAACCCATGGGTCACATTTGCCACCCCTGGTTGTGTTCTATTGACTGTTTAGTTGAATAGGTCGACCCCGCCAGCCTGTTTAACTTATTTAGATAAGTGAGTGTTAGGTCATGTTTGGGGCGACATGTTTAACTAAGCATGTTGAAGACAATTGGATCAAAACCACAAATCAAGAACAAGAGAAAACAAAACAGACAGCCCGATTCTTATTGCTTGAAAGAAAGCAAACAAAAGTATTTTTGTGTTTGTGTTGATTACAATGCTGCAGGACTGCCCCTTTTATATTAGGTAGGCTAGGTAACTAAGAAAGGAAATTTGCTAAAAATAAGACACAAAATTATTCAGCCATAAAGACTAAATAATAACAGAACCTAATCTTGCTCCTAGGATCACTCCTCCTAGAATTACTCTTTATTGACCCATGATTTATTCAATTTATTCTTTTTATTCAAGATTAACTAACAATCTCCCCTTTAATCTTGAATAATCTTCATTCCCAACAGCTCTTTCATTTCAGCAAATTGTTGCCTTGGCAAAGCTTTTGTAAGAATGTCTGCCTTCTGCAACTTCCCACTGATGTGTTCAACCTTTATCTCCTCTTTCTCAATGCACTCCCGTATGAAATGGTAGCGCGTGTTAATGTGTTTGCTCCTTCCGTAAAACACCGGATTCTTCATAAGTGCTATGGCGGATTGGTTATCAACTTTCATGGTCACCATTTCTTCCTTCCAGCCTGTTATCTCAGCAAGTAAGCCTCTCAACCAAAGTGCTTGGCAAGTTGCGGTAGCGGCTGCCATAAATTCAGCTTCACACGAGGATAAAGCTACAGTGTTCTGTTTCTGAGAGTTCCATGCTACCGGTGCATTATTGAAAAAGAAAACAAGGCCTGTTGTGCTCTTACCATCATCTAGATCGGTCATGTGACTGCTGTCACTAAAGCCGAGAATTTCCTTGCTGCCATTCTTAGGATAGTGTATCCCAAGTTCAGTCGACCCTTTAACATATCTTAAAATGTGTTTGACAGCTTGCATATGTGTTTGTTGTGGCGATTGCATGAAACGACTTACGAACCCAACTGAGTAGCTCAAGTCTGGTCTGGTGTGGGTTAAGTACCGAAGACTCCCCACCAGTTTCCTATACTCGGTTGCATCAACTTCAGCTCCAACATCTTTCTTTGACAGCTTCAAACCAGGCTCCATAGGAAACTTTGTTGCATTGCAATCTGCAAGTCCTGCTAGATTCAGTAGTTTGCGAGCGTACCCAGCTTGTTTTATAGATATGCCACAACTTCCTTGGCTTTCCTCGATGCCAAGGTAATATTGGAGTAATCCTAGATCACTCATTTCAAAACGGCCTTCCATTTCCTTCTTGAAAGTTGCTATATCTGATTGTCTCCCCCCGGTGACAATCATGTCGTCTACGTACACTCCCACAATTAACAATTGTTTGTTTGTCACCCTTTTGTACACAGCATGCTCATGTTTACACCTTATGAAACCCAACAACTTTAAGGTGTTATCTAGGCGTGTGTTCCATGCTCGAGGAGCTTGTCTCAAACCGTAGAGTGCCTTCCTTAGTTTGTAGACTTGGTTTTCTTTTCCTTTCTTCACAAAGCCTTCCGGTTGGGTTACATACACCTCCTCCTTTAATTCTCCATGGAGGAATGCAGATTTTACATCCAAATGATGTACTTCCCACCCAAAGTAGGCTGCCAATGCGAGGATCAATCTCACGGTCTCCATTCTTGCAACCGGTGCAAACACCTCCTCGAAATCGACCCCATACTGTTGTACATACCCCTTTGCGACCAGGCGTGCTTTGTGTTTTGTAACTGCTCCATTTGCATCTTGTTTTACTTTGAATACCCATTTCAAACCGATGGGTTTATGACCTTGTGGTAGATCAGTCAACTTCCACGTGTCATTCTTCTCAATCGACTTCAATTCTTGCTGCATTGCTACTTCCCATTCCTTTTTATTTGCAGCTTCATTGTAGTTTCTGGGTTCATTTTCCATTAGGAGTAAATTTATGTTGCTGTTTTCATAAGTTTCACCAATAGATCTATAACCCCGAATTGGAGTGTCATCAAACACCTCATCTTCAGCCATAGATGGGTCTCCCACGCCTTCACTATCAGTTGGTTCCCTTGGTAGGATAGGTCCTCTACCTGTTACTGCCATCATGGGGCTGCTGGAATCTGACCCAGTTGAAGAATCAACAAAAGAATTGTTTTCTTCATGACTCTGATCATCCAATGGCTGGTTTAGGTCAGCCGTAGATGCATCAAAGTATGAGAAGTCTTCTGTTTCAGAATCAGTGTGCACAATAAATTCTGTAACTTCTGGTGCACTGTTGCTTGATGATTCTGACCAATCCCACTTTGTATCTTCTTCAAACACCACATCTCTACTCACCAAGATCTTATTTGTTGTTGGATCTAGAAGTCGATATGCCTTAGTGTTTGGTTGAACACCAAGATGCACTAGTCTTCGGCTTCTATCATCCTGTGTAGTCATTATTTTTGCATAACATACACACCCAAAAATTCTGAGTTGATCTAGGTTTGGTTTTCGGCCCTTTAAAGTTTCATACGGTGTCTTGTCCTTTAAAGCTCTTGTAGGAACTCGATTTAGGATATAGAGAGAGTGCCTTATTCCTTCTCCCCATAAATCTTGTGGAAGTTCCATAGCCTTCAAGATAGTCCGTGTCATCTCCAAAATGGATCTATTTCTACGCTCCACCACACCATTTTGTTGTGGTGAGTATGGTGCGGAGAATTGATGTGTGATCCCCTCTTGATTACAAAAGTCTTCAAAGGCACGAGAAACGAACTCACCACCATTATCCGTTCTCAAATTCTTAACTTTTGTTTCAAGCTCCAATTCCATTTGATTCTTGAATCTCTTAAAACATTCAAAGACTTCATCTTTTGTCTTGATCAAATAAGCCCACATGAACCGGCTATAATCATCAACGATTAGAAACATATACCGGTTTCCACCTTTTGTGGAGGGAGAGATTGGACCACACACATCTGCATAAATTAGCTCAAGAGGCTTCTTGGCTTGATTACTTGTTTGATTAGGAAAAGGGGTTCGAGTTTGTTTCCCAATAAGACAAGAATCACATACCTGTTTTGGGTGCTCAATCTTTGGAATTCCTATTGCCATATTCTTGTTTTCTAACAGCTTTATGGCGTCAAAATTGAGATGCCCGAGTCGGGCATGCCATACCCAAACCTCGTCCTTCAAATTTGACAGCAAACAAACCGGATCTGCCACCTTCAAATCAATCTTGTACAGCCGGTTTGAAGACCTTAGCACCTTCATGATGAGTCTCCCCTCTGCATCTCGCATCCATAAGTACTCATCTTTCATGAGAACCGAATATCCAATTTCTGTAAATTGGCCCAAACTAAGAATATTACTTCTTAGATAAGGTATGTAATAGACATCTTCAAGAATCTTTTGTTCACCATTCTTGCATGCTAAGATAATCATTCCTTTTCCTTCTATGTTCACGTATGAACCATCTCCAAATCGAACATTTCCAACCGTGTTGAAATTGAGTTTGGAAAAGATTGCACGATTACCCGTCATGTGGTTGCTTGCACCATTGTCAAGGAACCATGTGTGATCTTCCTTTGATTCTTGATCATACCGCTGTGGAATCACTTTATCTTCATTTAGAAAAACAAATTCCTTCTTGCTTTCTGAATGAACTGTCATCAACAGTGCTGGTCCATCTTCTTGTACAAGATTTGCTGCCTCATCTCTTCGTTTTGTGGGACAATCAGACGAGAAATGGCCCTTCCCATCACATCGGAAGCATTTCAAGTTTGATCTATCCCTCCCCTTTGAATGCTGTCGTTCTTCAGCTTTCGCACCATTCGAAGATGATCGACCTCTGCCTCTCCCTTGGCCTCTATTACTCCTTCCAGCAGACCCACGTCCCCGACCAGAACCCTTTTGATCGCGGTTTCTGTTCTGCCAATCTTCATAGGATAATAGGAGTTGGTCGCCACCTTTAGTACTTGATTTTATTCTTTCTTCATAGGCTCTCAATCTCCCGATTGCTTCCTGGAATAACATAGTATCCAGATCAGCAAATTGTTCGATTGAGGCTACGATTGGTAGAAACCGATCAGGAACAGCCCCAAGAAACTTGCGAACTAGTTTCTTTTCTTCCATCTCCCCTCCAAGGCTGTTTGTTTTAGATACGATTTCTCCTAATTTTCCAGCAAAGTCTTCTATTGATTCACTTTCCTTCATCTTCAATGCCTCGAACTCTGTTTCTAACAGCCCCAAACGGGCTTGTTGAACTCGTTCAGCTCCGATGAATCTTGCCTTCAAAGCATCCCAAACTTGTTTTGCCTGCTCAAGATGAGCAAGCTGCAAAACTAGTTCTTCTGGGATTGCTTGATACAAGTATGCAATCGCAAGGCTGTTTTTCTTCGGATCAACCTCGACTCCAGCCCTTGGTTCGATTGCTTCCCAAACACCATGTACATTGAAAATAGCCTTGATTTTGACAGCCCAGATAGTGTAGTTTGAGGGAGTCAAAATCGGGCATTGCAATGACAAGGTATGCTCTCTTGGTCCTCCATGGATTGCTTCTCTTGGTCCTCCTTGGTTTGCTGGATTTGCCATGCCTTTTCTGTTGCTTTCTGAGATACTCTCTTCTTCTGTCCGTCGAAAAAGACTGAGCCTTCAAGCAACTGAACACTCTTAACCTGGTGCTCTGATACCAATTGAAGACAATTGGATCAAAACCACAAATCAAGAACAAGAGAAAACAAAACAGACAGCCCGATTCTTATTGCTTGAAAGAAAGCAAACAAAAGTATTTTTGTGTTTGTGTTGATTACAATGCTGCAGGACTGCCCCTTTTATATTAGGTAGGCTAGGTAACTAAGAAAGGAAATTTGCTAAAAATAAGACACAAAATTATTCAGCCATAAAGACTAAATAATAACAGAACCTAATCTTGCTCCTAGGATCACTCCTCCTAGAATTACTCTTTATTGACCCATGATTTATTCAATTTATTCTTTTTATTCAAGATTAACTAACACATGTTGTGTTCAGATTTACGTGTTTGACCCGTTTAGTTAAACAGGTCGGCCCGCCAACCCATTTAACACGTTTATCAGTGATACAACCTTACAAACCCTTTGACGCATTCACAACTTGATTACAACTTGTCAACTCATTTGACTCGTCGGTTAAACGAGATTAATTGCGTCCAAGTTAAGTTGGATTTTTTTGACAGAAATAATTATACGGGTCGTGTTCAGGTGCAACCAACTGCGAACCCAACATGATATAAGAATTTGACAAATATATTTGACCTCAAAAGTCAAACACAACATCTTAACTAATGCCTTAATTCTTCCTCTCAGATCTCTACAGAATCCGAACAAAGCAATGTAAACATGAAATGGCGGTACTGGTTAGAACGCTGGATCGACACCGAACTAGCCAAACAAGAAAATCCACAAAACCTCGGAAAAAACGTAGAATTCGAAAGTCAAAAACTCAAACTAAGGAATCTGAAGCTTACCGACACTCCAAATCATCTCCAAAAACCGACCTGTCACAGAAAACAGCGTTCCATTGGAGAACATTTGGGTTCACCCGTGTTACCCACTTACATGGCTGCAACCGAGTCTGCACGGGCCCGAGCCCAGGCCCGATCACTAAGCTCACCACGGTTAAGACCGCTAACCGTTGGTACTTGGTCTGCAAGTAGCTCCCCATATAAACATAAGCTGCTGTCTCCTATTTCTTCTATTAACAGCGATGCAAGCAGTCGAGTTTGGAATGCTAATGCTCGGGTCGGGTCTTCTCAGAGATCACCCGGCCTAAACGGTTTCCCGGGTCATGTGAAATCGAGCAAAGCTTCAAGGAATCTCAGCTTTAGTTCAGAATCTTCAATGCCAAATTTGGATCAGATTGGTCTTTTGAGATGATCATATGGATTCAAGAATCAAGATTATGATAATGGTATATATTATTATTTCTATTATATTATTATATTATTATATTACTATATCTAGTGACTGTTTTGTTTAACTGTGGTATTTCTCATAATCTCTTTTTGTGGAGTTATGTTAATTTTATAGAAAATGTTTTATAAAGTAGTGTGGACCAATACTTTTATATTCATAAATAATAAAAAAGCCCAATATTTATTAAGTTGTTGGCCATTAAAATTTGCATGGAGGTCAAATATAGAGAACCTGTTGGAAGGAAAGTTATATATAGGTAGGGGCCAAACAAGAGGACCAAAATAGTGAAATATCATTTATATTATTGTATAAATTATGTTTATAAGCAAAGAGGAAGTGTAGCATAGACTATAGAGGTGGCCCGAAGCCGGTTCTAAACCAGTCTGAAAGCGATATGATAATCGGTTTGGCAAAAAAAGGTTTGGTTAGGAACTGACTGGTAGGTTTAGGATCGGTTAGTATTTTGACCAAGTATCCGGTTAGGAACAGTTTTTTTTAACCGGCTTGAGGGACAGCTTACGAACCAGATTTTACTGTTTAAAGAAACTAGTAGTTGGAAAACAGCATTAAATTTTTTGAATACAAAACATATATATATATATATAAATTAAAAACCGGTTTTTTGAACCAGTTCCAACAGGTTAGGGTTTTCTGCTTCACAAACATATTTTGACCTTTGTTGACTGAAACCGAAACCGTTTTGAAACCGAATTATTTACCACCACAAAACATTATAACATATAATATGACTTGACGCGCAGTTAATGAGTTTTTGGAGTAAACGGATTCAGGTCATAAAAGGGTTGGCACGTTAAACACGCGCACAGGTGATCATGAGTCATGACACATAACCGGTTTAAGTTAAACTTTTTTATAATTTACAACATTTTTAATAACAAAAATATAACATGCTTTTTGCATACAATACAAGAGAGATGCTTTATTTTCAACAGTGAAACCCCATGGTATTCGTCTGTGAATCGCACCAGTCAGTCCCGAATGATGCAACCATGGGAAATGTCACTGCAGTTCTGCTTGTAAACTCGAGCAAACCCGAGCTCATTACCAATCTGAACTTTGAAACCAATCAACAAGCTTCTAAGCCTAACAGCCTCTGCTTCAAGCGCAGCCTGAACCTGCAGTTTCCGAGTCAATACCCTGTTCACAGCCCGCAGTTTCTTTACTTCTTCCTCTAAGTACGCGTTATGTGCTTTCTTTTTCTCTCGGTACTTTCTAACCGCCACTCGGTTTCCCAGTGGCCTCTCCGGTTTCACAGAACCATGATCGCCTGCGTTTTTGTTCTTCAATGAATCTTTTTGAAGTGAATCTTCAAGGTTTGATGGTGCACGCGACGAAGTGACTGTGAGATGCTTTGGTAGCTTTACTTCTTCATCGGCCATGCTTGTTTGCAGACTACTCGAACTGCCTATTTTTTGGGATGTGCTCACCGATAATTATCACTTTATGAAGAGCATAAATTCTTAACCAAGGATGATCAGTTGTCATAATCAGTTAGCAAACAGTACAAATGCAAACAAGTAGTACAGGTGCAGAACAAGCAGTACAATTTTCATAATCAGATGCTCCTTCAACTGTAAAATATTCAGAAAGCAATCAAGCATAGAGGATATGCCCCTGCCATTTCTGTAATGCTCAAGAGAATCAGGAGCCTAAAGGTTTTTCTTTTTTCTTTTTTTTTTTTTTGGTGATAAAAGTGAATTTAGGTGAACTATTTAAACTTCTAACTTCTTGATATTGACTGTTGGTTGTCATAGTCATTTGTAGATAAATAGTATGACAACTTGATACAAGCTTGTATAAACCTTTTGCACATGTCATGCGTGTCATATAACCATATACGATCCGTATAAGATCCGTATAACATGTAAAGATTATAAGGCTGGAATAACCTATGAATGGTGTATGGATAATAAGTTGCATATAAGTTGGCCCATATTGTATTTACAAACGCATCATGTCACTGTTTAGAGAAAAAAAAAACTGCACATTTTCTAAAATGAATAATATGGCTCACTATTATAACTCAAAAACCGATAACAAAATCATTAGACTATAATCACAATTAGGTTATATAGACCATCACTCAGTACAATTATACATATATAATTTATAACTTTGGTGCCGCTATGCCCCTATTGGGCCAAATGGTGGCGCCAAAGTGGTCCACATTATTTTGTTTTTATGTTTTTTTTTCAAATTTGAAAATTAAACGGTTAATCGTTTCAACTCGCCGATGAAACATTCAGGATGGACAACTTTAGGTTTTTACTGGCCTTTTTGTTTACATCTAGTATCGTAATGAACATAATCGAAATCGACCGAATTCGTGTCGACTCATCATCGCAATGGCCGGGAACACTTAGGTTTTACCAACGCCCGATTTTTACTGATTCGTTGTTGCAGCGCCCGATACCGATGACACTCGGGTTTTATCGACTGAACAAATGTTGTTTTTTATATTTTAATATTTTATATGTTCATCTACCGAACCCACCGTAATGCACAACTGGTAAGTGACATAAACATATTCGACATACCGGGTAAAAACACTAGTTAAAGATGAAATAAAACCCACATATTTACCAACTAATTCTAATCCGCTATCATAAATTAAATACAACTCATTTAATTAATCCCTAAACCTAAAAGTCGCTCAACTTGAAACCGGCCCAACCTAAACCACAAAGTCACTCGAGATCGGCCCAACCTGCCTCATTGACTTGAGGACGGGAATTAAGTCCAACAAACACCATTAATCAATTTCATTCTAGATTAATCTAACCCGAAGGCGGATCACTCCGCAAAAACTCATCAACCGTCACCGGAAACTCAAACACACCACCACCCGCAATGGCAACAACCGCAGCTTTCGCCAATACCAAATGCGCCAGCCTCAACAGCTCCCGCCCACTCCTCACCAAATAACTAATCCACCCATCCAACCTCTCTACTTCCTTTTTACACTTTACCCCTTTCACTTTCACAATCTTTTCATAAAACTCCTCATCCACAACATCAGGCATCATCTCCGTTACATTCCCGTCAAACCCAGTTAACCCCAGAAGCTGAATCATTGTACTAGCATCCCCAACGACGTCGTTTGGGGATGATGATAATAAATTGTTTTCCGGATTGTTTGATTGAGGGTTTGTGTCGGTGATGGAGAGGAATTCGTGAGGTGGGTGTTCCATGGAGTTGGCGTTTAAGGTTGACGACGTTGTTGTGTGGTGGTTAAGGAAGTAGAGGGGAGATGCGTACGAGGATTCGGTTTGTTGTGTTAATTGAGGGTTTTTGTCTTTGTCGTCGAGTTTGAGACGTTTTTCGACTTGTTTGAGAGAAGAGAAGAAGTGTTTGTGGGGAGGCTTCATTTGATCAAAGTGTTTGGATGTGTTAGAGGAGTGAATAATGTTATGTTAGGTTTTAGACGGCGTTTGGCCTAGCTTATTTAATCATGTTTATAGTTTTTTTAGTTTTTTTTTTATAAAATAAGTTTAGTTTGGTGTTTGTTTTAGCTTTTTAAGTTTATATAAACTAATTTGAAGAAGCTTATTTGAAGATAGTTTTTTAGCTTATTTGAAAAAAACTTATTTGTGTTAAAGTGTAAGTTACTCATTTACCCTCAAATGATGGTGAATTAATAATTATTAAAGCAACTTATTACTATAACAAATTAAAAAATAATGGATTTAACAACTTATTATCAACTTGTAGAATATAAGCTAATTCAAACACCTAAAAAGAGCTTGTCAAATAATAGAAAATAAGCTATAAGCCACTTTAAAATATAAGCATAAGCCAAAAAATAAAAGCTAGGCCAAACACCCCCTTAAAGTGTTTAATCTGAACTAAATTTGATTTTCGGTTCGATTTTAAATTGTATCAAATTAGATTTTCAGTTTAAACAAAACCAGTGTTTTTCTGCCAGCTGGTGAATTAGGCAAAACATTAGTTATATGTATAGTAGCGTTAAAACCTGGGTGTTGGTAAAACCCAAGCCTATTTGACAGTGAGTCGATGCAAACAGTGTTGGTTACGTTCGTTACGGTATAGACACTGTTGGTAAAACATGAGCGTTAAAACCCAAAAATATATTCGTCAAATTAACATATAAAAAAAAATATTTAAAGCGACGTCTATTGATCGGTAAGCCAGGGCGGTGGCAAACTTAAGCATTGTTGGTCTTGGACATTGAGGCAGTAACTCGACATGAATTTGATCGGCTTCGGTCCTTCTCATTAAGGTACCGTATCTAAAAAACGGAAAAAATATAAAAATTGAGTTCAACGAATGGGGTGGTGTTGGTCGGTAAATTCAGGCGTTTGTAGAACCTAAACATTGGTAAAAACCGAGTGTTGTCGATATCAGACGTTGAAGCGGTGAGTTTGCACAATCCTGGACGTTGAGACAGTGAGTCTACACGAATTTGGTTGGTTTCCGTCACTTTCATTACGGTACCAAAATTAAAACAAACTAAAAAAATAAATCAAAATTGACGTTTGGTCGGCTTCGTTATGTTTTATTACGGTACCGGAACTAAAACAATAAAAACAAAAAAAAATTGTTTAATGTTTTCTTATTATTATTATTTTTTTAACGACCAATGTTTTCTTATTATTAGTATACAAATCTTGGCATTGAGTTATTTTAAAAAAAAATGATTATTAGATAACTTTCTCATTATCAGGGTTGTTCTAATCAAATTCTGAAGAAACACTAATCGACTCCGGGCAGATTACGGGTAATCTGGGGGTTAAATAGATGTTTCCCACGAGGGGTTAGATCCGGCAAAGATGGTTCTTCTGATAACCTGCAAAACAGACACCGTGAGCTCGTCACTGAGAAGGGGAGGGGTACCTCCTTGTGACCACCCTCCGGCGTGAGAATCAGACTAGATTGCTCTTGAATATAAGTGTATATTAAGAGAATGACTAGAGCAGATATCAGGTATAAGATATAAGATAAGATGAGATGATAAGATCCTATACCATTCCAAGGTGTTGGAGTATTTATAGCCGAAGGTAGGTTTCCAAGAAGGTACAGCCGGCTGAATAGTGTTCCTGTTCTGCCAACTGCAGGCTATGCACGTCCTCCGACAGGTTGGTGAGTAGGCAGCGGCTAATAGTGACATATACTACAAGAGCGTGCTGCTCGTCATACTGTTGTCAGTGAGCTGTCGTATCTTTGGTCAGATCTTTTGTCCATACCTCGTCAGGTACAGTACAAAAGATCTTCCCGTATCGTACGGACTGGCTCATTTGGGCGGGAGTATTCCCGGCTTTGCTCATTCCTTCTTCAGGTGACATCACTGAATTATTATGAGAGCTAAGTGTCTTGTGCGTGTAGCTTTGCTGCGCAGGTAGCCTTCCCTGATGGCTTGTATCCACAGCTGCGGGAACAGGCAGAGCACCATTGGGAGGCTTTTCCTGCGGGAACAGCTTGCGTACTGCGCGTAAGGACGTCACGTCTCTGAGCATGGTGGGTCCTGCGGATCCAGTTGGTCTCGGCGCAGACGTCACTTAAGTCTTGCGGGTTCAACCGCGCAGACGTCCGTTAAGGAGTCTTGCGGGTTCAACTGCGTAGACGTCCCTTTTCAAGGTGAGTCTTGCGGGTCCAACTGGGCTCTGCTGGGACCTACCTCTTCAAATTCTTAATGCATTAACTTCTCCGTATGAGCAAAGAAGCTAAAGGCTTCATGCTTCTTTTACATATTTGACTCTGGAAAGTCAAAAGTCAAACAACAAATCCTATTTATTTCAAGCCAAACTAACCAACTCTCTACACTCTCAAACCTCTGTTTTCTAATTCACTTCCCGCAGTCACCTCCAGCCCTAGCGAATCGGCAATCGATCTGACTTCAGCAATCATTGCAACCACGTCATTCAGCTTGTTAATCGCTGACCCGACACCCTATTTCCAAACAAAAAGGTTAGAACTCAAAAATTGGGGGTGAAAATATGCACGAATGCCATTAAAAATGTGCTTACCACTCCTGCAGCGCCTGCTGTGATGGCCATTGGTGCTGTAACTGCACTCAATCCGGATGCACACATCACGGGAATCTTAACAGCCCGTGAAATCGAATAGGCTGCTGCCAACGTTGGACTCGCCTATGTTTTGTCATAATAATTAGTGTATATTACAACGACAACGACGCCAACGCCAACGCCGACGCCGACGCCGACGCCAATCTATTTAGTTAACCAAAATTTGTTGAGGTTTTATGTATTAAAAATACACTCTGTGATTTATGACATATTCGACCCGTTTTCTTTTAGCTAGGATCTGTTACAGATAAAACATAACCGAATTGACCCATTCAAAAATAAATGAGTCAAAATCGACCATAGTTTCACCAGCTAGCCACTTAATATTTGGGCGCACCAGGTTTGTCAAATCTTGTTTACCTTTTCAATTAAACCAAGAACTCCAGGTTTTGACGGGTTAGAGCATTTTCCTCCCTCGGTCTGAATGATGTCGGCACCTTCTTGTTCCAAAAGCTCCGCCAACTTGGTCTGTAAAAATTAACTTCCATTGTTAGCGGGATCTTAATTGTTCGTAAAAACGGATCTTGAGTCGTATCAAGCGAGCGGGGATTATTACTTGATCAGGGAGGCTTAGTGTGTGAGGCACAGTCACGGATAATGTAATCAGTGGAAGAATTCTTCGGGTCTCCATTGTTAAATCCAATATCTACATATAAGCATGAGAAGATTAAAATCAAATATTAGATACAAATAAACAGAAACTCAATCCAAACACCAAAAATTGATTATTATTATTATTATTATTATTATTATTATTATTTCAAAACACAAATCCAAACAACTTTTAAAAGGGAGTGTGCGTGGTTCCATAACCAAATGCAATATCTACAAACCTGTTCGGGTGAAAAAACTATGCCCTCGTCATAAAATGAATCATAGTTCCCGATCTCCACCTGCATATCACATTTATTTTTTAAATTTTAGTTGATTGGATATCAATTATGGACTCCAAACCACATAATGAAAGTTTAGGGAATTAAGACCATTGAGGCTCCAGCTTCTACAGCAGCAAGAAACGCAGATGGATCAACCGATGACACACAAACCTGCAAAATGAAACATAAGGAAGCATGACTTAGAAGCATTTATGCATTTATATGAAGGAAGCTTCTTTAGAGAAGTTGAGTATTGAAGAAAGTTTGTAGCTTTTAACATACCGGGAGACGGGTCAAACTGGTGACTAGTTTGACCAACTCTGGGTCACAAGCTATATCCACATGTGTTGCTCCACCCTGTGCAACAAAAGTTTACTTGTTGTTCAAGTAATCAGTAGCCCAAAAACTAAGACTCGTTAATAAGGATATTATGCACAAATTTCTCAACTTTAATACCAGCGTAACCGAAAAATCGAATAGGCAAAATAACCGAACCAGTTGAGAAACCGATGGTTCGGTTATGAATTTTCTTAATAACCGATTGTTATGGTCTTGTTACGATTTTATACGCATAAATAACCGAACTCTACTGATGAAAAAACCAACCTTTATATAATTTTCTTTTTATAAATAATGTTATATGTCGGAAAAATTTGTCTGTAAGTCACAATAAGTGTTTAACTAACAAATTAGTTGTTTATTCACTTTTACAAATTAAAAGAATGACTAATATTTTATTTCACCCAATATATATTTGGATTTACCAATTGGTTCACTGAATAAACCAGACTATCTTTTTCCTAACCGAATTAAGCAAACCATTTATTACTGAAACCGGCCAGTTATAAAATCCAAAAACCAAATTATCGGTTATAGGTGCAGTTTTAGCCCATAACAAGCCCAATTAAACCATGCTAGTCACACATCTAAATACCACTTTATAGGTCACTCTTAGGGTCGTCTCCGAGGATTTAAATACCTCGTCCGAGCCAAAATAAAAAGTATGTAGGCCCCAACGAGTAACAAAATAGTTAAGCCACTTTTTTTAAATGACGAGTAATGTTATGACAATCAGCCGCTATTTATTTTATTCTTTTAAGTTTCTAATTTTAGTTTGGGCTCAATAACTTAAGCTTGGTTAAATGGATTATAGATAAAAAAAAGTTTTGGGCTCAATAATTTTAAAATGATCAGGATCCAATCATATTTTATAAGGTTTATATTTTTATGGCCCCCTAAATTTGACGGTCCGGCTCGCACACCCACTGGGCCGGCCACTACTCACTCTTAAGCATGAATTTGTTTCGCTCATCACAAATTGTTGAATTTGTTTTGCTCATCACAAATTGTTACCAAAAATTTCTCAACTTTATAATATTAATAACCATGATTAAAAATCAAAACATATTAAAATGAAAAAAAAAGGTAAAATAGGCCAAAAGGTTACCTTATCAGCAGCAGTAACAACAGCAGCAACATTATCTTTGTCAAAATTCTGCAACCCTGAAATTATCTACAAAACCAACAAATTTTGGTCAAATTTCAAAACCCATCAACCAAATTAATAAAACTGGAGGTTAATAAGTAAGACCTTGAGTGCTCCTCTTTCATTGAATGATTTCAAGACTGTTTCTTTAGGTGTGGAACTGGAAATAGAAGCTTTGGGAATGAAACAAGAAGAAGAACGTTTTGGAAGATGAAAGTTAATGGAATTGGATTTGGGTTTCAATTGGGTGTAAGAAAGAAGAGAATTGGGTGTGCAGATTGAACAAGAACTCATACTTCCAGCTTCTGTGTATTGAAATTGAGTTGAGAGGTGGATAGGGGTTTTGGACCTTTTGGTTGCTTTATCCTAAAACCCAATGATTGTATTATACACTCGGCCGGTAAGATAAAACCCGTTCAAACGTCGCTAAACAGTTAAAACTCACACACACACACACACATCAATATATGAAACATTAATGCAAGTGATGAATAATGACACATTTTGAAGTACAACAATAGTCAGGGTGATAAACGCTTAGAATAATGACGTGTTTTTATGACGATTAAGAGTGATCTAGCAAACATCAAAATCAATAATGACGTTGTTAATATCACTTTCAGATCGAAGCAAATTGAAAATCGAAAATTCTATAAAACATAAACCACAAATCGGGCATCTAATAAGTATACGGGTGGGTCCCGGTACATGCCATCGGCTCGCCCCGATCTTGACCGGTTTGTGCCTAGCCTTTAAGAAAGCCATTCAAGTCTCGAATCAAGGTCTTTCTCCTTGACTTTCGATTCTAAAAATAAGGATTCAAACGTTCAAGCCACTTCAACCAAAACAATCAAATTATTATTTGATCGAATAGTTTTTTAAAAAATTTGTTTTCTGTTATTACCTATCAAGGTTTAAGATATTAGACAAAAGCATACAAAATTTATTGCTTGAGTTGCCAAGATACATATATACGCAAACCTTTTTTTTTCAAATGACTATATATTATAAACAGAGCAGCTCAAAGAAGGCCACAACCACACAACAAAACAAAATACAAAGAAAAAAGACAATATTACAACATCAAAGGAACAAACGATCTAGTTTTTAACCTTCATCCTTGATCAACTCCACCACTCTAGCGTCCCAAACTCGCTTATCATTGAAGATAGCATCGTTCCTATATCATTTTTTTTTTTTGAACGACCAATCAAGAAAAAATTTATAAACAAAAACCGCCAGCCTAGCAAGTTGCTAGATCAACGAAAATACACCAGCTATTAACATTACAAACGAGCCCGTTTCCACCCACCTTTAAAATTACAGATTTACAACTCATCTATAACAAAGTTCCCACATCTACTAATTACCCAAATCGTTGTTAGGAAATAATATAAAAACTTCCTACATTATAATTAGTTAAAAATACCTGTTTCAATTTTTTCTTCTATTTTTTTTCTTTAATGGCGGATGCATGTTGCATATCAATGTTAAACAGTGGATATGCCAAACATGTCTATGTCTAGAGTCACATTTAGATGTAGCAAGCATATTAATGTTTGGCATAACATTTAAGTTATAATGTTTGGCATAATATTTAGGGTATAGCGTATACTTTACAATGATACAAAGTACAAACCCTTTTAAATATTGTCTCTTTAAATCTGTTTTAATTAATAGTTTAATACTAGTTGGAGACTTTGCTCGATGTGGCGACTCAAACTTGAAATGTGAAGGGACCCTAACGCTTCTTGAAGAGGTAGGTCCCAGCAGAGCCCAGTTGGACCCGCAAGACTCACCTTGAAGAGGAACGTCTGCGCAGAAACCAACTGGATCCGCAGGACCAACCATGCTCAGAGACGTGACGTCCTTACGCGCAGTACGCAAGCTGTTCCCGCAGGAAATGCCTCCCAATGGTGAAGGACTCCGCCTGTCCCCGCAGCCTCGGATACAAGCCATCAGGGAAGGCCACCCGCGCAGCAAGGCTACACGCACAAGACACTTAGCTCTCAATCACTCAGTGTCACCTGAAGGAATGAGCAAAGCCGGGAACAATCCCGCACAAGGGCGGGAAGGGGAATACTCCCGCCCAAATAAGCCAGTCCGTACGATACGGGAAGATCTTCTGTACTGTACCTGACGAGGTATGGGAAAAAGATCTGACTAAAGATACGACAGCTTATTGACAACAGTATGGCGAGCAGCATGCTCCTGTACTGTATGTCACTATTAGCCACTGCCTACTCACCAACTACTGCCATACCACGTGCATAGCCGGCAGTTGGTGGAAAAGGAATAGTACACAGCAGGCCTGGTCACTATCAGCCGCTGCCTACCCACCAACTACCAGCAGGGCACGTGCGTAGGCCGCTATTGGTGGAACAGGAATACTGTTGCAGTCGGCCACACCTCCTTGGAAACCTACCTTCGGCTATAAATACCACAAATGGTATGACCATCTCATCTTATCTTGTATCATCATATTATACCTGATATCTGCTCTAGCAATCTCTTAATATACACTTATATTTAAAAGCAATCTAGTCTGATTCTCACGCCGGAGGGTGGTCACAAGGAGGAACCCCCCCTTCTCAGTGACAAGCTCACGGTGTCTGTTTTGCAGGTTATCAGAAGAACCATCTTCTCTGGGTCTAACCCCTCGTGGGAAACATCTATCTAACCCCCAGGTTACCAGTAATCTGCTCGGGGTCCGGTTAGAGTTTCTTCATTGGCGCCATCCGTGCATAAAGCTAGAACTTCATTTTTCTCCAGTTTTTTCAAACTTTTGGAAAGATGGTTAAAGAAATTCCGGTAACCACAACCCCAGCTACTGGGGGAAATACCGGCTACACAGTTTTTACAAACACTACCCCGGTTACCCAAGCCGGGGCAAGTGAAGTAAATTTTACGAACACTACCCCAGTTACCCAAGCTGGGGCAAGTGCAGTAAATAATCGCTCACTGGGAATCACCGATACCCAGTTAGAGAAACGAACAAGACTCCCCCGCCAAACACTCGATGAAGTTAAGGCGTGGGCGGAGGCACGTCAAAAGGAATTCAAAGCTGAGTTGGACGAACGCTTGCGTTCCGTCCAACAGGCTGACGAATTCGAAGAATACTGGGACGATGACTCGGAGGAGTCCGACTCCGACGCGAACCCTCGCCATAGGGCAAAAGGGAAGCGTAAGGAAACGGACTCCCAACCGAGAAGGCATTTTGGAGAAGCCTTCAAACAAAAAAACACAGGTGGAAGTCCACGTGACTTCTCCAAAACATTCAGACCAAATGTTGCAAATGCAGGAACGTCCAAATTTGCAAGGGACATTGCAGAAGCAATTGCCCCAAAAAGTGCCAAACAAATGTCCAGCATAGGCACATATGATGGTATATCCGACCCAGATGATCATTTAAACAGATTCATAGCGGGGGCAACTGTCAGTAGTTGGACGGAACTCACGTGGTGTTACATGTTCCAAATGACGCTTGTCGGGGCTGCTAGAGCGTGGTTCGATCGTCTACCGGTCAACCACATCTACGACTGGGCTGACTTCCAACAGAAGTTTAGCCAACACTTCAGCCAGCAAAGAAAGTATACCGAGGAGCAATGGACAATCCTCAAGTGCATTCGAGAAAAAGATGAATCTTTGCTAGACTTCATCACTCGCTTCAACTCGAAGAAGCTAAGTCTGGGTAACATTAGCGAAGATCTTGTTCGCGCTGCCTTTATTCAGGGCGCGAACGACCCAGAGCTCAACCGCACCTTAACGGGTAAAGATGGCATGCCATCCACATGGGATGCCATCATGACAGCAGCAAAACGCTTTGCGGAAACGGAGAAGCAACTGGGTAGAGATCTCCCACAGAGCACAAACCTCTACACCCAGAAAACAAGAGAAGACAACGTCCTTACCGCCCGATTAAACAAAAAACGGAAGCTAGGCATTTGGCAGTCAAGGGTAAACTTTGACACCTCATCCGGCTTGCAGCATCGGTTAGGCGGAAGGGATAACGTACAGTCAAACAAGAACTCCAGATGGACGCCGCTCACCAAAAGCGTCACCGAGATATTCGCTACTGAGGAGCTCCCATGGCCAAAGCCTCAAATAATCCGACATCGTCACAATGCTGATCGGAGTAAATACTGTGACTTTCACAGGACAAAAGGCCACAACACCGAAGAATGCATAGACGTAAAGGACATGGTCGAAACATTCGTCAGAGATGGGACGCTCGCGCACCTCGTGGCGCAATGAACGCTGAGCAGGCTGATGCGTGTAGAACCCCAGCTGGGGAAAACACGAATAAAAATTCCAGCTTCAATGTGGAGACTACATGTTGCGTAAAGAACGAGATCCCGAACCAGGTGCGTATCGGCTCGATGGCACTCCCATCCCAACAACATGGAAGGGAGCTCAATTACACAGTTTGCATGTAAATCAATTCCAAATTTGTAAAGAAAAGGCCCAGAGCCACTTCTAATGGAAATGATTCTCCTTAAAACATCGACGCTGATGATTTTACATTTATACTTTATGAACTATCAACACGGATATGCCGGTTTTCACCGCATAATTACGTGAAGTCGTTGCGTGGGGAAGGCGGCAAAACCCGCATAAACCCAAAAAACGACAAACCTTCACGCATGTCAGTTGAAGGGGAAAAGTTCAGTCATCCTACTAAATGAAAGTGCCGGTCTGTCCGCATGAATCATGATAGAGGAAACTGAACACTAACCTATTAACAACCGCGCGTCGAACGGTTAATTTATTCAACACGGATATGCCGGTTTTCACCGCATAATTACGTGAAGTCGTTGCGTGGGGAAGGCGGCAAAACCCGCATAAACCCAAAAAAACGACAAACCTTCACGCAGGTCAGTTGAAGGGGAAAAGTTCAGTCATCCTACTAAATGAAAGTGCCGGTCTATCCGCATGAATCATGATAGAGGAAACTGAACACTAACCTATTAACAACCGCGCGTCGAACGGTTAATTTATTCGATACGGATATGCCGGTTTTCACCGCATAATTACGTGAAGTCGTTGCGTGGGGAAGGCGGCAAAACCCGCATAAACCCAAAAAACGACAAACCTTCACGCAGGTCAGTTGAAGGGGAAAAGTTCAGTTATCCCATTAAATGAAAGTGCCAGTCTATCCACATGAATCATGAAAAAGGGAACTGAACACTAACCTATTGACAACCGCGCGTCGAACGGTTAAATTATTCAAAACAGAGCATTTCTAACAAAAGGATGAGGAAAACCTACACGCAGGTCGGATATAGGTTAAAGTTTAGCCATCCTACTAAGTGCAAGTGACGGTCCTACCCGCACAATCACGAAAGAGGAAGCAAAACTTCAACCTATTATCTACCACGTTCAAAGGTTAACTTATCCTCAGAAAAGGATGAGGAAAACCTACACGCAGGTCAGACGTAGGTAAAGTTTAGCCATCCTACTAAGTGCAAGTGACGGTCCTACCCGCACAATCACGAAAGAGGAAGCAAAACTTCACACCTATTATCTACCACGTTCAAAGGTTAACTTATCCTCAGAAAAGATGAGGAAAACCTACACGCAGGTCAGACGTAGGTAAAGTTTAGCCATCCTACTAAGTGCAAGTGACGGTCCTACCCGCACAATCACGAAAGAGGAAGCAAAACTTCAACCTATTATCTACCACGTTCAAAGGTTAACTTATTCTACACTTGGAAAATTGCTAATTTAAACTAAAGTATGCAAGTCATATAACGTTTATAAAGCAAGGAATCCAATAAAAGAAGCGGTCTTACCCGCACAAAGATTTATATTTCACAATGATTCATTACAAGAATGGCCGGGTAACTACCCGCCTACAAGAAAATAAATCTATACAAGCTAAATCTATCCTAGCAGTGGGAAGGGATCTTCAGGATCAGGCTTTAGGGCCACTTCCACTTGGACCAGCACCGTCAGTAGAGCGTGGCAGTTCAAGGAAAGCCTTAAGGATAGCTAGCCCATCATCAGCAGCAGCAACTTCATTCACCTTCTCCACCACCGGATGCGGGAAGGCGGCGTACTGATTCACTGCTTGGTCGTAAACAGCTTCAGTATCAACATTGTACAAAGGGAAGTTGGAAGGCGGGATGCCTTTCTCAACGAACCCTAGACCAAGCAGGAAGCCGACCTTTTCCCCATCCTCGTGAGAAGCGTTGAGGGCTGCGCTCATAGCATCGTCATACGACGTCTCAGCAAAGACTCGATGCACAACCTACAAGAAAATATACAAGTGTCAAAACCTTTTCTATTTACAGAGAAAAGCGTAAAGACATAAAAAGCATACCTGAGACAACGCTTCTCGAAGAAGCCATTCTTTGGCAACCAGAGCTTCTTGGAGGGCAGCTTGAGCTTCGTTACGGGCGCGTTCGGCTTCACTCTTGTTGAGGTTGGCAAGCAACACTTCTTTAGCCGCAGCCTCTTCGACGCCCTTTAGCTTCCGCTCAGTATGGTCAAGCACCCCCCTCTGGTCCAAGATCTCCTGGAGCTTTTTGGCGTCTTCCATCGCCAAGGCATCATGAGCCTGCTGGAGAGCCTCTAATTTGGCTTTAAGCTCTTCATTCTCCACGCGTAGAGGCTCAGCAACAGCTTCAGCCTTGGTGGCCCTCTCGGTTGCGTTCCTTGCAGTTTCCTTAGCCAGCCGAAGCTGTTCATTAACAGCTTGGGCAGCCTTGGAACGGGCCTCAAGTCGAGCCTGAACTTCAACCTCGAGGGCCTTGAAGGCCTTCTCCTTTTCCGCAGCCACTGCGGAAAGCCTTTGGTTCTCCTCCCGGACAGCCCGCGCCTGAGCCACTTCTTTAAGGCGAGCTGCTTTTAACTTGTCGTTTTCACGACAAAGCAGCTCGACGCGCGGCTGCATCTGGGCCAGGAGAACCCGAAGCTCATTGGTTAGCCTACCCTCCTGGTAGCTAGCCATGGCTTCCCCCAACGCACCACTAGGAGCAGCGTGACGAGCCCACTCCACGCACTCCACAGGGGTGCGACGGGTTGTTCCTCGGCGAATGTTCTATCGTGGAACATACACTTCATTGGAATCCGACACTGCAAAAAACATAAAGCAGTTAGGAAAAGATGATAAGAAAAAATACGAAAAGGGCCAAAAGAACCCTACGCACCTGTAGGGTCAATAACAGGCCGATAGCCGCCGAACCCATCACCTGAACCCAAGGGAAATCCATCCAAGAGGTCAGGCAGATGGGAAGGTGGAAGAGATTGGCGAGAAGCCCCATGCGTACCTGATGGATCGGCCGTCGTTGCCGATGACGGGGGCATGGTAGCAGCCGCCGCGGTCGCCGCCGCGGAATCCGCAGCAAAAGTAACCGCCGGCTCGGTGAAAGATGCTGTAAAAATAGCACTCACAGCCGGCGGTGACGTCATCTCAGCTGGAACAGTCGGCTCAAAGGAGTGAGCAACTGAACCAGCGGAAGCAGGCGCAGGCGCCTGGGTCGACGCCTCAGGTAGGCTGACCAAGCCTACCGTCATTGGCGGAGAGGTACTCCTCTGCGCTCCACCCTGGAATGCGTCAACATCCACGCCTGCGTAAAGAAGATAAGTGTTAAATGATATTAAACTATGAAGATAAAAGCTAAAGTTGTACTTACGGGTTTTCTTGAGCCTGAAAGTGCGGACGGGCGGGGATGAACCCAATGGAGCCGGCCTCTTCACGCCGGTCACCGTCGTCATCCTGGGCTCTTCGGTGACAGTTGTCACAGCCTCCGGAATGGTGATCTTATCACCACCGGGATTCCCCTCCACCTCTTCGCTCTCGGTCTCCGAGTCAGACCGGGGCACCGGATCGGCAGTGGAGGCCACCTTCTCCTTCCCCTTCCCGCCGGCAGCCTTCTTCTTCCGCACCAACGGAGGACCATCTGCGGATTCCTCATCAGAACATACGATTAGAGGAATTCCAGCAGAGGTTTCAACATTGAGGGGTCGAGGGTCGAATAGCGCCTTACCTGGCCGACGGGCGCTAAGGATCTCATGGCCTAGCGGATAGACCTCCACGAACCGATCCGCCGTTTGTTCTAGGATGGGCAACTCGTTCTCGTCTAGAGCGCGAGTACCCATCCGAGCGGGACCGTCAGCCTCCCGCGGGTTCAGGAGCGACTGCAAGTCGTTCCCCTCTGAAATAAACAGGAAAGAAGTTAGAAGAAATTCAAAATCAACAAAAAGAAACAAAGCATACCGTAAGGAACAGAGTTCGAACCGTATTCGAGGACGATTGGGATCTTATGCGCATCCGCAGCCTTCCACACCCGGCTCATCCCCAGCATCACCATCCCGGACTCCGCAAACCGGTAAACCGGAGATTGGACTCGGGATATCTTCGCAAACCATTCCGCCTCCTGGTAGTTGGAGGCGTGAAGGCTGGGAAGTGCTTGCCCGTTCTTGAATTTCATGGCAAGGGGGATGGCGCGAGCGGAGATGTAGAAGAACTCCCGCTTCCACGAGCGAAGACTGCGCTCGGTTGCGCAGATCTTCAAACCCTTAATCCGGGTTGTCAACGTGTACCACCCCTGGATGCACCTCCAAGTGTAGAAGGTCATCAGGCGGTCAACATAGGGCTCAATGCCCAAAATCCGGCACACCCACTCGAAGTGGCGAATCTTGGCGATCGCCATGGGGTGCAACTCGGTCAAATGAACACCGTGCCTCTCAAGGACACGGTAAACAAACTTTGTCAATGGGAACCTAAGATTCCCATAAACAAAGAATGCAGCATAAACCCCGATCTTGCCTCTGGGGGCATCGTACACCGTCTGATGGGGTTCAGGAAACTCAGGCTCGAGAGACTCGAGCATGAACTTCCTGACGACGTACCGATACAGATCGCCAGGCAGAGCACACTGGCACTCGCCAGCAGTACTCTTGTCATCAGCTGTAGATTCGAGATCACGAGACATCTTGTAAAAGAAGAAGAAAACGATTTCGGGAGAATGCTTGCCTGAAAAGGTGAGTATTCGCCGGAAATCGCTTAGAAGATGAAGAGAAGAGTGAAAGTGTGGATTACAAAGAACCCTCTCCCCCTTTATATACTAATCGCAATTAATGCGATGAAATTAATGCGGAAGAGAGAGAAAACAAATGTGCAATGAAACTATGACACGTGGCAAAAAGCAAGCTGGCAACAGCTATTGACAGGACGCATACCATTAATTTCGCGGCCACGTGCCCGAAGAATCGCGCCCACGCGCCTGAAAAAGCGTCTGGAATGACCATGTACTGTCACGTCACCATAACTTCCTGCACGTCCTGACACAGTCAGAAGAAACCGTCGCACGACGTTTCAGAGGTTTGGACTGTTCTTATCTTTCCACCAACCCTTCGAATTTCAAAATTCAAAATTCAAAAAGATTAAAAAGTAAGCTGGAAAATACCCCTTACCTTGGCAACCAAGTAACCGTAAGACGGATGCGGGTACAGTGTTAAGGCAAAACCCTTCACATACCTAGCACCCGCAGGGAATTGAAGCCAAGAAAACCTTGGCAAACAAGTAACCGTAAGACGGATGCGGGTACAGTGTTAAGGCAAAACCCTTCACATACCTAGCACCCGCAGGGAATTGAAGCCAAGAAAACCTTGGCAAACAAGTAACCGTAAGACGGATGCGGGTACAGTGTTAAGGCAAAACCCTTCACATACCTAGCACCCGCAGGGAATTGAAGCCAAGTATACCTCGGCAACCAAGTAACTATAAGACGGGTGCGGGTACAGTGTAAAGGCAAAACCCTTCACATACCTAGCACCCGCAGGGAATTGACGCCAGGAATACCTTGGAAGTAAAGTAACCGTAAGACGAGCGCGGGTACAGTGTTAAGGCAAAACCCTTCACATACCTAGCACTCCGCTGGGAATTGAAACCAAGAAGGATCTTCTGGGCAATGCTTGCGGAAACGGAAATAACATCCCCGCATAGCGGGAACGTCGAGAACTACGTTGTTTGAAGCTCCAGGATGGAATTGGTGGTTTTAACATAATTGATCACTATGTTCAAAACTACCAAAACCTCATGGAGAATCCACACAAGTGGGACTCAACGCTCCTGACTTGCGAGGAGGTTACAGACCTACCCGCATCATACCCAAAGACCAAGCAGGAAACTCGGGAATTTCTGCAAGTGACAAGGACTTCCGCGGGAGGAATCCCCATGGAAAACCTTAAAAAACCCTTTTCAAAACCCTGTGCTTAAGTCCAAAAGTTCACCTCACTTTATTAAACACTCGTGAGAAGAACATTGGATTGGGGGGACTTGAAGAGGTAGGTCCCAGCAGAGCCCAGTTGGACCCGCAAGACTCACCTTGAAGAGGAACGTCTGCGCAGAAACCAACTGGATCCGCAGGACCAACCATGCTCAGAGACGTGACGTCCTTACGCGCAGTACGCAAGCTGTTCCCGCAGGAAATGCCTCCCAATGGTGAAGGACTCCGCCTGTCCCCGCAGCCTCGGATACAAGCCATCAGGGAAGGCCACCCGCGCAGCAAGGCTACACGCACAAGGCACTTAGCTCTCAATCACTCAGTGTCACCTGAAGGAATGAGCAAAGCCGGGAACAATCCCGCACAAGGGCGGGAGGGGGAATACTCCCGCCCAAATAAGCCAGTCCGTACGATACGGGAAGATCTTCTGTACTGTACCTGACGAGGTATGGGAAAAAGATCTGACTAAAGATACGACAGCTTATTGACAACAGTATGGCGAGCAGCATGCTCCTGTACTGTATGTCACTATTAGCCGCTGCCTACTCACCAACTACTGCCATACCACGTGCATAGCCGGCAGTTGGTGGAAAAGGAATAGTACACAGCAGGCCTGGTCACTATCAGCCACTGCCTACCCACCAACTACCAGCAGGGCACGTGCGTAGGCCGCTATTGGTGGAACAGGAATACTGTTGCAGTCGGCCACACCTCCTTGGAAACCTACCTTCGGCTATAAATACCACAAATGGTATGACCATCTCATCTTATCTTGTATCATCATATTATACCTGATATCTGCTCTAGCAATCTCTTAATATACACTTATATTTAAAGAGCAATCTAGTCTGATTCTCACGCCGGAGGGTGGTCACAAGGAGGAACCCCCCCTTCTCAGTGACAAGCTCACGGTGTCTGTTTTGCAGGTTATCAGAAGAACCATCTTCTCTGGGTCTAACCCCTCGTGGGAAACATCTATCTAACCCCCAGGTTACCAGTAATCTGCTCGGGGTCCGGTTAGAGTTTCTTCACTTCTGTTAGTTACCTTGTCAAAAACCCAAAAAAACTCACACTCTCTTTGTAGTTGCTTTAAACCGGCGCATTGCGGGGGTAAATTGGTCGGTATCGGTACTGGTTTGGTTCGTTACGGTACCATCAAAAAAACACTATGTGACCAAAGTTGAAAGCGAAGACGAGTTGGGGTTAAAAGAAAAATAGGTTTTTGTGACCGAATTGGTTCATCAAAGTGGAAAGCCTAAAAGTTTTATGCAAGTTGTAAAAATGTAAAAATTTTGTGACCAAAGATGAAAAGGCCTAAAATTCTTGTGCCAAAAGTATAAAGGTGTGAAACTTTGTGGCAAAGGTTTGAAAAACAAGTTCGTGAGGACAAACATCCAAAGAGCACAACTTTATAAGTTTAAAGTCTTGTGCCAAAAATGCGAAGGTGTAAGCTTTGGTGGCAAAAGTTTGAAGAATAAAGTTGTGGTGACCAAAGTACAAAGAATCAAACTTTGCAATTTGAATCTTAATAATAAGTATTTTTAACCGTGTGTTGTCACTTACTAGGTTAAACACATTACATGTTCAAAAGCTACAATGTGTTGTGGCGAGCACATGACATAAAGCCGATTGATATAGGTTTAATTTGATTCGTTATGGTAAAAGTTTTGCGGCAAAAGTTCAATAACGAATTAATATAACTCACCAAATCATAAACAATGAATTTTGATTGAATTATTCACATTTTATTATAACAAGATAATATATAACTCTACAAACTAATACTCAAAACCAATCCCATACCCGGTCACACATTAAAAGCAAAATGTATTAATATTTAATACACTATATAGCCTTATGAATATTAAAAAGAAAATGCTTTGAGGGGGACATGCATATAGTAAATAATCACTTTTAATTAAAGAACTGCGAGAATAACATAATACGATTTGCTTTGTTGTTTTAACAGAAAGAAAGAGTGTGGGAAGATGGCTACATACCCACCTCGTGCGTTACAGTCAATTAAAGAAAGAGACAAGGTTCTTGCAGTTTTTAATTTCCCTATGTTCTAAAGATGTAAGAAACAGTATTATTTTAAGTGGTTTAAAATCCAATTTCAGATAAGTGAAACTTAATGTGTAACATATAACCACATAAGACTATGAAACAAATATATACATATGAAAATTTCATGGGCCTGAACCTGATAAATAATGAGAAAGATGTACCAAACATATTAGGGGTGTAAGACACGATTTTAGCACTTTACTATAGAACCAGATTAGAAACTCGTGTATTATACAGATTGAACAAATGAAATACTAGATAACTGGTAATAAAGATTTAGAAATTACAAAAAAAAAGTATTTTAATATATGATATGATTGAAATTACATGTAAGTTATTAACTTATTTAAAGTCAAATATATCATATAAGTTATTGATGGTTATATTTTGTTTTTTTACCATAAATAAAAATATGTGAAATAAGATAAGCTAGAAAAATATTTTACATTCAAAGAATTGTAATACGTGACGCAACTAGTTACTTGTTTATTACGTATAGGTATAAAATAACATGCGTACTTTGGACTCATTGAAATTCTAGTTAGCTTTTTTGTAACAAATATTATTTTTACCGTTGTCACCCATAAAATTTAATCTCTCAACCTATAACAACCCAACTCTAGAGGATAGCATGCTAGAAACAACTTCGAATTCAAATTGACTTTTTCCCTCATTCACTCTCACACCAACCTTGAACCCGAAGCTATTTTTGAAATTCGCACCGGAACCCACCAAGCTCCCACCATGCGGGTTGACTACTCCGTCCACCCTAACTAACAAAAAAAACCCTTTAGTTAATTTTTTTTCTTATTTTTTAGAACAACGACTTTCTTTGTGTTTAGGCTATCACATTCTCTAATTTCAAGAGCTCCGCTGTTTCATTCTGGTTAGACTATGGTGTCTTAACCTGGTTCACGCTAGCTTTAGAATCTGACTTGGGCGTTCTCCCAAAAAACCATACATCCAACTACCATTTAACATTTTTTATGTCACCATAATAATAGAGCTATCTAACATAACATAGGTTGACACGAAAACCTGATAAAAACAAACATATTGTTTTGTTAGTTACAAGCATTATATTAATATATTATTATTGTTCAGAGTCAAGCCCACACCTCCCACCCCCAACTAGACTCTCACATCACATCTACTCCCAAAACATCGTTTGTATCGCTAACACTCTCATTAAAACCATACCACCATCTTCTCCAAATCCACCATTATTATTATTATTATTACCATCACAATGTAAGCTCAAGCTCTTCTCCAATCAACCCACCTCTGGGTCGACCCATTTCACACCAAACCCACCAAACTCAGCCCATTTCCCACCCGACCCACCAATGCCAAATCCTCCCGCAGACCCTCCATCGTCATGTCCGCAACATCCGCCCCGAAACGCGAAACCGACCCGAAGAAACGGGTCGTGATTACGGGCATGGGCCTGGTGTCCGTGTTCGGGAACGACGTGGACACGTACTACGTGAAGCTGTTGTCGGGCGAGAGTGGAATCGGGTTGATTGACCGGTTCGATGCGTCGAAGTTTCCGACCCGGTTCGGTGGTCAGATTCGTGGGTTTAGTTCGGATGGGTATATTGATGGGAAGAATGATAGGAGGCTGGATGATTGCTTGAGGTATTGTATTGTCGCTGGGAAGAAGGCCCTTGAGGATGCGGATCTTGCTGATGATAAACGCAATAAGGTTTGCTTTCGGGTTTTGGGTTAATTGCTGTATCCATTATTATAAAATTCAAGTATTCTGTTTTAAGGTTTGTGGGTTTTTTAATATGCCCAAATTGGGATTTGGGTTTTGGGTTTCCAGTTGAAATGTGGTACCCATGGGTTTAATTAGTGTAAAGCTTAAATCTTTATGAAATTCAAGTATACTGATTGCAGGGTTGATTTGATTTGAATTAATGGATGCTAATTTCACTATAATGTGCCAAATTAAAAAAAAAAGATTTGAACTTTTTTTGAAAAAAGATTTAAACTTGATGATATCTAAGATGTATTTTTTTTATTTACCCCAATTTGGTTTTGGGTTTTTGATTAATTGGTTGAAATGTGGTACCCATGTGTTTGATTTGGTTAAATGTTTGTGGAATTGAATGATAATGATTGCAGGGTTTATGAAAGATTTGAACTTTTTTAAGTTTTATGGGTTTGGTTTGTGTTAATGGATGCTAATTTTACTATACCGGGCCAGATTTTTTAAAAAGTTGTGAACTTTTTTGAAAAAGATTTAAATCTTGATAATATAAGGTTTGTGGGTTTTTTTAAATATACCCAAATTTGGTTTTGGGTTGATTGGTTGAAATGTGGTACCCTTGTGTTTATTTGGGTGAATTGTTATAAAATTGAAGTATTGTGTTTAATATACCCGAATTGGGATTTGGGTTTCAGGTTGATTGGTTGAAATGTGGTACCCGTGTGATTGATTTGGTAATTGTTTATGAAATTGAAGGACAATGATTGCAGAGTTTATGTATATTAGCATGAAAGATGTGAACTTTTTTAAGTTTCAGGATTTGATTTGGGTTAATGGATGCTAGTTTTACTATAATGTGTCAAGTTTTTTAAGAAGGTTGATTTTTTTTGAAAAAAGATTTAAAATTTATAATATCTAGGATGCACTTTAAAAAAGATTTGAATATTTTTTTGAATTATCCTAATTTGGTTTTGGGTTGATTGGTTGAGATGTGGTGTCCATGTGTTTGATTGATTGATTGGGTACATGTTTGTGAAATTGAGGGATGGTGATTGCAGGGTTTATGAAAGATTTGAACTTTTTTTGTGTTGTGTGGCTTTGATTTGTGTTAATGGATGCTAATTTTACTAAAAATATGCCAAAAAAAAAGATTTGAACTTTTTTAAGTTGTATGGGTTTGATTTGTGTTGTGTTGATGGATGCTAATTTTATTCTATTGTGCCAAATTTTTAAAAAAGATTTGAACTTTTTTGAAAAATATTTGAATCTTGATAATATAAGGTTTGTGGGTTTTTGATTAATTGCTTACATTGCAGTACCCATGTGTTTAATTTGTGGAATTTGTTATAAAGTTGAAGTATTTGTTTGTGGATTATATGCTCTGTTTTAGGGTTAATTATGCATATATAGACATAAATGTGAGTGTGGGTGAAGTTAAGAGGATATATTAGCATGAAAGATTTGAACTTTGTTAAGTTTTATGGCTTTGATTTGTGTTGATGGATGCTAATTTCTACTTGTGATGTTCTTGGATTTAGATGATCTGATTATTATGTATATAGATGTATAGATACAGAAATGCATTCCTAGTGTGTCTGTAGGTGATGGTTTTTGGGTTTCTTATTGACTTGGTTAGATATTGGATTTGTAATCTGTGAGGGATTTGCATTAAAAGTGTTACAGACTACAGTATTGATAAATTTTATAAGTTCTTTATAAAAATAAAACTTTTTTCTGGATTTTAAATGTGTTGAAGATATCTTGTTACAAATATTAAACTTTCTAATAATAAATCAAATAAAGCTTGAATCAAAATATAGCAAGTTCTTGGTTTTAACTTTTAAATGAAAATTGACTGTTTGATAAGTGATAATATAAACAGTCTGAATGAAATAAAATGACCATTTTAACCCTCGGTATGATCTAATATTACAAGAAACATATGCAGATTGACAAGGAGCGTGCTGGTGTGCTTGTTGGGACCGGAATGGGGGGTCTAACCGTCTTTTCAGACGGGGTCCAAAACCTAATCGAAAAGGGTTACAGAAAAATCACGCCTTTTTTCATTCCTTATGCAATAACAAACATGGGTTCGGCTTTGCTTGCTATTGATCTTGGATTCATGGGACCAAATTATTCAATTTCAACCGCGTGTGCGACTTCAAATTATTGTTTTTATGCTGCTGCAAATCATATCAGAAGAGGGGAAGCTGATTTGATGATTGCCGGCGGCACTGAAGCTGCCATTATTCCGATTGGATTGGGCGGTTTTGTGGCGTGCAGGGCCCTCTCTCAAAGAAATGATGACCCAAGAACGGCTTCGAGACCGTGGGATAAAGATAGAGATGGTTTTGTTATGGGTGAAGGTGCTGGTGTGTTGGTATGTTTCTTTTTCTTGAAATTAATTGTGTTAAAATGATTGTCTAATTAACGGGTATTTTGGATTTGTGTTTTGAAGCGATTTTATGTGATGCTGATTAATCAGAATTACAAAATAAATAGGGATGTGAAAAATAATCTTTGGATCCGTTTCAAGCTCGTTTTTAGTAGGGGTGTAAATGAGCCTGAGCTTGGCTTGCTTTTACTTGCGGGAGCTCGAGCTCTGCTTGCTTATTATTTATTAATTAATTTCTACGCATTTTTAGTTATTTTTATTATATATATATATGTATAGCATATATTATTTAGTTAATAAACTTTATTATATAAATACTAGGCTTGTTTAGGCTTGCGAGCCAGCTCGAGCTCGATAAGGGAAGCTGAAGCTATGGCTCGTTTATTAACAAGCTTATTTCAAGGTTCGAGCTTGTTTAAGCTGGGCTCGATTCTAGTGTTTATTTTAGATAATTAGTTTTGTTGTAGTTGAAAACCAAAGAGAGTGTACAAAAGGACTGAAATTAGTTTAAGGGTAAAATAGTCAATATAAATATGTTTTGATAGATATATATTGTTTGAAGGTGATGGAGAGCTTAGAGCATGCAATGAAAAGAGGCGCACCAATAATTGCCGAATACCTAGGTGGGGCAGTAAATTGTGACGCGTATCATATGACCGATCCACGATCCGATGGTCTTGGTGTTTCTTCTTGCATCCAAAGCAGCCTTGTAGATGCTGGCGTGTCACCTGAAGAGGTAATTTTATTCAATATAGCATCCAACATATAATTTTATATTTTTGACAATATTTAAACATATATGAAACCACATATTTTTCCTAGGTTAACTACATAAACGCACACGCAACTTCAACAGTGGTTGGTGATCTAGCGGAAGTAAACGCTGTAAAGAAGGTGTTCAAAAGCACCGAAGGGATTAAAATGAATGCAACCAAGGTGAATTACCTTTTTGCCCTTCTCATTATTCACATGTTAATATTGACAACATTGGTAAGTTTGTAACATGTTTTTTTTTTGTCTATGATTGGACACTGCCTCGGTGCAGCCGGAGGTCTGGAAGCCATTGCTACGATCAAAGCCATTCAAACCGGATGGGTGCATCCCACCATAAATCAATTTGTAAGTTTATACGCGTGTTACTTTATTTCGTCTTTATATTAATTGTTGAACTAAAATACAAAAATATGATGGTATACTTTTTATGTATGTAGAACCCAGAAGTTGCAACTGACTTTAACACCGTTGCAAATCAAAAGCAACAACACGAAATCAACGTTGGTGAGTTTCTTATCGTTTTCTCCATGCACATTATTATTAATGTTTTATTTTACTTATGGTATATACTTACTAAAACTATAATTATGTGACAGGTATTTCAAATTCATTTGGTTTTGGTGGACACAATTCGGTGGTGGCGTTCTCTGCATTCAAACCTTGATATGATATCATTTTTGAGGCTTCGACAAACCGATTGTTCTTGTTTTCAATTGTATGTTATTATATGCACATTTTGGTCGTTTTATGTGATTCTGGTTGAGAATAACCTCTATAACATATGCTTAAATGGTCTTGTGGCCAATCTGTATCGGTTTAGGCGTTGTTAATTTATGAGTTGGGACACATTTGGAGACTAGCATTTGGTTACAGGATTTCAGACAGTATGTAGTTTTTGCAATGTGTATTATTCGGTTTTTCGTTTATTTTCGTACCTTAAATTTCGCACACAAATCATAACCTAGACAAGTTTCTATGAGCTAGATAATTTCGGGTAAGATCAATCAATATGTGGTGATATCAAGTCCATTAAACGCAACCAATGCAACATTTATTTAAGTGAATTAGATTTAGAATTAGTATGAAATGGAAATTGAAAGTTGGATTTGTTAGCATGACTTCATTTTGATAATTTGACATGTGTGATTCATTCAATCGAAAGCTTAAAGACGAAGGGCCTGTTTGGTACGAAGTAATGGAATAGACGACGAACGCAATGGACGTGGTAATGGAATGGACAAAGGAATGGAATGGGTTATTACCATTCCAATGAGATGTTTGGTTACTACATGGAAATGCAGTGAATAATTACTTTGCGTTGTTTGGTATGTAGAAAAAAGAGAAAAAAATAAAACTAAAATGGTAGTGAGTGGCGGTGGTGGTGGGAGGTAGGTGGCGGTTGTGGCATTGATGGGGGGTGATGGTGGTTGGTGGTGGTGGGCGACGGGAGATAATGGTGGTTGGAGGTGGGTGATGGTGGTGGTGTTGGTGTTGGGGATAGGTGGTGGCGATAACAGTGGAGGTGGCGGGTGGTGGTGGTGGGCAGCAGGTGGTGGTGGTGAGGGGTGGGGGCGATGGTTGATGGTGGCGGCGGGCAGGTGGCGGTGGTGGACGGCTGGCACTGATGGCAACGTTTGGTGGCGGTAACAGCGGCGGTGGACGACAATGGTGGTGGCGGCGGCGGCGGCGGTGGTGGATGTTGATAGTGGTGGGTGGTGGTGGTGATGTATGGTGAAAGAGGGAATGGAATGAAAAAATAACATGGGGTATAGATGGAATAAAATTGGGGTATTTTAGAGGGAATGGAATGGACTAGGTAATGGTTCATTTCATTCCTCTGATCAACCAAACACACTTTTCTTCATTCCCTCAAAATGAGTCATTCTATGCTACCCTCCATTTTTGCATACCAAACGCTACCCAAGTTCTAGGACAAAGTTTACATGACCAGAGGTGTAAACAAGCTGTGACCAAGCTCGACAACTCATTTCACTTAAGAGATCATTTCGAGCTCTAATTTTAAAACCGAAACTCGACTTGTAAGTAATTTTGCAAACTTGAGCTCGGTTCGGGCACGAACTCAACTCGCCTTTTTTATTATTTATATGTCAACTAATTTGTACATTAAAAACTAGGCTATTGACCCGTGTACGACACGGAAGAAATATAGAAATCGTCAAACAAACGCATATAATTTTAAATAACAAGATAATTTGTAGTATATTTTTTTAAACAACAACATGATATTATTACATACGTAACTTAAATACACAAATAAATATAATGTAAAATCATAAAAACATGAAAAAACCTATAAAAACATATATATTTCACAAATAAATGTTGTAATGAATACTGCAAACACATAATATAGAACTTAAGTACTTAACATAAGAAATTATATTGTAAAAAAGATAACTGAAACTTATAATATCGGTCTTCCTTATGAAGCATCACGTCGAAAATTACGTACACGTTATAATGTAATTGGATTTAAGTGAATTGACTATAAATTTATAATGGACCCAAAAGAATGTTTTTAATTGTACTGAGGAAAGTAAACTAATGCGGTGTTAATATCTGTAGAAAATAATATATTTTTAAAAATTTATAACTTCAATAGGAATATCTAAAAAATATACTTTAAAAATTTTAATAGTTAATATTCTCACATTCACTTAAAATAAAGATAATAATTTAATTGGTTTAGGTTGGTGGCATTATTACATCTTATGCTACACTTTTATTTATTACAAGTTAATAAAAACAACCAAAGTTAAATTTCAGCATTAAGTGTTGAAATATATTTAAAATATGGTTATAACATATTTCATTATGCTAGTTTACCTTTTTTTTTTTACTAATTACGTATGTTACATTTTGTATAATTGATAGTCTATAAAAATCAATTGTTATTTGACTATACATTATAATGTAATTGGATTTAAGCGAATTGCCTAAATATTTATAATGGACCCAAAAAATGTTGTCAATTGTACTGAGAAAAGTAAACTAATGCGGTGTTAATATCTATAGAAAATAATATATTTTTAAAAAATCATAACTTGAATAGGAATATCTAAAGAATATACTTTAAAATTTTATAGTTAGTATTTATCACATTCACTTAAAATAAACATAATAATTTAATTGGTTTAGGTTGGTGACATTATTACATCTTATATAACACTTTTATTTATTACAAGCTAACAAAAACAACCAAAGTTAAATTTCGACATTAATGTTAAAATATATTTAAAATATGGTTACAACATATTTCATTATGTTAGTTTACTTATATATGTTACATTTTGTATAATTGATAGTCTATAAAAAATCAATTGTTATTTGACTATACATTATATATATATATATATATATATATATATATATATTAAAAACTGTTATTTTCTATACTCACACGTTTACTATTTATCAATGTTTAAATATTCTTACATAATGTACAACTAACCATTGCACAAGTATTATATATGCATTTAAAGGTAAATACTAAAGTTCTTTTTCTTATAATTTTATCATAATAATTTCAAATAATTACATTTTTAGCCTCTCAACTTTTATTACAAAGTTTGGTTTTTTAGATTTTTGGCATAATGGTTTTTACACTTATATTCTTTTTTGATCTCTCAATTTAGTTTCATATATTTACTTTTTGATCTATCAACTTTGGTAATGAAACTTTTATCACAAACTTTTACCATAACAATCGAACCGATATCAACCGACTTCTCGCCATGTGCATGTCGCAAAACGTGATAGCTTTCAAACATGTAACGTATTTAACTCGCTCAGCCGTAACGCACGGGGTAAAAATAATTGTTCACGCTTATTGTATATTGTATCCTTTGATGTAAGCTTTAACTTGAAGCTCATAGCATAACAAAATAAATATAAATATATGTTACTGTATTAAAGCGTTATAAATAAATTGTTACGGTTAAAATGCAACTCAGTTAATCTCTTGGCGTTGACACTACATTTTTATATAAAAAAAGCATTCTTATATAGCATTTGAAGGCTAAATGAAGAATATTAAAATTAATAATCGTTTGAATTACTCCTCTTATTGGACGAAGTTGATTGAACAAAATTACGCTTCTTTGATTTTAAAGATAATTGTATTACAATATAGTAAGGTTACCATATGAAAATAAGGAACACCATAAATGTTGACAGAAAAAATGTATGTAGCGTATTGTCTAATTTTGTTGATTTAATGAAGGATTTTAATACACAAAACATAACAATTAGAAAAACAGAACAACCGAAAGTATTAAGTTTAGTCACAATTGTGGCTTTTCTATTGGATATTCATAATGTAATTGTAAAAATATGGAAATTATAAACATTACCGAAAAACATAAATAACATACCTCAGTCTACTGGATACGAAGAATAACGATTAATTTAAAACGGCATAGAGGATTATAAAATCGTTAATATAAAAGTGTCTAACCCACTAACATTGTTTGTTGAAAGTATATGAATAAAATATGTAGAGCTAAATAATATTCAACTTTTCACATGTAAATTAGGAGTTACTATTTTATTTAATATCATAATTATTAACATTAATATATGAATTGAATTGCTTACTTTTGAATTATTTAATTTTCAAGAAAATTTAATAAGTCCTAATATATGCATGGAAACTATAGGATAGACCAATAGAAAGATACCATTTGTCTCAAAAGCTTATATCGCTTTTAAATGTATAGGCTGATTACTGTTAATTAATAATTTTTATATATAAGGATGTCCTACATCGCATTCTTCTTGAAGGCTCCAACAGGTTGGTAGGTATAGGGCCTTTGATCCTTCAACTACACACCCACTTCCGACGATCCGGAACGATTTCCGGTATATATTTATTAGATTAATTGCAAGTAAATCTTCATTTGGGGATGTTGTTGACGTCAGCCCTAATTTTGATTAACTAATTTGGGGAAAAAGTTATATTTTCAGGTAAACCGATGAAAGCAACTTGCTTTTGTAGCGTAAAGATGTTGCTCAAAAGAGTTGAATAACAAACAACTTTTGCTTGTTTGTTAGACTGCTTCTCATTTTCTCATGTTGTTTGCAGGTTAGAGCCTTACCTTGTGGTGCTCGCTTGCTTTCTGAAACTAAATAATTGAAGAGACGCGTTTAGGTTCATGATCCAGGAGACGTACGTTACGTTACGTAACATTGTATTTGGTCGAGCTGAGCACCTTTCAAGGAAACATCACATGTGAATTTTTGGTGGTGTTCAACCTTTGGAATGGGAGGAAAGTGAGCCAGCTTGACTTGCATTTAGAAGTCCTCATCGATGTGATTTGATCATCGGACTTGTTTCAGGGACGAAAGTCTGGAACTCAAGTAAAAGGAGTTGATCATGTCCTGATATGAGAGTCGTGCTATCAACGACGACTCTGCTGGTGATCTTTTTGGTAACAGTTGTGCTGAGGAAAAACATCCCAAGTTGGGGAAAGGCCTTGATTGTAGAGGGCACTTCAAAACTCACTTGGAGGTTAACTCAGGCTTTATGTGACAGGGCTTGGGCTCTATAGAACTTGAATTTAACCGACATAAGGTGTGTGCGTCTTTTGGAGACGTGGGAGTGTCGTGTTCAAATGAATGTGCCAAAAGACACGTAGAGAACCACAACAGCCGCAAGAGGAATGAAGAACCACAATAACGGCAAGAAGAATGAAGCTTATGGACATCTCTAAGTAACGGCCCTCATCACTTCATTCCTCTTGCGGCTGTTGTGGTTTTCTTCGTGTCTATTGACATATTCGTTTTGAACACAATGCTCCCGCGCCTCTAAACCACAAACATACACACTATGTCAGCAGAGTCTCATTGAGGCCAAACCTTGCCACTTGAAGCCCAAGTTGCGTTTCAAGTGAGTTTTGAAGTGCCTTTTGCAATCAAGGCTTATCCCCAACTAGGGAAGTTTATCCTCAGAACAGAACAAACGTAAAAAAAAAGCTCACCCCTCGAGTGATTGTTAATTGCATGCACAACTTATCTGGTGACACTCAACTTTTTTTACTCAACTTTCATACCTTAGGGCTTTTGTTCATGAACAAGTAGACGATTGGATCACATGGGTGGGGACTTCAAAGGGCACGCCAAGCTGGCTCACTTTCCTCTCACTCCAAAGGCTTAGCGCTATGCAAGATTCATGTGTGATCTTCCTTTAAAGGTGCTCAGCTTGACCAAATATACCGCCAATGATGTTATACGATGTCTCCAATCTCTTCCAGATCATGGGTTTGACTGTAAGGTCAAGAGTCATTGCTCTTAAACTATTCTTTGCTATATGATTAGTTGTTTCGGAATGTAAATCATGGGTTTGACTGTAAGGTCAAGAGTCATTGCTCTTAAACTATTCTTTGCTATATGATTAGTTGTTTCGGAATGTAATAACCTTGAAAATGAAGATTCTTAATAATCTCCCATTATTCATGATTTGTCAGTCTTTAGGGTAAAGATCGTGTATGAAGCTCACAAAACTTTGTACTTTTAATGCGAGAGAGAACTTTTAAAATTTTAGTAGAGATTTACCCCGAAAAATAATGGTGTGTTTCATTGCATTAAGAGAGAAAAATGATGTTTCAAGTTGGATTGCAATTGAATGTCCAAATGATATCATGACATTGAATTTTATGAAGTTATATTTGTATATATTTTAGACATTTCTTGTGCATTACCTTCTAAATAGTAATGTTACAGCCAATATATTAACTAACTGATACGTATTAGATCTACTAAGCATATCATTAACTAAGGTTTTTATATAAATCGACGACTTATTTTTTACCTGAGAGTAAGGTGAGGTTAAGGCGGAGTGAGTACTTTTTCTTTAAAACGGCTCACTTAAACCCCAGGGTGGATGGGGGTGAACGGGCACCATGCATTGATAGTGCAAGACCATGTCAAGAGCTTAACAAACTTTAAAAAACGAGACAATAGTGGGTATTCCAGACAAATGAATCAAGCCACACTTCGATTTCTCATGCGTTCAAATTGAAACATAACTAAATTCAAAAGCAATTATGTTATGTCTTGAACCAACTGAATTTGGTTTAGTTTGGTTTGGTTTGGTTTTTGGTTTCGACCAACAAAAGATCTTCAAACTGGATAAACAAACCGATAACCATACTAAACATGAAACCACGCAAACACGATAAATTTAAAAGAAACGCCAATCTCCATTTAAAACAAACATAATATCCAAAATCACTAACCAACATATAATCCAAAACAAAAAACAAACACCAAGAAGATTGACTCAAACAAACAGATTTGGTCTTGAAGCCTTGTAAGTGGTCTTGAGCTTCCTACTTGGTGGTCAAACCTTCTTGAACACCAACGGAAACTTGATCTTTGAGTTGTGAAACTGCTTTGTAGACTCTCTTGATAACCAGTACACTACCGATGCGATCTCAGCTAACCAGACTGAAAAATCAGTAATCGGTCAAAGGCAGTCAAAATTGCTCCAAATCTGACCTTAGTTTTAACCCATTAACCCAAGTTCCCAACCCAAGCCAAAAACCAATGAAACAGAACGAATTTAACCAAAAATCAGTTATTGGATTTTTTATAACCCTCAGTTAACCAAAACTAGCAAAACCAAATTATTCATATTTTCATATAATTCTAGCTTTCATACCTCCATTTTATGTATTTCTATGCCCAAATTTGGTTTTGGTTATTAACCGAACCGGAAACCAACAAATTAACCAAATTAACCAAACCGATTGATTAAAAAAAATAGACTAACCGACAACTAGTTTCAGTTGAAGCTAATAATCGAACAAAACCATGCACACCTTAATGAGAACTATGGAGTTCTTATGTAAACTTTTATATGTATTTTTTTTCGAAAAATTACACATAAAAATTCCAATTCGATTAATCCCCATAACTATTAATTGGGTCTAACAAGTTCTACAACACTACATGAAATACATAATCCATACAAATACACAATAATAATCAAATGCACAATCACAGCAACTAATTGAAATGACGTCATAGACACGTACCAGAACTAGCTCTTGGCACGTAATCATTTTGAGAACGCTAAAGATGAACGCTAACCTTGTAACTCATTTTGAGAATATCGGTGAGGCGCTGATGATGCTAAAGATGAATCTAGGGTTTAAGGTTTGTTACATATACGAGGTTAGGAGTTAGAAGGCTTCCATTGATGTTAAACGTGGGCCGGCCCATTTTACTTTTTCTCAACCACTAAAGAGGAGAGGTGGACAAAATGCCCGGTTCCTGCTCGTATCCGACCCTTAGGTACGACATGGTATTGAGTTTCTCCCTGGAACCGAACCGACCCCGACCAGCTGGAACCAGAAATAACCGGTCAAACCCCGACCCTACCTACACGAAACCTGAAAAAAACCAGGTCAAATACCCGACTATATATGGAACCGGTTCCCTCCCAGCCCGGTTTTAACTTTTCTTGGCCATACCTGATTTCAGTTCCTGAAAATACCCAGTTATGCACCTCAACTAAAGAGTAGGGTTGTTCACGAGCCGAGCCAAACCAAACCGAGCGAGGGTTTGCTCGTTTACAAATTAAATAGAGTTGATCTACTCAAAATCAAACAAGCATTTTTTCGAGCGGTATCAAGCGAGTATTTGAGCATTGCTTTTTTCTTTTTATTCCTTAAAAATTTTTTTATAAGAAACAAGCTTGAATTTAAATATAATACACATGAAAATAAATTAGCAGTTTTCAAAAAAACTAGTGATAGTTTGAAATTTTTTATAACATTAAAGTTTAAATTTGCATATAAAGTATATATAAAATAATTAGTAATAGTTAAATGCACAAATATATAACTTGTATTTATAATTATCTTGAATGTTGAAATATTTATTACCAACTGTAATTATATTTAACTTATTAATTATTTAAAGTATTTGAAGATATTCAATAATCAAAAAATAATTATATTTAATATTCAATATGTAAATATTTAAGATAATTATAGAAACAAATTATATATTGTGGATATATAATTCTATATAAAATAAATTAAAAATACTCGAGTCGAATCGAACCGAGCCGACCATTGCATGTTGCCAACTGAACCGAGCGGAGCGGCTCATTTACAATTGAGAGGAAAAACGAGCAAGCATTTTCTAAGTAACTTCAAAGCGAGTTTGAGCGATTAGCGGTTTGGATAACCCTAGTAAAGAGTAGATGCTTATAAATTTGTAAATATCATAGTATCATATTAAAATATAAATTTTATAATTTTAATATTTTAAATTGTAAATTGAGAAACTTTTTGTGCATGGCAACAATTTAATAACTGAGTGTTATGAACCCGATCTGAGCTCAATTAGCCAATTGTAACAGCCCAACATCTTGAAGAAACGTTACGGATATAAACAAGCAAAGATAGAGAGCAATAGGGATAACGAATATGCTGAAAGTGTACGATCTTCTTCTTCCGTTCACTAATAATATGTTCTCTGATTTCCCATCCCCTTTCTCTTCTATGTTACTAATTTGAATTATTATTGTAATAAGTCCATTAAATTTCTTTCTGACTGTACGCTCCTCATAGCACTACTATTATAATTATAAAACAATAATAACTAATATACTTTTATCCTTGTCCGTTTCGATGATAATTATAGTAAAATAAAATCATAGAAGAAAAATGAAAACGAAAACTAAACAAACAAAAATGCACAAACTCAAGCCATATATTATCACTAATAATAATTCACAAACATCATGACATCAATCAAACTTCATGTCACACACATTAACAATCCACTCAATTCCAAGCTCACTTTCCGGGAACAAAGTTTGTAGCATATGACCATGCATTGTTTGCAACAGGGTCCGCAAGGTGGTCAGCCAGGTTCTCCAACGGCCCCTTTCCGGTCACAATGGCTTGAACAAAGAACCCAAACATCGAGAACATGGCTAGACGCCCGTTCTTGAGTTCCTTCACCTTCAACTCGGCAAAAGCCTCTGGGTCATCAGCCAAACCCAATGGGTCAAAGCTACCACCAGGGTAAAGTGGGTCCACCACCTCACCAAGTGGCCCACCCGCAATTCTGTAACCCTCAACCGCACCCATCAAGATGACTTGAGTGGCCCAAATGGCAAGGATACTTTGTGCGTGGATCAAACTTGGGTTTCCCAAGTAGTCGAGGCCACCTTCGCTGAAGATCTGGGCTCCAGCCTTGAACCAGACTGCTTCCCCGAATTTGACCCCATTGCGGGACAAGAGTTCGGGGAAGACACAGCCAAGAGCCCCGAGCATGGCCCATCTGGAATGGATGACCTCAAGCTCGCGGTTCTTGGCGAATGTCTCTGGGTCAGCTGAGAGCCCAGCAGTGTCCCAACCGTAGTCACCTGGGAATTCTCCAGTGAGGTAAGATGGGGCCTCACCTGAGAATGGGCCCAAGTACTTAACACGGTCAGGGCCGTACCATGGGCTACTAGATGGCGCGGTTTTCTTGACAGAAGTTGACTTCCTCATGGAAACTCTTCCATTTCCAATGATGTCAGAAACTGGAGCTGATTTCACAGCTTGTCCAACAAAAGATGAGGAGAGAGACATAGTGGAAGCTGCCATTTTTGGTTGGAAGACTGATGTTGTGGTTAAGGTTTGAGTTATGAAGATGGGTTGGTTTGGAAGTAGATTTATAATATGTTTTTGGGTCAGATTGATGATCTATTGCTTATCTTGATAATATCTTTTGCTCCATTGTGATTGGCTAACAAGATTATAGATGGGCTCACCAAGATTTCAGTTTTGTACTCCACTGAGATATTTCATAGGAGCCAAGTATATTAAGTGGCTCTTGTTTATTTGGTGATTGAAAATGATTCTTGACCACAATTGGTGTTGTTCTTGTCCTTTTATTTCAATACTGTATATTTTATTTAAATTTTGTTTTTTTTATTAAGTTTAAAAATTTAATTTACTAGACTATTTTTTTCCAAAATTAAGTTGTATATTACCAAAATAGATATCATATAGACATTTTTAATTTTAATAGTGTAGATTAAAAATCAGTAATACAAGTACAATTTCAATATAATTTCACAATAAAAGAAGCTAACAAATACATGATAAAAATACTCCCAAAACCCATAAATATACATTCTATAAGTTTAAGCATGTTCTGCAACTCTACGAGTTCAAATCTTCCGTTGTTACGTACTAAATATATTTTTTAACAACAATTTTCTTGTTACACCTAAAACGTACTCGTCCAACTACCACCAGACTACAGGTTTTCGAGTTTTACTAGAAACTCGAGTCCACCGCTATTTTCGTGTTCTCTCATTGATTATTTCAACTAATAAATATTCAAAAGGTATTAAAATTAGTTAAACAACAAAACTTTTGAGTGCATTTTCAATATTATTTCTCTAAATATGAGGTGTATTTATTGTATTTTTAGGCTATGTGTTATGGGAACTAGCAATAGTTAGTTATCGCGTTACGTCACTGCCATATAGGATAACTATCCACTTGTTATTGAAGAGTTGTGAGATACCTAGCCACTCGTTATTTAAGAGTTATGGAATACCTAGTCACTACCCTATTAAAATAATAATTAAAGTATTTAAAAATTAAATGAAAATGAAAGTGGTAAAGTGGGGTGAGTGAGGTGAGATGGAATTTATTATTGGTTTACACAATTAATTCATTTGGTTATTAGTGGGTTGAACCTATCATTTTCTTTGGTGGCAACGTTATTGTGGTGGCGCTCTCCATCTATGGTGCCCGACAAAAAATGCATGACATGGTGTTCATGATGTCATCATGCTTATGTGGTATGGATGACGCTTCCATAACACATAGTCTTATACAATACGGAACCAGAGGGTCAAGTCGGGTCATTGAAATGCATGATATATCTTTAAATAAAAACATAAGCTAGACACATCAATAGAGAAATGAACTTTATGATAATCATGAACAAATAAATTCTAGTTTCGCCACTAGTTATACATGTACATGGTTTTTCATCGATATATTGTGTTTTAATAATCCATAAACTCAAATAAGAAACTGAGGGATTAGTTTAGATTGACAATAACCCTTCAACTCCAAGTGCTTCATATTTGGAAAGATCGGTAGAGCTTAAGTGAGTGGAAACTTCAAGAAAGTATTAAGGTCACAATTGGTTCAAGAAAATAAAGATACAAAGACATCTAAAGAAGAGATAAAACTCACATTTTGAATTGAAAGACTTTCAACTCCTCTTATCGTGTTTAGTACATCAGCCCACATATAATCAAATTGTGTTCCACGACATGCAACCGATACCCCAACCAAAGACGATAAATCTTCTATTACAAAAATCAGCACAACACTCCACTAACAATCTAGTATTCAAGATTTGGGACACGTAAAACAACTTTGTTAACATCGTTAAAATATGAATAGCATATTAGTTTCAGCCGTTTCAAAGCAGGGACATTGAATATGCAATCTTCTGCTTTTGTACTCCATGCCTTCAAAGATAAACTTTCAAGCACTGGGCAACCACAGATGAGTTTAAATGCATCAACTAGAGAATGACTATGGCAAGCAATGCCAAAAGTTTTCAGACTAGGAAGATTGACCGAAGACTGACAATTCCCGCCACTGTTTTCAGACTTTAGGACCCTATCTACAAATTCTATAAAGCTATTTTCATTGAGCGAGTGGCAATCCATATCATAAAGTCAAGGTTCGTGAACAATGTCCAACTGTACCTCCATCTTTTGAATAAAATGCTAGTTCTCACAGCATATTTCGTAGGCATTAAAGAGAGTATGTGCGAAACAATCTCTTCAGGCAACAAGCTAAGCTTGTCATCCACATTCTCACTAACGGAACTTGTGGCTTAATTCTTCATTTCTTTCCTGAGGAATCAATGCTAAACATTCAATACAAAACACAGGCTCATATTTAAACGTAAACTAACATAATAACTGCACTTTAGATTCAAAGATGATAATTCAACTCTTTTTCTTGCGTGCAAAGATAACAAGAAACGAAATTAGGGTTTGATCTAAGGTGATACAAGCGAATCCATAGAGCCCACTAGTTTTTCAGTAGCCCATCTAATCATATAAGGCCAATTAAGAAAAAGTAACAATATGATAAATCCCGTTTCTTGTCTAGAATATGATAAATCAATTGCATTATATATTTTTATATTAAAAAATTCAATATATTCAACCTAGCTCTTAATATTAAAGTATTAATAACTATTATCGACTAGTAATGATATAAGAGGGGAAGAAGTACTCATAGATACTACTCATGCATCAGTTAATTCTACACTGGTATCTCATTTTTACTCTCAACTCAAATACCGACAAATCACAAAATCACTGCCAGCCACAAGTACCCTATAATTTTTTTAAAATTTAAAATAAATTAAATGAAATTAAATTTAAAATTTCATCAAAATTAAAAATATTAATTGAAAACTGGAAAAATAAAATACGACAATTCAATCCAAAAAATTAAAATACGAAAATTTAAGCTAAATGATCATTCGACCAATTATATTTTCCCCCAATTTCTCGTTTGCTACTATATATCGTTTGAAAAAATATTGTTATCGGAATCCATTGGAAATAAGAATATCCCGAGATCATCATTTAAGAATTTAGCTAGTGAGAGTTTGAGTGAATAAAAATAGTGAAAGTTTGAGTGAATAAAAATTATGAAAGGTATGAGTGAATAAGAAAATTGTGAAGGGTTAACGGAATTTATGTGTAATAATAATATGTAATAAATTAATTATTAATTCATTTAAATTCTCCAACTTACACCAATGAGGAAAAATTAATTTTATGTGGCAATGATTTGCCATAAAATAAAGCCATGTATTCTATCTATATGAGTGCACCATCCTCTCTGCATAATATATATTATAACGAGTAAATTATCTATATGGGTGCAGTGCCCTCTTTCTTATTACTCGTTATAATAATATATATTATAACGAGTAAATACCTTAGGGCTTAGACTTAACTTATTTAGGTCACATACCATAATGGTATTTCCCTTACATATATTATTATTATTATTATTATTATTATTATTATCTTTTATATAGCTGTTAAACTGTGACCTTATTATTAATATTATTATAATTAGTAGTAGTTTTTATATAACTGTTAAACTTTGATTTCCTTTATTTTGCTTCATACACATGTACTTAGAGCCGAGGGTCTCTCTGGAAGCCACCTCTTTATTCCTTTGGATAGAGGTACGGTGTGCCTACATCCCACCCTCCCCAGACTCTACCTATAGCTTTGCTGTCGGTGGGATTTTACTGGGTATGATTGATTGATATATTGATTGTGCAGTGCCCTCTTTGAATAATATATATTATAACGATTAAATTATCTGAACCTTTGAAGATTGTAAAATGCATTTTTATGAAGTATTTCTGAAGCGTAGCTAATATATAACTCTAAGTATTTTAAAACTTTAGAAAACACCACGAATTAAACCGAGTTTGGGTTCGACTTTGAGTAGGTCAAAATGTGCTAATGTTGGGTCGTTGGCTAATTGGTCTAAAGTTAAAACCAATGTTTATGTTGCTGATTTATTTCTCATCTTGGCTTTAGGTTGAACTGATAGAAGAATGTGAACTGTAAAAGTTATAATGAGTCATGCAGTTTTTAAAGGTTGAACTTGGTTTAATTTGTGCTTTTTGTGTAAACCTCGAGCTCTTTTTTGGTTTAAGAGTGAATTTCTTTTTTATAATTTATGAATCTACAAATCCAAAAGCTGAATGGGTCGGGCTATTTAGAATGGTCAAATGAGCTACTTTCTTAGTCAAAATCGTTCGGTGTTCTATAGTCTTAAATGTAATTCATAAACCAATAACCCTCAAACAAAAGTAAAGACAAAGACAACATCAACAACAAAAACACCCGTTAGCGCATCGCCTAACAAAGTATCAACCATATCCAATATCATACAAATGACACAAACCAAAAGATGCGCTGCGTACATAAAGGAGCAACAATTATAGCAAACAATATTCTTAGAAAACCCCAAAATGAAACAGAAATCGAATTCAAAGTTAGCAGTCGCCACAAGCAAACCGCAAACCCAAACAACAGACAACGGAAAACACAGAAACTAACCACAATTTATCCAAGCAACTAATAAACACACGAAAAACATCTGTCATACAGGTGTCAACAGGAAATAAAGCTAAACACAAAGCAGGCCCCGCCTGACCCAAGAAACAAAAAGATCCATTAATAAAAATTAATACCCTTTGCCGTCGCAGAGACAGCAACTCAAACCCGGGCATTAAAGGCTTATAATACATACTTAACGCTCCTAATTAACCATCAAGCCAGAAGGAAAGACATAAATGTCCCAAAGAAAACTCACGGCGCCAAGCTCATTAATTAGATAATAATGTAACATCACCAAAAGCTAACTACCTACCAGCAGATTGACACAATTTCCTAGTTCGAAAATGGATTTCACAATGCTGGGAAGCCCAAGGAACCTTAAGCGCTTGTTCACATAACCACTCTTCTTCTCCTATGCAAAATCTTTTCGACGTGAATTTTACCGTCTTCAAAACCTTTGCGTTCCCCAACATGTATTGCAAAAACTCTATATCACAACATTTTAAGAATTTGATGGTTGTAAAGTTTGTTAGCATACAAGCAGGAACCGACTTTGGTTCTATCCAACTAGTCTCCTGTTATTAACCAAAAAAAGATAAAACTTTTTAACATGATTTTATAATAAGTTAATAAGTTTTTAAAAAAAACAAGCAAAGAAGAAAAATCGTGTCAAACCTCGGAAGATCCCATAACTATTAAATGAACACACAAATGTTTTAACGCAGGGCAACTTTCAAGAAACTGAGAGATTCTTTGACTCCCAAATACCATTCAACTCCAAATGCTTCATATTCGGAAAGGACGGCAGAGGTGAAGTGAATGCGAGCTTCAACAACGCATAACGCATATAGTTACACTTGGTGCAATAGAATATAAATCATTCAGGAAGAGATTAAACTTTTAAACTTACATTTGGAACTGAAAGACTTTGAACTCCTCTAATCTTGTTTAGAATATCAACCCACGAATGATTAAATGTTCTTTCACAAGGCGCAAAAGATGCCCAAATCAATGATGCCAGATCTTCCTCTATAAACAACGAATGCAATATTCCACCGACAAACAAGTATTCCAGATTTGGGAGGTTTAAAACAACTTCGTTGTTAACTTTGCCTCTAATTTTTAGAGTTAGACGCTTCAAACTAGGAATATTGAATATGTAATCTTCTTTATTGTTGGAGCATAAAACTTCCAAAGATAAACTTTCAAGCACTGGGCAGCCACAGATGAGTTTAAACGCAACGTCAAAAGGACAAATAAAACCAATAATGTCAAGAGTTTTCAGGCTAGGAAGATAGACTGAAGGCGGACACTCCCATGAAGTCTTACTTAATCTTAATTTTGTTATTGTCTTGTAAGTGAACAAGCGCTACCCTTCGAAACGCGTATCTAGAAACATGTAATCGAAACAACTTAACATGAGACGGTTCGCAAATGTTTAGTACGTGATACACAAACTTTGTAAAGCTTTCTTCATTCTGAATTTCAAATTTCGATAACTTTGTAATTGAGTTGTTTACGTCGACGGGCTGAAAGTGAGTATCATCAAAGTCAAGGTTGGGGAAAAACATCCAAGTGTACCTCCATCTTTTTGATAAAACGCCGCATATTTAGTAGGCATTAGAGAGAATACGTGTGAAGCAATATCTTCGGGCTCTTAATTGTCTGGTTGATAACCTGATTCATCCAAATAAAATAAAAGAAGCAATTAGAATTAGGGTTGGGATTTGAAAGCATAAATATATATAGTAACTGTAAACTTCATAATCAGGTTAAATTCATGGCCCAATACAAAAGGAACAGTTCGTGTCTAGATTGTCAGAAACTTACTTTACAGAGAATCGGATGTGCGAGAATCAGTTGAGATACATGAAGATGACGGCGATTGGCGAAAGAATTCACACATTAAGGAATATATTTTGTAAAATGCAAATATTGATTATAAACGAACACAACTTTTTGTTCGTGTTGAACATAAACGAACTTCCCATCGAATGGTTCACGAATATTTCACAAACGTTCAGTTCGTTTACAGGCCTAAGCACACTTAACGTTTAAGCGCATAAAGTCTTTTCCATCACATTTCGCATAATAATAAACTAGACAGGTGCCCGCGTGATGCAACGGGAACATAGACCGTTGATAATGGTATGGTTTCAATTTTTAACGGTTTTATTTTGGTTTACGATGATAAAAAACGCTACTAATTGTTTATTTAAAAACTTTCAAACCGGATCGCAAACATCGCTACGTAAATGTTAATTTTTTTAATTAAAAAAACTAGGGTGATATCATACTCAAATTAAAGAGAATAAAAATCTTATTTTTATGGTGACGGTTTTTTTTTTAAATATTAGCGTATGAAAAATTATGATCGTTTAAAAGTCGTGGGTGGAAGTTGGGCTAAATGCGAAATAAAAAGAAATATATGATTAAAAGTTAAAGGGCTTAGGTTGTAATTGTTATTTAAATTTACAAAACTTAATTAAAGTTAGAGGACAATATTGTAACTATGTTTAAAGAATTGCAGTTTACGGTTTCATAATTTTCTAATAGGGCTCTTCAATATGCTATGTAAATTGTACTATTTGTTCATTAAGTTGTAAATTACTTAAAATCTAAGTGTCTTAATTTGCCCATGAGTTATATATTATATATAATATAGATAATTATGTATATGATTAAACAACTATTAAACAATAAACATATCTATATCTACACTATATATAACTAGTATTTGTGCCCGCGCGTTGCTGCGGGACATGTTAAATGCATTAAAATTGTTACCAATAAAAACCAAGTTGCAATAGGATTTCTTAACAGTAAAATACAAACCGTGACCCGTGCGTTGCAGCGGTGTCGACAATTCACAACGCAATACTCATTTTCTGTTAGTTTGTCAATCCTTTCGTGATATACAACAATAAATATAGTATGTCTGTATTGTTTCGGTTCGTTATGGTTTTGGCATGACGCAAGCCCAAGAAGATACACCCAACACGATTTAAATGAAACGATAAAACCAAATTGCTAAAACTATTATATAAAACAACATAATTCTCAAAACAAAGACATAATGATTCAGCGAGTAGCAGCCTCACCTTCAATCTGCATATCCATTCCTATTGTAGGAGACTATGCCAAGCAAGCCCAATTCTTGGTCTTCACCACAACTTTAAACCCACCATTCTTAAGCACAGCTACTTTTAACACATGTTTTCCGCCATCTAACCCCAGATCAACATTAAATCCAAACTGAATTCTACTATTTGAAGCAGCTTTGACTTCCTTAATAAATCACAGCTCCCTGCATGATATATTCGGTTTTAGCATAATAGCTTAATGACGTGAAAAATCAGTCTTTTGAGAGTTTAATATGTGCATAATGTAAAAAGTGAAGTTCCAATGTCCTATATGCCAATAATAAGATTGATGACAAGTGTATACGTTTGACATTTTTATGGCCATCTATTTAAAATCATCTCATCTAACTTAGTGACCATATAATCGAATAACTGAATTGCAACCTAACTCACCGACAAAATTTAAGCGAACCAAACAGATAAACGGTGGTTCGGTTAAAAAAAATACAGTTCCACACCAGCCCCGCCCATTTTCCAAGCTATAAAAATATACATTTCAACCGTAACCCAACCCAACTCATTTCGAACACATAAAAATAAACACTTTGACAACAATCTGACCGGCTCGTTTTCCAAGTAATAAAAAGGACAACCAACATGAAAAGGCGGTCAAGCCGCATTAAAAGCTGCTTCAGGTAAGGTGGCAAAACATGAAAAGGCGTGTCTTGACAACCAACATGTATTTATTCCTTTTGCTTTTGACACTTTTGGTTTCCTCGCGCCTGAAGCTGTGGAGCTACTTACCCGTGTTCAGCGAGTCATGCATAGTAATGTTATGACTCCAAGATCAGCAAATATAGTTTTTAAAAGATTGGGTTTTGCGATTCAAAAAGGGGTAGCGGCGCAGCTTGTTGCCAGCTTGCCTTCTGTTTCGATGTAATCCAATAAACAATTAATACGGCAATTATTGTTTTTAGATCTTAAAAAAAAAAGAAAAAAAAAAGACACATTTCAACATTAAACAAACCCAACCCATTTCTGACCCATAAAAATACACACTTTGGCACCAACATGACCCGCCCTACTTTCCAACCTATAAAAATATACATTTTGACCTGAAATATTTAGTATATCTATTTAATCTTTGTTAATATGACCCGAACATAACCCCAACCGATTTAATTAATCAAAGAAAATATAAAGAAATGTTAATAACATAACATAATATAATTCTTTTGTAAGCACGTGATGTAAAACAAAGTTTAGTTACCTGGAGCTGCTGCAGCACATGGTCATTTGGCCTGTTCAATGTCCGGCGAGTCTATAGTTTCGCTCCACGCGCATACTTCACCAATAACCAACTTTCGATCTTTAGTTGGCCATTCCCACTGATCAGCTAGGGGTTAGTCGGCTTGTGGATCTTGATTCAGCCCAGGGACCAAAACACTCTAACTTGTACCATTTGCGGTACTATTCTGGCAGCCACCACCACTACTATTTGGTGTTGTTTGGCCATCCTTTCTGGCCCATAGAACCTACTACATGGCTGTCAAACTCCTTGAATCGTTCATCATGATTTTGCCTCAGAACCAAACTTGATGTTGCTACCCTGTTTTGGCAGCTTAAAGCTTCTCAAACAATGCAAAATTCTCAATGTTCTTGAAGTTAAAACAAAAGGTTGCACATGGTACTTCCGTAAATATAAGAAAGGCTTTTAAACACAACATTACCTTAGTTAAAAGGAAAATGTTGCCGACAAATAGAAGCACGGCTTTTCCATCAGCCCGGTCAACCCAAAACGAGCACCAACACCTGGTGGCTCATTCATTTGATCATAATCACAAGCACACTTGCTCTCACTACGACTACTTGAACAAAAAGGTACAAACAATCAGATAAACAATCAAAATTAGTAAACACATATTACAACTAACATAAGCCTCAATACAGTTACCTGTTTGTCACCTAGCTGACACCACTTTCCCTCATTTCTCGGTATAAAGTCATTACCTTCACGAGTATGTTCTCCAGCACCAGTACAGAGTCAGAAACCACCTAGTAAATGTCGCTTGCCTCCTTTGATATATCAAAGAAATAGATAACCACTATGCATGGGTTAGAATAATGCAAATTAAATATGTAAAAACAGACAGAGCAAAAAGGGTAACCTTGTAGCCATTTAATAAATTTATTTTAAATAATGTGTAAAAACTGAGTTCGAAATTTATATTATTACTTTATGAAACAATAATGAAAGAACTAACTTTATTGTTAATCCATTCATTCCAAATAGCTGCTCTTTATATAGGAGAAACATGTATCAAACCAGTTACTCTTTAAGTATATTTTATCTGCAAAATAATAAAAACAACAACAACAATAATAATAATAATTGGTCAAACAGGATGAAACAAATAAATCCAAAAATATAACTTCTTGACGCATATGATAACAAAAACTATAGTATTTCAGTAATCATCTAACTTTTCGGGGAAACAAATGACTTAGAAGGGTTTATGCATTAATACTAAGAATTGACCGGTTGAAAAACTTAGAAGTATATAATACCACCTATAATAATGAAACTTAAATTAGAAATAATACCGAAAATAATGTAAGGACGTAGGCACCCACCTTTACAACTATACAAATCACTGAACCAAGCCGAAAGAACAAACCACCACATAAGTCTAAGTGCAACAATTCAGCAAGATTTAATGTTTATTATTACCTAAAATGACTAACGATCACAAAAATCTGATCACGCATGTTAACAACCGAAGGCGGAGGTTCATAAATAGATACCAATGTAACTCCTAACTGCAAAAAACTCTTGTGTTAAATCCAACAACAAAATTTAGTTGATAATACAAATAAGTGGCCTGTTTACTTATGGTTTATATTAAACTGGTCAAAAAGTAAATGGGTCAAATGGGTCAAAAGCTGCAAAATGCGTATTTTGACTATCTTCAAAATAAAACCTATTACGCGAAAATTGATCTTTTAATGTTACAAGAATGTAGTTTAATGTGATAATATTTAACACATGTGCTAATTAAATATAAAAAGTTGGGTAAAGAAGTGTTCCTCCCCTATCCTTTTGACCCTTCCAAAACTTCGGTTTTTCATGTACCAAAAACTGAAAAGACCCAATCGAATTCGTAAACACCCGAAAAAACATGCTTTAGTTATTAAATTTACTGAGTATAATTTTTACTTTGATGGTTAAGTAAATTATAAAAAAAGTAAAAAATTGTGTAGCAAAAAAAATAAACATATTGTATATTGGCTAGTTTAAATTAAACCACAAATAAAAACATTGGTAGCTTCAGGTTGCAAAGTTCAAACCCACATGATCAACACGAGGTCATATGGTTTGAAAGTTTCATCTCGTTCACATCGGGTTAAAAAGAAAGTTTTGAAACTGCTTAAGGTTACTTGTTAGATGTGAGAACTATTCGATTAAGCAAGTTTCACGCATGATGCTTGAAGGTTATAACTAAACCTCTGTATATAAATGCTAATATTAGGCTTGATTAAGCAAGTTTCGTGCATGATGGCTTGAAGGTTATAACTAAACCGATATTAGACCGCACATAGATTAATCATATAAATGCTAATATTAGACCACACATAGTTTATTAATGAATATTGATCACTGATCAGAAAACAAGCAATTTAGGAAAAAAAAATTAAAAAAAAAGAAACATAAACGAAATGAAATCCTAAACAAACCACGTGGGTGTCAGATGGTACCGTAAATGCTCATCCCAAGCAACCAATTTCAAATCATATGATCACATAAAATGAATTTGAATGACTTAATAATATTACAGTGCATACATTATTTAAAAAGGGAAAAAGGGTTTGTTTTTGGTACCTAGGTCTCAAATTCGGTAGTTTGACATAAAACAATTGTGATGCAGTTCTATGCAACAATCAATTCAGAGGCAAATTTATTTAGATATAGAACAGTCATGAGTGGGTTCACCTTCACTAAATAACGAAGTGTTCTTGTAGATCTAGTCACAGTCGGAGTAACACTCTTCTTTTTGTGTTTCAAGACTGATCACATCCTTTGTTGTTTCAAACACATTCCTTCGAGTAACACCTTTCCGGCACAGTTGCTGAAGTTGGTCTTGCATCCACAAGAACCTCTATATATGTGGCATACAAACCAACATCTCAATAGCATCAGTAACGTAAAACCAGAGTTATAATTAAACAAGTTAATCATGTGTTTAAAACCAATATCATTCCATTAACGAGGACTACTTATACCTAAGTAATCGAGAAACACATTAAATGAACTTATTGGCAACCTCGTTAGCATGAAGATGCAAGCCGTAAACTCAGACAAGGTTAGTAATTGGTTCACGTATCCAACCATAAATAAATTTATCAAAAAATAGGGAAAAATTAGCAATGAACTAATCAAGTAAAGCTAGCCAACAAAGCCTTCAAATTCTTGGATCAATTTGGAATCCAAATTCAGAGATAAGAAGACAATTAGATAATAATAATAATAATAATAATAATAATAATAATAATAATAATAATAATAATAATAATAATAATAATAATAATAATAATAATAATAATAATAATGACACCCACAGTTACAGCCATATCAGGAAGTGACATTTTAACCTTTGTAAGCATGATTTCCGGTGGGTGGTCAAACATAAATCAACTGAAGAATCCGGTGGGTGGTCGCCAGAGAGAGAGAGAGAGAGAACGGCCGCTTGAATTGTGAACAGATGATTGGAACCATGATATTTATGGAGTTCAATTGCAACTGATTAGATAATTGATTGAAAGATAAAGGGTGTTAAAGGAGACAATTGAAGGTGCAATTAACATCACCGGAGGATAATAGTTAACCGAAGAGTTGAAGGGATAAAGTCGCCGGAGTGAGAGTAATATGACTTCATCAACATTCATTCTAATTACAAATCATCATCTGAATCGAAGGTTTGTTTGACTTTAAACACCATGGCTTACCTAATATTTTCTTTAGTCATACATAAACCCAAATTAGGATCTGTATTCATCTTCATAGTTGGATTCACGGTTTCTTGAGGGTGATCAATGATGTCATGGCTGTACGAAGAAGGATATTACGAGTTGTTACGCAAGAGGGCTAATGTTCAGTAATTGGTTTGCCTCAAAATCTTGATCAGAATGCCTGTGTATACTCGATGTTGGCTGCTTCTTGGGCAAGTTCTTAATTTTGCTTTTGTTATAGCGGTATTCTGTTTGTATTTATAAGTACACAAAACTTGCAATTTTTAATTGAGCTTTATGAATTTGTCGGTTCAGAATTTTGTTTGCCTATGTCTTTTGTTTGTGTTTAATATAATTAAAATTATGCATTGTTCATGACTTCATGAATTAGTTTCTTTTCCAGAGGTTCAAAGGACCTGCACTGCTGCACAATGTGGAACTATATCATCATGAATATGTAGTTAAGGTAGTTTAGAAAATTTAAATTATAAGGCTTTTGTAAATCGATAATCGATTTAAGGTTTAAAGGTATGGTATTTATTTAACTTTTAATCGATTTATGGTTGAAACCTGAACATGTTAATCGTGCACTGATTGAGGGTTTAAAGGTATTGTTTTCTACATTAACTGTTAACGGTAACCAAACATGTTAATCGTTAATTTATTTATGGTTAAAAGGTATGATCTTTTATATCAACTATTAATCAATTTAGTTTTTGATCGAGACCTGCAAATTGATGTTTAATTTTCCTTAAACACTGGATTCTAAGGGCTAGAGTTTATGATTCTTGCAGGTAGAACCCAAATTCTATAAAACTGAAAGTATAAAACCCAAATTCTATATATATATATATATATATATATATATATATTGCAAAATTCATGCTAAATGGTTGAGACATGATACAATACCATCATCTACTATAAGTTACAACAATGTTTAAGACATTAGTACTTACCAGTTGTTTAATATAACTTTGAACTTGTGAATTTATGGGTTAGATGTTGTAGAATCTGTTTGTTTTTGGTTGCAGCTTACTTTGTTTGTTACAGGATATAATGTAAATTTCTTTTATTTGTTTATCCTTTTGTCTAATATAATTATCAAGTTGCCAATCTATGCATGGGTTAGGTGTAGTGCTTTAACTTTCTTCTGCTTATTAATGCTAGAACTCTAATACTATTTGTTCTAATAGTTATTGATGTTAGTTGTTCAATATCATGCTTTTAACTTTTTACTGCATATTAATGTTAGATCTCTAAGAATCTCTGTTTAATTTATTTGTTTGATTATCATTTGTCGTTTTTGTTTGTAGATTGTGGCTACTGTTGGTTATGAGTTAATGCGCATGAAACTTATGGTTCCAGGTAATCACCATTTAACAAAGAAGTTATGCAAGCCTTTTCAACTTATTTCTTTATCTGCAGGTTGTTTGTTCTTTTTGTGCATGCACAGGACCCCAACCTAGAACCCTCAAATAGTATGTTGCTAATTTGAAACTTTGCAAATCAAAACATTTCTATATTAGGTACTAATTTTTTGGTGGGTGGCCATTTGACAGGTCATCGGTTAATCTAGCTAGGGTGGTCGGGCAGTCTTTATGGGGTAAAAGTGGAATAATCATTGAGTGTACCGGTTGGGCCCGTTATTGAGCGGTGGTTGCAAGTTTGACCTATGAGTTCAAATAATACAGTCGGCTAACACGCACCATTAGCCACTTGTGCCATAAGATTACCAGACGGTGGATGGTGTTTTTTATTTTTAAGAGTTTGAAATTTTAAATAGCATTTTAATAAATAAGGGTGAACCTGCCCCTCATTGTACAAATTTGAATCTTAAGTGTGTTACGTTATATGGTATTTCTCTAGAAGACAGTGCAAGCTCGAATTTGGACTAACTTATGAATTGGTTTCGTGACTTGGCTATATTTTTCTTAGTTTTATTTTATTATCTGTGTCGAGACTATTGGGGACCATTGCTTTATATGCCAAGTGCGCGTACCATATTGATACCATAATGAACCGAACATACGCCGACTGAATTCCGAGTTCATCGGTTAGAATAGGAAAAAATTAATAGCTTTTTCAAAACAGAAATATTTTTCTTCATTTTTTCTCTTTTTTTTAATGATGTATAAAATAAATTTTATAGTAATAAATCACCTTCTGCATTAGCATTACATATTTACACACACACATATATATATATATATTAAAGTAACCCACAAAGAATATTGGTCCATCAGTAATCGAAATGACATTAATAGGAATATAAGCCTAAACATCTCCTGATTGGGTTTCAACTATTGGTAAAGCGGTCATACTCTCTTCACCTAAAAGAGAACTTAATTTAGCAGCTCTATCCAAAAGGCTTGAATGTAAATAAAAAACCTCCTCTGGATAAGCCTCACGCCAGGCGGTCTTGGTATCTACTTGCATGTTTTTTTTACTTTGTGTTTTCGGATTCCTTTCATCTCTCAATGTTTACTTGACTGATACGCAGTTAATTTTATAGGGTTGAAGAATCGAATCGACAGCTGACTTACTGTATAAGGTATGATTATTCGGTATCTAATTAATTTATTGTTGTTATTGGCTTATACATTTTGATTATATGCTTAGATGATGCTAGGAATTCATTTGGTTTCTTTCATAAATTGTTTGAATGTCAAGAGGCTATTCAAACAATAGTTAACTCTAGATATATTACCTTGGCCTTCACTTTAAAAGTTTGGGCCGAGACCAAACCTTTATTGATAGCATGATTGTTATCAAAGCGTGAACTGATTCAACTGAAATTACCAATACTATCACTACTAATTTGATAAACGAACGATCATGAATGAATTACTTTGTTCCGTTAACTAAACGAACAAGCGTGAGGAGTTTTAAGAAACTGTTCTTTTTTTATTCGGATTTTGAACTAATGGCTCGTGATTAGGTCGTCTTCTAGGTTTACGAGGCTGAAAGATCCCAAGTTTTATTGTTTGGAGCTTATGAAGTTGAATAATTTGAAATACTAAGTGGGGAACAAAATATGTGGTTTGGTTCAATTAATTGAAGGTACTTTAGGATGTGGATGGATATAACTTATTAATTAACTATAGTATAACACTTTTGTTTTATTTAGTTAATTCATAAACTATGGGAAATAATGACGAAAATAATGACTTTATTTCTGCCAGTAATAATATATATGCAACTCATTATTCATGTATTTGCAGTTTTTATGTCAGTTTAAAAGGGCAGGTTGGGTTCATATTTGGTTCATAACACGTTCAGACTAACGGGATTTTTGAGTAAAATAAGTTTGGGTCGAAAAAGGTTATGCCTGGAATGAGTTTGGGTTGAAACAGATTGTTTTAAAGGAGTATTAAATTGTATCAGGTCAAAACGAGTGGATCAGGTCAAAACAAAAAAAAACATTTTTGAATTATTGTGATTATGTGACTTATTTGAGTATGTCCA